>NW_026600260.1:0-670080 GCF_029448725.1 Salvelinus fontinalis
ACTGTTCATTTTTCCTTCTACCCTCCTATGGCCCGACCCATAGGACCCCCACATACCTACGTGCACTATGGACCACTTGATCACTTCATCCCACTCCGACACCTGCCCCCTGGGGTGGCCCCATTCCCTCCTCATGTCGGCCCCAAAGACTTCCCTGTGCAGCCACAGGTCCCACATGGCCATGACTCTTCAGTGGGCCCCCAGCCCGGCGCTGAGGGCCAGGGTCAAGACTACAGCTCCCAGCAGGCAACAGCTGCCCCCCAGGACTCAGTCAGCTCTGCCATGGCAGAGCCTTAGACACCTACCAACCGTTAACGACCTGGCTACATTTAATCAACCACGATTCATCTCTTTATTTTTTCCTTTTTGTTTTTAATTGTCTGAAAATAAATATCATATGATATACTTGCAAACAACAGAAGTATCTAAAAAGTTAGTGTTCCTGTTAAAGCATCAGAAAATCAATGTCTTATGTTTCGTGTCTGAAATGTAATAATGACTTGAAGAGGAGTAGAACTGAGGCTTGTTACTCTGCAAGTCCTATTGTGCAATAACATTTCTATTGTATGACTGAGGATTTAAGTTTTTCAAAGGGTATTATGTTGATTTTGTATTAATTTCACAATGTTATCATGGTTTCCTGTGGAAATTATTCAAAATAAATGGACCCCAAGCTTTTGGGTTGCTTGATCGATCATTTCAGAAGTACCATATTATCTTAACTCTTCCCCAAACTCTCTTCAGAATGAACTGAAAAGGAAAGTTGTGTAAGTTGAAAGTCAAAGATGTATTTGCTGTTCTTAGGATATTTTATTAATAAAACTGGTAAAAGGTACTGCAGTTGTCTATTGTTCATATGAAGCATATGACAACTTTTGTGATCCATTTTAGTTTGAAAGGAAATGTCTGACAGGGCATTTTGTTTTGTATGGGTAGCTGTATTACATGTGAAAAGCCAGTAATCACCCACTAACTGAACACCTGTCATATGACCTTCACATTTGTTTCTTTTTTTGTTCTTATGTTACATCAGGGATGCATCACATTTATTTTCAATAAAAAGAAAATAACAAAAAAATGTTGCACGTGACTAAAGACTATTTGCATTAAATGTATATCATTGCATGCTTTGGTTAGAAATGTTTTACTCTCTGTAGGTCCCAGAACGTTTCTTTGTACCCGCCGACAACATTATTTTTGAATCCACTTTAGAATAAGGCTGTAACATAACAACATGTGGAAAAGGTTTAGGGGTCTGAATACTTTCCGAATGCACTGTAGTGTATGTTTGCAGACAGCGCATGTACACCATTTTATATTTGAGTCATTTAGCCGATGCTCTTATCCAGAGAGATTTACAGAAACAATTATGACTTGGTTTGTATGTATTGCTGTGTATCATTAATCCAACAATGTGTGACTGCGTGTGTGTATGTATGCTGTGTACACATAGTTGCTCCCTAAATGTGCGTGTGAAACAAGTCAAATGTTTGTGCGTATGTAGTACTGTAACCAAAAGTGTTTCACCTGCTTGTAAATGCCAGGCCTCCTCTTTATAGTGTTGGTGTCAGTGTCTGTCTCAAACACCATGCGAGGCTGGTACTCGCTCTAACAGTGAACCAGCCGGAGATGGAAGAGAGAGAGAGACAGAAAAGAAATACAGAAAGAGGGGAATAAGAAAGGAAAGAAGTGGAGGAGAAGTGGAGGGGTTAAGCCAGGACAGGTGTAAGCTGGTTACAATGCGCCAGGAAGACAAAGAGACCTATTTGCTGCGCCCATGGGCTCTCCATAGAAAATTAGTGAACTATATAGGGAACAGGGTGCCATTTGGGATATGCCCATTGTCTATTGAACAGGTGAATGAAAGCAAGAAGGGGACAGGCAAGGAATCTAATATCAGCAGGTCATCTAATAACTATACTAACAGCATTTTCGCACTATCGTGCCGACCCAAACCATACCGTGCTGGTGTGGATATTTACATTTTACATTTCCTTAAGTGAGCAGAGGGGCATGGTTAGCTCGCCATGTCCCGCCCAAACCAGGCTTTAAATAAGCTGTGTGTAACAAAGCAGGCTGATCCTTGGGTTAGACCATACTGTGCTCAGAGAAAAGTGAGCCAGAGGAGTACAGTTTGGGTCAGAGGAACGTTTGTGTGAAAAATGTATAATAGCCAGGGTGGTGTTCATTAGGCACTTGACAGAAAATGAAAATCAGCGTTTCATCTTAGTCCCACTTGGCAGTTTGGTGCGTAATGAAAACGTCACAGTTAGATATTCTACAAGTCTGGAACTCTATTGGAGGGATGCGACACCATTCTTCCATGAGAAATTCCATCATTTGGTGTTTTGTTGATGGTGGTGGAAAACACTCTCAGGCGCCGCTCCAGAATCTCCCATAAGTGTTCAATTGGGTTGAGATCTGGTGACTGAGAGACACACACACACACACACACTTTAAACCCCATATGCTCCTTTGAGACCCCTCTTTCAAAGTCACTGAGATCTCTTCTTCTAGCCATGAGGGCCAAAATAATGTTTAACTGGGCATTTTATACATGACCCTAATCATGATGGGATGTTAATTACTTAATTAACTCAGGAACCAGACCTGTGTGGAAGCACCTGCTTTCAATATACTTTGTATCCCTCATTTGTCAGTTACCTGTAAGTCTACAGATTGGTTATATAGCTACACACATTCACACTATAAATCAGACAAGAGTGTCAATCCAACCCTGGAAGACTAGTTAGAGAAGGAGGGAGGACAATGAAAGGTTTTTGGGTGTTGACGGGTGGTTAGAGGACGGAAAGAGAGCAGGTAACACCACATGTGGGGGCGACCGGGAATTGCAGGGGGGGGGGTCGCCAAGTATATATTTTTTTTTACGAGTACAGATTATTGTATGGAATGATATACAAATGTTTGAGAAATATTACTTGAAAAATCAAATTGTATTGAGTAAATACAGTATTCATTGGTTTCTTTTCACTTTAATAACAGATGTACGTGCAATGAATCGAAGGTTATTTGTTGATGTAAAACCTAAATTGACCACTGTTTTAAAATCAGTGGAGGAGGAGTGAAGGGAAGAAGAGAATGGGAGCACAGCCCCGGGGCCTTACCATGAAGAGGGCTGAGTCGTCCGTGTGGGTGGCACGCCTGGAGGGGTATGCGTTCTGGCAGGGAGGAGTGGAAGAGAGGGAATGAGGACAGAACACACAAGAAGACAGGAGGTGAGGATGGAGAGGAGGGGGATATAGCTAGGATATATAGCCAGGGCTCCAGACTAACATTTTCCCCTGGTGTCACTAACATTTTCAGTTGGTGCCACCAGCCCAAAAATGTGTGCCGCATCACACAATGGAATATATTTGAGTCAGCACCTTATAAAGTCATTCACAATGCTTTATTAAAGAGGTGACAGTGCTAACAACTTGAATCTCAGAGTTCTAAAACCGGACCAAAGCACTTGGGTTACACAGAAACAGTACCAGTAGTAGCTGGCTAACACCAGTCGGATGAGAGAAAGGAAGCTAAATACATTTAGCTATGTAAGGTTTTTCCACATGGCTGAAGTGATCTGTGTAAACTGTTGGCCTTGACACTTGCATGTAATAAGCACAATTATAAACTGGGTGGTTCGAGTCCTGAATGCTGATTAGCTGACAGCGTGGTATACATCAGACCGTATACCACAGGTATGACAAAATATTTATTTTTACTGCTCTAATTAAGTTGGTAAACAGTTTAAACTAGCAATAATGCACCTTGGGGGTTTGTGATATATGGCCAGTATACCATGGCTAAGGGCTGTATCCAGGCACTCCGCTTCGTGCCTAAGAACAGCCCTTAGGCGTGGCATATTGGCCATATACAACACCCCCTTGTGCCTTATTGCTTAAGGGATTGGACCCTTTAAAAAAAATGTTTTTGTCTAAAATGACATCCCCAAATCTAACTGCCTGTAGCTCAGAACCTGAAGCAAGGATATGCATATTCTTAATACCATTTTAAAGGAAACACTTTGACGTCTGTGGAAATGTGAAATTTATGTAGGAGAATATAACACATTTGATCTGGTAAAGGATAACAAAGAAAAAAAAGATGCATTTTCTGTATTATTTTGGTTCCATCATCGTTGAAATGCAAGAAAAAGGTCATTATATGATTTAGTACTCTAGGCACAATTTAGATTTTGGCCACTAGATGGCAGCAGTTTATGTGCAAAGTTTTAGACTGAAGCATTGCATTACTTTTCAAAATGTATTAAGTCTGCCCAAATGTGCCTAATTGGTTTATTGATACATTTTCAAGTTCATAATTGTGCTCTCTGAAAAAATGGCATGGTATTCTTTCACACACACGGTATGTGCTTAATTTCAATTATTAGTGGGCTCTTATAGATAGCATCATTGTGACAATGGACAGGGACTATGCGAGCATCTTACTTATAGTGTGTCATTGTGACCCCCCTCGAGAATCCTATTGGTTCCTTCAAACACCCCACACACGCCCTCTTCATGCTTTTGTTACCCTTGATATTCGAGATTTCACCTGATTGTCTATGCGATTAAATGTGAGTCAAAAGAAAAGGGAATTAAAAGTATTATCTGAGTTTTTCGGGGGCGAAGGACACAGTCTACCGGTGTCACCCTCGCCTCCCGCCTACTGTGTACCCAAGTCCTCCAAGCTACCTAGCTAATTCGCTTTGATTCCGCCTGCCCTCGCCGTAGTTAACAGAACTGCGGGAAAGCAGTGCTTGACAGGCAGGGGGGGGAAGTACACTGTCTACCGGTGTGCGAGCTAGCTAGCTATCCCACCTGCTGTGTACCGGAGTCCTAGTTAGATAGCTAACTAGCACCTAGTGCTCTTCGCCAATGCCTGCTGAACACCTTGCCCTCGCTGTTGTTAACGGAACTGCGGGAGAACAGTGTTCAACAAGCAGGGGCGAAGGACACTGTCCACCGGTGTCCTAGCTAATGTTAGCTAGCTACCTTTCCCACCAGCTGTGCACCGGAGTCCTAACTAACGAACTTCTTATGGCTGGAGGGCATTATTGAGTAGCTTGGATGAATAAGGTGCCCAGAGTAAACTGCCTGCTACTCAGGCCCAGAAACTAAGATATGCATAGTATTGGTAGATTTGGATAGAAAACACTCTGAAGTTTTTAAAACGGTTTGAATGATGTCTGTGGGTATAACAGAAATCATATGGCAGCCAAAAATCTGAGAAAAAAATCCAACCAGGAAGTGGGAAATCTGAGGTTTGTAGGTTTTCAAATCATTGCCTATCGAATATACAGTGGGATATTGGTCACATTGCACTTACTAAGGCTTCCACTAGATGTCAACAGTCTTTAGAACCTTGGTTCAGGCTTCTACTGTGAAGGGGGAGCGAATAAGGGCTGTTTGACTAAGAGGTTTGGCAGAATGCCATGAGCTAAGTCATGCACGCGGCCCGTGAGAGTGAGCTGCGTTCCTTTTCATTTCTAAAGACAAAGGAATTGTCCGGTTGGAATATTATTGAAGATTTATGATAAAAACATCCTAAAGATTGATTCTATACATCGTTTGAGGGTTATATCCTGCCTGTTTGGCCCTGTCCGGGGGTATCATCGGATGGGGCCACAATGTCTCCTGACCCCTCCTGTCTCAGCCTCCAGTATTTATGCTGCAGCAGTTTATGTGTCTGGAGTACTTCTCCTGTCTTATCCGGTGTCCTGTGTGAATTTAAGTATGATCTCTCTAATTCTCTCTTTCTTTCTCTCTGAGGACCTGAGCACTAGGACCATGCCTCAGGACTACCTGGCATGATGACTCCTTGCTGTCCCCAGTCCACCTGGCTTTGCTGCTGCTCCAGTTTCAACTGCTCTGCCTGCGGCTATGGAACCCTGACCTGTTCACAGGATGTGCTACCTGTCCCAGACCTGCTGTTTTCAACTCTCTAGAGACAGCAGGAGTGGTAGAGATACTCTGAATGATCGGCTATGAAATGCCAACTGACATTTACTCCTGAGGTGCTGACTTGTGATTATTATTTTTTGACCATGCTGGTCATTTATGAACATTAGAACATCTTGGCAATGTTCTGTTATAATCTCTACCCGGCACAGCCAGAAGAGGATTGGCCACCCCTCATAGCCTGGTACCTCTCTAGGTTTCTTCCTAGGTTTTGGCCTTTCTAGGGAGTTTTTCCTAGCCACCGTGCTTCTACACCTGCATTGCTTGCTGTTTGGGGTTTTAGGCTGGGTTTCTGTACAGCACTTTGAGATATCAGCTGATGTAAGAAGGGCTATATAAATACATTTGATTTGTCACCCTCCTGACCAAGGCCCTTCTCCCCCGATTGCTCAGTTTGGCCGGGCAGCCAGCTCTAGGAAGAGTCTTGGTGGTTCCAAACTTCTTCCATTTAAGAATGATGGATGCCACTGTGTTCTTGGAGACCTTCAATGCTGCAGAAATGTTTTGGTACCCTTCCCCAGATCTGTGCCTTGACAATATCCTAACTCGGAGCTCTACAGACAATTCCTTTGTCCTCATGGCTTGTTTTTTTGCTCTGACATGCACTATCAACTCTGGGACCTTATATAGACAGGTGTGTGCCTTTCCAAATCATGTCCAATCAACTGAATTTACCATAGTTAGAAACACCTCAAGGGTGATCGATGTACCTGAGTTCAATTTTGAGTCTCATAGCAAAAGGTCTGAATATTTACATAAATAAGGTATCTGTTTTTTTTTTTTTTTTAAATAAATGTGCAATAATGTCTAAAAACCTATTCTCGCTTTGTCATTATGGGGTATTGTGTGTAGATTAATAAGGGAAAAAACGTGTTTAATCTATTTTAGAATAAGACTAACAAAACGTGGTAACATTCAAGGGGTCTGAATACTTTCCGAATGCACTGTATATGCATATTAGAGCTTATGATTACGCATTGGCCTATATATGAGCCCAAGCCCCCAAAAAATCCTGAATTATAATGATTGTGCCATTATACAAAATATAGCCTACCGCATATTACACATGGCAGAAAAACATACAAATAAATACTGATTTAAGATATCTTTGGTACATAATTGGTCTAGCCTAAATTAAGTAAATGCAGCGTTACCCTACAATTATAGAGAATTTGTATTTGATTTTGAATAGGCTAGTAATATATTTAAAAAAATGTTTTCATAATTAATAGGCATTACATTACCATTCGCTACAGAATCTCACCACCGTGCGTTTATCTCCTCCCCTCTCTCCTTCATTCCTTTCTCCAGCATGCAGAGGGCTGTCAACCATTTAATTAAATAAGTTGCATTGTGAAAACATGTCACTATCGATGTTCCCGAACAGTTTTCACTTGGTTTCCCAAATTTAGCATACTGTAGCTGCAGGAACAGGGTTGGAGAGGCCATGACATACAGAGTTTGGGCGGAATATCACCTGTCAAGGCAAAATAACCTGAGTAGCCTACCTGACATGAGTGAAATGAACCAGCGGAAAAGTGGCAAGCTTTTTTTGTGACTTTCTCAAGTGATCAATAGTCTATAGTCACATGCAGCCCATATATCTTTTGATTTCTAAGACATTCTATGGTTTATATCATTCACAACTAAAGTTGCCAAATAACTCTAAATCTAGTGTATAGGACCTGTTCAAATGATCACTTTTATGCTCAACATAGCCATAGCATCCTATGACGGTGGCACATTGAAAGTGACTGAGCTCTTCAGAAAGGCCGTTCTACTGACAATATTTGTCTATGGAGATTGCATGGCTATGTGCTCCATTTCACACAACTGTCAGCAAAGGGTGTGGCTGAAATAACCAAATCCACTCATTCATCGGGTGTCCACATACACTATATATACAAAAGTATCTTGTCTGCTAAATGAACAAACCTACAGCCTATGGCATGGCTCACAGCCAGATAACATACAGTAGGCTAACTCATGTTCTGTTCTTCTGAAATACATTTTCTTCATATCATCATGTTTCTTTAGACCTGCCTAGAACAAATCATGGATTTACTGTGATGGTGTATATTGAATTGATTTATTATACGTTTTTTAAAATGTAGATGTTCCAAAGGTGTGCATCGGCGTCATGTTTGCATGGATACCTGAAAATGTTGAACTTGTTGATGTTAATTAACAGTAAATTACCGTGAGACAGGCAGCTTTTGCATGACAACCAGCTGACAAGATTTTATGACTGCCACAGCCCTAGATGTGGTACAAATCACATTATTGTGGGAGCACCTCAACACATAGGCTTGGTCGCTAACTCTACATATAACACTTACTGATTATAGCCATGTATTAATACACTGCTCAAAAAAATAAAGGGAACACTTAAACAACACAATGTAACTCCAAGTCAATCACACTTCTGTGAAATCAAACTGTCCACTTAGGAAGCAACACTGATTGACAATAAATTTCACATGCTGTTGTGCAAATGGAATAGACAAAAGGTGGAAATTATAGGCAATTAGCAAGACACCCCCAATAAAGGAGTGGTTCCGCAGGTGGTGACCACAGACCACTTCTCAGTTCCTATGCTTCCTAGCTGATGTTTTGGTCACTTTTGAATGCTGGCGGTGCTTTCACTCTAGTGGTAGCATGAGACGGAGTCTACAACCCACACAAGTGGCTCAGGTAGTGCAGCTCATCCAGGATGGCACATCAAAGCGAGCTGTGGCAAGAAGGTTTGCTGTGTCTGTCAGCGTAGTGTCCAGAGCATGGAGGCGCTACCAGGAGACAGGCCAGTACATCAGGAGACGTAGAGGCCAAAAAACATTTGTGAAAAACTGAACAGAGAGAAAACACAGACTGAAAATCTGCCAAAGAGCTGGACTCGTGTTTGTGTGAGTGAGTTATACTACATTATTCCAAATGTAGACTTAATAACATAGAAATTTCGATTTTATAAAAGTGGCCTTTTGTAATTCTCACCTTCACTGTAAGAAAAATGGCAGAAAAGGAAGTTGGAATGGAATGCTGGGAAATTCACGTAGTCGGTTACGACAGAAACGCATAATCAAAACATGTATTTATTTGTATCTAACTATTCAACTGTCACTTTATTGCATTCTCGTGCGTTTCACACAACATAATAATCAAAGTAAATAAGAATTTGTAATTTTTTGAAAACAATAATCAAATGTTGTGCGTTACCAGGGTAACCGGGGTAAACTACCAAGTGTGCTGCTAGACAAACTAAACTATGCTCTAGTTGAACTACTGGCCTTTTATTGTCCAAATATAGCTATTAAACTTCAACACTTTCCGTGAAGACACGTAAGAAATATATCTAGCTACGAATCTGTTGATTGTGTTATTGAGCATTTTGCCCAGGATATTTCTAACACAAAAATGTCACAGTTAGAAAACGGTATCGTTAGTAGCTAGCTAGATAGGTGATGTTGTAAATTGCTTGGCTAATTTCGCTCGAATTCAGTGTTCACAGACCATCAGGATGTCGGTTCCTTTGTCTGGGGTAGAGCTGCTCAGAGTGTGTACAGTGCTCCAGGACTGTGAGGCACAGCTGGCAGTGTTGGGTCACATCATGCCCGACACCTACAGGGGTCGTCCAGAAGCTGATAAGGTATTATCGGATTATCCTCAGCTAACATTATACGCGGAGCTAATGTCAGTTGGCTTTTTCAAGCGATGATGCGTCTTTAGCAAATTAATGGTATGCTTGCTATCTAAGCTGTAATTTTCTCCTATTCAGCCCGTATTCATATTTTTTTGTGGAAGTTTGTGTCAGCCGACATTGGACAGGTCCTTGAACAGCAGAAAGGGGCAGAGCAGAACCTGAAAGCAGCCTGTCAGTTTGAGAGAGAGTCTGGGAGACTGTCAGATGCCACCCGTGAGCTGGACAGATCCCAGAAGGAACTGAACCCCACAATAGAGGAGAACCCACTGTCCCCTGACAACCTGGCCAAGGTGCAGAGAGACGGGTGGGTTCCAGATAGCTCTTGTTCGGGGCTTTAGTGCAAGTTCCGACTTGGACCAGAGCTAGGTTCCAGACAATTTAATAAAATAGAAGCCCACAACTCTGTGCTTCAAACAGAGATGTATTATGATTTATTATGCACACAAGACAACTTTTCATGGGATCTTTTTCAGGTTAACCACTGAATTAAACACATTGCCATTGTTTACATTTGTCAAACATTTCCAAGGTGCAGAGCAGACTGTATTAACTGTGAATCCAAAAAGTACCCTGTATGCCATCTACCTCATAAATAACGATCATGCTCTCTTTCTCTCTCTCTGTCTTCCTGGCATACAGTCAGTTTGTGGGTCAAGTGATTGCTGATGTGTTGGCAGAGCTGCAAGAGAAAGGGACCTTTCACAGCTTGCTTTTCGCTGTGGAAGAAGAGAAAAGAAGGAAGGCCAACCTCCAGGACATAATAATCAGGTCAGGTTATGGTCAATATGAATATGTAGGCTAATAATTCATTGTCTGTGCAGGCAATAGTCAAATTCTTTCAAAACCCACACAAAGAGGAGGCTGCTGAGGGGAGGGTGGCTTGTAATA
The DNA here is from genome assembly GCF_029448725.1 of Salvelinus fontinalis. NCBI lineage: Eukaryota > Metazoa > Chordata > Actinopteri > Salmoniformes > Salmonidae > Salvelinus > Salvelinus fontinalis. Next base: position 10,549 of record NW_026600260.1, read on the forward strand.
ATATCTGGAATGTTGTAAATGGAATGGTATCAAACGCATGGATGTGTATGATACCGTTCCAGCCATTTCTATGAGCCTGTTTTATTTTGATTGAAAACAGAGCTATAATTTGTCTTTGCTTATTATAGGACTTGTATACAGTGTCTGCCTTACAATTCAATCTAAAAAGGGATTACATTTGATGTTTTTCCCGATAGATCTACACAACCTACTCCACATTTTCAAAGTGAAAGAAAGTTTTAGAACATTTTCCCCAAAAATAAATATGTAGTGAGGGCCAGCCAGCGAGAGCATAGCAAACATGTCGCAGTGGTGGGTAGTATATGGGGCTTTGGTGACAAAATGGATGGCACTGTGATAGACTACATCCAGTTTGCTGAGTAGAGTGTTGGAGGCTATTTTGTAAATGACATTGCCGAAGTCAAGGATCGGTAGGATAGTTAGTTTTACGAGGGTATGTTTGGCAGCATAAGTGAAGGAGACTTTGTTGCGAAATAGGAAGCCGATTCCACATTTAATTTTGGATTGGAGATGCTTAATGTGAGTCTGGAAGGAGAGTTTACAGTCTAACCAGACACCTGGTATTTGTAATTGTCCACATATTCTAAGTCAGAACCGTCCAGAGTAGTGATGCTAGTCGGGCGGGAGGGTGCGGGCAGAAATCGGTTCAAGAGCATGAACTTAGCTTTGCTAGCATTTAAAAGCAGTTGGAGGCCACGGAAGGAGTGTTGTATGGCTTTGAAGCTCGTTTGGAGGTTTGTTAGCACAATGTCCAAAGAAGGGCCAGATGTATACAAAATGGTGTCGTCTGCGTAGAGGTGGATCAGAGAATCACCAGCAGCAAGAGCGACGTCATTGATATATACAGAGAAAAGAGTAGGCCCGAGAATTGAACCCTGTGGCACCCCCATAGAGACTGCCAGAGGTCTGGACAACAGGCCCTCCAATTTGACACACTGAACTCTATCAGAGAAATAGTTGGTGAACCAAGCGAGGCAGTCATTTGAGAAACCAAGTCTATTGAGTCTGCCGATAGGAATGACAGAGTCGACAGCCTTGGCCAGGTCAATGAAGACGTCTGCACAGTACTGTCTTTTTTCGATGGCGGTTATGATATCTTTTAGGACCTTGAGCGTGGCTGAGGTGCACCCATGACCAGCTCGGAAACCAGGTTGCATAGTGGAGAAGGTACGGTGGGATTCAAAATGGTCAGTGATCTGTTTATTAACTTGGCTTTTGAAGATTTTAGAAAGGCAGGGCAGGATGGATATAGGTCTATAACAGTTTGGGTCTAGAGTGTCTCCCCCTTTGAAGAGTGGGATGACCGTGGCAGCTTTCCAATCTTTGGGGATCTCAGACGATACGACAGACAGGTTGAATAGGCTAGTAATAGGAGTTGCAACAATTTTGGCAGATCATTTTAGAAAGAGAGGGTGCAGATTGTCTAGCCCAGCTGATTTGTAGGGATCCAGATTTTGCAGCTCTTACAGAACATCAGCTGTCTGTATTTGGGTGGGGTAGGCGGCGAGGAGGGGGGGGGGGGGGGGGGGGGGGGGGGCTTGGGCAAGTTGCTGCAGGGGGTGCTGAGATGTTGGCCGGAGTAGGGGTAGCCAGGTGGAAAGCATGGCCAGCAGTAGAAAAATCCTTATTGAAACTATCGAGATTTAACGGTGGTGACAGTGTTTCCTACCCTCAGTGAAGTGGGCAGCTGGGAGGAGTTGCTCTTATTCTCAATGGACTTAAGTGTCCCAAAACTTTTTGGAATTAGTGCTACAGGATGCACATTTCTGGTCAAGGGCAGTCAAGTCTGGGGTGAACCAAGGGCTATATCTGTTTTTAGTTCTACATTTTTTGAATGGGGCATGCATATTTAAGATGGTGAGTAAAGCACTTTTGAAGAGCAACCAGGCATCCTCTACTGACAGGATGAGGTCAATATCCTTCCAGGATACGCGGGCCAGGTTGATTAGAAAGGCCTGCTCGCTGAAGTGTTTTAGGGAGCGTTTGACAGTGATGAGGGGTGGTCGTTTGACCGTGGACCCATTGCGCACGCAGGCAATGAGGCAGTGATCACTGAGATCCTGGTTGAAGACAGCAGAGGTATTTAGAGGGTAAGTTGGTCAGGATGATATCTAAGAGGTTGGTTACGGATTTAGTGTTGTATCTGGTAGGTTCCTTGATAATTTGTGTGAGATTGAGGGCATCTAGCTTAGATTGTAGGACAGCCGGGGTGTTAAGCATGTCCCAGTTTAGGTCACCTAACAGGGCGAACTCTGAAGATAGATGGGGGCGATGAATTCACATATGGTGTCCAGGGCACAGCTGGGGGCTGAAGGGGTCTATAACAAGCGGTAACGGTGAGAGACTTGTTTCTGGAAAGGTGAATTTTCAAAAGTATAAGCTCAAATTGTTTAGGCACAGACCTGGATAGTATGACAGAACTCTGCAGGCTCTCTCTGCAGTAGATTGCAACTCCGCCACCTTTGGCATTTCTACCTTGTCGGAAAATGTTATAGTTAGGGATAGAAATTTCAGGATGTTTGGTGGCCTTCCTAAGCTAGGATTATGACACAGCTAGGGCATCCGGGTTGGCGGAGTGTGCTAAAGCAGTGAATAAAACAAACTTAGGGAGGATGTTTCTAATGTTAACATGCATGAAACCAAGGCTTTTACGGTTACAGAAGTCAACAAATGAGAGCGCATGGGGAATGGGAGTGATGCTGGAGGCTGCAGGGCCTGGGTTAACTTTTACATCACCAGAGGAACAGAGGAGGAGTAGGATAAGTGTACGCCTAAAGGCTAAAAGAACTGGTCGTCTAATGTGTTTGGAACAGAGAGTAAAAGGAGCAGATTTCTGGCCGCGGAAGAATAGATTCAAGGCATAATGTACAGACAAGGGTATGGTAGGATGTGAGTACAGTGGAGGTACGCCTAGGCATTGAGTGACGATCAGAGATGTTTTGTTCTTAGAGGCACCATTTAAGCCAGGTGAGGTCACCGCATGTGTGAGGTGTGGAACAAAAGGGCTAGCTAAGGCATATTGAGCAGAGCTGGAGGCTCTACAGTGAAATAAGACAATAATCACTAACCAACATAATGACATTAGGGAGAGGCATGTGTAGCGGAGTGATCATATGGTCCATTTAGTAACTTGGCGAGCTGAAGACACGGCAATTCAGACAGCTAGCAGGCTGGGGCTAGCAGATGGGCCTCAGGGGGACGTCGCAACGTAAGAGCCTGTAGAAACCCCCTCGGACGGTTACGTCGGCAGACCAGTTGTAATGGATCAGCGTGGATCTGTGTCGGCAGTAAAGGGGTCCAGGCCTATTTGCAAAAGAGGTATTGTAGCCCAGGAATTGACTGATGGATCTCTGCGGCTAGCCAGGAGATGGGCCTAGCTCGAGGCTAGCTCCAGGCTAACTGGTGCTTGCTTCGGGACAGAAACGTTAGCCAGTTGTAGCCACTCGGATAGCAGCTAGCTAGCTGCGATGATCCGGTGTAAAGTTTCAGAGCTTGCGGTAGGAATCCGGAGATGTGGTAGAGAAAAATCAGTCCGATATGCTCTGGATGGATATCGCGCTGTGCAGACTGGCAGGATTTGATCGGGCTGAGGCCAACGTAAATCTTAAATACTTGGTGGAAGCACCTTTGGGAGACATTACAGCTGTGAATTCTACCAACTTTGCACAACTCTTAGGGCAAATATATCCATTGTTTTAGTCAAAATCGCGAAAGTTCATTACATTTGGTTGGGGATCATTGACGGAAAGCGATATTTAAACCTCGTCTCTGATTTTTTTTAAAGCAGATTTAATTCAGGACTGAGACTAGACCACTCAGGAACAGTCAACACCTCTTGGAAAGCCCTTCTGGTGTCTTTTGCATAAAAATGTGTGTAGTTGTTCACAGAAGACTGAGGTGGGTTTCTCTGTAACTTTTTAACTGGGCTTTTCTTCTTTCATATTTATTTTGATCCTAACAAACTCCTCAGTTCCTGCCGGTGACAAGCATACCCATAACATGATCCCAATACTTGGAAATACAAAGAGATCAACAACATTGCATTCACTCATATTCCTGGCCTGTATGACAAAGTGAAAAGAAATAGCCGGTGTTAAAAAAAAATCCACTAGATGGGAACGGAGGTAAGATGTCAGACTCTACAAAGCGGTGCAGATTGCCTCAAGATAAAATCATAATATTCAATATCTGTAAGACTAAATATTAGAACTTTAAATACTCGTGGGTAATAACCTTCAATCTGGATAAGACAAAACAAATCATCAGGCTTAAGAAATGTATCGACAAATATTACAACAACAAGCAACACCAAACATGACAGAGTAAACAAGGAGAACCAATCTCCAAAAGAAAATGAGACTGACGGACACAGACCATTTATGCTTTTCACTACCGGGAATGGTAAGGGTGGAAACCAATCTGTTCAAATCCATCGACGACAAACTGCATACTTGAATTAGTTAGGAAAGATATAAAGGAGTTGAAGGCGAGCCTCGAGACGAGTGACGAAAAAGCTGCGACAATGGAGAAAGAAACAAACAAGCTTAAAGGGACAGTCAATAAGATTGAAATGGACGTTAAATGAACTTAAAGGAGAACATCTTTCTGAGAGAAGCCTTACTTGACATACAGAATAGATCTATGAGAGAAAATATGGTACTTACTGCTATCCAAGAAAAAGGAGAAGTTCCTGAAAATGTGGTGAAGGAATTCCTTCTTACAGCGCTTCAGAACCCCTCCAGAACCCTCGCAAAATATATTTCTCCCATGGGCAAAGAAACTCAAAAGGGGTAATGATATTAATTAACAGTAATTTTGATCCGAATGTGCAAATTTCCAAACAGATCATCAAGGTAGAAGGGTGAATGTAAATATGTTATTGGACCATAAACAGATATGGCTCATTAACCTTTACGAACCAAATTATGATGATCCACGCTTCTTTGAAAATATATATAATAGTTTATCAACCATACAAGCTATACAAGACTGTATTATCATGGTGGGAGATTATATTACGGTTTTAAATACCGCTATGGACCGTAAAGGAAATGACACTACAAACTATCCCCTTCATACACTTAAGGAAATCCCGAATATCATGGATATATTGGAACTAGTGGATATATGGAGGCTTAAATATCCTGACCTAGTGAGATATACATGGCAGAGGCTCAATCAATTTAGTCGTCTTGACTACTTTCTCTCTGGCACCAAAAGTTAGTGTTGATAGGGGACAGATTGCAGTCGGAGCATCAAATAATTGTCATATATATTACTCTTACAGAATTTCCACGTGGGCGAGGATATTTAAAATGTAGTTAAAGCCTAATGGATGACAACTTGTTTTTAACTAGAACAGAAGTATTTATAACTGACTATTTCTGACAAAACATAGGTATTAGAGGTCGACCGATTATGATTTTTCAACGCCGATACCGATTATTTGGAGGACCAAAAAAAGCTGATACCGATTAAATGGGACGCTTTTTATATATACACTGCTCAAAAAAATAAAGGGAACACTAAAATAACACATCCTAGATCTGAATGAATGAACTATTCTTATTAAATACTTTTTTCTTTACATAGTTGAATGTGCTGACAACAAAATCACACAAAAATTATCAATGGAAATCAAATTTATCAACCCATGGAGGTCTGGATTTGGAGTCACACTCAAAATTAAAGTGGAAAACCACACTACAGGCTGATCCAACTTTGATGTAATGTCCTTAAAACAAGTCAAAATGAGGCTCAGTAGTGTGTGACCTCCACGTGCCTGTATGACCTCCCTACAACGCCTGGGCATGCTCCTGATGAGGTGGCGGATGGTCTCCTGAGGGAGACCATACCTGGACTCCTCCCAGACCTGGACTAAAGCATCCGCCAACTCCTGGACAGTCTGTGGTGCAACGTGGCGTTGGTGGATGGAGCGAGACATGATGTCCCAGATGTGCTCAATTGGATTCAGGTCTGGGGAACGGCCGGGCCAGTCCATAGCATCAATGCCTTCCTCTTGCAGGAACTGCTGACAGGAAGTTCCTGCAAGAGGAACCCAGGGCCAACCGCACCAGCATATGGTCTCACAAGGGGTCTGAGGATCTCATCTCGGTACCTAATGGCAGTCAGGCTACCTCCGAGGAGCCCATGGAGGGCTGTGCGGCCCCCCAAAGAAATGCCACCCCACACCATGACTGACCCAGCGCCAAACCGGTCATGCTGTAGGATGTTGCAGAACGTTCTCCACGGCATCTCCAGACTGTCACATGTGCTCAGTGTGAACCTGCTTTCATCTGTGAAGAGCACAAAGCGCCAGTGGCGAATTTGCCAATGTTGGTGTTCTCTGGCAAATGCCAAACGTCCTGCACGGTGTTGGGCTGTAAGCACAACCCCCACCTGTGAACGCCGGGCCCTCATACCACCCTCATGGAGTCTGTTTTTGACCGTTTGAGCAGACACATGCACATTTGTGGCCTGCTGGAGGTCATTTTGCAGGGCTCTGGCAGTGCTCCTCCTTGCACAAAGGCAGAGGTAGCGGTCCTGCTGCTGGCTTGTTGCCCTCCTACAGCCTCCTCCACGTCTCCTGATGTACTCCTGATGTACTGGCCTGTCTCCTGGTAGCGCCTCCATGCTCTGGACACTACGCTGACAGACACAGCAAACCTTCTTGCCACAGCTCGCATTGATGTGCCATCCTGGATGAGCTGCACTACCATTTGTGTGGGTTGTAGACTCCGTCTCATGCTACCACTAGAGTGAAAGCACCGCCAGCATTCAAAAGTGACCAAAACATCAGCCAGGAAGCATAGGAACTGAGAAGTGGTCTGTGGTCACCACCTGCAGAACCACTCCTTTATTGGGGGTGTCTTGCTAATTGCCTATAATTCCCACCTGGTGTCTATTCCATTTGCACAACAGTTTGTGAAATTTATTGTCAATCAGTGTTGCTTCCTAAGTGGACAGTTTGATTTCACAGAAGTGTGATTGACTTGGAGTTACATTGTGTTGTTTAAGTGTTGCCTTTATTTTTTTGAGCAGTGTATATATGTGTATATAATAATGACAATTACAACAATACTAAATTAACACTTTTATTTTAACTTAAAATAATACATAACTAAAATCTATGTAGTCTCAAATATATAATGAAACATGCTCTATTTGGTTTAAATAATGCAAAAACACAGTGTTGGGAACAAAGTAAAAGTGCAATATGTGTCATGTAAAAAAGCTAACGTTTATGTTCCTTGCTCTGAACATATGAAAGCTGGTGGTTCAATATTCCCAGTTAAGAAGTTTTAGGTTGTAGTTATTATAGGAATTATGACGCGTCAACAATTTTCTCTATACCATTTGTATTTAATGTACCTTTGACTATTTGATGCTCTTATAGGCACTTTAGTATTCCCATCCCAATCTCAGGAGTCTATAGGCTTGAAGTCATAAACAACACTGTCCTTCAAGCATTGCTAAGAGCTGCTGGCAAATGCAGGAAAGTGCTGTTTGAATGAATGCTTACGAGCCTGCTGCTGCCTACCACCACTCAGTCAGACTGCTCTACCAAATATAAAATCATAGACTTAATTAAAATATAATAAACACAGAAATACGAGCCTTTGGTCATTAATATGGTCAAATCCGGAAACTATCATTTTGAAAACAAAATGTTTATTCTTTCAGTGAAATACGGAACCGTTCCGTATTTTATCGAACCGGTGGCAACCCTAAGTCTAAATATTGCTGTAACATTGCACAACCTTCAATGTTATGTCATAATTATGTAAAATCCTAGGAAATTAGTTCGCACCGAGCCAGGCGGCCCAAACTGTTGCAAATACCCTGACATTGCTTGTAATAAAACGCAAGAGAAGTGACACTTTCCCTAGTTAATATTGCCTGCTAACATGAATTTATTTTAACGAAATATGCAGGTTTAAAAAAATATACATTTGTGTATTGACTTTAAGAAAGGCATTGATGTTTATGGTTAGGTACATTCGTACAACTATTGTGCTGATGTTAAATCTTCACCCGTTTGGCGAAGTAAGCTGTGATTAGATGATAAATTAACAGGCACCTCATTGATTATATGCAACGCAGGACAAGCTAGTTAACCTAGTAATATCATCAACCATGTGTAGTTAACTAGTGATTATGATAAGATAAGTTTAATGCTAGCTAGCAACTTACCTTGGCTGGTCAGCCTTAACTGGTCAGCCTGCCACGCAGAATACAATGTAATCGGCGTCCAAAAATGCCGATTACCGATTGTTATGAAAACATGAAATCGGCCCTAATTAATCAGACGACCTCTAATAGGTATAGAAGATCCCCTTATTGTATGGGACAATTTTAAATCCAATTCAGTACTCATCTCTAAAACAAAAGCAATTTAGGTCAAAATAATACATATTTTTTATTTTTAACCTTTATTTAACTAGGCAAGTCAGTTAAGAACAAATTCTTATTTACAATGACAGCCTAGGAACAGTGGGTTAACTGCCTTGTTCAGGAGGAGAACGACAGATTTTTACCTTGTCAGCTCGGTGATTTTTACCTTGTCAGCTCGAGTTCATCGGTTGTAACCAAAAATCGCAAATTTGGACTCATCAGACCAAAAGAACACATTTCCACCGGTCTAATGTCCATTGCTCGTGTGTCTTGGCCCAAGCGAGTCTCTTCTTATTATTTGTGTCCTTTAGTATTGGTTTCTTTGCAGCAATTCGACCATGAAGGCCTGATTCACACATTCTCCTCTGAACAGTTGATGTTGAGATGTGTCTGTTACTTGAACACTGAAGCATTTATTTGGGCTGCAATTTCTGAAGCTGGTAATTCTAATGAACTTATCCTCCGCAGCAGAGGTAACTCTGGGTCTTCCTTTCCTGTGGCGGACCTCATGAGAGAGAGTTTCATCATAGCGCTTGATGGTTTTTGCGACTGCACTTGAAGAAACTTTCAAAGTTCTTGAAAATGTCCACATTGACTGACCTTTATGTCTTAATGGTGGACTGTCGTTTCTCTTTGCTTATTTGAGATGTTCTTGCCATAATATGGACTTGGTCTTTTACCAAATAGGGCTATCATCTGTATACCACCCCTTCCTTTGAAAACACATTACTGATTGGCTCAAATGCAATAAGAAGGAAATAAATTCAACAATTTAACTTTTAACAAGGGACACCTGTTAATTAAAATACATTCCAGGTGACTATCTCATGAAGCTGGTTGAGAGAATGCCAAGAGTATACTCACACTTACACATTGAGCCTGATTGCTGTCTGTGTGTATTGCAGGGAGGAGGGCAGCCAGCAGAGGATCAAAGCTCTTCAGAGACAGCTGCTTGACATCCGCAAGGAAAAAACTCTGGAGCTGCAGGTACCATAACTGAGGAAGACAACGGAGACACATTCCTTCACGTGCCCGATATGATTTTCAATCTAGTAATGGGCAAGATTAGAATTAGGCTACACATTGACTGACTCTTGGTGGTGCTCCAAGTTCCTTGAGGGTGTCAGACGTCGATGTCTTTGAAAATCGGGGTGCCTCCCTGTTTTTCCTTCTCAGGTAAATACATGACAAAGTATTGGCAACTTATGTAATACTTTGCGCAAACTGTCTTAATGTTGTCCCTTTAGCGACTTGAGGAGATGACTGCCCACCTGAAGGACCAGCTACAGAAGAGGAAGGCTAAGACTGGGCTGGAGAGGAAGTATGTGAAGAGCAGCGCGGAGCTGCTGGTGTACCAGGGACAGAAGATCAACACACACTCTGAGAAGCAGCTGGAGGAAGAGATCAGGGTGTGTGTCTTTGTGGCACTGTCCAGAATCATCCCCTAGCCCCTAAGGCTGTGTTTACACAGGCAGCCCAAATCTGATCTTTTGCCCAATTAGTGGCAAACATCTGATCTTATTGGTCAAAAGACCAATTAGTGGTAAAAGATCAGAATTGGGCTGCCTGTGTAAACGCAGTCTAAGTGCCTCATGCAGTGGCGGATTGGCAATTCTGACATATGCCAGATGGGCTGGACCATTTTTGTTGTTGGGTAGGCTGGTCGAAATTGACACACACACAAATATATATTTTTATATAAAGACATGGCCAGCGGGCCATGGGCCTGTAAAGATTTGTTGTACAGAGTTTTGCGCAATTTCTATGTTCTACTAATCTATAATGAGCTTTTGGCTGACCAGTGGGCAACAGCCATCTAGTTAATGTGTATTGAGTTTCCACTTCCTCTGATGTTGAACCTCAAGTTAATTAGCCTATGATATTACTTAATGCACATATGTATTTAAATGTCATGTGTCAACACTGCTCGCAGTGTCTAATTAGGGTGTGTAGGGTCAGGGTGTGTGTGTGGGGTGTGGGTGTGGGGGGGGTTGGCGGCGCATGTAGTGATGTGGGCTGGTGTGGATGAAATGCCAGGGATGAATTCTTGTTCCAGTCCACCCACGAAGATCTCATAGAATTGGGTAGGTATTGCTTTTTGCTAATACCTACACATTTCTTGTAGCTATCCCATCCTTTCAGATCTACACAAGCGGCTAGGGGGTGTTTCTGGACAGAGCCTTTGGTGTGACTTGGCTACAGACTTTGTAGGTTTGGCTGTAGAGAGATGGTTACCACTACATGTGCATCTGTGTAATCATTGTTCCTCTGTCCTCAGCTACTGCGGGAGAGGTTGGAGGAGGAGAGGAGAGTTCATATGAAGACGGAGACTTTCCTCAAGAAACGTCAGACAGTACGTGTGCAGTGGTGGTTGGAAAATGGCATGACATGACTTGTGTATAGGAGCATAATTTATCTTGTGTGTGACATATACAGTACCGGTCAAAAGTTAAATACCTACTCATTCCAGGGTTTTCTTTATTTTTACTAATTTTCTACATTCTAGAATAATAGTGAACACATCAAAACAATGAAATAACACATGGAATCATGTAGTAACCAAAAAAGTGTTAAAAAACAGGAAAATGACCCAACACACCTCCAGGCTGTGTAAGGGCTATTTGACCAAGAAGGAGAGTGATGGAGTGCTGCATCAGATGACCAGGCCTCCACAAAAACCCGACCTTACCCAAATTGAGATGGTTTGGTATGAGTCGGACCGCAGAGTGATAGAAAAGCAGCCAACAAGTGCTCAGCATATGTGGGAACTTCTTCAAGACTGTTGAAAAAGCATTTCAGGTGGTGAAGCTGTTTGAGAGAATGCCAAGAGTGTGCAAAGCAGTCATCAAGGCAAAGGGTGGCTATTTAAGTATAAAATATAATGATTTTTTTGAACACTTTTTTGGTTACTACATGATTCCATATGTGTTATTTCATAGTTTTGATGTCTTCAGTATTATTCTACAATGTAGATAATAGTTAAAAATAAAGGAAAACCCTTGAATGAGTAGGTGTTCTAAAACTTTGGACCGGTATTGTATATTGGGTGTAGTAGGATGACTTGGTACATTCTTTGAGCTGACATCTAAATGCTGTTATTTTATTGCAATAGTAGAATCCCAAATCAATCCCTAGCACCTATTCAGGGTTCGGCAACCTTTACGAAAGCAATAGCAATTAAAACATTTTTAATCACAAAAAATGTGTTGGGGGAGCTGTACAAGAAATTGATGAGCCCTTGTCTCTAGAGCAATAGCGGCCATAGCTGGGATTTAGCACCACGAATAGCTGCAGATCAAATCACTGCAAAATCTGACTTTGAGAACCACAAAACAGTGGACAGCGGCCGTCAGCAGAGCCATATTTGTCTGTCAGGTGAAGCTGCAACAATGTGTGTTTGTGTGCACCTCTCAGAGTCTGGATGAGAAGCTGGAGGTGTGGATGGAGCGCTATGAGAGAGACATGGAGGACAAGCAGCAGGAGCTCAACAGCCTGAACAACAAAAAAGCTAACAATCTCTCCCAGCTCCAGGAGCTGGCCAAGAAGGTGAGGACAAAGCCTGGGTTGATTTCATTAGGCACCAAACAGGGAAAAACAGACTGAAATAGGGAGGGACCACCTGGACTTTTCTAAAAAGAAACAGTAGTTTTCATTTTCGGTTGAATAATGTTTTGCTTCGGTGTGCCCTAATGAATACAACCCTGGTCTGCATGGCTCACAACCCATTTCTTTCTGTAGTATACGGTTTAGCGCACTGACACTAGGTAATGAATAGGATAGTAGGCCTGATATACACTGAGTATACCAAACATTAGGAACACCGTCCTATTATTGAGTTGCACATCCCACCTGCAAATAAACTGTTATTGCAAGTCCTCAGATCATTAAAGGGGAAATCTGCAGTTGCTACATACGTTTTTTTAAACTTTTAAATGAATTGTACACTACATAGCCAAAAGTATGTGGACACCCCTTCAAAGTAGTGGATTCTATAACTAAACCGAGATAGACCACAGTGTGTCGTTTTCAATATATTGGCGCGTTCTAGCATGCATCTGCATATTTCCGTCGGGGAACGCCTACTCTGTGAAGTGCGCCTGTGCAATAACTCAATTCACCCTTGCACTCCTAAACAACGCAATTTAAAAAAAACTTTGACCCTTTTGCAAAGTCTCCAAAACATAGTCCACTCTGTTCATAACAGATTGTAGTTTTGGGAACAGAAAACTGTATTGAGATCAAATGTTTCATCAAGGAGAAAATGTGCAGAATGTCAGCCAAAATCCACCTTCTCCAACTGCAGGTCAGTGGGCTTCCTCTCACTACCATATTTGGTACTGAGTGGAAACGCCAAGCAGATGCTTCACATCTGGTGAAATATCTGTCTCATTGTTCTGTGACACAATCTTCATAGACAAACATTGGCAGTAGAATGGCCCTTACTGAAGAGTTCAGCGACTTTCAACGTGGAATTGTCATAGGATGCCACCTTTCCAAAAAGTCAGTTTGTCAAATTTCTGCCCTGCTAGAGCTGCACTGGTCAACTGTAGGTGCTCTTATTGTGAAGTGGAAACGTCTAGGAGCAACAACAGCTCAGCCGCGAAGTGGTAGGCCACACAAGCTCACAGAATGGGACCGCCGAGTCCAGAAGCGCGTAAAAATGTCTGTCCTCGGTTGCAACACTCACTACCGAGTTCCAAACTGCCTCTGGAAGCAACATCAGCACAAGAACTGTTCATCAGGAGCTCCATGTAATGAGTTTCCATACATAGCTTTTTACTAAAATAGACTGCAAATTGCCGCTTTTAGAAAGTATACCCGTATGGAACAGAAATTGTACTCTGGATATTGACTCGGTCTTTGTACTTTCTTCTGTTCCAGTACAGAGACATTGAGCAGGTGGTCATCGAGGACAGGATGGAGAAAGAGGCCCTACGCAGGAAGCTGGAGAAGGAACATATGGAGCGAGACGCAGCCACCAAGGTAATCATTGAACAATCTTTAATAAATCACCACCACCTGCCCAGCAAGGAAACCAATCACATCCAGTGGCAGTGCAGTGTTTAATGTCATGCATCTTGTTCACAATTGTACTCCCCTCTTCTTTTGTTCATTCCACTAAATCATTTTCTTATTCCCTGTCTGTCACTTGCAGATCCAGTCGTGGTGGAGGGGAACATTAGTGCGACGCGGCCTGGGCCCCTATAAGAAAGGCAAGAAGCCCAAGTCCAAGGAGGGAAAGAAGGGAAAGAAGAAAAAGTGAGGTGTCCCTTCTTCAAGAGCTCCAGTGAAAGGAAACCAAAAAAAAATCTCAATACAGACATGTTACTTTTCATCAATGTTCAATTCCTGATTACAGACAATCTAAGTCGACACTGGCCTGTAGGCAAATATATCTTCAATGAGAAAAGCTTTTTTTTTCTTTAACAGAGTGAAGTTGGCATGGTCATTTTGAATACTACTACCACCATTGCCAGGTTCTTACTTATATTCAGTCTAACACAAGGGCAAGAATGGTAATAAACAAGCGTACTCATGAGACTGAAATGGGTAACTTTTATTAATGCACTTTAAAGAATTCCAAATATTAATTCCAGAAAATAATAATTCAATTTTGTACATGTTTTCAGGGACAATTTCTCAGCAAACAGTGTAAAAAGTAAAAAAGACCATGTTGCGGTCATGAAAGAAGGTCCTCTCTTTATCTGGTACCTACTTGTAAACATATGGAATGTATCTATTTTACTGGACAAATGTCACAGGGTCCAGACCCAGCAGTAGGGGCACATGATTTCTGCTGGAGAAACCCCCAGTCAGTCGACATAAGTTAAGAGGGGTGAAAATATCTAAACAAAACATTTATAATATATTTAAAATCACCTTTAACTTCCCTTTTCAGAACTCTGAGTCTTATCAAAACAAAGTTAAAATGGCAAAAACATACCTCTAATATATTTTTTCACTTCAGAAGCTACGTAGGCTGATTCCCAGTCTACATCGCTTTTACTGTAGGGTTTGTGCATCTATGTAGGCAGCCTACGTAGCTTTTACTGTAGGGATGTGCATCTATGTAGGCAGACTACGTAGCTTTTACTGTAGGGATGTGCATCTATGTAGGCAGATTCCCAGTCTACATCACTTTTACTGTAGGGATGTGCATCTATGTAGGCAGATTCCCAGTCTACATCACTTTTACTGTAGGGATGTGCATCTATGTAGGCAGATTCCCAGTCTACATCACTTTTACTGTAGGGATGTGCATCTATGTATGCAGATTCCCAGTCTACATCGCTTTTACTGTAGGGATGTGCATTTAAGTAGGCAGCCTACGTAGCTTTTACTGTAGGGATGTGCATCTATGTAGGCAGCCTACGTAGCTTTTACTGTAGGGATGTGCATCTATGTAGGCATCCTACGTAGCTTTTACTGTAGGGATGTGCATCAAACTAGGCAGCCTACGTAGCTTTTACTGTAGGGATGTGCATCTATGTAGGCATCCTACGTAGCTTTTACTGTAGGGATGTGCATTTAAGTAGGCAGCCTACGTAGCTTTTACTGTAGGGATGTGCATCAAACTAGGCAGCCTACGTAGCTTCTGAAAGGAAAAATATATATCAGAGGTATGTTTTTACTATTTTAACTTTCTTTTAGATAAGAGTTCTGGAAAGGGAGGCTGGGAATCTGCCTACAAGATCCCCGACCCCATCAATCAGTGGTCCTTGGGTCAGTCTTCACCAGAGTATTATTGTCAGCTCTAAGGCTAGCACTCCCTCATCCCCCTCCCTGGGAACAAGAGGTTGTGTCTGCCTCATTAGAACTAAGAGTCAGTCCGTTAACCTGACTTTCTGTGGGTAACACTGCTCTAAGTAGAGCTGGGCCATGTTCATTAGGGCATGCAACTGAACTGCAATGTTTCTTATTGGACAAGTACAGATAATCCCTGTTTCAGTGTGTTTTCTTCTGTTTGGTGCCTAATGAACACGACCTTGTCAATGGGGTTCACTAAGGACAGCGTTAGTGACAAATAAATACTGTTCCGGTCTGGCAGATTACTGTAACCGCTGCCAGACCAAATTAGCAATATGCACACCTGTGTGTGTAGCAAGAGCCACATTTGTGTCTATAAGATGTGGTTGAACAATTCACCAAAAACAACTTGATCATGACAAAAATTGGTGTCTTGAACAATGTCAATAGTTAAATCTGTAGATCCATTTGAATGTCATACAAACTTGGCTACATGTAGTGATAAAAAGATTAGTTCTGTGCATGAGGGAGACACTGTCATATTCACTAATACTTGTCTACGGTCTCAACACACCATGTTGAACTCACATGTGAAGGTGATGAGGTGGTTTGTAAAAAATACAAGAAAAAAATAAACGTTTGTTTGTAGAAAATCAAAAAGGTAGTGTATGTTTATCCCCAGTGCCTTAGCCCCAGAACCTGGCCGGCCCCAACAGCTCATCAGTAGAGTGGACTACAATAAGAAATAACCGTTACTGCAAGATAAAAACACAGATACTAATGCAAAGTTGCAGGCCTTGATGTCATGCTGTCAGTCAACCTGCCCATACAGTCAACCTGCCCATACATACACCCTTGATTAGAGACTTGACTGAGCTGTGCTCAAGGAAGAAGTTAACTGTAAACGCTGGTCTAGGATCAGCTTGAACCAATCCCACTCGTAACACTAACCTTTTAAGAGGCCTGTTTTCTTTTCTTATAGTACTCTTTATTTTACTTCCTTGGCCCAGCGCTTAGGGACATCGTCCAATCCATGTAGCTACACGAGAACGCAACTCCTTGTGGAAAAACACATGAATTACAGCTTTATACATGGGTGATTCTACAGAAGCGGTGCAAATTGCAATCCCACCCCGAAAAAAATAAAAATATATATATAAAAAAAATAAAAAGCTAAGTCTCCAAACTTAGGACATCTATATACATCACAATATGTTCTAAGGCAATACCAAATATATTGTTAAATTAATATAGTACAAAGTAATTGTTTATACACATTTCTTTTGAGAGGTGTTATATTATAAAGATACTGATCTAATAAGCAGTTGTTTATTTTTAAACATCTTTCCAAAAAAAGAATGCTGTCCCACATTTTGACATCACTAACTGAACACACACAATAAAAGACTGTGCCTTAAGCAACTCCTACAAATATCACCAGGTGTTGGGATTGCACCCCTCTCCAGCATGACCACATGGTGAGTAGTCTATCTGCAAACATTTCCGATAACATTTTTGAGCAAGTTGGTAAATCTTCATCTATTTTTAAATAGTGTCAGTACCAAACATCTCATATATCAAGAAATGTGTAAAGTACGCTTTTGGGATGTACATACAGTGCATTCAGAAAGTATTCAGACCCCATGACTTTTTCCCACTCATCAATCTACACACAATACCCTATAATGACGAAGCAAAAACATTTTTTTTAAACAGTTTTGCACATGTATAAAAAAAAAATGGAAATATCACATTTACCTAAGTCTTCAGGCCCTTTAGTTCGTACTTTGTTGAAGCACCTTTTGCAGCGATTACAGCCTTGACTCTACAAGCCTAGCACACTTATATTTGGGGAGTTTCTTCCCATTCTTCTCTGCAGATCCTCGCAAGCTCTGTCAGGTTGGATGGAGAGCGTCGCTGCACAGCTATTTTCAAGTCTCTCCAGAGATTCCAGGCTCTGGCTGGGCCCCTCAAGGACATTCAGAGACGTGTCCTGAAGCCAGTCCTGCGTTGTCTTGGCTGTGCGCTTAGGGTCATTGTCTTGTTGGTAGGTCAACCTTCACCCCAGTCTGAGGTCCTGAGTGTTCTGGAGCAGGTTTCCATCAAGGATCTCTGTACTTTGCTCTGTTCATCTTTCCCTCGATCCTGATTAGTCTCCCAGTCCCTGCCACTGAAAAATGTCCCCACAGCATGATGCTGCCACCACCACCATCTTTCACCTTAGTGATGGTGCCAGGTTTCCTCCAGACATGACACTTAGTATTCAGGCCAAAGAGTTGGTTTCATCAGAGCAGAGAATCTTGTTTCTGATGGTCTGAGAGTCCTTTGGGTGCCTTTGGGCAAACTCAAAGCGGGCTGTCAAGTGCATTTTACTGAGGAGTGGCTTCCGTCTGGCCACTCTACCATAAAGGCCTGATTGGTGGAGTGCTGCAGAGATGGTTGTCCTTCTGGAAGGTCCTCCCATCTCCACAGAGGAACTCAGGAGCTCTGTCAGAATGATCATTGGGTTCTTGGTCACCTCCTAGCTCTAGGAAGAGACTTGGTGGTTCCAAACGTAAGAATAATGGAGGCCACTGTGTTTTCGGGACCTTCAATGCTGCAGACATTTTTTGGTACCCTTCCCCTACGGACAATTTCTTCGACCTCATGGCTTGGTTTTTGCTCTAACATGCACTGTCAACTGTTGGAGCTTATATAGACAGGTGTGTGCCTCTGCAAATCATGCCCAATCAAGTTGTAGTAACAGCTCAAGGATGATCAATGGAAACAGGATGCACCTGAGCTCAATTTCGAGTCTCATAGCAAAAGATCTGAATAGTTACGTAAATAAGATATTTCATTAAAACATTTTTTTTTTAGATACATTTTTAAAACAAAAAAAAAATGCTTCCGCGTTGTTAATATGGGGGATTGTGTGTAGATTGATGAGGTGAAAAAAATATTGTATGTTTTAGAATAAGGCTGTAACGTAAGAAGATGTGGAAATTAAAGATGGCTAGCAATATGTTAGCCAGTGGAGGCTGCTGAGGGGAGGACGGCTCATAAATGGCTGGAATAGCGCAAATGGAATGGCAACAAACCATGTGTTTGATACCATTCCATACATTCCGCTCCAGCCATTGCAACAAGCCCGTCCTCCCAAATTAAGGTGCCACCAACCTCATTTGATGTTCAAAATAAGTCAAATTGAAAAAGTCACAACCGAAACAATTGACACCATGGAGATATACAGAGGTTTCATCGTTGTATCTTTGCCATTATGGCATCTGTGACAGCACGGGCAGTGCCATTGAGGCCATTTTCATTTTAAAGTTGCATGCGCCATGATCTACCAACTGAGCTACAGAGGACCACCATGTACCCACTTTCAAAATTGCACCTTGTGCATTATACTACTACAGCGTTCAGGAGTAAATTGAAAGCCTGACTGAGTCCCCCCCCCAAGACCACATTCGGTCTTTAACTTGTCATGGCCTCAACTCACTGGGTCTGGATCTTGGGACCAACAAAGTCCTGGTAGAAATCTTGGTCTTGGCTTCTGGATATTACCTTACTCTTTGGTTTACAAACAATAGGCAACCCAATTTGAAGAAGCCGATGCTCTCTGATCATTGGCTGATCACTTCCAAACCCATAGGAATCCCCACACAGTTGACTACTTTTAAATAGTGGAATCCCTCAATGGTAATGTCTATACTGAAACGAGTTAGATCTATCGGAGTCCTCCATTTATGTCTATGATTGACACCCTTTCCACCGAAACGCCTGTTATTTTGTCAATTTGGTTTGCAAATTATTTCTCCAATGAATCTATAATGGAAGGTTAATCAAAATAATCACTATTGTGCATGGTTCTTCCTTTATTGCAACTTTTTCACTGTGTTTTGTAATAACACTTTTTTGGGGGGGGTAAAGGTAAATTCAGATAAATATTTCAAATATGCAATACAAACAAAGTGTGTGAGTAGTATATATGTCTACCTGAAATATGTTGGAAGACGTGTGCTGAAAGTTGGGGAAAAATAGGATACAAATGCGATTTCTTTTTTGTCCCAGTTTGCACCACTTCTGTAAAATGACCCTGAGGGTACAAAACATTAAGAAAAACTCCTTTTCCATGACCGACTGACCAGGTGAAAGCTGATCCTTTATTAAATCCACTTCAAATCAGTGTAGATGAAGGGGAGGAGACAGGTTAAAGAAGGAGTTTTTAGACTTGAGACAATTGAGACATGGATTGTGTATGTGTGCCATTCAGAGGGTGAATGGGCAAGAAGATATTTAAGTGCCTTTGAACGGGGTATGGTAGTAGATGCCAGGCTCACCGGTTTGTGTCAAGTTTTTACACTCTACAGTTTCCAGTGTGTATCAAGAATGGTTCACCACCCAAAGGACATCCAGCCAACTTGACAACTGTGGGAAGCATTGGAGTCATCATGGGCCAGCATCCCTGTAGAATGCTTTCGACACCTTGTAGAGTCTAGGCCCTGATGAATTGAGGCTGTTCTGGGGGTGCAACTGAATATTAGGAAGGTGTTCGTAATGTTTTGTACACATTTTGAGAAAGTATAAAGCGTAGATTCCCGGAGCGCCCTCTCTCTCTCTAATCCAGCACCGGTTTTTGATTCAGCCAGCTCGTGTTTTGACCACAATAACAAAACAAAAAAAGACGGGTTCATTTAATAACAGCCATTTTAAGTGTTAGCAGCATCAATGTTCCCATGACGACAGACCACCACCGTTATTGTTGCTCTTTGTAGCACATGACCTTAAAAGGTTACTTATGCAACCGACAACTTCCTAGTCTCCTAACCCTTCCCCATACACCCACCCAACCCTTCTGACATGCAAGGATCTAACATGTGAAAGTAAAAGGAATATGAAAAATAAGATGAAATAATAATAGAAAATAAAACACCCCCTACTGAACATAGATAAGAGGAGGATGGAGAGAGAAGTCAAATGACTAATAATAGAAAATAAAAAACAACTCTTACTCGCCGTCCAACTGACTGTTTGTCTGCGACAATCTCGGTTGTCCATCTGTTCGTCCGTCAGTCTTTAGAGGCTGCAAGTCGTAAGCAGTCTGTGTGAGGACACAGAGGAAGAGACAGTCATCCCTTTCTTTGACGTACTCGTGCTCCCTCTTCTCTCTTCATTGGGGAAGACCTGTCTGGGAAGGCTGGGTGACCCTGTATGGTTGAGGGGGAGGGGGCCTAGGGTTGAGGGGAAGTGGGGGGTGGTCGAGAGGGAAAGCCATATGACGTACATTCGGAGAGCAAGAGGGTGGGTCCTGTATCTGTCCATCCATGATTGAGTGTGGAACTCTGCTGCCCTACATGGCCAGAGGGTTAGTGGTGGTGGCAGGGGAGGTTGTGTATTTGGGCGGGGCCAGCTCCAGGAGCGCACGTACCGTCCCGGCCACCAGGGGGAGCCCTCTCTCCTCCAGGATGTGGAGGGGCAGGCACAGCTGGGTCTGAGGCCAGATGAAGAGCACACGCACACAGACAACAAAGGGAGGAGGGGAAACGGGAGAACAAAAAAGGGTATGTCAATGGATGGGTAAATAATAAACTACCAAAAGATAACAGAAATAAACACAAATGGAAAGACAAACTCAACATAAGATGGAAAAGGAGGTGAATGGGATCCAAACGGCATGACCTTGAGGAGAGCATGGAAGCGGAGCAGGGAGCAGGTGTGCAAACACAGGCACAGGGTTACAATAAGTAGGGACTTGTGAACTGAGACACCCACTGAACAACATATCCCACAGGAGCAAATATGGAGGGAGCAGGAGAGAGAGAGAACAAGCTGAACACAAGCAGAAGTAGCGGGGAGAGAAGACAGGCGGCAAAGAGGAAGGAAGTCACACCAAATATTTGGTTCATTTTATTGTGGAAGGAGGAGCTCTGGGAAAGAGTTGAAAGGTCAACAACAGAAGACACAGGAGAGATAGGCACGTGGTTACACACACTGGAAGCAAACAGACCACTGACAGAGAGAACATACACACCGCTCTTCAGAGCCAGAGGAGACATTACTCCTTGTCATTCAGCATAGACCAACAACAAACTACACACACAGCCTGCGTCCCCCGAATGGCACCCTATTCCCTATTGAGTGCACTACTTCTAACCAGGGGGCACATAGGAATCTGATTACAAGTAGTGCACTATAAAGAATAGGGTCCTATTTGGAACAAACCACAGATTCACTGTCTCACAAAATATGTGCTTTGTCTTCGTAGAGAACGGTATAAGAGCACTCATTGCGATATACAGTGCCTTCAGAAAGTTTTCACACCTCTTGACTTTTTCCACATTTTGTTGGAACACACACAATACCCCATAATGTTAAAGTGGAATTATGTTTTTAATTAAAAATTAAACGCTGAAATCAATACGTTTTTGTGACAAAATGTGGAAAAAGTCAAGGGGTGTGAAAACTTTCGGAAGGCACTGTAGTCCTGCCGTAGCCTGGGGCTGATTGTTACCACAGCTTGTGCCTACATAGACTGGTCCCAGATCTGTTTGTGCCATCTTACCCGCACAAACACATCTGGAACCAGGCTAGTGTTAAACACATTCATCACACACCTGAGACACAAAATGGGGGTAGAGTGAAGTTGCCTCTACACTGATCTTGGGTCAGTTTAGCATTTTACCCACTAAAGGTTAAAGACAAAGTGAAACATTGTAGTAAGTTAAAAGTGCTTTTGATAACCAAATGTGATAAAGAAGCAAGTTCAAACCCTTAAACCAGTACAAAAAAAACATTAGAAAATCGTCAGTTCTGCCAGTCCTATTCTGTTAAAGGTCCCCAAATTACACACATCCCTGGGCCGCTCGTCTTTTCAGTTCGCTGCAGCTAGCGACTGGAAACGAGCTGCAACAAACACTCAAACTGGACAGTTTTATCTCAATCTCAACATTCAAAGACTCAATCATGGACACTCTTACTGACACGTGTGGTTGCTTAACACGATCTATTGTTATCTACCATGTTTGTGCTGCTACCATGTGGCGATGTTGTCATGATGTGTTGCTACTATGTTGTGCTGTCATGTGTTTCTGTCATGTTGTGTAGTTGTCTCTTTCGTCGTGATGTGTGTTTTGTCCTACATTATAATTTGTTTGCCCCCATTCTCACAGGAGGTATTTTGCCTCTTGGTAGGCAGTCATTGTAAATAAGAACTTGTTCTTAACTGACTTACGTAGTTAAATAAAAAATTATCTTGTGCAAGCTGGGCTATCAGAGCTAGGTAGTAAGACCAAAACCACTCCAAGCTCAGCTATCATTGATGGATATTTTGTTAGTTAGCTAGCGATGTTATCAGAACAGCTTGCGACAGTGCAGAATGTTACTATGGATACTGGCAGCATCGTGTGGTAAGTCTGACTACTAGCTGCAATTGATTTAATAGGAGTGGACATTTAACAACCTACATGTCTGTAGCTAACGTTAGCTTGCATTAACTGAATACTTGTTTTACTAGTCAGCTGTTTCTAGCCCAGCTAGCCTCGCTTAGGTTTGGCACATCTGAAGTCCCTCGCTGCAAACCATATTGAATACTGTTTTATGCATAGTGTACACCATGTGCCTACAAAAGTGACTATTATTGTGGGCACTACCATGCGGTTAGCTAAGCTTTTTGCTCTTAGCTAGCTTGATGGCTAACTTCGGCTAACAGTACGATCGATGCCCGTCTAAACTACTGTAATGTTTAACACAGCTAGACCTTGCTCGCTGAATGAACACAGAAACATGTGCAATTGGGTTATTGACTGGACTATACAAGTTTATTCAATGCTAGCTAACTGCTTTGCTATTGTGGACGTCATGTATTTAGCTCCTTACTAATGTCGGGAAACAGTAGATCCGATGCCCCTGCCCATGTGAAAATTACAATTATATAGCCTACATCTGACTAAGCTCAAAACTTTTTTGACAGGACAATACAGGCTTGTTAACATGATTGTTATTGTTTTATTGTTGTTCCATCTCAAATTGGTAGTTTTAGCTTTTCCTTTATTCACTTCTTGAACAAAAAGCCATGCGTACAGTTCAGTGCAGACGCTCTACCATTCCCATGACGTTTTTTTCAATATGACTGTGGCCACATCTTTCCAAGCTTGTGCTAGGTGCTCCAAAACCTATCATATGTTTTAAAAGCATTTTCATAACATCACGTTCAACAACGTTACCTAATGTCGACATGTAAAATGTAGGTTGATTTGAGCATTTCAGTTCCACTAAGGTTAGGATTGGGGAAGGGGAAGCAGATCCTAGATCTGTACCGAGGGGTAACATCACCCCGGAGCCACAAAATGAGCGTTAGGACAGAGGGGGGCTTGATCACAGACAGTCAAGGAGAAAAAGGTGCCTGTAGGATACTTGATTGTGCGTCAGCAAGGACTCAAAGGCTTACAAATTACCCTCGGCTACCTGCTCTCTTCTTGATTAGGCAAAAACGTCCGACTGACTTTGCAGCTAAGGCGAAGCCGTGTTCGAGTCAGGAAAGAAGAGAAGCGATAGGGCGTTGAATGGTCAGATTACTCGTGGTTGTTTCTTCTCAGAGGCAGTCGGATAGGAGGAAGCACGTAGGCTACATATGACAAGCACATCGACTTTGATGTTATCTGTGCAATGGAAGCGCTTTCGGGTGTGAAGGTTCCATCTAAAAACACAGGCACACACGTCTGCAGGCGGACAAACTTAAGGCACAGAAGGAGGTTCAGTAGGTAGGTACAGTAGCAGACAGCTCATTGACAACATAGCAACCTCCGGGTCTCGCTGTCTCTCTCAATGGGGGCAGTGCCAGTACATCACAGAAGGGTAACGAGGGAGCATTGAAGGTCCACCTCACCACTCCTTGAGTGGAAGCAAGTAACCTTCCCCAACAAACAACTGGAACAACAAAAGATAAAACCTACTATATGGCTTTTGGCATATGGAGTTGTTCCCTTTTCAGTGGATGGCAAACCAGGCAGTGGCGAGCGCTCCTCTTTGTTATGGTAGAGTGGGACAGAGAGGTCCACTCTCATTCTTGCGTTTTTCCCTTGTTGAGTTCTGCTGCGTCTGAATGGATACCGCTGTGGTGATGGGAGTCGGCGCAATATGAAATGAGAAGCGCGTAGGAGTGCGAGTGGTGTGTGAGCGCGCATGTGTGTGTACGAGTGGTGGAGAGCCAGTTGGGTAAGGTGAGGAAGGGGTTGTGTGGTCCAGACAGACAGTTCAGAGGTGGGGCACCAGGTTGCAGTACAGGGCACACAGCACAGACATGGTGGACAGATAGAAGAGGGCGAAGCCTGCCAGCTGGGCCGGGGGAGAAGGCATTAGGAGGGGGGGAGGAGCCATGGAAAGCAGGACCCCCAGCGTCCCGTAAACACAGCCTCTCCGGCCATCCAGAACCTCCTCCACTGTGCACAGCCTCTCCTGTCCCATGGGAGATGAAGCAGGGGAGAGAATGGCCAGGCAAAGGATACAATTACATAGATAGGGGAGTTGTGTGTTTGGACGGACAGATGGAAGATGAGTTTGAGGGGGAAGTGTTACGGTTAAAAGGAAGAAGAGCGGAGGAGCAGAAAGAGAAAGTTACTGTTAGTAACAGGCAAGCGGCTCTCCAAGTAAAGTTTACAAAAGCTCTGCAGGTTTTCCAGTTGAGTTAGCTGGAGTCAACTGATAAAAAGAGCAGGGACCGAGAACGAGGCTAAACTTTAGTGTTGATACAAAAAGCAGAGTAGTAGAGGGAAGAAATCTGATGACAGAAGAGAAAAACCTGCACTGACAGTAGCCTTTAGGTATTTAACTAAATTGGTGAGGTCACCGTCTGCTGCTAGCAAATTAAAATCTGAAGAACAGTCCGTCAGTACAGGTTCTCTTGTATCACATGCTGTTTCTAACCCATCACAAACACACAGACGTTTTAGCATGAGGACTAGTGAGTTGTATACCAGTCCTTTATTCAACTAATGTGAAGGTCTTACCTGTGGAACCCCGATCCTGCGACACGCCTCCAGAAAGTTCTCCACGTTCCGCCGACACTTGGCCATCGTCAGTTTGGGCTTGATGGACAGAGACAACGATAAGCACAACGACATCGGCTTATCTCAAATGGCACCCTATTACCTGTATAGTGCACTACTTTTGACCAGGGCCTACGGTCACAGTAGTGCACTATGTAGGGAATAGGGTGCCATTTGGGACATATGCAGTGTCTGATCATAACCCAAATGCAAATGTATGACAGTAATAAGGAGTAAAAAGGAGCATTGTTGTATTGATATGCTTGAAGTGTAGTGTTCCTGACTGACTAAATTCATCCTAAAACTGACATCTCACTAATGCACGTATGGTATGCATGCACAGCACACGCATAAAGTGCACACACAAACACTCACCACAGCAGGGGAGGGCACATGGATGCTGGGTACGGATCGTGGCCGCACATGATTTGTCAGATGGCAGAGGACGACCCCGTCGGTCAGTGCTGCTCCCAGGTCGCTGGGCAAGGACACTTTCAGACGTGACTCTATGTTCTACAAAATAGAGCAGGACACAATTACAGGGGGATTAGCACAAGTAGGGCCAGGAGTTTTTCCTGACCTTGTGATCTGACCTGGGCTCATAAAGCATCTCAGAGTAGGAGTGCTGATCTAGGATCAGGTCCCGTGTCCATCTAATTATGATCTGAAGATTCTAGTTCAGCACTTCTCCTCTGAAATGCTTTATGAATATGGGCCAAGGAACCCAGTAGAAACTCCAGGCCCTAGTGGCTTGGTCAAAAGGGGGGAGAATCTGTTTGTCGGGTGTTGTTCACCTTCCGCAGTTGCTCCACCAGAGCAGCCTCCTCTCCCATGGGGCCTTGAGGCTGGGTAGGGGTCACCTCTTCAGGCTCCGGCCTGGGGGCGGCACCATCACCTGGGGGGGAAGGCAGAACCAGACAGGCTCAAACATACACATACAAGATCAAAAGCTGGTGAAAGCAGAATGGGTGCTAATCATTTATTCTGAAGAGGGTGAAGTCCAGCTCTCTACAGATACAATGACATTATCAGACGCCTGGCAAACAATGCAGAAGACAAACTACAGTAGATAGACGGAACTCTACAGCCGACAGACAGGCGGAACTCTACAGCAGACAGGCGTAACTCTCGAGAACTCTACAGCAGACAGGCGGAACTCTAGAGCAACAGACGGAACTCTAGAGCCGACAGACAGGCGGAACTCTCGAGAACTCTACAGGCGGAACTCTACAGCAACAGACAGGCGGAACTCTACAGCAACAGACAGGCGGAACTCTACAGCAGCAGACAGGCGGAACTCTGACCTATAGTCAGACAGCACTCAAAGTAACAGATGGGATCAGAAAACCAACAGAGCTGAACATCATACATACAAGTCAAAAAGCTGACAATTTCCCCTCACCCATTTCAAACAGAAATCTGTCCATGTTGAAAATGATTCCCCACCGCCCCCCTTCTATTTTGATCAACTATCTACAGTGTTGCTCAGTGACTTTGCAGGATCCCAATCAGACATGTCTATCAGCCCAGACACAGTTACCAGAACAATGTCACATACGACACTCAATTGTGACATGCGCATTGCACGCTCAAGAGGTACCAACACTCTCTTCTGAAAGCTCCCAAGGCCATGCAGCAAGATCCAGAGGTTGTGATCCGGTGACATACCTCTCCTCTGCTCTTCCTTCTGGCTGAGGCGAAACAGGAAGCTGTCTGGCCGCTGGGCGGGCCCCTGGCAGGAGGGCGGGGCAACAGGTCTGGGGTAAGAAGGTGATTGGAGGGCTGCAAGCAGAACAGGATGTGAGCAGGTGGGAGAGCGGCAGAGTGAATAGACAGTGGAGTAAAATCCTTTCAGATCCACAGGAACATCTAGGGGGTAGTGGTCAATTTGGAATACAGAAATTAGTAAATTAGTAAAGAGAGGGAGGAGTGTGTTGGAAGCCGCTCAAGTTCACATCCATTTATAATATGGTTTCCCTGGAAGCCAGTAGGACAAGCTGCACCGAGCAGTGTATGGCAGCCGTGATGTAACCGTAGAGGGAAATGGAGGAATAGTGTGACTGGTGTCTTACCTGTGGGAGACAGGGAGGAGGAGCGATCCTCGCCCTGCTGAGTGGCCAGTCGAGTCCGAGCGGAGAGCAAACAAAGAGAGGGAGAGAGAGAGAGTTCATGTAATTTGAGTCAAGACAAAAACACCATTCATGCATATACAGTTCCCTCAACAATACTCCGGTCTCACCCCTCCTTTGACACCAGAGATGTAATGGGGGAGGGTAAAGGCCTGTAAACATCACTCGACTGTTTGGTGTTTACAGACCTATCTTTTAGCTCTACAACAAAGATGGGCAACTGTTACATAAGAGAGGGTGGACTATGGGCATAGAGCCATGAAGCAGGCTCTCTGGCTGCAGGTAGGTAGAGTGCCCCTTAGAGAGGTCGACCGATTAATTAGGGCCAATTTCAAGTTTTCAGAGCAAATCGGTAATCGGCATTTTTGGACGCCGATTGTGGGCGATTACATCGCACTCCACGAGGAGACTGTGTGGCAGGCTGACCACTTGTTACGCGAGTGCAGAAAGGAGCCTAGGTAAGTTGCTAGCTAGCATTGAACTTATCTTATAAAAAACATCAATCTTAACATAATAACTAGTTAACTACACATGGTTGATGATATTACTAGCTTGTCCTGCGTTGCATATAATCAATGCGGTGTATGTTAATTTATCATCAAATCCCAGCCTACTTCACCAAACGGGTGATGATTTAACAAGCGCATTAGCGAAAGAAAGCACTGTCGTTGCACCAATGTGTACCTAACCATAAACATCAATGCCTTTCTTATATTCATTACACAAGTATATCTTTTTTTAAACCTGCATATTTAGTGAATATTGACTGCTAACATGAATGTATTTTAACGAAGGAAATTGTGTCACTTCTCTTGCGTTCTGTGCAAGCAGAGTCAGGGTATATGCAGCAGTTTGGGCCGCCTGGCTCGTTGCGAACTGTGTGAAAGACCATTTCTTCCTAACAAAGACTGTAATTAATTTCCCAGTAATTTACATAATTATGCAATGTAACAGCATTATTTAGACTTAGGGATGCCACCCGTTGGATAAAATATGGAATGGTTCCGTATTTCACTGAAAGAATAAACGTTTTGATTTCAAAATGATAGTTTCCGGATTTTACCATATTAATGACCAAAGGCTCGTATTTCTGTGTTTATTATATTAAGTCTATGATTTGATATTTGATAGAGAAGTCTGACTGAGCGGTGGTAGGCAGCAGCAGGTTCGTAAGCATTCATTCAAACAGCACTTTTCTGCGTTTGCCAGCAACTCTTCACTGTGTTTCAAGCATTGTGCTGTTTATGACTTCAAGCCTATCAACTCCCGAGATTAGGCTGGCAATACTAAAGTACCTATTATAACATCCAATAGTCAAAGGTATATGAAATACAAATGGTAGAGAGAGAAATAGCCCTATAATTACTACAACCTAAAACTTCTTAACTGGGAATATTGAAGACTCATGTTAAAAGAAACCACCAGCTTTCATATGTTCTCATGTTCTGAGCAAGGAACTTAAACTTTAGCTTTTTTACTTGGCACATATTGCACTTTTACTTTCTTCTCCAACACCTTGTTTTTGCATTATTTAAACCAAATTGAACATGTTTCATTATTTGAGACTAAATAGATTTTATTTATGTATTATATTAAGTTAAAATAAAAGTGTTCATTCAGTATTGTTCTAATTGTCATTATTACAAATATATATATATAAAAATCGTCCGATTAATCGGTATCGGATTTTTTTGGTCCTCCAATAAATCGGTCGATCTCTAATGGATTGGATTAAATACACCTATGCTCAAAGTGCTTTACATTGTACAGGGGAAACACCTCAGCTCACACCTGGGTGATGCCACGGCAGCCATTTTGCAAGGGAGAGCGCACCACACATGCGCTAGCCAAACCCTAACAATCACCTAACTGGCCCTGGGCCAGTGTTTAGCAACATGCTTTAACACCCAAAGTATAAGGAAATAAAGAGAAAGAGACGGCGAAGGGAGGTTGAAAAGAAGACGTGCAAGTTTGCAGTACCTGCAGTAGACACGTGGGGACGATATCTATGGACATCCCAGACCCGGAAAGAGACTGGGGTGGGGGGGACAAAAATATAAAAGGAGAGAGACAAGAGAGTAAAGCCAAAAGGTGGATTGAAAGATTTTTAAAAATAAAAATGTAACTCAAGAAAAATAAGATAAAAAGAGACTATTAAATGCTGAGAAAGATAGAGAACATTGAGTACTATTCTGCTAATTGAGTAAGCACAGTGGAAACAGCATGCAAGCATGCATTCCACCCTGCATACCACTGCTGGCTTGCTTCTGAAGCTAAGCAGGGTTGGTCCTGGTCAGTCCCTGGATGGGAGACCAGATGCTGCTGGAAGTGGTGTTGGAGGGCCAGTAGGAGGCACTCTTTCCTCTGGTCTAAAAAATATCCCAATGCCCCAGGGCAGTGATTGGGGACACTGTCCTGTATAGGGTGCCGTCTTTCGGATGGGACGTTAAACGGGTGTCCTGACTCTCTGAGGTCATTAAAGATCCCATGGCACTTATCGTAAGAGTAGGGGTGTTAACCCCGGTGTCCTGGCTAAATTCCCAATCTGGCCCTCAAACCATCATGGTCACCTAATAATCCCCAGTTTACAATTGGCTCATTCATCCCCCTCCTCTCCCCTGTAACTATTCCCCAAGTCGTTGCTGCAAATGAGAACGTGTTCTCAGTCAACTTACCTGGTAAAATAACGGTAAAATAAAATAAAAATAAATAAAAAACAACTGTGTTTGTGGGTGTTTGCGTCTGTGTGATGGTACACTACATGACAAAATGATGTGGACACCTGATATAACAGCCTCCACTCTTCTGGCTTTCCACTAGATGTTGGAACATTGCTACGGGGACTTCAGCCACAAGAGCATTAGCGAGGTCGGGCACTGACGTTAGGTGATTAGGCCTGGCTCGCAGTCGGCATTCCACTTCATCCCAAAGGTGTTCGATGGTGTTGAGGTCAGGGCTCTATGCAGCACAGTTCTTCCACACCGATCGACAAACCATTTCAGTATGGACCTCACTTTGTGCATAGGGGCACTGTCATGCTGAAAAAGGAAAGGTCCTTCCCAAACTGTTGCCACAAAGTTGGAAGCACAGAATCTTCTGGAATGTCATTGTATGCTGCAGCGTTAAGATTTCCCTTCACTGGAACTAAGGGGCCTAGACCGAACCATGAAAAACAGCCCCAGACCATTATTCCTCCTCCACCAAACTTTACAGTTGGCACTATGCATTGGGACAGTCCTCCTGGCATCCGCCAAACCCAGATACGCCACTCCAGAGAACGCGTTTCCACTGCTCCAGAGTTCAATGGCAGCGAGCAATACACCACTCCAGCCGACGCTTGGCATTGCGCATGATGATTTTAGGCTTGTTTGCGGCTGCTCGGCCATGGAAACCCATTTCATGAAGATCCCAACTAAGAGTTATTGTGCTGACATTGCTTCCAGAGGCAATTCAGAACTTGGTAGTGAATGTTGGGGCTATGCGCTTCAGCACTCAGCGGTCCCGTTCTGTGAGCTTGTGTGGCATAACACTTCGCGGCTGAGCCATTGTTGCTCCTAGACATTTCCACTTCACAATAACAGCATTTACAGTTGACCGGGGCAGCTCTAGCAGGGCATAAATTTGTCAAATGGACTTATTGGAAAGGTGGCATCCTATGACGGTGCCATGTTGAAAGTCACTGAGCTCTTCAGTGAGCTATTCTACTGCCAACGTTTGTCTATGGAGATTGCATGGCTGTTTGCTCAGTTTTATTCACCTGTCAGCAGCAGGTGTGGCTGAAATAGCCAGATCCACTAATTTGAAGGGTTGTACACATACGTTTATATATATATATATATACACAGTGCATTTGGAAGTATTCAGACCCCTTGACTTTTCCCACTGTTACGCTACAGCCTTGTTTAAAATGTATTTAAAAAAAAAAAAAAATCCTCATCAATTCACACACAATAACCCACAATGGCAAAGCAAAAACAGGTTTTTAGAATTATTTGCAAAGGTATAAAAAAAAAACTGAAATATCACATTTACATAAGTATTCATACCCTTTACTCAGTACTTTGTTAAAGCACCTTTGGCAGCGATTACAGCCTCAAGTCTTCTTGGGCATGACGCTACAAGCTTGGCACACCTGTATTTGGGGAGTTTCTCCCATTCTTCTCTACAGATCCTCTGAAGCTCTGTCAGGTTGGACGGGGAGTGTCGCTGAACAGCTATTTTCAGGTCTCTCCAGAGATGTTCGATGGGGTTTAAGTCTGTGCTCTGGCTGGGCCCCTCAAGGACATTCAGAGATTTGTCCCGAAGCCAGTCCTGCGTTGTCTTGGCTGTGTGCTCAGGGTCGTTGGAAGGTGAACCTTCGCCCTCCAGTCTGAGGTCCTGAGGATCTCTCAGGTTTCCCTTGTTCCTGACTCCCAGTCCCTGCTGCTGAAAAACATCCCAACAGCATGATGCTGCTACCACCATGCTTCACCGTAGGAATGGTGCCAGGTGTCCTCCAGACGTGAAGCTTGGTATTCAGGCCAGAGTGTTCAATCTTGGTTTCATCAGACCAAACAATATTGTTTCTCATAGTCAGAGTCCTTTAGGTGCTTTTTGGCAAACTCCAAGCGGGCTGTCATGTGCCTTTCACTGAGGAGTGGCTTCCGTCTTGCCACTCTACCATTAAGGCCTGATTGGTGGAGTGCTGCAGAGATGGTTGTCCTTCTGGAAGATTCTCCCATCTCCACAGAGGAACTCTGGAGCTCTGTCAGAGTGATCATTGGGTACTTGGTCACCTCCCTGACCAAGGCCCTTCTCCCCTGAATGCTCAGTTTGGCGGGGCGGCCAACTCTAGGAAGACTCTTGGTGGTTCCAAACTTCTTCCATTTAAGAATGATAGAGGCCACTGTTCTTGGGGACCTTAAATGCGGCAGACATTTTTTGGTACCCTTCCCCAGATCTGTGCCTCAACACAATCCTGTCTGAGCTCTACAGACAATTCCTTCGACCTCATGGCTTGGTTTTTGCTATGACATGAACGGTGGAAACATCAAGGATGATCAATGGAAACAGGATGCACATGAGCTCAATTTCGAGTTTCATAGCAAATGGTCTGAATACTTTTGTAAATATTTTGAATAAACTTTTTCAAACTTATAAAATTATGGGGTTTTGTGTGTAGATGGATGAAATGAACATTATTTTTTAATCCACTTTAGAATAAGGCTGTAACATAACAAAATGTGGAAAAAGTTTAAGGGTCTGAATACTTTCCGAATGCACTGTAGTGTATGTTTGCAGACAGCGCATGTACACCATTTTACATTTGAGTCATTTAGCAGATGCTCTTATCCAGAGCAATTTACAGAAACAATTAGGATTAAATGCCTATGACTTGGTTTGTTTGTATGTACTGCTGTTCATCATTAATCCAACAATGTGTGACTGCGTGTGTGTATGTATACTGTGTACACATAGTTGCTCCCTAAATGTGCGTGTGAAACAAGTCAAATGTTTGTGCGTATGTAGTACTGTAACCAAAAGTGTTTCACCTGCTTGTAAGTGCCAGGCCTCCTCTTTATAGTGTTGGTGTCAGTGTCTATCTCAAACACCATGCGAGGCTGGTACTCGCTCTAACAGTGAACCAGCCGGAGACGGAAGAGAGAGAGACAGAAAAGAAATACAGAAAGAGGGGAATCAGAAGGGAAAGAAGTGGAGGAGAAGTGGAGGGGTTAAGCCAGGACAGGTGTAAGCTGGTTACAATGCGCCAGGAAGACAAAGAGACCTATTTGCTGAGCCCATGGGCTCTCCATAGAAAATTAGTGAACTATATAGGGAACAGGGTGCCATTTGGGATATGCCCATTGTCTATTGAACAGGTGAATGAAAGCAAGAAGGGGACAGGCAAGGAATCCAATATCAGCAGGTCATCTAATAACTATACTAACAGCATTTTCGCACTATCGTGCCGACCCAAACCATACCGTGCTGGTGTGGATATTTACATTTTACATTTCCTTAAGTGAGCAGAGGGGCATGGTTAGCTCGCCATGTCCCGCCCAAACCAGGCTTTAAATAAGCTGTGTGTAACAAAGCAGGCTGATCCTTGGGTTAGACCATACTGTGCTCAGAGAAAAGTGAGCCAGAGGAGTACAGTTTGGGTCAGAGGAACGTTTGTGTGAAAAATGTATAATAGCCAGGGTGGTGTTCATTAGGCACTTGACAGAAAATGAAAATTAGCGTTTCATCTTAGTCCCACTTGGCAGTTTGGTGCGTAATAAAAACGTCACAGTTAGATATTCTACAAGTCTGGAACTCTATTGGAGGGATGCGACACCATTCTTCCATGAGAAATTCCATCATTTGGTGTTTTGTTGATGGTGGTGGAAAAAACTCAGGCGCCGCTCCAGAATCTCCCATAAGTGTTCAATTGGGTTGAGATCTGGTGACTGAGACACACACACACACACTTTAAACCCCATATGCTTTTTTGAGACCCCTCTTTCAAAGTCACTGAGATCTCTTCTAGCCATGAGGGCCAAAATAATGTTTAACTGGCCATTTTATACATGACCCTAATCATGATGGGATGTTAATTGCTTAATTAACTCAGGAACCAGACCTGTGTGGAAGCACCTGCTTTCAATATACTTTGTATCCCTCATTTGTCAGTTACCTGTAAGTCTATAGATTGGTTATATAGCTACACACATTCACACTATAAATCAGACAAGAGTGTCAATCCAACCCTGGAAGACTAGTTAGAGAAGGAGGGAGGACAATGAAAGGTTATTGGGTGTTGACGGGTGGTTAGAGGACGGAAAGAGAGCAGGTAACACCACGTGGGGTCGCCAGGTATATATCTTTTTTTACGAGTACAGATTATTGTATGGAATGATATACAAATGTTTGAGAAATATTACTTGAAAAATAAAATTGTATTGCGTAAATACAGTATTCATTGTTTTCTTTTCACTTTAATAAGAGATGTACATGCAATGAATCGAAGGTTATTTGTTGATGTAAAACCTAAATTGACCACTGTTTTAAAATCAGTGGAGGAGGAGTGAAGGGAAGAAGAGAATGGGAGCACAGCCCCGGGGCCTTACCATGAAGAGGGCTGAGTCATCCGTGTGGGTGGAACGCCTGGAGGGGTACGCGTTCTGGCAGGGAGGAGTGGAAGAGAGGGAATGAGGACAGAACACACAAGAAGACAGGAGGTGAGGATGGAGAGGAGGGGGATATAGCTAGGATATATAGCCAGGGCTCCAGACTAACATTTTCCCCTGGTGTCACCAGCCCAAAAAT
Source organism: Salvelinus fontinalis (assembly GCF_029448725.1). Taxonomy (NCBI): domain Eukaryota; kingdom Metazoa; phylum Chordata; class Actinopteri; order Salmoniformes; family Salmonidae; genus Salvelinus; species Salvelinus fontinalis. Next base: position 45,155 of record NW_026600260.1, read on the forward strand.
GTGTGCCGCATCACACAATGGAATATATTTGAGTCAGCACCTTATAAAGTCATTCACAATGCTTTATTAAAGAAGTGACAGTGCTAACAACTTGAATCTCAGAGTTCTAAAACCGGACCAAAGCACTTGGGTTACACAGAAACAGTACGAGTAGTAGCTGGCTAACACCAGTCGGATGAGAGAAAGGAAGCTAAATGCATTTAGCTATGTAAGGTTTTTCCACATGGCTGAAGTGATCTGTGTAAACTGTTGGCCTTGACACTTGCATGTAATAAGCACAATTATAAACTGGGTGGTTCGAGTCCTGAATGCTGATTAGCTGACAGCGTGGTATATCAGACCGTATACCACAGGTATGACAAAATATTTATTTTTACTGCTCTAATTAAGTTGGTAAACAGTTTAAACTAGCAATAATGCACCTTGGGGGTTTGTGAAATATGGCCAATATACCATGGCTAAGGGCTGTATCCAGGAACTCCGCTTCGTGCCTAAGAACAGCCCTTAGCCGTGGCATATGGGCCATATACAACACCCCCTTGTGCCTTATTGCTTAAGGGATTGGACCCTTAAAATGTTTTTTTTTTGTCTAAAATGACATCCCCAAATCTAACTGCCCGTAGCTCAGAACCTGAAGCAAGGATATGCATATTCTTAATACCATTTTAAAGGAAACACTTTGACGTCTGTGGAAATGTGAAATTTATGTAGGAGAATATAACACATTTGATCTGGTAAAGGATAACAAAGAAAAAAAGCTGCATTTTCTATATTCTTTTGGTTCCATCATCTTTGAAATGCAAGAAAAGCAACCTTTGCGCAGTAAAAATAAAACAATTTTCCAGTACACAACTTTGACCTACTACAGTAGCTATGTTGATCTACTGTACTTCAAACAATGTGTATGCAGGTTGCTTACGATTCAAACCTTCTCAAACAGCCTAATTCATCCTCTTAGAGGAGGTGCTTCCACAATAATGTGATTTGCACTGCATCTAGGGCTTTGGAGCTTACAGAAATCAGGAATGCAGACAGGCTCTATAGACCTCTATATACAGTGCATTCAGAAAGTACTCAGACCCCTTGACATTTTCCACATTTTGTTACATCACAGCCTTATTCCTTTAGGTGCCTTTTGGCAAACTCCAAGTGGGCTGTCATGTGCCTTTTACTGAAGAATGGCTTCCGTCTGGTCACTCTACCATAAAGGCCTGATTGGTGGAGTGCTGCAGAGATGGTTGTCCTTCTGGAAGATTCTCCCATCTCCACAGAGGAACTCGGGAGCTCTGTCAGAGTGACCATTGGGTTCCTTGGAGTGTGAAGGTGAACAGAAAGGCTCTGGAGCAACGAACCGCCCTTGCTGTCTCTGCCTGGCCGGTTCCCCTCTCTCCACTGCGATTCTCTGCCTCTAACCCTATTACAGGGGCTGAGTCACTGGCTTACTGGTGGTCTTCCATGCCGTCCCTAGGAGAGTTTCATCACTTGAGTGGGTTGAGTCACTGACGTGATCTTCCTGTCTGGGTTGGCGCCCTCCCTTGGGTTGTGCCGTGGCGGAGATCTTTGTGGGCTATACTCGGCCTTGTCTCAGGATGGTAAGTTGGTGGTTGAAGATATCCCTCTAATGGTGTGGGGGCTGTGCTTTGGCAAAGTGGGTGGGGTTATATCCTGCCTGTTTGGCCCTGTCCAGGGGTATCATCGGATGGGGCCACAGTGTCTCCTGACCCCTCCTGTCTCAGCCTCCAGTATTTATGCTGCAGTAGTTTGTGTCGGGGGGCTAGGGTCAGTCTGTTATATCTGGAGTATTTCTCCTGTCTTATCCGGTGTCCTGTGTGAATTTAAGTATGCTCTCTCTAATTCTATCTTTCTTTCTCTCGAAGGACCTGAGCACTAGGACCATGCCTCAGGACTACCTGGCATGATGACTCCTTGCTGTCCCCAGTCCACCTGGCCGTGCTGCTGCTCCAGTTTCAACTGTTCTGCCTGCGGCTATGGAACCCTGACCTGTTCACCGGACGTGCTACCTGTCCCAGACCTGCTGTTTTCAACTCTGTAGAGACAGCAGGAGCGGTAGAGATACTCCGAATGATCGGCTATGAAAAGCCAACTGACATTTACTCCTGAGGTGCTGACTTGTTGCACCCTCGACAACTACTGTGATTATTATTATTTGACCATGCTGGTCATTTATGAACATTAGAACATCTTGGCAATGTTCTGTTATAATCTCCACCCGGCACAGCCAGAAGAGGACTGGCCACCCCTCATAGCCTGGTTCCTCTCTAGGTTTCTTCCTAGGTGTTGGCCTTTCTAGGCAGTTTTTCCTAGCCACCGTGCTTCTACACCTGCATTGCTTGCTGTTTGGGGTTTTAGGCTGGGTTTCTGTACAGCACTTTGAGATATCAGCTGATGTAAGAAGGGCTATATAAATACATTTCATTTGTCACCCTCCTGACCAAGGCCCTTCTCCCCCGATTGCTCAGTTTGGCCAGGCAGCCAGCTCTAGAAAGAGTCTTGGTGGTTCCAAACTTGTTCCATTTAAGAATGATGGATGCCACTGTGTTCTTGGAGACCTTCAATGCACATTTGTGGCCTGCTGGAGGTCATTTTGCAGGGCTCTGGCAGTGCTCCTCCTTGCCCAAAGGCGGAGGTAGCGGTCCTGCTGCTGGGTTGTTGCCCTCCTACGGCCTCCTCCACGTCTCCTGATGTACTGGCCTGTCTCCTGGTAGCGCCTCCATGCTCTGGACACTACGCTGACAGACACAGAAAACCTTCTTGCCACAGCTCGCATTGATGTTCCAATCCGGAATGAGCTGCACTACCTGAGCCACTTGTGTGGGTTGTAGACTCCGTCTCATGCTACCACTAGAGTGAAAGCACCGCCAGCATTCAAAAGTGATCAAAACATCAGCCAGGAAGCATAGGAACTGAGAAGTGGTCTGTGGTCACCACTTGCAGAATCACTCCTTTATTGGGGGTGTCTTGCTAATTGCCTATAATTTCCACCTTTTGTGTATTCCATTTGCACAACAGCATGTGAAATTTATTGTCAATCAGTGTTGCTTCCTAAGTGGACAGTTTGATTTCACAGAAGTGTGATTGACTTGGAGTTACATTGTGTTGTTTAAGTGTTCCCTTTATTTTTTTGAGCAGTGTATAACAGTAAATGTCCCCCATAAACCTGCAATGAGGCGTATTGCACTTGTGATGGCCGATGTGCAATTTCATGTGCTCTGTATTTCAAAGCCATATCAGATATCAGGATTGTAAAACAGTGTGCTTTGAGCTCAATAATAAAAATAACACCTACAGAAAGCTGAGACCCTCCTCTCATTAATATGGACAACTAGATGGTTTCCAAAGTAGTTTTCCCACGCAATTGCATTTTGAAATGTTATACAATCACAAGGGGCCCACACAAGGGGGTAGAGCGAGTGTGAAGCTCGCTCATTAAAGCAACCGGCCAAAATGAAAGCGGCAGGCACAGCAGCAGGGCAGACATTTGTGTTATGAATCATGAGGATAATGCACTTTGCTATTTAACAAATTCATGGTTTTATCCACCCCAAAAATAGGATGTTTTGATTGAGGTGACCAGCTAGAATGTGCAGCTCGAGCCAGTGCGACCAATAAAATAAATGTAACTGGCACAGCGAAGTTAAAGGGTGGCAAAATGTGACTAAATGGTGGCAGTCTGAAGCCCAGCATTTAGCACAAATTTTTTAGAGTAGGGACAAGAAAGACAACACATTGCTGGGGTCGTAGATGTTTCGCCTTCACCCTCACAAATCAGTGATGGTATAACTGGAGAGGGGAGGGAGGGTGAAGGAAGGGACGTGACCACAATAGGAGCAAAAGAGAGAGATGATGCGTGTGTGTGGGGTGAGGTGGAGGGTTAATGGAGGACAATTGAAAAGGGGATGAGATAGAATGCATGGGAGGAATGGACACCAGACATGACTGCTGGAGACTATGCGTGGTCATGTTTACGGAGAACCCCTGTGAAACTGTATTCAATCCTAGTTATACCTTGAGCCTTTCATGCCAACACACATGAACTCACCGTGGAGATACCTTCAGACACAGAAAACAAAGCCGAAGAGGAAAGAGCGGGAGGGAGAGAAGGGAACAGTGTGTGGACTCACCTCGTTCTCTGTGGGACTCAGCTTGGTAGGGCTTTGAGATGCTTTGTGCTGTAGAAACCGAGAAGAGTCTCAGTGACACAGAAATCTCCAAAAGGTCTAAATGGTTTTATAAAGCTCACTACTCGAGCTACTTGGATTTGAGATCAGATAATGAAGCGCTAGAGAATGTCACTTTCAATTGAGGTCATTTATATTTATCTTTTACTTTTATATAGATACATAGATACATACACAGCATGTGTCAGCACTTTCTATTATCAACTCCCCACTAACTCACCGCACACAGTGATACAAGAGCAAGACATAAATCAACAGAATAAAAATGAATAGTAGTCGGAGGAACCTTGACGTAGGTCATGACGGTGTCCGGCTGCACTGATCGCGACTTCTGCCTCTCCTCCTCGTACCGCAGGGCGGCCAACTGGGCCATCCTCCGCACGCGCTCCACGCCCCCACCCGGCGCCCCGCACGGACCGGCACCAACACCAACCCTGGCCCCTGACCCTCTCTGAACACAGGGAGAGAGGGAGGGGGGAGAGAGAGGAAGAGGGAGGAAACAAAAAGAAAGGAGAGAAAGGAAGGAAGATAGCAGAGGGAAACAGAAAGACGGTGAGGAGGCGGCATGAGGAAGAGAGGAGAGGAGTAGAAAAGAGGTGGTATCGACATTTAGACTCAATAAATCACGTTTCAAACCATGAAAGTAGTAATTGACGTAGTAATAATCAGTATTGGAAGCTGTACACAGCATTTAGACACACTTGGGTTACCTGATTATGAGAGGCAGAAGAGGCTGGATCATGTGCAGTCCTGAGGGAGGGGGGTGGGTGGGAGACAGATGGGGGAAGGGGGTTAGATGTGTGATCTAACTCAACACAGATTATATATATCTTTATTTAGACTGGAGATTTTATGGTCTGTTGGGCACAGTCATTTCTTGAGTCAAAAACATTTGTGAAAAACTGAACAGAGACACGACAACACAGACTGAAAATCTGACAAAGAGCTGGACTCGTGTTTGTGTGAGTGAGTTATACGTCATATACAGCACTATTATAGGCAATATTCCTTCAAAACATTTTCGGCACTGACTGAGCAAATTTCAGGTCCGCTGAGCGCAAACTTGGACTTGTGAAAATTCTGTGCAACTTCCAGTGCACATTTACTGTGAACACTGAAGCTGCACCCACTTTAAGTTACAGTTTTAACATTGGCCATGTACAGCACCTTGCAAAGGTATTCACCCCCTTGTCAGTTTTCCTATTTTGTAGCATTACAACCTGGAATTTAAATTGAATTTGATTTGGATTTCATGTAAATGGACATACACAAAATAGTCCAAATTGGTGAAGTGGAAAATAAATAAATAAATATATAAATATATAAATAAATAAATATATAAATAAATATATAAATAAATATATAAATAAATATATATAAATAAATATATATATAAATAAATATAAATATATATATAAATAAATAAATAAATATAAATAAATATAAATAAAAAAAAATAAATAAATAAATATATAAATAAATAAATATATATATATAAATAAATAAATATATAAATAAATATATAAATAAATATATATATATATAAATATATATATATATAAATAAATAAATATATAAATATATATATATATATATAGAAAATGGAAAAGTGGTGTGTGCATATGTATTCACCCCCTTTGCTATGAAGCCTCTAAATAAGATCTGGTGCAACCAATTACCTTCAGAAGTCAAATAACTAGCTAAATAACGTCCACCTGTGAGCAATCTAAGTATCACGTGATCTGTCACATGATCTCAGTATATATACACCTGTTCTGAAAGGCCCCAGAGTCTGCAACACCAATAAGCAAGCAGCACCACCAAGCAAGCAGCACTATGAAGACAAAGGAGCTCTCCAAACAGGTCAGGGACAAAGTTGTAGAGAAGTACAGATCAGGGTTGGGTTATAAAAAAACAGAGCACCATTAAATACATTATTAAAAAATAGAAAGAATATGGCACCACAACAAAGCTGCCAAGAGGGCCGCCCAACAAAACTCAGACCAGGCAAGGACGGCATTAATCAGAGGCAAACAAAGAGACCAAAGATAACCCTGAAGGAGCAGCAAAGCTCCACTGCCGAGATGGGAGTATCTGTCCATAGGACCACTTTAAGCCGTACACTCCACAGAAATGGGCTTTGCAGAAGAGTGGCCAGAAAAAAAGCCATTGCTTAAAGAAAAAAATAAGCAAACACTCATCTGAGCCATCCGATTGGCCAGCGGTAGGCCTATAGTGCACTTGACTTGCTCTCCGGGCCCACCGGGAAGGCAGAGATTGTAATGTCAGACACATGAAATGGTTCAAAATGGCAACAGTTTGCCTACACGGCGCTTAGGGCAGCTGAATCAGGTGCACCTATCCGCCGACAACCTGTGACAAAAAATAAATAGGAACACTGAAGAATAAAACTAAAATAAATATTCCGATGGCATTGAAGTGCACCACATCAGTCACTGGCTTCATCAATAAGTGCATTAATGACGTCGTCCCCACAGTAACTGTACGTACATTCCCAACCAGAAGCCATAGATTACAGGCAGCATCCGCACTGAGCTAAAGGGTAGAGTTGCTGCTTTCAAGGAGAGGGACTCTAACCAAGTGGCTTATAAGAAATCCCGCTATGCCCTCTGACGAACCATCAAACAGGCAAAGCTTCAATACAGGACTTAGATTGAATTGTACAACACCGGCTCCGACGCTCGTCGGATGTGGCAGGGCTTGCAAACTATTACAGACTACAAAGTCTGAGCTGCTCAGTGACACAAGACTACCAGACGAGCTAAATTACTTCTACAGAGGTTCCTCCTTTAAAAGTCACGTCATACTGCAGCACACCTTGCGGGCTGCTGCAGCATTCTGTGGCACGTTATTCAATTGTCAGAAATATTTTCTGTTAATGCAAGTTAGTGCTGGTTTGACCATCAGAGGGCATCTTTGAAAAGCATTTGAAATTCTACCATGTTGGCATTACCAGAGACTTTAAAACCTTTTTCATAATAACATAGTATATGGGATTGATTTTAAGAAATTTGGCGTAATTAATTATAATTATGGTGTTTCTATTCCCGAGAAAAACGAAAAATGAAACCCTCAGGGTTTCCTTTAGGATGGAATGGAAATTATGGCGCTGTACAACGTGACGGTCGGGAGTAGGCTCCAGCATAAGAGGATTCTAAATGGTTTGCATTCATGAGACAACTTTGCTCCAATATTTCTGTAAATCAGTTATATTTATTCCCACAGTAATTAGTTATGGATACATAACTAAATCAACATCTGCATTTGAAAGAGTATTTTGATCATTATTTTATTAACGAAAGCATAAAGATGCTGATGAAGAAATACAGTACTCTACAGTATATGCTTTTACATTTGGATAATAAAGCATTCAACGCATTTTGAAGACAGAAGCCACCTGCATTTGTTTATTAAGCTACTATGCAGTCTGACAAGTAAACAGCCTACAGTACATACTGTAGTAAACATGGGAAAGTGCCTAATTCCTTACATAAGGGAGATCAGGCCATGTTCAGTCTTTCTCGGTGACCTCAAGTACTCATTAACTCTGTCTTTAATGCTTTTTCGGGTGGCATCAGTCATGGACAGACACTTCTGACACAGTATTAATGATGAACACCCGGAGGTTCAATGGTAAGCCACATTTGCCTCGGGATCCATCCCAATTGGTATTCTGTGCCCACTTGTGGTATCTCTCTTCGGTTACACATCCATGGAATAGCAGAACAGCATAACGGCCCGGGCGGCCCTTGCTGTGCCTGGTGAGCAGTTGGTCAATTTCTGTTGTCAGAAGAGGAATGGAAATGTCAGGGTGAACCGATGAACCCGCCAAGTATGTTGACTGTCTGTCGGAGGTGGAGTTCCAGAGCTCACAGGTGTGCATGGGATGGATTGTGACTGCATCTCGTTCCTCGCCCTCTTCAACGCGTCATACTCCGCCTGGCTCTGGACCAATGTATATTTCTATTACTGTACCTAATGTTGGCCGTTAGGCTAAATGTTTTTTTTTGTGGAGCAGGTTGAGATCACATCACCAACACACTAAGACAGTCGTGAAGAGGGCACGACAAAGCCTATTCCCCTCTCAGGAGAGTGAAAAGATTTATCATGGGTCCTCAGATCCTCAAAACGTTCAACAGCTGCACCATCGAGAGCATCCTGACAGGTTGCATCAGTGCATGGTTTGACAACTGCTGGGGCTCTGACCGCAAGGCACTACAGAGGGTAGTGCGTACAGTCCAGTACATCACTGGGGCCAAGCTTCCTGCCATCCAGGAACTCTATACCAGGTGGTGTCAGAAAAAGGCCCTAAAAATTGTCAAAGACTCCAGCCACCATAGTCATAGACTGTTCTCTCTGCTACCACACAGCAAAGTGGTACTGGAGCGCCAAGTCTAGGACCAAAAGGCTTCTTAACAGCTTCTACCCCCAAGCCATAAGACCCCTGAACAGCTAGTCAAATGACTACCCAGACTATTTGCATTGTTCTCCCCCTTCTATACTGCTGCTATTCTGTTTTATCTATGCATAGTCACTTTAACTCTACCTATATATACATATTACCTCGACTAACCGGTGCCACCGCACATTGACTCTGTACCGGTACCTGTGTATAACCACGCTACTGTTATTTTACTGCTGCTCTTTAATTACTTGTTACTTTTATATTTCTTAGTCTTTTCTGTATTTTTTTTAAACTGCATGTTATTTTTATTTTTTACTTATCTATTTTTTACTTAACACTTATTTTTCTTAAAATGGCATTGTTGGTTAAGGGCTTGTAAGTAAGCATTTCACTGTAAGGTCTACACCTGTTGTATTCGGTGCATGTGACACAAATTTTGATCTGAACTTCAAATCTTGTGCTTCTCTCTGTGGGCTGATATTTCTGCACGGCAGTCTTGGGAGTACTGTTCGTGTGCCCAACTTAGAGGGAACATTGGTTATAGGTCAAGTTACTAGATAGATAGGTAGGGTGTGTGTGTAGGTCTTCCTACCTGTTCTGCAGAGAATTGTGTCGCCTCGGGTCGTCTGTCCTCGAGTCTCTGGAGGAGTTGGACTTGACTGGAGAGCCCTACAAAGAGACAGTCATCAACACACCAGCCACTATCTCGCCCTTACACCACAAACACACCAGGGGTTGGTTCAGTTCAACATTTGCTATGTTGCGTGAAGATTTGCACTGAATGACACGATTCCCCAAAATGGTGCAAACCATTGTTCAACAGCCTTTGAGTTACGTTTGTTCCCGTTTGGGGAGTGTGGCCTAATCAATATGGATGTGACCATTTCAAATTGCAAAACTCAAGGAGCACACCATACACAATCGCTGACTGGGTCACCATAAGCAGGTTCTTCAACTGGTCATTCAGAACAGTAGTTTCTGTTGAATTAAATGTTGCATACTGTTCTGTCGTGATGAACGCACCCCCAGCCTTCTACATACAGTCCTGTGCACACTGGCCAGTCGTACACACATGCGCACTCATGAACACACACACAGTTGGCGAAGCATGGTGCTTGTTTGGGTGTGAGTGATTCCCACCGGGGCCACGCATACAAAATATATGCACGCATGACTAACTCCTTTTGGATAAAAGTGTCTGCTGAATGGCATACCTATTTTATATCACACACACACAAATACATGCAACACACCTCTCTGGTGACGCGGCGCTCAATGTAAGCCATGAACTGGGAACTGAGGCTGATGGTTTCTGCTACTTCTCCTCTCCTACCCTCCTCCTCTTCCTCCTCCTCTCCTGTACAACTGTCTATAAAGTCGATCTGCTCCAGCTCTGCCTCTACTACACACAGACAGATAGACAGACAAGACAGATTACACACAAGTTCATAGTAAAAAGAAGCAAGATGTAGAATATACACTGAACAAAAATATAAATGCAACAATAAAGATGTAGAATATACACTGAACAAAAATATAAATGCCACAATAAAGATTTGAGTTACAGTTCATCAGTCAATTGAAATTAATTAGGCCTTGATCTGTGGATTTCACGACTGGGAATGCAGATATGAATCTGTTGGTCACAGATACCTTAAAAAAAAAAAAGTCAGTATCTGGTGTGACCACCATTTGCCCTATGCAGTGCAATACATCTCCTTCGCATAGAGTTGATCAGGCTGTTGATTGTGTCCTGTGGAATGTTGTCCCACTCCTCTTCAATGGCTGTGAGAAGATGCTGGATATTGGCAGGAACTGGAACATGCTGTCGTACACGTCGATCCAGAGCATCCCATCCTGTTCACAACGTTGACATCAGCAAACAGCTCGCCCACTAGACGCCATACACATATGCCACGCTGTCTGCCATCTGCCCTGTACAGTTGAAGCCGGGATTCATTCATGAAGAGCACAATTCTCCAGCATGTCAGTGGCCATCGTAGGTGAGAATTTGCCCACTGAAGTCAGTTACAACGCCGAACTGCAGTCAGGTCAAGACCCTGGTGAGGATGACGAGCCCGCAGATGAGCTTCCCCCTGAGACGGTTTCTGACAGTTGGTGAAGAAATACAGTGGGGCAAAAAAGTATTTAGTCAGCCACCAATTGTGCAAGTTCTCCCACTTAAAAAGATGAGAGGCCTGTAATTTTCATCATAGGTACACTTTAACTATGACAGACAAAATGAGAAAAAAAATCCAGAAAATCACATTGTAGGATTTTTAATGAATTTATTTGCAAATTATGGTGGAAAATAAGTATTTGGTCAATAACAAAAGTTTCTCAATACTTTGTTATATACCCTTTGTTGGCAATGACAGAGGTCAAACGTTTTCTGTAAGTCTTCACAAGGTTTTCACACACTGTTGCTGGTATTTTGGCCCAGATCTCCTCTAGAGCAGGGATGTTTTGGGGCTGTTGCTGGGCAACACGGACTTTCAACTCCCTCCAAAGATTTTCTATGGGGTTGAGATCTGGAGACTGGCTAGGCCACTCCAGGACCTTGAAATTCTTCTTACGAAGCCACTCCTTTGTTGCCCGGGCGGTGTGTTTGGGATCATTGTCATGCTGAAAGACCCAGCCACGTTTCATCTTCAATGCCCTTGCTGATGTAAGGAGGTTTTCACTCAAAATCTCACGATACATGACCCCATTCATTCTTTCCTTTACACGGATCATTCGTCCTGGTCCCTTTGCAGAAAAACAGCCCCAAAGCATGATGTTTCCTACCCCATGCTTCACAGTAGGTATGGTGTTCTTTGGATGCAACTCAGCGTTCTTTGTCCTCCAAATACGACGAGTTGAGTTTTTACCAAAAAGTTATATTTTGGTTTCATCTGACATTCTCCCAATCTTCTTCTGGATCATCCAAATGCTCTCTAGCAAACTTCAGACGCGCCTTGACATGTACTGGCTTAAGCAGGGGGACACTTCTGGCGCTGCAGGATTTGAGTCCCTGGCGGCGTAGTGTGTTACTGATGGTAGGCTTTGTTACTTTGGTCCCAGCTCTCTGCAGGTCATTCACTAGGTCCCCCCGTGAGGTTCTGGGATTTTTGCTCACCGTTCTTGTGATCATTTTGACCCCACGGGGTGAGATCTTGCGTGGAGCCCCAGATCGAGGGAGATTATCAGTGGTCTTGTATGTCTTCCATTTCCTAATAATTGCTCCCACAGTTGATTTCTTCAAACCAAGATGCTTACCTATTGCAGATTCAGTCTTCCCAGCCTGGTGCAGGTCTACAATTTTGTTTCTGGTGTCCTTTGACAGCTCTTTGGTCTTTGCCATAGTGGAGTTTGGAGTGTGACTGAGGTTGTGGACAGGTGTCTTTTATACTGATAACAGGTGCCATTAATACAGGTAACGAGTGGAGGACAGTGGAGCCTCTTAAAGAAGAAGTTACAGGTCTGTGAGACAGAAATCTTGCTTGTTTGTAGGTGACTTAATACTTATTTTCCACCATAATTTGCAAATAAATTCATTAAAAATCCTACAATCTGGTCTCCCGGGTGGCGCAGTGGTCTAGGGCACTGCATCGCAGTGCTAACTGCACCACCAGAGTCTCTGGGTTCGCCCCCAGGCTCTGTCGCAGCCGGCCGCGACCGGGAGGTCCGTGGGGCGACGCACAATTGGGCTAGCGTCGTCCGGGTTAGGGAGGGTTTGGCCGGTAGGGATGTCCTTGTTTCATCGCGCTCCAGCGACTCCTCTGGCGGGCTGGGCGCAGTGCGCGCTAACCAAGGGGGCCAGGTGCACGGTGTTTCCTCCGACACATTGGTGCGGCTGGCTTCCGGGTTGGAGGCGCGCTGTGTTAAAGAAGCAGTGCGGCTTGGTTGGGTTGTGCCTCGGAGGACGCATGGCTTTCGACCTTCGTCTCTCCCGAGCCCGTACGGGAGTTGTAGCGATGAGACAAGATAGTAATTACTAGCGATTGGATACCACGAAAAATTGGGGGGAAAAATAATCCTACAATGTGATTTTCTGGATTTGTTTCTTCTCATTTTGTCTGTCATAGTTGAAGTGTACCTATGATGAAAATTACAGGCCTCTCTCATCTTTTTAAGTGGGAGAACTTGCACAATTGGTGGCTGACTAAATACTTTTTTGCCCCACTGTACCTTTGCGCAAACTCACAGTTTCATCAGCTGTCTGAGTGTCTGGTCTCAGACGATCTCGCAGGTTAAGAAGCCGGATGTGGAGGTCCTGGGCTGGTGTGGTTACACGTGGTCTGTGGTTGTGAGGCCGGTGGGACGTACTGCCAAATTCTTTAAAACGACGTTGGTGGTGGCTTATGGTGGAGAAATGATCTTGCAATAGCCCTGGTGGACATTCCTGCAGTCAGCATGCCAATTTCACACTCCCTCAACACTGGACATCTGTGGCATCTAAATCTACACATTTTAGTGTGGCCCTTTATTGTCCCCAGCACATGCTGCACCTGTGTAACAATCATGCTGTTTAATCAGCTTCTTGATATGCCAGACCTGTCAGGTGGATTGATTATCTTGGCAAAGGAGAAATGCTCACGAACAGGGAAGTAAATACATTTGTGCACAAAATTGGAGAAATAAGCTTTTCTTGCGTAAGGAACATTTCTGGGATTTTATTTCAGCTCATGGAACTTGGGACCAACATTTTGCATGTTGCATTTATATTTTTATTCAGTGTATATTTCCACAGATGTAGAACCTAATCCAGACCCATTTGTGCTAACATTCCACTCCTTTTCCCCCCCTCCGAAACCTTTATTTAACTATGCAAGTCAGTTAAGAACAAATTCCTATTTACAATGACAGCCTAGGAACAGTGGGTTAACTGCCTTGTTCAGGGGCAGAATGACAGGTTTTTACCTTGTCAGCTCAAGGCTTCGATCTTGTAACCTTTCGGTTACTAGTCCAACGCTCTAACCACTAGGCTACCTGCCGCCTTTTACGCCGTGTCATATGCCAAACACTCTGCCATGACAAGGAGTCATGAGTGAACTGTCTCAGGGAGTGAAATGCTAACACAAACAGACTGGTACCCAGGCTAGAATACAATTGAATAAAACTGTAAATACAGTACATGACCCTACAGTTCACACACACAGACATGCGTTGATTCTCACATGTGCCGTTGGTCACAGGATGGGAGCCAGTTGTCCTGTGCTCCTCCCTTTCCCTCCGCTGTCTCTGTTCTTTGGTTATCTCTGCCACACGCAGTGGCAGGTCCGACAACTCATCCGTGGGCTGTAGGTACACAAGGGATGAAAGAGAAAATAGGTTGGAGAAAGAAACACATGGAAAGATTAGCTTCTACATAAGTGTGAGTGAAATATGGCACTACCTTGCAATCATAGAACCTGTGCGATTGCCCTTTATTTACATTAGGGAGGTCCCCGACTAACAAAAATCGTGGTCGACCGAAAGTCATCTGTTGTTTCGACCAATCGATTGGTCAACATTTTTAAACATGTATTTTTTCATACATAAAACACACCCTATGTGTTTTAATAAAACAAAAACTATACAGTGGTTCTTCCTGTAAAAAGTCGTGTCACACTGCAGCACAGCTTGCGGTATGGTAGAGCATGTTACAGTGCATGACGTCATAGTATTTTACTGTCAGCCATTGTTGCCGTTAATACCGTTAATGCTAATTGAAACCACCAGAGGGCATCTTTGAGGGAGTCTTTATGAAGCTTGCTTACGTTCCTAGATAATCCTACAGAGGTCCATGCAGGCCAGACGTTTTGATTACTATACCCTATCTGAAAAAGCATAACAAGTTAATTCATTTTGTTGACATGAAGCAACCATAGCTTCAGCTACTATAGCACAGAGAAATACATCTTAAAACATGCCATTCTGTTCTTTTTGAAACAAATTGTCTTAGTATCATGTACATTTTTATGACCTTCCGAAACAAAATATGAATGGATTTCTTTGTGATTGTGCATATTAAACTGATTTATTAGACTGGCGGTTATCCCAACTATTCTACCTCATACAGCAGACCTTCTTGGAGCTTTGAGGATGAAATGCTCAATACGTTTTTGTCTTTTAATGATATTTCTCTTAATGTAGGCCTACTGCTAGAGTGTAAACCACAGATATTTGGGTAAATTTAGGGCCAGGTGGGTTCAAGATTTTTATTGAAATGACATGGAGCTGTAGGACTAAGAGACCTGTTTTTATTTTACTAGGCAAGTCAGTTAAGAACTAATTCTTATTAACAATGACGGCCTAGGAACAGTGGGTTAACTGCCTTGTTCAGGGGCAGAACGACAGATTTTTACCTTGTCAGCTCAGGGATTCGATCTTGTAACCTTTCGGTTACTAGTCCAACGCTCTAACCACTAGGCTACCTGCTGCCCCAGGTAGGCTAGTTTACTGTAGCTGTCTTTAACATAACTTACATTCATGCATTTGTGTATGTTATCACCCCAGACCGCAACATACATTTCGCCAACGTCTGGCCCATGTATACATGATACATCGGTCTGATGTAGTATGGAGAGCGTTTGCACATTGGCAAGATGCCGCCAAGACGTCGGCATTAGATCTCATTTGCCCTTCAGTGGCTGTTTGGATGATGCATGTCAAAGCTGCTAAATTATACTGGCAATATTTAAAAAAAAACCAATATGATTCACATTTGAGTCATTTCACTCACTTAGTGAGCGAATACATTTTTGTACCCCCCCCCCCCCCCCCCCCCCCCCCCCCCCTTGGGAATCAAACCCACAACCATGACGTTGCAAGTGCCATGGTCTACCAACTGAACTACATCGGAATATCCTAAACTATTAGTGATTTTGTTTGTGGGTAAAATGAAGAGGGAAGATTCAACGTCAAGTTGATTAAGCTATTGCTATACCAGCAAGTTCTTAAAGGAACCCCAGCAGAGAAAAGTGTGTGCAAAACTGTCAAGGCAAAGGGTGGAAGAATCTCAAATTGAAAATACATTTTGATTTGTTGAACACTGTTTTGGTTACTACATGATTCCATATGTGTTATTACAAAGTTTTGATATCTTCACTGTTATTCTACAATGTAGAAAAAAAGTAAAAATCGAGAAAAACCCTAGAATTGAGTAAGTGTGTCCTAACTTTTGACTGGTACTGTATACAGGATATACACAGAGTGCCTTGGGAAAGTATTCAGACCCATTTACTTTTTACACATTTTGCTACATTATAACCTTATTCTAAAACGGATTAAATGAAAAAATGTCCTCAGCAATCTACACACAATACCCCATAATGTCAAAGTGAAAACAGGTTTCTAGAAATTATTCTAAATTAATATCCAAGGGGCATAACATTTCCACAGCCTAATTGTACTGTAACCAACAACCATTTCGCCTATGGCAGGACTACAGTATATCTAAATGACTCTCTGCCAATAATTACATTTGGAAGATTAAAGGATTCTAAATTAATATCTAAAGGGGCATTTTCCATGAGATATTCTCAGATATACTCACAGAACCTAAGGGGCTATTATATAATTCTAAACCATTAATAATAATCGCTTTCGTTTTCATTCAACCAAGAGTGTGTGAGAAAAGGCAATTCTTGAACACGGGGTGAGACATTCTCACTAATTTGTAAATAAAGCCAGTTTGATATTTTGAATGATTTATTTCTGGAGAAATCTAACTTGATTATTTAGCAGACATCACTTGCTTATATTCAGTCAGCACATATCTTAAGAATATCATGGAATATAATTGAACATTTTTGTTTCTCCATGCTCGTGTCTGAGCAGCACGTAACGGTGCTGAAATAGACGTCCACAGAATATTTTGTTTCCAAAAAAACGACAGTGAGCGATTATTATCTGAATAAAGGCCAAAACATTGCCCAGCTAATAGCCATAATAACACTGTACAACGTGACCATGTGTGTTTGAAAGAGTACCTTCCAGTAAGCAACAATTTGTTTGCATTCATGACAACTTTGTTCCAATATTTCTGTAATTCACTGATATTTATTCCCATAGTAATTCGTTATGGATCCATAACTAAAACATCCGCATTTTGAAAGAGTATTTTTATCATTTTATTAACGAAAGCATAAAGATGCCATTATTAGTTACATTGTTTAAGTTTGAACGTGCAGACTGGCACTAAGAACAGGACAGCGGGAACGTTTCCCTAGTCAGCGCCATTATTAGTGCAATGTCCCTTCAATATTTTGGAGATGATTTCCTTTTCAAATAATGTAAAATGAGCGAGAAAATGGCCATTCTTGAACATGGGGTGAGACATTGTTACTAATTTGTAAATAAAGCCAGATTGTTATTTAAAAATATTTATTTATGTTTTTAGAGTGAGAGAAACCAGAAACCCACAGTCATCTCATGGGTCTTCCAGTCAAGGCCAGCACAGTATTGAACCAGCATCTGTAGCAACACAGCTTGCCCTGCTTTCCAGTGTCTTAGACCAGTGCGCCACTCAGGCGCTGTACAACGTGACCGGTCGAGAGTGGCCTACAGTACCACAGTAAGAGCAAAATAATCCTAACAAAATAAAAGAATCATACTGAAGTCGTGCACAACTGTCAGCTTCTATTTCTATGTCACCCATTCATTGTCAGTTTGAGACACAGTAGGACTCAAAAGCATAATCAGTGCTCTAACTCCCCCTTGTGCTGGTCTGGAGCAATGAAGTGATGACGCAGGGTACCGTATTAAACCACTAATTATCTCTAAGTACCGCGGCGTAAGCTCACAACTTTTAAAGGAAGAGCCACTAACTGCCTGTGTAAGCAACGTCAGCACAAGAACCATAGGAAAAGCCAGCCTTTTCATGGTGGTTTGATCAATAGGACTGTACAGTTCCCAAATAGAAAAGGACTCCGGTGGTATTTGCAGAAATCCATTCAGGTGTATTTTGTGGCTTTTGGTGAATTGCGTTCTAATGATCTAAAGCCGCACTATTGCAACTGCCTGTAAACACACAGTCCAGTTCAAAGTGAATGATGGCAGGCCCTACTGCCTGTAAACACACAGTCTAGTTCAAAGTGAATGATGGCAGGCCCTACTGCCTGTAAACACACAGTCTAGTTCAAAGTGAATGATGGCAGGCCCTACTGCCTGTAAACACACAGTCCAGTTCAAAGTGAATGATGGCAGGCCCTACTGCCTGTAAACACACAGTCTAGTTCAAAGTGAATGATGGCAGGCCCTACTGCCTGTAAACACACAGTCCAGTTCAAAGTGAATGATGGCAGGCCCTACTGCCTGTAAACACACAGTCTAGTTCAAAGTGAATGATGGCAGACCCTACTGCCTGTAAACACACAGTCCAGTTCAAAGTGAATGATGGCAGGCCTGTGGAAAATGGCTTGTTTGCATGAAGGCCTACTGTAGCTCTGATTGGCTATGGCGCACCAGTCTGCGTAGACTCCGCTCCTGTACGAGATAAATGTTTTTATTTGGTTTTATCTACTGCAGTGTCTATAAATTGTCAAAATGCAGAGCTGCATTCCCACTCTATATTGCTATTTAGAATGTTCACAAATGCCTTAGTATATGTAATTCCCAAATATTCTAAGAATTTATGAAAACGTTAATATCTAAGGGATCGCTAGTCAGGGGGAAAAAATGAATAAAATGCATACAAAGTATCATTCTTCCTGGGAGTGTATATGAACAGATTAATTGTTTCATGTTGCTAAAATGCTATCAGTTAAACTTTAAGGACAACCCTGTTACGTGAACTGAATTCTCATTTTAATATGGTGGGGGAAAAAATATTTTTTTCTCAAGAAACATCGAACATATAATATTCAAATCATAGTGTAAAAGCAGGTGAGCTGGTTCTACTCTTTGACAATTTTATGGGGTTTTTTTTGTAGTAGAAAACTGAGCGCCTCAAGCATTACATATCAACCCTGTTACCCATAGAACGATAGGAAGGAAACGTTAACAATTTACATTTTTATGTGAAGCTTGCATTTAAATTGTCCCTCCCTGTTGCAGACAATAAGCTTCCATTTCCCCTCTCACAAGGGGATTTATGGATGATTTAAGATGAAAAAAGGAATCCTGTTAAGTTCAACCCTGTTACTTTAATGGAACTTAATACTGTACTTTTATTTAAGTATGTGAAATGATATACAGTACCAGTCAAAGGTCTGGACACACCCACTCATTCCAGGGTTTTTATTTTCTTTATTTTAACTATTTTTTACATTGTAAAATAATAGTGAAGATATCAAACCAATTAAATAACACATATGGAATCATGTAGTTAAGGAAAAGAAGCCAAGTGCTCAGCATATGTGGGAACTCCTTCAAGACTGTTGGAAAAGCATTCCCCATGACGCTGGTTGAGAGAATGCCAAGAGTGTACCAAGCTGTCATCAAAGCAAAGGGTGGCTACTTTGAAGAATCTCAAATAGAAAATTAAACAAAATTAATAATAATTAAACTTGAATATGTAGGTGTGTCCAAAATGTTGACTGGTACTGTATTTACATTTTTTTTTAATAAGTTCCACTACCCAAAATATACTCTTTCGTGAAATGACTCAAAAATTACTAGGAAGACCCAGAGTTATTTGTAATCTTACCTCAGTGCCTGACCATCGTGTGTGTGTGTGTGTGTGTGTGTGCGTGCGTGCGTGTGCGTCTCACCTCGTTGCCTGACCATCTCTTGTCTCCACTGTCCACGCTGTTGAAGCCAGAGTCCAGCGCTCCGTACGGTCGGCCAGGGTACAGCTCCTCCACACTAAGAGTACAGAAGATAAGACCAACTTTAAGACCAAAACCTGGGTCAAAACACAATGTCAAATGAGTTCAAACACTTGAGCTGTGCTTGGTTTCTTTATTTAAGCCCTGCATAAAACACACCAATAAACAATTATACTATACATATCTACAGTATACACATCAATTACACAATACGAAAACAAAACACCAAAACACATGGATATGAAACAAAGCAATTTAGTGAGTTGAAGTACAACGGAATAGTGTCACAAGTGTAAACGCCAAGCTAAATGAAGGAAGAACTTGAACCAGGTACGGTGTGTGTCTAGGAGGAGTGGATATGTCTGTCTGTAATAGTATGGGGACAGGACCTGCATCTATATGTGAGGAAGGGTGTGTGTCTAGGAGGAGTGGATATGTCTGTCTGTAATAGTATGAGGACAGGACCTGCATCTGTATGTGAGGAAGGGTGTGTGTCTAGGAGGAGTGGATATGTCTGTCTGTAATAGTATGGGGACAGGACCTGCATCTATATGTGAGGAAGGGTGTGTGTCTAGGAGGAGTGGATATGTCTGTCTGTAATAGTATGGGGACAGGACCTGCATCTATATGTGAGGAAGGGTGTGTGTATGCGTGGGAATAGTATGTTTACTGTATTATGTGACTGTGAGGAGGAAAGGTACGTAACACTTTATGAGAGTAGCAATGCAGATCTGGATTAATAAAAACGTCTGAGTTGCACGGTAGGCCTACCTGTAGAAAACCGTAGTAAAACGCTTTGCAACAGAAAATTATTTGCAAGGAAATTGAGAGTTTCTTATTGGACAAATTCAGGTTGGGCCATCCCTGTTTTGACCTGTTTGCTTCTGTTTGGTTTCTAGTAAATACACCACTGGGATTCAATGAGGATGTTTTGTACATCTGGGTGTGAGCAAGGTTGGTACGGTACATCCCATTCTCAACTCAATGGATGAACTCCCTTTTTCAGCTGCGCTCCCTTCGAAAACTCCACCCAACCTTTCCCTCTTTCTACCTTTTGTTTTTACCACTCCCTCACTTCCTCTATATCTCAATTTCAATCTCTCCTCCCCAACCTCTGGACAGTGACTAGTAGAGTACCTTTGAACATTTACAGAGGGCTCAGAGAGCAAGAGAGGTTGTAGAGCAGAACAGATCAATATCATATATAATATTATTATAGATACAAGCAGAGATGTCGACAGAGAAAGACAGGAGCAGGGAGATGCAGAGGAAAGAGTGACCCCTCTTTCTGCCTCCCTCCAGCTGCTCCTCTGCACACAGCTGCTTCCAGGGCTGGCCTCCGCATTATTAATTTACATTTACATTTAAGTCATTTAGCAGACGCTCTTATCCAGAGCGACTTACAAATTGGTGCATTCACCTTATGATATCCAGTGGAACAACCACTTTACAATAGTGCATCTAACTCTTTTAAGGGGGGGGGGGGGGTCAGAAGGATTACTTTATCCTATCCTAGGTATTCCTTAAAGAGGTGGGGTTTCAGGTGTCTCCGGAAGGTGGTGATTGACTCCGCTGACCTGGCGTCGTAAGGGAGTTTGTTCCACCATTGGGGTGCCAGAGCAGCGAACAGTTTTGACTGGGCTGAGCGGGAACTGTACTTCCTCAGAGGTAGGGAGGCGAGCAGGCCAGAGGTGGATGAACGCAGTGCCCTTGTTTGGGTGTAGGGCCTGATCAGAGCCTGAAGGTACGGAGGTGCCGTTCCCCTCACAGCTCCGTAGGCAAGCACCATGGTCTTGTAGCGGATGCGAGCTTCAACTGGAAGCCAGTGGAGAGAGCGGATTAATGGCAGTGGAAGCGTGTGTATGCGTGTGTATGCGTGTGTCTCACCAGGATCCGAAGGCTAGGGGTCTCCTGTCGTAGTCTGGGAGCTCAGGTGTAGTCTTGCTGGCCTCATTGTTCAGATACTTAAATATATGGATCATCCCCTTTATACAAATCTGGGAATGGCAGGGAAACAAACCCATGATAAACAGAAGGAACAGTTTGACTAGGACATATTAACACATTTGTGTGGTGCAGGTCATAATTCCATAATCAGGCTGAGAGTTGAAGTGTTACTAGTCACTGACTAGGAGCAAAAGGTGTATTGGTATCGTGGTGAATGAATGTATAGTTAAGCGTGTGTTACCTGTGCGGGTGGGTTCTGTAGTGGGTTGTTGTCCAGCACGATGCTCTGTAGGTGGCGCAGGTTGCGGTAACACACAGGGATGGATGTCACCTTGTTACAAGAAAAGTCCAGACGCACCAGTGGCAACGCAGCCAGCTCTGTATGGACATAGGACACAGCTCAACTATAACCCCTTATAGTTGATGTCATCGCCCCGCAAAAATCTAATTAGCAAAATAAAACATCCGTCTGGTTAAGCTAGAGATATGTTTTTTTTGCACAGCCAACTTCTGTCTGTAGCGTCTGAACAGTTTGTGCTACACACTAATATGACCCCTCTAATGAAAGGTGTTTTGCTCTAGGATGCCCACAACTCGTCTGAAGGTAGCACGGTACCAGTTTGTGCTACACACTAATATGACCCCTCTAATAAAAGGTGTTTTGCTCTAGGATGCCCACAACTCGTCTGAAGGTAGCACGGTACCAGTTTGTGCTGCACACTAATATGACCCCTCTAATAAAAGGTGTTTTGCTCTAGGATGCCCACATCTCATCTGAAGGTAGCTCGGTACCAGTTTGTGCTGCACACTAATATGACCCCTCTAATAAAAGGTGTTTTGCTCTAGGATGCCCACAACTCGTCTGAAGGTAGTCCGATACCAGTTTAAAAAACATGTATGGAAGCATACACTGAGCTTACCAAACATTAGGAACTCGACCCTAATATTGAGTTACCCCGCCCTCAAAACAGGTTAAATTTGTCAGGGCATGGACTCTACAAGGTGTCAAAAGCGTTCCACAGGGATGCTGGCCCAAGTTGACTCCAATTACTCCTACAGTTGTGTTAAGTTGGCTGGATGTCCTTAGGGTGCTGGACCATTCATGATACACACGGGAAACGGTTGAATGTGGAAAAACCCAGCAGAATTGCAGTTCTTGACACAAACCGGAGCCCCTGGCCCCTACTACCATCCCCTGTTCAAAGGCACAAAAATATTTTGTCTTCCCAATTCACCCTCTGAATGGCACACATACACAATCCATGTCTCAATTGTCTCAACGCCTAAATTTTTTAAATATATTTAACCAGTCTCCTCCTCTTCATCTACACTGATTGAAGTGGATTTAACAACTGGCATCAATAAGGGATCATAGCTTTCACCTGGATTCACCTGGTCAGTCTATGCCATAGAAAGAGCAGGTGTCCTTCATGTTTTCTACACTCAGTGTATCTGCATGTAGTTCAGTGCCCAAAAAAAGGATTCTTAAGGATTAAACAGTGTGTGTGTTGACCAGAGTGGACACGACGCCAGGCCAGGGGGTTGAGAGTGTGTTGACCAGAGTGGACACGACGCCAGGCCAGGGGGTTGAGTGTGTGTTGACCAGAGTGGACACGACGTCAGGCCAGGGGGTTGAGTGTGTGTTGACCAGAGTGGACACGACGTCAGGCCAGGGGGTTGAGAGTGTGTTGACCAGAGTGGACACGACGTCAGGCCAGGGGGTTGAGAGTGTGTTGACCAGAGTGGACACGACGTCAGGCCAGGGGGTTGAGAGTGTGTTGACCAGAGTGGACACGACGTCAGGCCAGGGGGTTGAGAGTGTGTTGACCAGAGTGGACACGACGTCAGGCCAGGGGGTTGAGTGTGTGTTGACCAGAGTGGACACGACGTCAGGCCAGGGGGTTGAGTGTGTGTTGACCAGAGTGGACACGACGTCAGGCCAGGGGGTTGAGAGTGTGTTGACCAGAGTGGACACGACGTCAGGCCAGGGGGTTGAGTGTGTGTTGACCAGAGTGGACACGACGTCAGGCCAGGGGGTTGAGAGTGTGTTGACCAGAGTGGACACGACGTCAGGCCAGGGGGTTGAGTGTGTGTTGACCAGAGTGGACACGACGTCAGGCCAGGGGGTTGAGTGTGTGTTGACCAGAGTGGACACGACGTCAGGCCAGGGGGTTGAGAGTGTGTTGACCAGAGTGGACACGACGTCAGGCCAGGCGGTTGAGTGTGTGTTGACCAGAGTGGACACGACGCCAGGCCAGGGGGTTGAGTGTGTGTTGACCAGAGTGGACACGACGTCAGGCCAGGGGGTTGAGTGTGTGTTGACCAGAGTGGACACGACGTCAGGCCAGGGGGTTGAGTGTGTGTTGACCAGAGTGGACACGACGTCAGGCCAGGGGGTTGAGTGTGTGTTGACCAGAGTGGACACGACGTCAGGCCAGGGGGTTGAGTGTGTGTTGACCAGAGTGGACACGACGTCAGGCCAGGGGGTTGAGTGTGTGTTGACCAGAGTGGACACGACGTCAGGCCAGGGGGTTGAGAGTGTGTTGACCAGAGTGGACACGACGTCAGGCCAGGGGGTTGAGTGTGTGTTGACCAGAGTGGACACGACGTCAGGCCAGGGGGTTGAGTGTGTGTTGACCAGAGTGGACACGACGTCAGGCCAGGGGGTTGAGTGTGTGTGTGTTTATTGTATTATATATTTTTTTAACTATGCAAGTCAGTTAAGAACAAATACTTATTTTCAATGACGGCCTAGGAAAAGTGGGTTAACTGCCTTGTTCAGGGGCAGAACGACAGATTTTTTCCTTGTCAGCTCGGGGATTTGATCTTGAAAACTTTCAGTTACTAGTCCAACGCTCTAACCACAAGGCTACCTGCAGCCCGTGTGTGTGTGTGTGTGTGTGTGTGTTGACCTGGGGGCAAGCGGGCCAGGTGGTTGCGGCGGATGTTGAGGTCTCGCAGCGAGTCCAGTCGACCAACCTGAGGAGGCAGTGTCTGGATCTCATTACAACTCACGTCCTGGAGAGAGGGATGAGGGGAGAGAAGGAGAGGAAAAGGGTGGCCTGGTTAAACGGTAATCAAACCACAACACAAAGTCTACCAATAAGGGGAAGAAAACGGGCAATTCAACATTGTGGTTTTGACACTGGAAAACATCCGACGGCCAGATACCCACAGCCAATTAAGCCGTGTGTGTGTGTGTGTGTGTGTGTGTGTGTGTGTGTGTGTGTGTGTGTGTGTGTGTGTGTGTGTGTGTGTGTGTGTGTGTACTGGCCTGACCAGTTCTGTGAGCTGTCGTAGTTGGCCGAGCTCTTCGGGAAGGGAGACCAGCTTGTTGTTACAAGCGATCAGGACCTTCAACGGCAGACTGCACACCGGACTGGGCAGGGTCGACAACTGGTTCCGACTGGAATCCGGATTAAAGAGAAAGAAAGAAAGACAGGAGAGAGAAAATTGAAGTGGTGCTTTTGACTAAAGCCTTGGTAAATTCATGTCTCCATTCAAATTCAAATAACTGTGATGGTGGATGTTTTTATGTGTCCTGGCAAGACGGTGAATGTTACTGAATATTATCAAAACAAAGGAAGTCACTCTGTTCAACAATGTTCTTGACATTCTATTGCCACTGTCTGGGAAACAGGTTACTGTTACAGACCAAAAAGTATTGTCTCAATCCTGTTGATCTGAAATGCTGTGACTTTTCTCTATGCCCAAAACAGATCGGCACTTTAATTTGATGAATGAACATGGGTGTCATCCCAAATGGCACCCTATTCCCTATTGAGTGGGCTACTTTTGACCAGGGCCGATAGGGGTCAAATGTAGTGTATTATATAAGGAATAGGGTACCTTTGCGATGTAGAGCATCTGTTTTAGGCATCACATATTTTTTACATGGGTGAACGTAGTATGGATGCATGGGCCGTCTTTCTATGGTTTGAGTTCACGTGGCATGTCAAATTTGTAAATAGATATGTACATCTGTATTTACTCTACTGTGTGTGTGTACCACCATATGTTCAAGTGTGTGTGTGTGTGTGTGTGTGTGTGTGTGTGTGTGTGTGTGTGTGTGTGTGTGTGTGTGTGTGTGTGTGTGTGTGTGTGTGTGTGTGTGTGTGTGTGTGTGTGTGTGTGTGTGTGTGTGTGTGTGTGTGTGTGTGAGAGAGAGAGAAAGGTAGAAGTACTCAAAAGTACTCACACATACTTGAGTAAAAGTAAAAGCTATACATCAAATTCCTTATATTAAGCAAACCAGACGGCACAACTTTCTAGTTTTTTTATTTTTTATTTATGGACAGACGGGCACACTAACAATTTACAGACACAGTATTTGTGTTAGATCAGAGGCAGTAGGCATGACAACCTGTTATATTAATAGGTGCATGAGTTGGACCATATTGCTGTCCTGCCTGAGCATTCGAAATGCAGCAAGTACTTTTGGGTGCCAGGGAAAATGTATGCGAGTAAAAAGTACTTATTTTAGAATGTACAGATACGACTTAGAGAGGCAATATGTAACTTTTTTGGGCGACCCAACCAAATGCAAATAGAAATGTGAGTTATATTGAAAGCATTTCTAAGAAGCGGTTGATCTGTTCTATGTAAGCTATTTCTATGCTTCCTGTTCTTAAGTTTAGTTTTTGCATCTTTTACTTTCTGTTTTGTACACCAGCTTCAAACATCTTAAACAATATTTTTGGTTATGGAAAATGTAGAGTATTTTCACAGTGGTTTAGATGGTACAATGATACTCCACACCTGGGTTCATCAACTAGGTTTGGCCTCATTTTTTTCTGAGCTAATAGTTGGCGGACCAGAATATCATTAGCATTTATTATTAGCACAATTAATAGGCCAACAATACAAATTAAACTTTTTTAACATCTGATTAGTACATAATAAATTCACTGACAATCATTTCTGTCTAATTACACTCATAAAATCACCAATGTCTCTATTCAATTCTAATTTGTCCATTTCGTTGTGCGTTGATTGTTGGGGAAAAACTGGTCTACTGTAGGCTACACTACTTTAACGTCAACATTCGTTCAGAATAATTAGCTTGCTAGCAAGACTGTTAATCAGACTGTTAAACAGTCATCACTAACACAGAGAGGCTGCTGCCTATATACAGACTTGAAATCATTGGCCACTTTAATAAATGGAACACTCGTCACTTTAATAATGCCACTAAGAATGTTTACATATCTTGAATTACTCAACTCATATGTATATACTGTATTGTATACTATCTATTGCATCTTAGCCTATCCTTCTCTGAAATTACTCATCCATACATTTATACATTCTTATTCCATTACTTAGATGTCTGTGTATTAGGTTTTTGTTGTGTAACTGTTAGATATTTCTTCTTAGATATCACCGCACTGTCGGATCTAGAAGCACAAGCATTTCACTACACTCGCAATAACATCTGCTAACCATGTGTACGTGACCAATAACATTTGATTTGATTTTGAAGAGAAAATGTCACTCAAAGTATAAAAAAATGGAAGTTTCAGGGAAGAATGGACAGAAAAATGCGTTCATCTTACCATCTTTCTCCAATGCCAAGCCAGCATGTCTCATTTCCCATGAAAATGTTGCTGTTTGCAAATAATTCAAATCTCAGACATTTTTATGAATCTAAGCATGGTCCTTTCAAAGTGGTCATCGCGCACTAGACAAAGGCCCGACGCAGAAACATTGAAGTGTTAACTGCAAGCTACAAACACAGCAGCAGAATCCTCCTTCGTTGCCTGACAAAAACAACAGAAGGTCACAAGTGCCTTCCTAAAAGCGTCCTGGGTTCTAACCAAACACAACATGCCCTTCACAGACGCGGAGGTATTTCAAAAGTGCATAGTGACAGTTTGAGGAATTGGCTAACCACAAGTCTACGGACAGCATAACTGCGCCTGTCAAACAGATGCCTGTCTGTGTCAACTGCCGGCCTCCATGCACAGGCGGATGATGTGCATCGGATTACTTTGGAGGGGCTCAGTCAGGCTGAGCATTTTCCCCTGGCCATTGATGAGAGTACTGACAACACCAATGTAGCACAGTTGTGTGTGTGTGTGTGTGTGTGTGTGTGTGTGTGTGTGTGTGTGTGTGTGTGTGTGTGTGTGTGTATGTGTGTGTGTATGTGTGTATGTCTGTTAACGCAGCATAGCCTGTCATTTAAAAAAAAAGTACAGTTTGTGGTCATCGATGGGGCTCCTGCTATGGTGGGCAGACACAGGGGCCTGGTCAACAGGCTGAAGGAAATCACCCCCCCCCCCCCAAATGAATGTGAATGGCTCGCATTATCTCATCCTTTAGAGTGTGCTGTGAGCCAGACTAAACCGGGAGCTAAAAGGATGTGATGGATAAAGTCATGCGCATAATCAACTTTGTCAGGCAGACAACAAAGTATTTTCCGCAAGCTTGATACAGAATCATAGAACACCCACAATCTCCTGCTTCACAACGACGTGCACTGGCCACTGGAGCGGTACTGTGAGCTGCATGACTAGGTCGTGGATTTTCTCCGAAAAAGCTAAATGAGAGGAGCAGTTGCCCACCTCCGTATTCTGCATTTTTGGCAATTCAAACTGAGCCTATTAAACGTCGAAACAAATCAGCGATGCGCTCCGAAGTGCCAAGTCCATGTGTGCATTTTGGGTGGCATGCTCAGACGAATACAGCACAATAAAAAAACTGGCATTTTATGTGCTAACAATGTTTGGATCGACTTACACCTGCGAGTCCTCCTTTCCCTCTATGAACGCAATATAGACTCACGACAGGAACCGGCTTTCACATAAGTCAATCAAGGGCTGCTTGCGTATTAAAATCACATCCATCTCACCCGACATCCACAAGATCGTGTGGTAAATTCAGTGGCCTATATGACGGTAGTTAGTAAATACTAACTTTGTTGTGAGTGCTTATACAGGGCAATTAAGGCCTCAAGCTGACAGTATTTTCTGTTCTGTCTTTACAGGAGCAGGCTATCCCGACATTCAGACAACACCTTTTATTCTTAAAATTATTGTAGGATGCCACATTTTTGGCCAGTTGCTATTATAAGTAGGCCACCTAATAAAACATTTAAAAAACACTTCTATTAGGCCATTTTATTTTCTTGTGCACGTTTCTGTTAAGCCTCATAACTGCCTGAGGTAGGCTAAGTTATTTTATATAGGCCAAGAATATGAGAAAATAGACTCCAATTAAGCCCTCTTGTTGTTTGTAAAGTCAAATAAAGAGTATTGTTGAAATGAATTGCTCGACTGGTGTTTCTTTTCTCCATCTGTTGCTGTGCAACACTTGCACAACAAGTTAGCTATATTTTCAGCACCAGGTGCTGTTCACCTATTGATTGCAGCTTTAAGTTTCAGAACAAAATTGTGTGCTACCTGCTTTATTACTTGACTGTCTGCATTCTCTCTTCTCATGAATGAAGTGTAAATTTTGCATTATTTAGGGATATTGTATTTGGGAAACTGCTCCACACTATACTAGCTTATTTTGTCATAAACTGAAATTAGGGGAACTGTTCAACTCTGCAATTTCTGCGTTGTGCAACTAAGTAGTTTACACCACTGGTGTGTGTGCACGCCCGTTACCTTATGTTCAGGTAGGTGAGGGCCTGGAGATTGAGAAGAGTCTCAGGCAGCGAGCGCAGGCAGTTCTGGTAGAGCTGCAGGTGTTCCAGAGAAACAAACATACACACCTCCACGGGCAGCTCTGGCAGACGGTTACGGGACAGGTCTAAACAAGGGGAGAGAGAGACGTAGATGTCATGCCACGGTTTATTTCATTCATTTGACCCTTTATTTAACCACGTGAGTTGTTTTGTGTTCAAACCTTTAGGTGTCCTCGCGTTGGGGCAGTTTGACAGACATTTTTTGCGCCCCTTATTTTACCAAGTTGGTTGAGAACACATTCTAAATGTACAGCCTTCTTGGGGGCTGGCAAGGATGGCTTCTGGCCAGGATGGCAAGAAAGGCTGTGTTGGGGATGTAGCCAGGGTTGTATTCACTAGGTACCAAATGGAAGAAAGCGTACTGAAACGGAGTGACTACTTGAACTAATGAATAAAACCCAGGATATCAGGGCCCAACCCAATCCCTATGATATTTGCCAAGGGATATGTAAAAACATTGGTTGTATTCTCAGCTGAAGGACGGCACCATTTACAGGGCAGTAACCCCAGTGACTGTCTTGGGGAAACACTACACAGCGCCTACATTTTTACCATGTGTTCTGTAGGCCTAAATGGTCCCAAATGAATATTTTTTCCCCCTCAACAACCTACACACACAAATATATAAATAAAAATAATAATAATAATATAACATTTACATAAGTATTCAGACCGCGATGACAGCGATGACTGCATCGAGTCTTCTTGGATACGACGCTACAAGCTTGGCAAACCTGTAATTGGGGAGTTTCTCCCACTCTTCTCTGCGGATCCTCTCAAGCTCTGTCAGGTTGAATGGGGAGCGTCGATGCACAGCTATTTTCAATTTTCTCCAGAGATGTTCAATCTGGTTCAAGTCTGGGCTCTGGCTGGGCCCCTCAAGGACATTCAGAAACTTGTCCTGAAGCCCCTCCTGCGTTGTCTTGGCTCTGTGCTTACGGTCGTTGTCCTGTTAGAAGGTTAACCTTCACCCCAGTCTGAGGTCCTGAGCGCTCTGAAGCAGGTTATCATCATGGATCGCTCTGTACTTTGCTCTGATCATCTTTCCCTCGATCTTGACTAGTCTCCCAGTCCCTGCCGCTGCATGATGCAACCACCACCATTCTTAACCGTAGGGATGGTGCCAGGTTACCTCCAGACGTGACTGTTGGCATTCAGACTAAAGAGTTCAATCTTGGTTTCATCAGAGCAGAGAATCTTGTTTCTCAAGGTCTGAGAGTCCTTTAGGTGCCTTTTGGCAAACTCCAAGCGGGCTGTCATGTGCCTTTTACTGAGGAGTGGCTTCCGTCTGGCCACTCTACCATAAAGGCCTGATTGGTGGAGTGCTGCAGAGATGGTTGTCCTTCTGGAAGTTCCTCCCATCTCCACAGAGGAACTCAGGAGCTCTGTCAGAGGGACCATCAGGCTCTTGGTAACCTCCCTGACCAAGGCCCTTCACCGATTGCTCAGTTTGGCGAGGCGGCCAGCTCTAGGAAAAGTTTTGGTGGTTCCAAGCTTCTTCCATTTAAGAATGATAGAGGCCCCTGTGTTCTTGGGGGCCTTCAATGCGCCAGACATTATTTGGTACCCTTCCCTAGATCTGTGCCTCAACACAATCCTGTCTCGGAGGTCTACGGACAATTCCTTCGACCCCATGGCTTGGTTTTTGCTCTGACATGCACTGTCAACTGTGGGACCTTATATAGACTAGAGATCGAACGATGGCCGATTAATTAGGGACGATTTCAAGTTTTCATAACAAATCAGTAAACAGCATTTTTGGACGCCGATTATGGCCGATTACATTGCATTCCACGAGGAAACTGCGTGGCAGGCTGACCACCTGTTACCTTGGCTCCTTGCTGCAAGTTGCTGTAAGTTGCTAGCTAGCATTAAACTTATCTTATAAAAAACTATCAATCTTCACATAATCACTAGTTAACTACACATGGTTGATGATATTACTAGGTTAACTAGCTTGTCATGCGTTGCATATAATCAATGTGGTGCCTGTTAATTTATCATCGAATCACAGCCTACTTCACCAAACGGGGGATGATATAACAAAAGCACATTCGCAATCGTTGCACGAATGTACCTAACTATCAACATCAATGCCTTTTTTTTTTATCAATACACAGAAGTATATTTGAAACTTTCAAAGTTCTTGAAATGTTCAACATTGATTGACCTTCATGTCTTAAAGTAATGATGGACTGTCGCTTCTCTTTGCTTATTTAAGCTGTTCTTGCCATAATATGGACTTGGTCTTTTACCAAATAGTGCTGTCTTCTGTATACCACCCCTACCTTGTCACAACACAACTGATTGGCACAAACACATTAAGACGGGGGGGTCTTCCTGGGGCATACATACATTTATTTTTTAAATGAATTGCAGTGACAGCGTCAATGTCACCACTGGTAAATGCATATAGGGGAAAACACTGTTATTGTGACCACTTAACCATATTTTCATGCAGTTGATAAAAAAAACGGTTCCAAGAATTGGCTTGCATCTAGTCCCTAGCTTGGCCAACAGAGTGGAACTGTAGGGGGTAGGCCAGCTAGTGTTTTGGCGATTGGTGGTGGGAAATAGGGAATGGCGATTTTGCTATCCCATTCCCAAGCGCATGCCTTTATTTTCTCCACTGCTAATCGTTTCGTAATGCTGTGATAAGTTCTCCAGCATTCACCTCTAGTTCTCATCTACAGCAGTAGTCCTTACAGTTATTTGAATGAACCACTCATTCTGACAAGGTGTTCTTTTGGGTGTGTAAATAAGAGCAGGCCTATGTTAGACAGAAATACAAAACGACCATTACCATCACACACACCCGTGACGTCTGAAAATAGCCACCAAGCTGACATAGATAAAAGGAACATTCTTCTCCCTCCAGTCCTATCAAAAGGGCTCTGTATCTTCTTGTGCTTGTCTAAATAATAAATGCAGAATGAGCCTAATAATAGCATGATAGTGCATAGCTAAATAATCAGGCCCCCTTGATGTGCCAGTTCTGAAGTGCAACAGATATTTTGCTGTGACAGATATTTTGCTGTGTGACCAGGACTTTCATTTTTGGAGCACATTGCGCCTAGGAAAGAAATCTCCCAGATAATAATTGTTGTAATGATAAGGCTTCACTGTACCGTTGTTTCCCAGTGCACTAGAGAGAAAAAAAGCAAGTGCAGATTCGTTAGCGTCATTACTACATTTGACTGGCACAACATTTTTATCTTCCTATAGTGGGTTGCCGGGAACGCATTTTACATTTAAAAAGCATGTTCTGGGCCATTCTGAAACCACTCGCGCATCGTTAACCATTTGTTTACACTTTGTTCAGTCATGATACCGCAATGGCTAGCTGACTAACCACCGGTTAACTTAACCCGTATACCCAAACATTTGGGGGTACAGAAAGAAAGATCATGATCATAGCAATGAATAAACAACAGATCTCTCTGCTGTCGTCATCACAAACCTGACGGTTTTAAAGAGTATACAATTTTCTAAGCAATGCACATCAATAGGAAACTAGTGCTTTTCCACAATGTAAAAACCTAATATTCCACAAATGACACATTTCAATGACAGGTATTTGTATCAACATTTCAGCTTTTAATAATCAAATGTATTTACCGTGTTACATATTAGTTTCCAGGGCACAACATGCGCTTCAAAAGTAGCTAGAATTCAGATAGGCCAAATATAGGCTGTATCAAGGCTGTATCACACACAAACAAACATATGGTTCTCCTAAATTTCATGTGGTGGTCCTAACTGTGTGTGTCAGACATTCCTGCTTAATAATAACATAACTAAAAATAAATGCAAAAGCTAATAGAAAAACAGTCTGATGTCACCCAGCCTGTAAATATAAGGAACTCCTTTGATGCTATTGGTGCTGTAGGCTGAAGCATATAGTTTACTAGCTGCTAAAAACCATGAGGCCTAAATCAGTCATATGCATCGTGTTTTCTGGTTGTAAGCCTAAACGTTGTTTTGGATAGGTCATCTGACTTTGATAAGTGTGTACAGTCATGCGTGTTATTGGTTTTCATTATGACATCTCTCGTGTCTCAATGGAGCATTCAATGAATCATCATTCAAACACGTAGTTTTGGGCCCCATTGTGCTTTGTTATTGTACAACTTTTGTGGTCGACTTCTTAACTGTAGGATATATCGGACTCCAGTCAAACCCCGGAATGCTGGCCTTCTAGGCAGAGTTCCTCTGTCCATTGTCTGTGTTCTTTTGCCCATCTTAATCTTATATTTTTATTGGCCAGTCTGAGATATGGCTTTTTCTTTGCAACTCTGCCTAGTAGGCCAGCATCCCGTAGTTTCCTCTTCACTGTTGACGTTGAGACTGGTGTTTTGCGGGTACTATTTAATGAAGCTGCCAGTTGAGGACTTGTGAGGGGTCTGTTTCTCAAACTAGACACACTAACTTACTTGTTCTCTTGCTCAGTTGTGCACCAGGGCCTCCCACTCGTTCTATTCTGTTTAGAGCCAGTTTGCGCTGTGAAGGGAGTAGTACACAGCGTTGTACGAGATCTTCAGTTTCTTGGCAATTCCTCACATGGAATAGCCTTCCTTTCTCAGAACAAGAATAGACGGATGAGTTTCAAAATAAAGTTATTTGTTTCTGGCCATTTTTAGCTTGTAAACAAATCGAACCCACAAATGCTGATGCTCCAAATACTCAACTTGTCTAAAGAAGGCCAGTTTTATTGCTTCTTCAATCAGGACAACACTTTACATTTACATTACATTTAAGTCATTTAGCAGACGCTCTTATCCAGAGCGACTTACAAATAGGTGCATTCACCTTATGACATCCAGTGGAACAGCCACTTTACAATAGTGCATCTAAATCTTACACTTTTCAGCTGTGCTAAGATAATTGCAAAAGGGTTTGTCTAATGATCAATTAGCCTTTTAAAATGAAAAAAATTGGATTAGCTAACACAACGTGCAAATTGGAACACAGGAGTGATGGTTGCTGATAATGGGCCTCTGTACGCCTATGTAGATATTTCATTAAAAATCAGCAGTTTACAGCTACAATAGTTATTTACAACATTAACGTCTGCACTGTATTTCTGATCAATTTGCAAACAACGTGCTTTTCTTTCAAAAACAAGGAAAATTCTAAGTGACCCCAAACTTTTGAACGGTAGTATATAGATACACATACACACACAGTGCATTCGGAAAGTATTCAGGTCCATTGAGTTTTTCCACATGTTGTTACCTTACAGTCTTATTCTAAAAATGTATAAAAAATAACAAATCATTCTACACACAATACCCCATAATGACAAAGCAAAAACAGGTTCGAAATTTTACAAATGTTTAAAGAAAATACTTATGTAAATGTGACATTTCCAGGTTAAGTCCCTTTACTGAGTGCTTTGTTGAAGCACTTTTGGCAGCGACTAAAGCCTTGAGATTGATGAGGAAAAAATGTAATTTAATACATTTTAGATTAAGGCTGTAACGTAACAAAATGTGGAAAAAGTCAAGGGGTCTGAATACTTTCCGAATGCACTGTATTGATGAAGCCGGTGACTGAGGTGGTATACTCCTCAATGCCATTGGATGAATCCCAGAACATATTCCATTCTGTGCTAGCAAAACAGTCGTGCAGCATGGCATCCGCATCATCATACCACTTCCATATTGAGCGAGTCACTGGTACTTCCTGCTTTAGTTTTTGCTTGTAAGCAAGAATCAGGAGAATGGAATTATGGTCATATTTGCCAAATGGAGGGCAAGGGAGAGCTTTGTACGAGTGCGTCTCTGTGTATGGAGTAAAGGTGGTCTAGATGTTTTTCCCCCTCTGGTTGCACATGTGACATGCTGGAAGAAATGAGCTAAAACATATTTAAGTTTGAACGTACTAAAAAGTCCCCAGCCACTAGGAGTGGCGCTTCAGGATGAGCATTTTCTTGTTTGCCTTACTCAGCATGTTGAGTTTCGGTCTTACTGCCAGCATCGGTTTGTGGAGGTAAATAGACAGCTATGAAAATATTGATAAAAACTCTCTTGGTAGATAGTGTGGTCTACAGCTTATCATGAAGTACTCTACCTCCGGCGAGCAATACCACCCTGATCTCCGCCCCCTGTATTAACGTATTTTTCTTCACTAGAATGACGGGGATTTGGGCCTGGGCTCGGGGAAGCAGTATATCCTTCGCATCAGACTCAAATTATTATTATTTTTTTATCTGTCCAGTTCGAGGTGAATAATCGCTGTTCTGATATCCAGAAGCTCTCTTTGGTCATAAGCTATGGTAGCAGCAACATTATGTACAAAACCAAATCAAATTGTATTAGTCAGTTAGTAGACTAGTATTTTGTAGTTGAATTCCTCATTGTACAGTATAAGAATATCACTATTTGCCCAAAAAAATCCAAGATTATTATTATTGTTTCACTTCAATAAAATGCATTCAAAACTACTTTCTATGGGTATACAAGTGCTATCGCTTGCTTAAAAAAAATGGTTTACACCTATGCAGTACCTTTTGCAAAAATAATCCTCTACTTTAGTAAAAATAACTATAATGACAGGTATGTTGTAATAAAAACAAGTGGTGTCCACTGATTAAATGCAGTCTTTCTGCATTGTGAAGAGGGAAAACCAAAATATTCACAAAGTTTGTGATGAATTACAGGTTGTTTCTTTATGCAAAATAGATTTGGGGTTTAAAATTCAATTAAGCTGCTTTATTTTAGGGGTTTAGTGAAGACGGGTCATTTTTTTTACCCTTAGGACAACGGTAGTATACAGAAATTTAAGACTACACAAGGGTTAATACATTTTAGAATAAGGCCGTAAAGTAACAAAATGTGGAATAAGGGGCTGAATACTTTCCGAATGCATCGTATGATTCTTTACTGAACAAAAATAAACGCAACAGGCAAATATTTTAACGATTTTATTGAATTACAGTTCATATAAAAGGAAATCTGTTAATTTAAATAAATGCATTACTTCAACGCACTGGCAAAAAAGAACATTCTCTGGCAACAGCTCTGGTGGACATTCCTGCAGTCAGCACGCCAATTGCACGCTCCCTCAAAATTTGACACATCTGTGTTATGTGACCAAACTGCACATTTTAGAGTGCCAGTTTATTGTTCCCAGCACAAGATGCACCTGTGTAATGATCATGCTGTTTAATCAACTTATTGATATGCCACACCTGGTTTTTAGACAGACAGCTCTATCTATACATATATACACACACACATATGTGTGTATGTATGCATAGTATACCACCCAAGCCAAACTGGGAAAGTCAATAAACACGTCTGTGGAAAATTAATGATCTCTTTGTCACGCGCAACAATGGGATACCACATACCACTAGCAGCATTTTAGCCACAGACTTATGTGCAAGCTGTCTAGTCTGTTTTATACATGTGCAATGAGCATAAAAAGATGCATTTATAAGGCATCATTCTCATTTTGAGAAATGAGCAGTTTTTATCCAGATAGGCCTCTTGATTTCAACATTAAAAACAAAGTGAACAGGCTGTTATTCAAACAGTTGATGGACAGGGGGGTGTATTCATAATAGTTCAACTGTTCCACCTAAAAGTGAGTTGCGCGCCTCATTTCATCAGGGCATGGACTCTGCAAGGCGTCAAAAGCGTTCCACAGGGACGGTGGCCCATGTTGACTCCAATGCTTCCCACAGTTGTGTCAAGTTGGCTGGATGTCCTTTGGGTGATGGACCATTCTTAATACAAACGGGAACTGTTAAGCGTGAAAAATCCGGCAGGGTTGCAGTTCTTGACACAAACCGGTGCACCTACTACCATAACCCATAAATAGGCGCTTGCTCATTTACCCTCTGAATGGCACACATACACAATCCATGTCTCAATTGTCTCAAGGCTTTAAAAAAAATCCTTCTTTAACCTGTCTCCTCCCCTTCATCTACACTGATTGAAGTGGATTTAACAAGTGACATCAATAAGGGATCATAGCTTTCACCTGGATTCACCTAGTCAGTCTATGCCATGGAAAGAGCAGGTGTTCATAATGTTTTGTCCACTCGGTGCATACAAGTTGGCAAGACTTGAAATATAAAGATTAGGTGGCTACTTACTTGCACATGGGCTTGTGCTTTGGAGACTGTTTATGAGACCAGTGTTCATTTTCTATAATGGATGCTGCAATAAGTTGGTCATTATTAGTGGATTGCATTGCGTATGGTTCTGGTCATTTTTAGTTAAAAAAATGGCTAAGACAGACTTGAAAGCCAGATCATTGAGTGATTATTGCAAAAAACTTA
Organism: Salvelinus fontinalis; assembly: GCF_029448725.1. Classification (NCBI taxonomy): domain Eukaryota; kingdom Metazoa; phylum Chordata; class Actinopteri; order Salmoniformes; family Salmonidae; genus Salvelinus; species Salvelinus fontinalis. The sequence goes on from NW_026600260.1 coordinate 82,440, forward strand.
TTTCGAGAACATTTAAAAAAGGAGGTATATATTGTGAATCACTAATAAGTTAGAAAAAAAATAATAATAACTATTAATAACTCAAAAACATGAGACATCTGTGGCATTGGGTTGTGACAAAACTGCACATTTTAGAGTGGATTTTGTCCCCAGCACCTGTGTAATGATCATGCTGTTTAATCAGCTTCTTGATAAGCCACACCTGCCAGGTGGATGGATTATATTGGCCAAGGAGAAATGTTCATTAACAGCGATGTAAACAAATTTTAGCACAAAAATGGAAAGAAATAAGCTTGTGGTACATATGGAACATTTCTGGGATCTTTTATTTCAACTCATGAAACATGGGACCAGCACTTTACATGTTGTGTTTATATTTTTGTTCAGTGTATATGTACAGAGCTTGTCTGATGTTTTAAGCACACTGTTTGATTAAAGAATTAACACACAAATGTCTCAAGAGGGAGCCAGAGATCAATCTAGCCTAACCAGAAGAAGAAAAACCTGTGCCCGAGCCTCCTCCCGCTACTGCTGGCCTTCACGCTCCAGAAGTTGCCGGGAATAGGCTACACCAAAGGTCTGCAACCTTTTCCATTTTGGAGAACCAATTTATTTTACAATTTCAAACGATCTGCATGCCAGTTATGATTTTTGTATGTACATTTTCATGGAACAGTTTCATTTCATTTATAATAGTATTTGTATGTCAAAATCTTTGTCATGTGGTTAATATAATTGTATCTAAATAAAATTGACAAATCTAAAAAGTTACTTCTGTTGCCATTGCAACTACAGTTGAAGTCGGAAGTTTACATACACCTTAGCCAAATACATTTAGATTCAGTTTCACAATTCCTGACATTTAATCCTAGCAAAAATTCCCTGTCTTAGGTCAGTTAGGATCACCACTTTATTTTAAGAATGTGAAATGTCAGAATAATAGTAGAGAGAAGGATTTTTCAGCTTTTATTTCTTTCATCACATTCCCAGTGGGTCAAAAGTTTACGTATACTAAATTAGTATTTGGTAGCATTGCCTTGAAATTGTTTAACTTGGGTCAAATGTTACAGGTACCCTTCCACAAGCTTCCCACAATAAGTTGGGTGAATTTTGTCCCATTCCTCCTGACAGAGCTGGTGCAACTGAGTCAGGTTTGTTGGCCTCCTTGCTCACACACGCTTCTTCAGTTCTGCCCACACATTTTCTATAGGATTGAGGTCAGGGCTTTGTGATGGCCACTCCAATACCTTGACTTCGTTGTCCTTAAGCAATTTTCCCACAATTTTGTAAGAACGCTTGGGGTCATTGTCCATTTGGAAGACCCATTTGCGACCAAGCTTTAACTACCTGACTGATGTCTTGAGATGTTGCTTCAATATAGCCTAATCATTTCCCTGCCTCATGATGCTATCTATTTTGTGAAGTGCACCAATCCCTCATGCAGCAAAGCACCCCCACAACATGCTGCCACCCCCGTGCTTCACGGTTGGGATGGTGTTTGGCTTGCAAGCCTCCCCCTTTCCCTCCTAACATAACGATGGTCATTACGACCAGACAGTTCTATTTTTGTTTCATCAGACCAGAGGACATTTCTCCAAAAAGTACGATCTTTGTCCCCATGTGCAGTTGCAAACCATAGTCTGGCTTTTTTATGGCGATTTTGGAGCAGTGGCTTCTTCCTTGCTGAGCGGCCTTTCAGGTTATGTCGATATAGGACTCATTTTACTGTGGATATAGACACGTTTGTACCGGTTTCCTCCAGCATCTTCACAAGGTCCTTTGCTGCTGTTCTGGGATTGATTTGCACTTTTTGCACCAAAGTACATTCATCTCTAGGAGACAGAACGAGTCTCCTTCCTGAGCGGTATGACGGCTACGTGGTCCCATGATGTTTATACTTGCGTACTATTGTTTATACAGATTAACATGGTACCTTCAGGCGTTTGGAAATTGCTCCAAAGGATGAACCAGACTTGTGGAGGTTTACATGTTTTTTTTCTGAGGTCTTGGCTGATTTCTTTTGATTTTCCCATGATGTCAAGCAGAGGCACTGAGTTTGAAGGTAGGCCTTGAAATACATCCACAGGTACACCTCCAATTGACTCAAATGATGTCTATTAGCCTATCAAAAGCTTCTAAAGCCATGAAATCATTTCTAGAATTGTCCAAGCTGTTGAAAGGCACAGTCAACTTTGTGTATGTAAACTTCTTACCCACTGGTAATGTGATAGATTATTTCACTTAGAATTTACTGTGTCTGTAAACAATTGTTGGAAAAAGTACTTGTGTCATGCACAAAGTAGATGTCCTAACCGACTTGCCAAAACTATAGTTTGTTAACAAGAAATTTGTGGAGTGATTGAAAAACAAGTTTTAATGACTCCAACCTAAGTGTATGTAAACTTCCAACTTCAACTGTATGAAAAACAATTGCCTACATAAAGCCAACAAATAAAAACATGGCAGCCTGCAGGAAGAAAATTTCCTGATAAAAATAAATATCCTATGAATCTGTCTACTTATGGCATGTCTGCAACAAACTTGAAACATTGTATCAACTGTGTCCAGCTGAAGCTTGTGCTAGCAAATTTGCAACAGTTTATAAAATATTCTGGGCCCTCAGAGTTTCATGAGCTTGGGACACTCACAGCTGTAGGCTATTTTTGCAAGAGAACTTCATAAAATACCTGATTTACTTGTTTCCACTGTATCAGAGTACTACATTTTTCCCTTTCGTGCCGAGTGGTTATCGAAAGTGAGAGCTGGAAATATATTTCAAATACTTTGAGGAACTACTGTCATTCTCAATGGATGTAAAAACAGACTTTGTTTACTTGCTGTTTGAGGTGAAATATTTTTTTGAGAAGCGCCACAGCTCATTAGTGGTGGTGACAGAAATACTAATCAGACATCCCCAAACGGGAACATTTATAGGCCCACACTTGCGTGCAGGACAGGTAGCCTAGGCCTACTTCGATATGCGTAAATCAGGTGCACGTCCTGACTCAAAATTGACAAGAGCGCTCCAAACAAAAGACAATGAATCAATTGACAAAACTCAGAAATGTAATAAAATAACCAATACCTGTAGCATATAGGTTTGTGAGCTCTGCAAACAATGCGTGAACTCTGACAATGAGAATGGTAAACGACTGTAATATTAATAATAATAACAAAAGAACAAAAATTACCATAGCCAAACAAACATTGCTGATTAGAAATTATGGGAATTAACAGTAAATGCAGGCTACTAATGGAAATATGTAGTGGTGGTTCCAGGGGTTCCCAAACGTTTTATAGACCCGTACCCCTTCAAAACACTCAACCTCCAGTTGCGCTCACCCCTCTAGCACCAGGGTGAGCGCAATGTCAAATGTTGTTTTTTGCCAGTATTGTAAGCCTGCCACACACACACCCTGTACGATAGATTTATTAAACACAAGAACAAGTGTGAGTTGTCGCCACAACTCAGCTCGTGGGAAGTGACAAAGAGCTATTATAGGACCAGGGCAGAAATAATATAATAATCAATCATTTTGCTCTTTATTTAACCATCTTACATATAGAACCTTATTTGTTCATCAAAAATTGTGAATAACTCAGCACAGGTTAATGAGAAGGGTGTGCTGGAAAGGTTGCACATAACTCTGCAACGTTGGGTTGTGCTTTTTTAGTTTTCATGCTAGTGAGGGCCAAGAATCCACTCACATAGGTACGTGGTTGCCAAGGGCATCAGTTTCATAACAGTGCGATTCGCCAAGGCAGGATACTCTGAGCGCAGCCCAATCCAGAAATCTGGCAGAGGCTTCTTATTAAAATCAATTTTCACAGAACCGCTTGTTGCAATATCGATGAGGCTCTCTTGTTCAGATATCCATAAGTGGACTGGAGGTGGGGCATGAAAGGGATAACAAATCCAGTTGTTTGTGTCACCCGTTTCATGAAGTAATTGCGCAACCAACTCACTCAGGTGCTTCCCTACATAACATCTGACATTGTCCGTAAGCTTGAGTTCATTGGCACACAAAAAATAATCATACAATGATGGAAAGACCTGTGTGTTGTCCTTGTTAATGCAGACAGAGAAGAGCTCCAACTTCTTAAATCATAGCCTCAATTTTGTCCCGAACATTGAATATAGTAGCGGAGAGTCCCTGTAATCCTAGATTGAGATCATTCAGGCGAGAGAAAAACATCACCCAGATAGGCCAGTCGTGTAAGAAACGTCATCATCATGCAAGCGGTCAGACAAGTGAAAATTACAGTCAGTAAAGAAAACTTTCAGCACATCTCTCAATTCAAAAACAACTGTCAATACTTTGCCCCTTGATAAGGGAGGGTTTGGCCGGTAGGGATATCCTTGTCTCATCGCGCTCCAGCGACTCCTGTGGCGGGCCGGGCGCAGTGCGCGCCAACCAAGGGGGCCAGGTACACGGTGTTTCCTCCGACACATTGGTGCGGCTGGCTTCCGGGTTGGAGGCGCGCTGTGTTAAGAAGCAGTACGGCTGGTTGGGTTGTGCTTCGGAGGACGCATGGCTTTCGACCTTCGTCTCTCCCGAGCCCGTACGGGAGTTGTAGCGATGAGACAAGGTAGTAATTACTAGCGATTGGATACCACGAAAATTGGGGAGAAAATGGGATAAAAAATAAATAATAATAAATTTAAAAAAAAGAGTTCAGCAGCCTTGCTTTAACAAAGTTAACCATTTTCACTGTAGTGTCCAAAATGTCTTTCAAGCGGTCAGGCATTCCCTTGGCAGTTTGAGCCTCTCGGTGGATGCTGCAGAGTACCCAAGTCGCGTCGGGAGCAACTGCTTGCATGGGAGTTAGTACATCAGTATAGATACCAACACATCTCGACCACCAAAGTCCATTTGATGTCACAAAGCTGTCCAGTACTTAAAAAAGATCCTCTCATGTTGTCCTGTTTCCAGTGGTTTGCAGAAGAGAATGTCTTTCTTATTTGACCCCCCATGAATCTAACGGACATATACCAAGAGCTGTGCCAGGCCCCCCATGTCTGTTGACTCATCCAGCTGTAACACATATAATTCACTGGCTTGTATGTGAAGCAGTAATTGTTTAAAAACATCTCCTGCCATGTCACTGATGAGTCGTTAAACAGTGTTGTTTGATGAAGGCATTGCCTGTATAGTTTTTGTCAGGAGCAGGAAAAACTAAGTCCTCCACAATAGTATGGGTCTTGCATGTCCTAGCCACTCGGTACCTCACCGTACAAGACGCTTCTAGCCCCTTCGTATTAAATGGCATCTGTTGCTTTTATACACTACAGCTCAAAAGTTTGGGGTCACTTACAAATGTCCTTGTTTTTGAAAGAAAAGCACATTTTTGGTCCATTAAAATAACATAAAATATATCAGAAATACAGTGTAGACATTGTTAATGTTGTAAATGACTATCGTACCTGGAAACTGCTGATTTTTAATTGAATACCTACATCGGCGTCCAGAGGCCCATTATCAGAAACTATCACTCCTGTGTTCCAATGGCACGTTGTGTTAGCTAATCCAAGTTCATCATTTTAAAAGGCTAATTGATCATTAGACAAACCCTTTTGCAATTATGTTTGCACAGCTGAAAAGTGTTGTCCTGATTGAAGAAGCAATAAAACTGGCCTTCTTTAGACTAGTTGAGTATTTGGAGCATCATAATTTGTGGGTACGATTACCAGCTAAAAATGGCCAGAAACAAATAACTTTATTTTGAAACTCTTCAGTCTATTCTTGTTCTGAGAAAGGAAGGCTATTCCATGTGAGGAATGGCCAAGAAACTGAAGATCTCGTACAACGCTGTGTACTACTCCCTTCACAGCGCAAACTGGCTCTAAACAGAATAGAAAGAGTGGGAGGCCCTGGTGCACAACTGAGCAAGAGAAAAAGTAAGTTAGTGTGTCTAGTTTGAGAAACAGACACCTCACAAGTCCTACTCTGGCAGCTTCATTAAATAGTACCCGCAAAACACCAGTCTCAATGTCAACAGTGAAGAGGCGACTCCGGGATGCTGGCCTACTAGGCAGAGTTCTTCTGTCCAGTGTCTGTGTTCTTTTGCCCATCTTAATCTTTCTTTTTATTGGCCAGTCTGAGATATGGCTTTTTCTTTGCAACTCTGCCTAGTAGGCCAGCATCCCGGAGACGCCTCTTCACTGTTGACGTTGAGACTGGTGTTTTGCGAGTACTATTTGCATCCTTATGTTTCAGAGGACGCATGACTCAAACTTCGCCTTTCCTGAGCCCGTTGGGGAGTTGCAGCGATGAGACAAGATCGTAATTGGATGACAAAATTGGGGAGACGAAGGGGGTAAAAAAATAGTACAATTAAAAACTACCTAAAAAAAATGTTTATTATAATAATTGGTTGGGATTTCGGTAAAAGCAATTGGTTTTCTACCCAAAGTTACAAAGAAAATGTGATCCATTTAAGAAACAAGAGACCAGCTAAATTTATAAAAAGGGTATGGTGGTAGAAGTAGGAACAGCAGCATCTATTGAGCAAAACTTGGCACGTTCACACTTACTTATGGTAAAGAATGCAAGTGACTTCAATGTCTAATTTCTCTTAACAGGGGAAAATAACCATAACCAGATTCACAGGGAATGCATTACATTAGGTTGTCAGACAGAACTAATATTGTATACTGGTTGTTGGGGTGGGATGTGTGTAGAGGGCCTGTAGGTGGCTATTGATCGTTTTATTCGAATCCTCATGTCTAATTCATTATTAGGAAGAATTATGGTCAAAATCGTGTTATGCTACAAATCGGATGTTATGCCCATGATCTTTTTTGAAGACATGAATCCTATAAATTAAAAATGGCCAATTTGGATGCAATCAATTAGCTTAATTTCTCAGAGATCAAATTATATTTCAACAAAATAATGTTTCAGGAATGCTAATCTCATCGGTTTCTAACTCCAGAAAATGTTAAAACAATCTGAGATGGTGTGTGTCTAAATCCTCTTCCTTGTGCCTTTTGAGGTGGAATGACTCATACAGAAATGGATAGCCAAACTATAAACAGAAGATCTGTCAAAACATTTACTATCAGTCTTAAGTAAATTCGCCATTCCCCCAGTGGTTTGTTTACCTATAAAGTGTTGCTGTGCGTGTGGGTTTTTGCTGTATGGGGCTCAACAGCTTGCAGCTGTGTGTGTGCTGCCAGGCCGGCCAAACAAGTTAGCTCTGTTGTTTGGCCCAGCATTGATGGGATTACTCAATCTCTTCATGTGACAAACAGGAGGAAGAAGTATCGTAACACAACACTGGCCCTGTCAGTCTTCCTCTCCCTGCCCTATCATCATCCTCCTCCTCCCAAGCATCACACTTCCACTAAGAGAGCCATCAGTTATTCTTCTATAGGTCCCTGCTCGGGAGAAAAGAAAGGCCCTTGCCTACCAAACATCTCTTTACTCTTCATCGTTTAACATGATTCCATCACATCAGTCTGTCTACTATTGCCCCTGATTCCATCTCCCCTCATTACCCCCTAGACATTGTTACCGATTGGTAATTAAACCCAGGTCGTCTGCCAAAATACTAGTTTAGTTAGCCCGCTGAGCTATGGCCTCGGCATCAGAAAAAAAAGGAGCAAACCACGAGCCTTCAGGTTTTATGAAAGGTAAGTTATTATGAACATGGTTGGCTGAACAACATACAGCACACCTCCACTGGTCACTCTTGCCTTCTATTGCCATGCCACTAACTGGTACCCAGTAGAGCAGAAGAGAAACAATTTAACGTAGAGGTCACTTCCGCCCATCCAGACAACCGATATTGACCCGGATACATCCCAACACACACTCAGTGTGAGCCTGTGTGTGTGGTAGTTATTCACGGGTCACCCGCACCCGTCCACAATTGCTAATAACCTATTAGCAACAGCCTGACTATAAGTAAAAATCTGAGGCCTGCACACAACCCTAACCGGCTAATACAGAGAATGCGCTGTAGGCTACAGTCAGCAATGGCAAAAAAAATTGTAACAGGGGTGCCGGATTTTTGTTAGTCCACTTGTCTGTAATATATACTGAACAAAAATATGAAACACAACATGTTAAGTGCTGGTCCCATCTTTCATGAGTTGAAATAAAAACCCCAGAAATGTTCCATATGCACAAAAAGCTTTATTTCTTTCAAATGTTGCGCACAAATGTGTTTACATCTCTGTTAGAGAGCATTTATTTATCCTCTGTCAAGACAATCCATCCACCTGACAGGTGTGGTATATCATGAAGCTCATTAAACAGCATGATCATTACACAAGTTCTCCTTGTGCTGGGGGCAATAAAAGGCCACTGTAAAAAGTGTAGTTTGTCACAACACAATGCCACACGTCTCAAGTTGAGGGAGCGCGCAATTGGCATGCTGACTGGAGGAATGTCCACCAGAGCTGTTGCAATATAATTTAATGTTTAATTTTAATTAATTTTAATTTCTGACCCATATTTGGCAGTACATCCAAACGACCGGACCTCCACATCTGGCTTCTTTACCTGCGGGATCGTCAAAAGGGGGAGGAGAAGAGTGGGGGTACACAGGAGTATCTGTTGGTCTGGCTCCCAAGTGGGTGGGCCTACAGTGCATTCTGAGAGTTTTCAGACCCCTAAACCTTTTTCAAATCAAATTGTATTTGTCACATACACGTGTTTAGCAGATGTTATTGCGGATGTAGCGAAACACTTGAGTTATCATCTCTAACAGTACAGTAATATCTAACAATTTCACAACACACACAAATCTAAAGTAAAGGAATGGAATTATGAATATATAAATATTTGGGCAAGCAATGTCAGAGCGGCATAGACTAAGATACAGTAGAACAGGATATAATACATATGAGATGAGTAATGAAAAATATGTAAACAATATTAAAGTGACAAGTGTTCCATGTATATTAGGCAGCAGCCTCTAATGTGCTAGTGATGGCTATTTAACAGTCTGATGGCCTTGAGATTGAAAAACAGCTTCTGTCTCTCAGGCCCAGCTTTGATGCACCTGTACTGACCTCGCCTTCCGGATGATAGTGGGGTGAACAGGCAGTGGCTTGGTTAGTTGTTGACCTTTTCCACATTTTGTTAGCCTCATTCTAAAACAGATTAAAAGATATGTAAATAAGGTATTTGTCTTATATTTGTAATACATTTGCAAAACATTTCTAAAAACATATTAACTTTAACTATGGGGTATTGTGTGTAGATTGAGGATTATATATAAGTATTCAGACCCTTTGCTATGAGACTCAAAATTGAGCTCCGGTGCATCCTACTTCCATTGGTCATTCTTGAGATGTTTGTACAACTTGATTGGAGTCCACCTGTGGTAATTTCAATTGACTGGACATGATTTGGATAGACACACACCTGTCTATTTAAAGTTCCACAGTTGAGAGTGCATGTCAGAGCAAAAACCAAGCCATGAGGTCGAAGGAATTGTCCGTAAAGCTTGGAGACCGGATTGTGTCGAGGCACAGATCTAGGGAAGGGTACCAAAAAATGTCTGCCGCATTGAAGTTCCCCAAGAACAGTGGCCTCCATCATTCTTAAATGGAAGAACCTTGGAAACACCAAGACTCTTCCTAGAGCTGGCCACCTGGCCAAACTGAGCAACAGGGGGAGAAGGGCCTTGGTCAGGGAGGTGACCAAGAACCCGATGGTCACTCTGACCGAGCTCCAGAGTTCCTCTGTGGAGATGGGAGAACCATCCAGAAGGACAACCATCTCTGCAGCACCACACCAATCAGGCCTTTATGGTAGAGTGCCCAGACAGAAGCCTCTCCTCAGTAAAAGGCACATGATTGTTTTCTCTTTAGGCTATTCAACCTAGCCGCCACCCACCTGCCCTTCATCCACACAATATTTAAAGTGGAACTGAGAGCATTTTAACTACTTTGCAGATATTAAACAGACTAAAATAATATCAGTCAAAAATATAAAAATCCCAGTTTATGCTCGAAACCCAACTTCACAAATTAGAACATTCCATGACGTACACTAAGGCATTATTGTCAGAAAAGATGGATACAGTTCAATACATGAATAATATAATTCACCAATACATTTCTGGGTAGTCCAAAAAATATTGCTATCAGGTTGTAAATCAAAGCTGGCCTGGTACATAGGCTAGTGTATCTATTTATGTAGCAAGCTAAAAACATGGAGCCTAATGCTCGCTAGATAGCTAGCTGCTAGGAGGATGTCATGTCATTGGAGGAGTGGGTGAGTGACTGACTTTTTTCCCTCATATCGGTTTTCAGTGGCTATACACAGCTAGAGATGCTGCAGGTGTCATTTGGTTAGCTAGCAAGAACTTGAACGACTGTTATCCAGTTAGCTAGTATATCTCGTTGTTTTGCAAACTTACGAACGCATAACACCCACTGAATATGACCGGTATCAATATAGTAGGCAAAAAAAGTACGTCACGAATGCTCTAGATAACATGTAAACAGCCTAACCAAATCTCCTAGTGCGAGTAACATGGTAATTTGTGTCAGGAAAACGCTAGCAAGCTAGCCAAGTTTAGCAAGTTAGCTTGGGTGCTTGGCTGAGACAGGCATGGATTGGCAGGCCAGCTGCAGAAGGACAGGTAGGAAACATTTCCCCAAAATTCACCTGTGCAATTTTAATGGCCAACTAGCTGAAAAAGTTTGAGAGGGTTTATCTTATGGTCCTTCATTAGATTTTAGCACATCTTGCTCTGGCTAGCATTAGTTGTTGATATTGATGATGTGCATAACTCAGGGATACATAGCCAGCCTTTTCATGGTGGTTTGATCAATAGGACTGTACAGTTCCCAAATAGAAAAGGACTCGTGGTATTTGCAGAAATCCATTCAGGTGTATTTTGTGGCTTTTGGTGAATTGCGTTCTAATGATCTAAAGCCGCACTATTGCAACTGCTTGTAAACACACAGTCCAGTTCAAAGTGAATGATGGCAGGCCCTACTGCCTGTAAACACACAGTCTAGTTCAAAGTGAATGATGGCAGGCCCTACTGCCTGTAAACACACAGTCCAGTTCAAAGTGAATGATGGCAGGTCTGTGGAAAATGGCTTGTTTGCATGAAGGCCTACTGTAGCTCTGATTGGCTATGGCGCACCAGTCTGCGTAGACTCCGCTCCTGTACGAGATAAATGTTTTTAGTTGGTTTTATCTACTGCAGTGTCTATAAATTGTCAAAACGCACAGCTGCATTCCCACTCTATAATGCAATGTAGAATTTTCACAAATGCCTTAGTATATGTAATTCCCAAATATTCTAAGATTTTATGAAAATGTAAAAATGGCCATATCTAAGTGTTCGTTTGTCAGAATGTGTATGTTTTTTTAAAGGTGTCATATTCTTCCCGGGGTGTATATGAACAGATTTTAATAAGATTTCATGTTGCTTAATGTACTAAACCCGCTTGCCCTGCGGATATAACTGCAGGGGGAACTTCAGGTTATGAGTCAACAACCACGCTAGGAGTCAGTGTGAGGGTCCAGGGCAAAAAAAGTCATAAGAGGTTAATTCCTGCATTCAATAGGCCTACAGGAGACTGAGAAGAAACGTGAAATTGGTGAAAAATGGGAAAACTATAGATGACAGAAGTACTGTTATGGCATGAGCCATCCAAACTATACGTCTGTGTTTAGTGGCCGTTTGTGACCGTCTGGAGTAGGGTTCAGGAAAGTGCCACATGGTGTCAAAGCCCAACCCCCCAGGCAGCCACAATCCCTCAACATCTGCACTGACTGTCCACCGCACATAAGCAGCGACGACGGTGCAGCGCACCATGCCTAAAAATGAGCATCGCATCACAAACAAAAATAATTCCCCGTACAGTATTCCCTCCCTCATTTTCAGAGCCACAAGTTAACCGCAAAAAAGGTAATGATGACAACACTGGTTCTTGATTCGAATCCTTACACATTCAATAAGCGTCCCGATCTGTCAGTTCTCGCGAAACGTATTATAACGTTGTGAGTGTCTGGGAATGTATTTGCAGCAGACACATGTAAAATGTTATAACTAGCTAGCTACATCCCTATGAAAATATGAACTGACGAAAGTTGGGCGTAGCTAGATAGCGTTAACTAGCCACGAGTCAAATAACTGACTAGCTTGAACGCAATGTTTGTTAACTATAACCTCATACGCTAGCTAACGCTACAAATAAACAGGAACGTTGTCACATAGCGCCGTGTTAAATAAGTTAGCTAGTTGAGCGATAATTTTCTCACTTCCCAAAGCAAATAGTTAGTTAACTGTAACTAAATTAGCTAGTTAGTTTGCTAGTAGCCAAAACAACGTCGTTCATCACAAAACGTAATTATCGTTCAGTCACACCCGTGTTTACTGTCTACTGTCTCTGGAAACGTCTGGACGCTCGCTAGCTGGCTAATCTTAGTTCGCTTGCTAATGTTGGCCAGGCAGTGTCCTGACGTTAGCTAGCAGGCTAACTTGATACTCCAAGTCAAAACAAGTTTGTTTTTCTAGCTCGTGGCTGGCTGGCTAGCTACCCACCCACCGTTAAGGTGTATTTTCGGGTTTGTTCCATGCAATTGTATTATCAACATTTTAAAGACAATTTCCATCTATTCTGCCGCGCGAGGCTCGATCCCCACTCACCGGCCCGAGTTGTGTCTGTGAGGTCGTGGTTGGCGGCGCTCCTCGGGAACTCCTTCAGTTTCCTGCCGCTGAGGTTGAGGCAACCAGTTGCGGAGGCTTCGTCTAATGCCCTGTCCAGTGACCGATTCCAAGGTACAGGAACCGGTACCCCTACTCCATTCCCGGGAGCCCCTACAGTTCCAGAATTGCCGAACACAAAAGTAAGTCCGGTGTTCTCCGCAGACACCAACACCGAGGCCGCCATTACACAGCTTGCTAACTCCCACCGATTCTCCCTATTCTGGAGCCGCTAGATTGTAGTACGCATGCGCATAATGTGAGGGCAGACTGAAAATTTTAGGAAGGGAGAGGCTAGTTTGGGAATTCGTCATGCGCATTGAGGATAGAGAAGAAGGATCTCCCCACCCGAGCCATACATACTTTCAAAGCAATGAGATATGAATGACGTCATCCATCTGCTTGTGTGACGTTCCTGACTGTTTTGGATTTTCCTCTCAAAATCATGTTGTGTTACTTTGAACTTTGTCACAGTCATTAGGTATTTTAAAGCCTAAAAACGACATCTAGTGGTCCTCAATAGGGGGTATAGGAGCCCCAGGGAGTTGATTACAGGGGTCCCTGAAAAAGCAGATGAAACAGAAGAACCATAATATAAAACGAACTAACTGGTGGGCCTCAAAAAGTATACGTTTGAGAACCCCAACAATAGTACTTAGGTCATGGCCTATAATGAAACTATAGCCCAAGAATGCAAGTGTCTGCCTGACCACTAAATGAAAACAGCTTGATTGGTTTAAACTGTTTTAATCCAAAAGGTAACAAGATTCACATTCAAGAATAATACAAACAAATTGGGCCAATTGAAATATCGCGTGTATTACATATCAGTTAACTAGTATAGCTCCAGCCTTGTGCCAATCAGGGTCATTTTGTAAATGCCGGATCTCCATGGCAAGATGCATACTTCACCAACGTTTTCACCAGTGCCGTCTGAGATATTGCATGTGACTAACATACTAACGGACCAGGACAGATCCACAGTCCCCTCCCCAATTTCATCACGGGGGAAAATAATCTGTCTAAAACATCAAATTCAAATGCTTACCATAGCTTGATGTCAGTCCATTGAGAGGACATAAATGTTATGTTATTCAAATTATATTACATAGAATCATCTGCTAAAGCAGATGTGATCGACTGAACATTTGAGTGATAGTGGACTGTCAGTGCCGAGAAGAAGCCAGTTATACAAAAACATCCTCCACTGGACTGTCCACTATCCTACCACAGTACTAATTAATTGTATTGCAACAATACTGAATTTACTCAACAGGTATCAGTCAGTGTTCAAACAAATGATGAGTATAACCAAAATAAGACAAAGTTCACTAAGTTAATAAAAAAACAAGGCAAGAGTAAACATGTCCCACATGAATGATGCAGCGCCCCCCTTGGGCCAATCAGTGTAATTTTGTAAACAATGTTATGACAATTCTCATCATTCACCCAAGTTTAATCAATATCAGGCCAGTGGTGGCTGAGATATTGTGTAGGTTAGCTAGACTCATCCCTGAGCACGTTCGCCAAATTTCAACACTCCGAGTCAAACCGATCAAGAGATATAGACATGTGCCGGTTATAACCCCCACCGTGTGGGGTTCAATATGAATGTTCAAATCAAATTGTATTAGTCACATGTGCCGAATACAACAGGTGTAGACCTTACTGTGAACACGCCCCTAACCAACAATGCAGTTTAAAAAAAAATACAGAAAAGACTAAGAAATATAAAAGTAACAAGTAATTAAAGAGCAGCAGTAAAATAACAATAGTGAAATTATATACAGGGGTGTACCAGTACAGTGTCAATGTGCGGGGGGCACCGGTTAGTTGAGGTAATATGTACATGTCGGTAGAGTTATTAAAGTGACTATGCATAGATAACAACAGACAGTATCAGCGGTGTAAAAGAAGGGGGGGGCAATGCAAACTGTCTGGGTAGCCATTTCATTAGGTGTTCAGGAGTCTTATGGCTTGGGGGTAGAAGCTGTTTAGAAGCCTCTTGGACCTAGACTTGGCGCTCCGGTACTGCTTGCCGTGCTGTAGCAGAGAGAACAGTCTATGACTAGGGTGGCTGGAGTCTTTGACCATTTTAGGGCCTTCCTCTGACACCACCTGGTATAGAGGTCCTGGATGGCAGGAAGCTTGGCCCTAGTGATGTACTGGGCCGTTCGCACTACCCTCTGTAGTGCCTTGCGGTCGGAGGCCGAGCAGTTGCCATACCAGGCAGTGATGAAACCAGTCAGGATGCCCTCGATGGTGCAGCTGTAGAACGTTTTGAGGATCTGAGGACCCATGCCAAATCTTTTCAGTCTCCTGATGGGGAATAGGTTGTCGTACACTCTTCACGACTTTCTTGGTGTGCTTGGACCATGTTAGTTTGTTGGTGATGTGGACACCAAGGATCTTGAAGCTCTCAACCTGATCCACTGCAGCCCCGTCGATGAGAATGAGGTCGTGCTCGGTCCTCTTTTTCATGTAGTCCACAATCGTCTCCTTTGTCTTGATCACGTTTTCTGGAGAGGTTGTTGTCCTGGCACCACAACGCCAGGTCTCTGACCTTCTCCTTATTGGCTGTCTCATTGTTGCCATGTGGTCAGGCCTACCACTGTTGTGTCATCTGCAAACTTAATGATGGTGTTGGAGTCGTGCAGTCATGAGTGAACAGGGAGTACAGGAGGGGACTGAGCACGCACCCGAGGGGCCCCTGTGTTGACGATCAGCGTGGCGGATGTGTTGTTACCTACCCTTACCACTTGGGGACGGCCCGTCAGGAAGTCCAGGATCCAGTTGCAGAGGGAGGTGCTTTGTCAGTATATCGTTCGCATTGGCCTCGTCAGACTCGTTAAAGGAAAAAAAGGATTCTGCCAGTCCGGGGTGAGTAATCACAGTTCTGATGTCCAGAAGTTATTTTTGATCATAAGAGACGGTAGCCGCAACATTATGTACAAAATAAGTACAAAAATAAGTCACAAACAACGCAAATAAACAAACAAAAAAACACAATCGGCTGGGGTCAAGTAAAACATCTGCCTTCTTCTCCAGCGCCCTCTTACCATTCTTGGGTATGTTGAGTCTTGAGAGTGTTTGTAACGTGTACCAAATTTTGTTATGTATCTATGTGGCAGACCATGCCCATATGAATTTGTACTGGTCAGTAGCGGCCATGTTGTTTTAGGTACAAGTCTGGAAATTATTGTGTTCAGAGATCTTTGTCCATAGATGCAACATACAGTCCTCTGTGCAGCACTTTGAGATATCAGCTGATGTAAGAAGGGCTATATAAATACATTTGATTTGATACAGTGCCTTCAGAAAGTATTAATTCATACGTCTTGACTTATTCCACATTTTTGTGTGTTACAGCCTGAATTCCAAATTGATTAAATAGATGTTTTTCCTCACCCAACAACATACAATACCCCATAATAAAAAAGTGAAAACATGTTTAGACATTTTTAAAAATGTATTGAAAAGGAAATACAGAAATATCTAATTTACATAAGTATTCACACCCCTGAGTAAATACTTTGTAAAAGCACCTGTAGTTGCGATTACAGCTGTGAGTTTCCACACCTGGATTGTGCAATATTTCCCCATTATTCTTCTTAAATTCTTCAAGTTCTGTCAAATGTGCTGTTGATAATTGCTGGACAACCATTTTCCAGAGTTGCCATAGATTTTCCAGTAAATCTGTCAAAATTGTAACTCTGTCACTCAGGATCATTCTTCTTGGTAAGCAACTCCAGTGGATTATTTATTAGATTAGGCCTTGTGTTTTAGGTTATTGTCCTGCTGAAAGGTGAATTCCTCCCAGTGTCTGGTGGAACGCAGACAAAGATTTTCCTCTAGGATTTTGCCTGTGCTTAGCTCCATTCCGTTTCATTTTTATCCTGATAAACTCCCCAGTCCTTAATGATTACAAGCATACCCATAACATGATGCAGCCACCACTATGCTTGAACATATGGAGAGTGGTACAAAGTAATGTGTTGTATTGAATTTGCTCCAAACATAACACGTTGTATTC
The DNA here is from genome assembly GCF_029448725.1 of Salvelinus fontinalis. Lineage (NCBI taxonomy): Eukaryota > Metazoa > Chordata > Actinopteri > Salmoniformes > Salmonidae > Salvelinus > Salvelinus fontinalis. The sequence continues at coordinate 99,157 of NW_026600260.1, forward strand.
GGGGGATAAAAAGTTAACACATTGCAGTATTAAAAAAAAAAAGTTAACACATTGCAGTATTACTTTAGTGCCTTGTTGCAAATATGATGCATGTTTTGGAATATTTTTATTCTGTACGAACTTCCTTTTCACTGTCCAATTAGGTTAGTATTGTGGAGTAACAAACAATGTTGTTGATCCATCCTCAGTTTTCTCCTATCACAGCCTGTTTTAAAGTCACCAGTGACCTCATGGTGAAATCCCTGAGCGGTTTCCTTCCTCTCCGTCAACTGAGTTAGGAAGGACGCCTGTATGTTTGTAGTCACTGGGTTTATTGGGAAAGGGAAGGGAATGGGTATACCTAGTCAGTTGCACAACTGAATGCATTCAACCGAAATGCGTCTTCTGCCGAAACATCCACGTTATTGGCACCCGGGGAGCAGTTGTTGTTGGGGCTTAACTGCCTTGCTCAAGAGCAGAACACCAGATTTTTCCACCTTGCCGGGTAGGGAATTCAAACCAGCGACCTTTTCGTTTCTGACCCAATGCTTTTAACGGCTAGGCTACACCATCCACAGTGTAATTATCAACTTCACCATGTTCAAAAGGATATCAATGTCTGCTTGTTTTATTTTTACCCATCTACCAATATGTGCCCTTCTTTGCAAGGCATTGGAAAACCTCCCTGGTCTTGGTGGTTGAATCTGTGTTTGACATTCACTGCTCAACTGAGGGACCTTACATATGTGTGGGGTACAGAGAAGAGGTTGTCATTCAAAAATCATGTTAAACACTTATTGCACACAGTGAGTCCATGCAACATATTATGTTACTTGTTAAGCAAATGTCTACTCATGAATGTATTTCAGCTTGCCATAAAAAAACAGGTTGAATATTACTGACTCAAAACATTTCAGCTTTTCATTTTTTATTAATTTGTAAACATTTTGAATAACATAATTCCACTTTGACATTATAGGGTACGCCAGTGACAAAAAAGTTAATCCATTTTAAATTCAGCCTGTAAAACAACAACACTTCAAGGGGTGTGAATACTTTCTGAAGGCACTGTATTTAGTTTCGTGCAGATCAGTCATTCGGTGCCGGAAGAGTAGCGTCACAGATAGAATAGTTCTTTGGTAGTGTTTGAAGTGTTTTCACAAAATTCAATATGGCAGAAAATCCATCATGGATTGGATGGACCTGGCCTGAGGTAAATGTGTTCTTTGTGAGGAGAGGGATGTATGTACTGAATTTCATGACTTCAGGTCAAACGGAGTTAGGGCCTTGACCTGTCAAATTTAGCATTTTCTCTTGTTATAGAGACACCATCTGGCCAATCAGTGTAATTTTGTGAATGCCTGATCTCTATAGACATGGATCTCTATTTACAGGTTGGTTGTTTAGGAACAAAACCGATGCATCCTCAGTTTAAAGTGGCAGTGACAAAAAGAGCAACGGATAATTTATCTGTTTACACAATAGAGTTGATGTGCATACTCTTGGCTGCAGAGTGGGTGGAGATGTTGAGGCCAGACAGGGTCTGACTCCTTTGTACCACTGAAGAGTTTAAATGAATGTGTGTCTTGGAGCAGACATGATGTATTGTAGGAGGTTTTGCAGTGCTTACAGTATATAGGGTGAGACAGATGGTACCAGCTCATGTGGGAGTTGAGGGGAATGGGGAGGTGGACGTTATCGCCAAGCAGGCTCTTAAACATCCTAATGTTGAAATGGAATGGTCAATCAGTATAGCAGACGCCAAGGGTTTGATAAAAACAGGGGGTTAAAAACAAATGTCAAGAGTTGTTGTGGAAAAGGGAGGGAAAGGGAAGAGAGCTGTATAAGATTCAGGAAAAGGTGGGAGCAGGGGGGTCATCAGGCCGAGAGAGAAGGGAGGAAAGTGTAATGAGAAGGGAGGAAAGTGTCGGACACACAAGGCTCAATAATACATTGAAAATGGTCAGGAAACATCAGACTGGGAGGTGTGTCCATTGTCAGGAGGAGATTGAGACGTTCTATTTCAGTGCCAGAAATATGGGAGGGAAAGGGAGTGATTGTTATTAGATTTGAGGAGTAATGGGGCTGAAGAGCCAAGATTAAGTGAACTGCTGGGGAAATCTTCAGGGGAAGTAGTATTTAATTATGTATTTTGTTTCCTTAGGGAGACGAGAATATTGGGTAGGATTTAGACCTTCCGTCCATGGTTCACACTCCAGTCCAGTTGGTGACGGTAATGCACCTTAAAGTTGGTTGCCAACCGCCATAGAAAAATCCACAGAAGAACAAAACTGACTCCTAAGCAACTATGGGCAAAACAGGCGGGGTTGACAACATGTAAACTATATTTAGTCTCCAGTGTTTATTGAAAACATAAATACATTTACACAATGAGCACTTGTCTCTCAGATACATCGTTACAGTTGTTGATCAGCAAGCTAGCGAATTTGCGAAATATTAGTATTGACATGATATCATTCAAAACACCTCAAAACAAGACATGGTATCAATAACAAGATGAAACTGGCTGAAACAAGTCACTACGATTCCCCACATGTCAGTCTCTTGTCATTTAAATGATGTTTCTAGAGACAATATCTCTCTCATCGTCACTCAATGCATAGGTTTACTTCCACTGTATTCACATCCTACCAAACACCTTTGTCTGTACATTATGCCTTGAATCTATTCTACCGTGCCCAGAAACCTCCTTTTACTCTCTGTTCCGAATGTACTAGACAACCAGTTCTTATTTATTTATGTTTATTTTATTTCACCTTTATTTAACCAGGTAGGCAAGTTGAGAACAAGTTCTCATTTACAATTGCGACCTGGCCAAGATAAAGCAAAGCAGTTCAACACATACAACAACAGAGTTACACATGGAATAAACAAACATACAGTTAATAATACAGTAGAAAAATAAGTCTATACACAATGTGAGCAAATGAGGTGAGATAAGGGAGGTAAAGGCAAAAAAGGCCATGGTGGCGAGGTAAAAACAATATAGCAAGTGAAATGGTAGATTTGCAGTGGAAGAATGTGCAAAGTAGAGATAGAAATAATGGGGTGCATAGGAGCAAGGGGGGGGGGGAGGTAGTTGTCTTCCTAAGCCAGGTTTCAGACACGACTAGGACATCCAGGTTGGTAGAGTGTGCTAAAGCAGTGAATAAAACAAACTTAATGAGTAGGCTTCTAATGTTAACATGCATGAAACCAAGGCTTTTATGGTTACAGAAGTCAACAAATGAGAGCGCCTGGGGAATTGGAGTGGAGCTAGACACTGCAGGGCCTGAATTAACCTCTACATCACCAGAGGAACAGAGGAGTAGGATAAGGGTACGGCTATAACTACTTCTCAGACAGAGTTCAGTGTGTCAAATCGGAGGGCCTGTTGTCCGGAACCTCTGGCAGTCTCTATGTGGGTGCCACAGGGTTCAAATCTTGGACCGACTCTTTTCTCTGTATATATCAATGAAGTCGTTCTTGCAGCTGGTGATTCTCTGATCCACCTCTACGCAGACAACACCATTCTGTATACTTCTGGCCCTTCTTTGGACACTGTATTAACTATCCTCCAGACGAGCTTCAATGCCATACAACTCTCCTTCCGTGGTCTCCAATTGCTCTTAAATACAAGTAAAACTAAATGCATGCTCTTCAATCGATCGCTGCCTGCACCTACCCGCCCGTCCAACATCACTACTCTGGATGGTTCTGACTTAGAATATGTGGACAACTACAAATACCTAGGTGTCTGGTTAGACTGTAAACTCTCCTTCCAGACTCACATCAAACATCTCCAATCCAAAGTTAAATCTAGAATTGGCTTCCTATTTCGCAACGAAGCATCCTTCACTCATGCTGTCAAACATACCCTTGTAAAACTGACCATCCTACCGATCCTCGACTCCGGCGATGTCATTTACAAAATAGCCTCCAATACCCTACACAATAAATTGAATGCAGTCTATCACAGTGCCATCCGTTTTGTCACCAAAGCCCCATATACTACCCACCACTGCGACCTGTACACTCTCGTTGGCTGGGCCTAGTTTCATATTCGTCGCCAAACAAACTGGCTCCAGGTCATCTATAAGTCTTTGCTAGGTAAAGCCCCGTCTTATCTCAGCTCACTGGTCACCATGGCAGCATCCACCCATAGCACGCGCTCCAGCAGGTATATTTCCCTGGTCACCCCCAAAGCCAATTCCCCCTTTGGCCACCTTTCCTTCCACTTCTCTGCTGCCAATGACTGGAATGAACTGCAAAAATCACTGAAGCTGGAGACTCATATCTCCCTCACTAACTTTAAGCACCATCTGTCAGAGCAGCTCTGTCCCAACAGCAGAGCTTTCTTTTCAGCACCATGGAGTGATTCCTTATCACCGCTACACCGGTCTATCAGCAGAGCCTTGTCTGGCAGGGAAACAGTTCATTCAGCCGCATTTACTCCCTTAAAAAAAAAACATAGCTGATATCGCTGACTAGCTTAAATAAATGTGATTTCTACTGACAATTGAGATGTACAAACTATGGCATAAGGGAAAGATGAGCAGATAAGAGGCAATCCGTAATTTCGATTCAGAAGTCAGAAACATATATTAAATAAAGAGGTATATAAGCAGACAATGAAAGCTCTTACAATATTTGATGATGACATTTCTCTAAAACAGGCTATAGGCAACACCAAGTCAGAACAGTAGGCTAAGTTATGAGGGGGAAAGGGACCAAATGATTAAGGTGAGGCACATGGGCTACTTAACAGCTTACTGCACAACATACACTTAGTATTACTTTCTTAGCTACAGTATACATATCTCCCTGGCATATTACATAATTTAAAACAAATAATGATCCCACAGTCCCTTCCCTGATTTAATCGTGGGATGCAATAACAACCCAAAACAACAACTCTTATTTGGGGGAATGTAATGTGAATGCATAAGAGAGGTAAAAATGGGAACAAAATATCGCATAGAAAATACTACAATACCCATAATGCATAGTTTGAGGACATACCTTGTCGCATGTTGTGGGCACATGCGCTGTTCTTGTGGATGAGCCGGTGTATCATGGCGACATACGTGGATATTCTGAAGAGCGAGTTTCCCGAAATTGACACCGAAGTGTTCGAATATATCACGGGTAAGAGACTGTAAATGAATGGAGAGGGTGTGTGGATCTCGTACACTTTAAAATGCCACCGGCTAGATGAGTGGCGGACGGCTTCTTCTCCACGTGAAGTAACGTTAGCTAGCATAGCCGTCCCACAGCGTTGACGCTCAGTCAAGCCAAGTTAGGGAGACTAGCTAACGTTAGCTTGTAGCTAACAAGTAACATGCCATTACTTATCTTATAATCGGTCCGGTTGAACAACTAACTGGGTGAGCTAGACTAGCTAATTTATTGCCTTGAATTACTAGCGAACTAGCTGCTTCTGTGTAGATTTACCGGCATGTAATAGTACATGGGAACTCGTTATATAGCGCTTTAAGGACCAAAAGTCACAAAACAGCCTAAACATGAACACAGAGAGGGGTGGGCTCAAGGAAGTGAACGCGTAATCTTATCTATGTATGGGAAGGTTGGGTTTTGGATATGAATCCGGCGTACGTAGAGTTTTCACCACTTCCGAATTCGTCAGACGAAGTTCCTCCCGTATTCATTTTGGGGGCACGCGGTGCTGGGGGTTGTGGGAAGGTGTGCGGCGAGAACCCTACAAGCCAAGCGTTATAAAAAGTTACGCCTCAATCACACCGACAGGTAATGTATTTTGGTACACCGTAAATGCATTCATTTCCAATGGAACGCTGCGTTTGCCTTGCAGCGATGCAGAGCGTTCATAGAAACTGCTTGACATAAAAGGTAGCAGAAGGTGAATGTTGAACTTTTATTGTACACACATCTAGATGATGCTACGTGACCATTTTGCGCTATCAATTCAATGGTTTTATTGGCATGGGAAACATATGTTCACATTGCAAAAGCAAGTGAAGTAGATAATAAACACAAGTTAAATAAACAAACTCACTGTCGGTGTGATGAAGGCCTTAAGCGCTGCTCTACTTTATGCAAATTGCACGCTGCCACCGCTGCCGTTAACCAATCAGCTGAGGAGCAAATGTTTGCTTGAAAATCTTCAGTTCATGAAACCGTTCCGCCTGTCATTTGTTCTGGGCAAGCAAAACAAAAAAAAGATGGAGGACGGTCAATCATCGCAGTGTCTGGTTTTTCAATTCTATGTTATGTCACTTTGCTAGATAGAATACAGAGACAAAATCAGAAGGTAAGTGGTATGGAGGAGGATTGTGAGTGAAGAGAGATTTGCACAACAATTTGTGCTGAGTGTTTACCCTTAAATTCAGGTTATTTTTACTTTTTTTTTTAAATAACTAATTGACCAATGTTGGTTCAATTATTTGAATTCCATTTCGTAAATGTTTTTTCTGTGATTTCAATGTACAAATTGCACAGTTTCTCTTGAGAAATCAGATCAGAAATCAGAAACCAGCCGAACTGTGCACTGTAGTAGGGAGTTGACGTTTCCAACAGGCCAATATTCTACATAGTTTAAGTGCATAATTTCCTACAATGACCATAATCCATTGCGCATCTACTTGTCTGGTCAGTGTTTCTTTTAGGCCTGCTATGGAAGAGACAAAATAATGCGTGATTGTGAGGCGATGTAGAGAGCAGCTGTTACTTCACAAGGTATCTCTACCTGAAAATACCTGCTCAAAGTGATTGATAGTTGGTATTCAGCAGTCATAAAAGGTTGCTTTATTTACTTAACCAGGTAGGCTAGAACTATTAAAATCGTTTTTTCCCAGACAACATAGGTAGTAGCTCTGAGATGGGATGATGACTTGGAATTAAGTAATAGTCATCAAATAAAACTAATATAATATACTCAACTGAAATATTTTATTGAAGTCTTGTGCATGTGAATAAATGATGGTTGATAAGCAGTAATGGACAGTCACTACCATAATGTGACGTTTGTATTAGTTGTTTTATTCTGTGTTACAGCATTCAACCTAAATAAATAAATAATCGAAACCAAACTGACCTCAAAGCACTAATCGCTGAGCAATAACAACAATGTTTGCTTGTGCTGCTAGCTAGCTTGAACATTGATTGACCCAAACCTCAAAATTGTGATCAAAGCCACCATTTATGAATGTATTGACAATTAAATTTTCCCACCAAAGGATAGAAATCACAAGTAAACCGCACATTTGTAAATGGTACACAAAGCATTAATTTTCCATGTATAATGCTACCTGGTGGATTAGGGTATCTTAACATTATGATTCTCATACACTGAACAAAAATATGAACGCAACATGTAAAGTCCCATGTTTAATGAGCTGAAATAAAAGATCCCAGGAACCTTCCATATGCACAAAAGCTTATTTCTCTAAAATGTGGTGCACAAATTTGTTTACGTCCCTGTAAATGAGCATTTCTCCTTTGCCAAGATAATCCATCCATTTGACAGGTGTGGCAAATCAAGAAGCTGATTAAACAGCATGATCATTACACAGGTGCAACTTGTGCTCGGGACAATTTTATTTATATTTGATTTAACCAGGTAGGCCAGTTGAGAGCAAGTTCTCATTTACAACTGCGACCTGGCCAAGATAAAGCAAAGCAGTGCGACACACACACAGTTACGCCTGGGATAAACAAACGTACAGTCAATAATACAATAGAAAAATCTATATACAGTGTGTGTAAATGTAGTAAGATTATGGAGGTAAGGCAATGAATAGGCCATAGTGGTGAAATAATTACAATTGAGCAATTAAACACTGGAGTGATAGATGTGCAGAAGATGAATGTGCAAGTAGAGCTACCGGGGTGCAAAGGAGCAAAAAAAAAAAATCTATATGGGGATGAGGTAGTTGGATGGGCTATTTACAGATGGCTATGTACAGGTGCAGTGATCTGTGAGCTGCTCTGACAGCTGATACTTAAAGTTAGTGAGGGAGATATGGGTCTCCGGCTAAAGTGATTTTTCTGCAATACCAGTCATTGGCAGCAGAGAATTTTCCAAGCTGTTTAAAGGCATGAATACTTACGAGCCTGCTGCTGCCTACCACCGCTCAGTCAAATATCAAATCATAGACTAAATTATAATATAATAACAAACACAGAAATATGACACTTAAGTCATTAATATGGTCAAATCCAGAAACTATCATTTCAAAAACAAAACGTTTATTCTTTCAGTGAAATACGGAACCGTTCCGTATTTTATTGAACGGGTGGTATCCCTAAGTCTAAATATTGCTGTTACATTGCACAACCTTCAATGTTATGTCATAATTCTGTACAATTCTGGCAAATTGATTACAGTCTTTGTTAGGAAGAAATGGTCTTCACACAGTTCGCAACGAGCCAGGCAGCCCAAACTGCTGCATATACCCTGACTCTGCTTGCACAGAACGCAAGAGAAGTGACACAATTTTCCGTAGTTAAAAGAAATTCTTGTTAGCGGGCAATATTAACTAAATATGTAGGTTTAAAACTATATACTTGCGTGTTGATTTTAAGAAAGGCATTGATGTTTAGGTACACATTGGTGTGATGACAGGGCTTTTTTCGTGAATGCGCTTGTTAAATCATCACCCGTTTGGCGAAGTAGGCTGTGATTCGATGATAAATTAACAGGCACCGCATTGATTATATGCAACGCAGGACAAGCTAGATTAACTACACATGTTTGATGATATTACTAGTTTAACTAGTGATAATGTTAAGATTGATTGTTTTTTATAAGATACGTTTAATGCTAGCTAGCAACTTACCTTGGCTCCTTGCTGCACTCGCGTAACAGGTAGTCTGCCTGCCACGCAGTCTCCTCGTGGAGTGCAATGTAATTGGCCATAATCGGCGTCCAAAAATGTGGATTACCGATTATTATGAAAACTTGAAATTGGCCCTAATTAATCGGCCATTCCGATTAATCAGTCGACCTCTAGTTTGGACCATTCTAGTTTGTTGGTGATGTGGACACCAAGGAACTTGAAGCTCTCAACCTGCTCCACTACAGCCCCGTCGATGAGAACGGGGGAGTGCTCAGTCCTCCTTTTCCTGTAGTCCACAATCATCTAATTAGTCTTGGTTACGTTGAGGGAGAGGTTGTTATTTTGGCACCATTCAGTTAATTCTAAGTTCAATAATCTGTCTGTAAACAATTGTTGGTAAAAGTACTTGTGTCATGAACAAAGTAGACAACTTGCCAAAACTATAGTTAACAAGAAATTTGTGGAGTGGTTGAAAAACGAGTTTTAATGACTCCAACCTAAGTGTATGTAAACTTCCGACTTCAACTGTAGTTGGTGAACCAGGCGAGCCACTCTAAAATGTACAGTTTGTTACACATTGCCACAGATGCCTCAAGTTGAGGGAGCGTGCAGTTGGCGTGCATGCAATTGGCATGCTGACTGCAGGAATGTCCACCAGAGCTGTTGCAAGAGAATTTAATGTTAATTTCTCTACCTTTGATGAAGCTGAAGAGTATGTCTTTAGAAAAGCGCTTTTGTTGGGATAAACTCATTATGATTGGGTGGGCCCTATGCTCTCCCAGGCCCACCCATGGCTGTGCCCCTGCCCAGTCATGTGATATCCATATATTAGGGCCTAATGAATTTATTTCAATTGACTTATTTCCTGATGTTAACGTTAACTCAGTAAAATCGTTGAAATTGTTACATGTTGCGTTTTCTATTTTTGTTATGTATATTATAGCTTATGGCTCTTATTATACCTGTGTTATGAAATTGATCATTATAGCTCACTTCCTGTAAATACATAGGCGTACATGCACATGAATGGGTACTTTGCGTCACAGAAATTGTAGCTTTGACTTATATCTCTCTTCACCCACCATCACCAACAATCTCTGCAGTCCCCCATCTCTGCAGTCCAAGGTAGAATTAGAACATTCCCACGCACCATTATTTTCCTTTTGGATTATTTTAAGTTAGCTTACAAATTGTCAGTGCCTTATTTGTACAATACAAGAGATGGATTTGAATGTCAGAAGTATCATGTAGAAAATCTGGTTTATGGTTAGCCTCAAACATAATCTACTGGTTTCATTTTAAATTGAACATATAGCTAGCTCAACAATATGAAAATGATATGAGTTTAGCTATTCTCTGCTTCAGATGTACAATTACGTGTACATGCCCATTAGGCCAGTAATGCCATCATAGGCGACGCGTGCCATCAATTGGTGACGCGTGCCATTATGATAAGCTACCAAATGGGTTCACATGGCTGATATCCTGAGATTGCATGAGATCAAAAAATCTATATATTATATTATGAAGGGCTTACATTAATTCATGTTTTTTTTACTTGGTCTGTGACACCATGAGCCAAATAGGTGAGTGTAAATTGTATTGTGTTGTATGATGCAAGAAACCACTTTACAAAATAAAATGTATTATTATTATTACCATACAGATAATTAGACAATGTAGGCTACCCCTCTGACTATTGGCTTATTTGCATATTCAAGCCTGTCTCAAAATACAACACTGCCCCTTTTAATTAAGACATAAGCTTTTTACCTGACTGGCTTTTCAAAGACAGCTTAAAATGTGTCCTGCACGTTTTGTGCTCTTGTAGGAAGCAGTAACTCCCAATTGAAGAATGGCGCCATAGGAGATGGCTGCCGTTTTACATGCTCCTAACCAATTGTGCTATTTCGTGTGTTTGTTTTTGCGTTGTTTGTAACTTATTTTGTACGTAATGTTTCTGCCACTGTCTCTTATGACCGAAAAGAGCTCACGGATATCAGAAGAGCGATTTACTCACCTCGAACTGGACAAAGATTTTTCTTTAACGAGTCGGAAGCAAAGGATCTACTGCTTTGTCGAGACACGGCCCAAATCCCTGTCATTCGCATGAAGAGAAGTTGCCAGTACTGGGGACGCAGGTCTGGGTGCCTTGTGAGAATTTGTCAGCGGATGGGTAACCCGCCTCTACTATCTGTCCTATTGGCCAACTTGCAATCATTGGAGAATAAACTGGATGAGCTCCGTTCAAGAATATCCTACCAACGGGGCATTAAAAATTGCAATATCTCTTGTTTTACCAAGTCGTGGCTGAACAACGACATGGATAATATACAGTTGGCTGTGTTTTCCATGCATCTGCAAGACCGAACAGCTGCCTCTGGTAAGAGAGGGGGTGACAGTCTGTGTGTTTCTCAACAGCGGGTCGCATATTCGAATGTTAAGGAACTCTCGAGTTTTTGCCCACCTGAGGTAGAGTAGCTCATGATAAGCTGTAGACCACTCTATTTACCAAGAGCGTTTTAATCTATATTTTCTTGTAGCTGTCTATTTACCACCACAAACTGATACTGGCACTAAGACCGCACTCAACGAGCTGTATAAAGCCATAAGCAAACAAGACAATGCTCATCCAGAGGCTGGGCTCCTAGTAGCCAGGGACTTTAATGAAGGCCAACTTAAATCCGTCTTACCAAATTTCTACTAGCATGTCACGTGCAATGAGAGGGAAAAAAACTCTAGACCACCTTTACTCCACACACAGAGACACGTACAAAGCTCTCCCTCACCCTCGATTTATCAAATCTGACCATAATTCTATCCTCCTGATTCCTGCTTACAAGCAAACACTAAAGCAGGAAGTACCAGTGACTCACTCAACTACTAAAGTGGTCAGATGACGCTGATGCTAAGCTACAGGACTGTTTTGCTAGCACAGACTGGAATATGTTCCGGGACTCATCCGATGGCATTGAGGTGTCCACATCAGTCACAGGCTTTCTCAATAAGTGCATAGATGACGTTGTCCCCACAGTGACCATACTAACAACCCAACCAGTAGTCATGGATTACAGGCAACTTCGGCTAGAGCTGCGGCTTTCAAAGAGCGAACTCTAACCAGGACGCTTGTAAGAAATCCCGTTATGCCCTCCAGACTAACCATCAAACAGGCAAAGATTAAATACAGGACTAAGATTGTATCCTACAACGCCGGCTAGGGTTGCAAAGGGTCAGAAACTTTCCGTGAAATTTCCGTAATTTTTTCCATGGGAAGTTCAGCCCTGGAATTTTGTTGGAATTTTGCTTAAATTCATCAAAGTTAGCTTATAGCAGTGAACCTTTTTTTGTGGGATACACATAATGCAATTCTAGGTCTTGTGGCATATTTTGGTTAAACTATCCCCAATTCAATGGAATTGCAACCCTCTGCATGCACAGTGCATTCTTCCATCACATGTGCAGTGCACTTTTCCATCACATGTACAGCTGATTTTCAAGATCTTGCACACTAATGAGATGCTATTGAGCCCACACTACTACACTGTCTGAGCCAAGGACTACATGCTTTCTGGTAAGTTTTGATTACAATACTGGGTGGGGTAAACATATTTTGTGACATACATGCTTTTTTGTTAACTAGTAAATAGTAGCAACAGCAAAGTGTTTAAATCATTTCTAACTTATCAATTTCTGCTTGTTAGTTTTTGCTACCATGTGGGTTTTAGCTTGCTTGAGCCTGCTAACTGAGGAGTGTTAATTCATCTGTTTCCATACATGTTTAATTTTAAAACATTTATCTTACAAAGGAGTTGTTTAATCTAACTGCTTAACTATTTATCTGTACATGGAATTGTTTTTGTTTTTTTTACAATTTTTTTTCTGATCTTTACAGGAAAATACCACAGGCACTATCTGATGTGTGGAGACATTTCACTGCAGCTAATGTAGAAGGAACAGCTGTGTACATTTGCAAATACTGTGCCAAATAATTTGTGAAGAATGCAACAAAGATGCAGAATCATCTGGCCAAGTGTATAAAGTTCCCTCAGTGCTCACAACAAGCAACCTCTGACAAAAGTCTCTCTACTTCTCTTCGAGTTGAAAATTATCAATCAGACACATTATCGATAGCAACAGCTCATGGTCCTCCTGGAATCACAAGTTGTTGTTTTTTACTCAATGGAGGAACGTAGTCAGAGAAATGCTGATGAATGTCTTGCTCTAGCTGTGTATGCAACTGGTTCACCTCTGATGCTCACAGGCAATGTGTATTGGAAGAGATTTCTGAATGTTCTTCGCCCAGCATACACCCCTCCGACCAGACATGCTTTATCTACTCATTTGCTGGATGCAGAGTTCAACAGAGTTCAAGTGAAGGTCAAGCAAATCATAGAGAAAGCAGACTGTATTGCAATCATCTCTGATGGGTGGTCGAATGTTCGTGGGCAAGGAATAATTAACTACATCATCTCCACCCCTCAACCAGTATTCAACAAGGGCACAGACACGCCGGTCTCTACATTGCAGATGAGCTAAAGGCAGTCATCAATAACCTTGGACCATAGAAGGTATTTGCACTGGTGACAGATAATGCTGCGGACATGGAGGCTGCTTGGTCTAAAGTGAAGGAGTCCTACCCTCATGTCACACCCATTGGCTGTGCTGCTCATGCATTGAATCTGCTCCTCGAGGACATCATCACACTCTACAAGAGAGCCAAGGAAATGGTTAGTTATGTGAAGGGTCATCAAGTTATAGCAGCTATCTACCTCACCAAGCAAAGTGAGGAGAATAAGAGCACCACATTGAAGCTGCCCAGCAACACTCTTTGGGGTGGTGGTGTCATCATGTTTGACAGTCTCCTGGGGGGGAAGGAGTCTCTCCAAGAAATGGCCATATCACAGTCTGCTGATATGGACAGCCCCATCAAGAGGATCCTCCTGGATTATATATTTTGGGAGAGAGTGGTAAGCAGCCTACAATTCCTGAAACCTATAGCAGTAGAACATTGCACGGATTGAGAGAGACAATGCCATCCTGTCTATCAGACTCTGCTTGCAGATATAAGCTAAGAAATCCGTATGCTGGCAAGAGCATCCTGTCTGGTGCGGAGATCAACAAGCCCCATGGTGTCAACACTACCGTGTCTCGCCACCTTGGCCTGAATGGGAGCAAGGTTCTTGGCAGTCTGGCGAAGTACACTTCCAAGCAAGGGCTTTGGGATGGAGATAAAATATGGCAGTCGTGCCAATATATCTCATCAGCCACCTGGTGGAAGGGACTTTGTGGATCTGAGGCTCTTTCCCTTGTTGCCTACATCCTCCAAATCCCACCAATATTTATTGTACCTTTTATTTAACTAGGCAAGTCAGTTAAGAACAAATTCTTATTTTCAATGACGGCCTAGGAACAGTGGGTTAACTGCCTCGTTCAGGGGCAGAACGACAGATTTTTACCTTGTCTTGTAACCTTTTGGTTACTAGTCCACTAGGCTACCTGCCGCCCCAACATCAGCCGCATCCGAGCGCAACCGGTCCTTGTTTGGGAACACACACACCAAAGCATGCAACCAATACAAGGGTTGAAAAATAGGTGGCCATCCGGGCAAATTGGAGACTTTTTGAGCCTGACAATGAGCCATCCTCAACAGGGTTGGAAAGTGACAGTGAAGATGAGGCCTCAGTCTGATGTTAAAGAGGTGGATATTGAGTAGGTCCAGGGAGAAGACATGGAAGCCAACCAAAGCTTCAGTTTCTAGACTATCATTTTACTGATGTATGTTGAATACGTTTTTGGGAGATGCAATGGATCATTCAATATTCCCTTTATTTTGTTGTTCAGTGAAAACATCCCATGTGAAGATAATGGGCCTCTGGTCGCCTATGTAGATATTCCATTAAAAATCATCCATTTCCAGGTACAATAGTCATTTACAACATTAACAATGATGTTATTTTAATGGACAAAAAATGTGCTTTTCTTTCAAAAACAAGGACATTTCTAAGTGACCCTAAACTTTTGGACGGTAGTGTATATGTGTGTGAGTGAGACGTTAGTAAAATTCTTGAATTAAGTGTTTTCATCGTTCTAGATCGCAGCCCGTAGCAACGAAGAAGCGCTGCCATGTGTGTGGACCCAAGGACAGGAAGACCTAGTACACATGCATCAAGTGCAAGAGATACATTTGCAACACACAGTAAAACTCAGTCCCTCATGTAGTGTGTAGACTGACCTTAATTTGTGTTCAATGGGGCTCATTTATCATTTCCATAAAATACTGGATGTAAAATGTGTCCTTCCAATTTGTTTAGCTCAAAGCAATAAACATCAATAGCGATAACCTTGTTTCGTTTATGTTACTTCAAGATAAACATGATTTATTCCACCCATTGTCTTGTTAATTTTTTTATCAACAAAATAATTATGCTTTTATCAATGAATGTGATCTAGCAGAGGAAAATGGCAAATATTAATCATGTATGCTGTCTATATTGCTTTTAATTGATATAAGTCAACATCTACAGTTGAAGTTCGAAACTCGTTTTTCAACCACTCCACAAATTTCTTGTTGACAAACTATAGTTTTGACAAGTCGGTTAGGACATCTACTTTGCGCGTGACACATGTAATTTTTCATGTAATCAATAATTCACTATCACAATTCCAGTGGGTGAGAAGTTTACATACACCAAGTTTACTGTGCCTTTTAAACAGCTTGGAAAGTTCCAGAAAATTGTCATGGCTTTAGAAGCTTCTGATAGGCTAATTGACATCATTTGAGTCAATTGGAGGTGTACCTGTCTATGTATTTCAAGGCCTACCTTCAAACTCCGTGCCTCTTTGCTTCACATGGGTAAATCAAAAGAAATCAGCCAAGACCTCAGAAAAAAAGGAAAGAAGTCTGGTTCATCCTTGGGAGCAATTTCCAAATGCCGGAAGGTACCACGTTCATATGTACAAACAATAGTACGCAAGTATAAACACCATGGGACCACGCAGCCGTCATACCGCTCAGGAAGGAGACGCGTTCTGTCTCCAAGAGATGAATGTACTTTGGTGCGAAAAATGCAAATCAATCCCAGAACAACAGCAACGGGCCTTGTGAAGATGCTGGAGGAAACAGGTACAAAGTATCTATATCCACAGTAAAATGAGTCCTATATTGATATAACCTGAAAGGCCGCTCAGCAAGGAAGAAGCCAAAACTGCCATAGAAAAGCCAGACTACGGTTTGCAACTGCACATGGGGACAAAGATCGTACTTTTTGGAGAAATGTCCTCTGGTCTGATGAAACAAAAATAGAAGTTTGGCTATAATGACCATCGTTATGTTTGGAGGAAAAAGGGAGATGCTTGCAAGCCGAAGAACACCATCCCAACCGTGAAGCACAGAGGTGGCAGCATCATGTAGTGGTGTGCTTTGCTGCAGGAGGGTCTGGTGCACTTCACAAAATAGATGGCATCATGATGTCAGAAATTTATGTAGATATATATTGAAGCAACATCTCAAGACATCAGTCAGGAAGTTAAAGCTTGGTCGCAAATGGGTCTTCCAAATGGATAATGACCCCAAGTATACTTCCAAAGTGGTGGCATGTGCCTTTCATGTGCCTTAATAACAAACTTGTATGCCATCTGTAAATATGAATACAGCTGTTAAATTACTAGCCTAGTTGGTTTAGCCAAGGAAAAAGACGTCAATGTTCCCGCTAGCCATGATTGGGTGAGTTAATGAGTGTGATGGACATGCCGAGAGATGAGTTCGGATTGGTCTGCCATGTAGCGCGCATCTGTCTATAATATGAGCGGTCAGTATGTGTAGGTAATCCTTTCTCACGTGTCTTTTTGAAATATATCATGTTGTAGAACTGCGTAAGTGTTTCTCTCCACTTCCTGGAGGACCAAGTTTGGAAATCATTGGAATTAGAGTATGATAACTAAGGAGATGGAGAAAATTCTGGCGTTTGATTGCAAATATGCAGACGGAGTCGGAAAGAGAACAGAAGGCTGTTGTAATCCGGAGAGGTGTTTTATACATCTTAAAACTAAGTGCAACCATGACATCCGTGACAGAGAGGGAGAAGCGTCCATCCATGTATACGGGTAAAAGAGTCTAGCTAGTTACATTTTCAGATATTACACCTTTCTAATTTTGTCAAAGTTGTTTTCATTTCAAATTGAAATGTACTGCTAGCTAGCTAATGTTAGCGGGCTAGCTAGTTAATGTTACATGTTTGATCTGTGTAGTAATATTAGACGTATCTCAGAGCCATTTGCTTTGCTAGTTATAGCCTAATGTTAGCTAGCTAATATTGAACCTGGTTGGTTAGCTACCTGCAGATTCATGCAGTGTAGTAATGTCATGAGCTGGGATTATGGTTCATTGTTTAGCTAGCTACATGTCTATAAACAAAAGACTACACAATGCAAGTAACTATTTCAATAGAATGTCTATGATATCATTGTGACAATTGTCGATAGACGTAGCTGGAAAATTCGTTCTGGCTATCTACTCCGATTTCAGAACACTCGTCTGAGTGTGCCAGAGCGCAGAATAACTGATGAATTTACGAACGCTCAACACCCGTTGAATATGGCCGGTGTCAGTAAACTTTGGAAGAAAGCGTAATTACATTTTTGCCAGCAGCACAGTTGCAGTCACCAACGCTCTGGATAACATAACAGCCTAACTAGCTCTGCTAGGGTGAGTAAAATGGTCAGTGAGCTATCATTTGTGTCTGGAAGTAGCTAGCAAAAGTTAGCTTGGGGGCTTGACTGCTGTTAGGTCAGAACGCTCGGATCAACCCTACTCCTCGGCCAGAGCATACAGTGTGCGCGCTGAACGCTCCAAGAGCAAAACACTGAATTTACAAACGGACAATCTGACCGCTCTGAGTTTACGAATGCCCAGAGAACATTCTGGCACTCCAGATTAAATTTACGAACACACCTGTAGTATAAGCCAGCCTTTAGTCTTTAAATCTTTGGTTGTTTAGTACATAGACTCACATGTGAATCCTTAAAGAGATGGGTGGGGCTAAAGCTTAGGAAGGTGTGAACGATGCTGAATGAGTGTAGACAAAGAGTTGTCCGGTAGGTACCAAAACATTCAAGGGCCATTTTCACAAAAGTGAGGTTACAGGTTTATCAAATTTCAAAGCAGAATTACTTCCCCATTGTTTCTCAGCTGTAGTGTATGATATACCATTTTCTAGCTCTGAGTCTCTACTTTTATCCAATGTAAAAAACACTTTCAAATTTTGCTACATAAGACGGAATCGAGCCGGTCGGTCACAATTGGTAGTTAGTCTTGTCCCATCGCTGCAACTCCCGTATGGACGAGAGAGAGAGAGAGAGAGAGAGGCAAAGGTCGAGAGCCATGCATCCTCCGAAACACGACCCTGCCAAGCCGCACTGCTCGTTTAAACCGTAATCCAACTGCACCAATGTTTCGGAGGAAACAAAGTACAGCTGGCGACCAAAATCATCGTCCTTAGTGCAACACTCACTACCGAGTTTCAAACTGCCGAGCAGCCGCACACAAGCCTAAGATCACCATGCGCAATGCCAAGCGTCGGCTTGAGTGGCGTAAAGCTCTGGAGCAGTGGAAACGCGTTCTCTGGCGTGATAAATCATGCTTCAACATGTGGCAGACCAACGGATGAATCTTGGTTTGTCGAATGCCAGGACAACGCTACCTGCCCGAATGCATAGTGCCCACTGTAAAGTTTGGTGGAGTAGGAATAATGGTCTGGTGCTGTTCATGGTTCTGGCTAGACCCTTTAGTGCCACCTCATTGAACACCTTTGGGATGAATTGGAACGCCTAATCGCTCAACATCAGTGCCCGACCTCACAAATGCTCTTGTATCTGAATGGAAGCAAATCCTCGCAGCAATGTTTCCAACATCTAGTGGAAAGCCTTCCCAGAAAAGTAAAGGCTGTTGAAGCAGCAAAGGGGCGGACTAACTCTGTATTAATGCCCAGGATTTGGGAATGAGATGTTTGATTAGCAGGCGTCCACATACTTTTGGTCATGGAGTTCATCTGTTTTTTTTGCATTGGATGCGTCTCAATCCCCCGCATCTGCCTATGTCGCACTTCTGCATCTGCGGTGAAAGATGACAGCGCCAGAGAGGTGTCTGTCAGTCCATGAGATGTCCCGAAATTAGGTCTAATCACAAAATACGAAACTCACGAACACAAGCGTCTTGGGGCGCGTCTGAAGTCGGTACAGCTAATCTGGGAACTTCTGTCTGAAACGTCCGAACCGTTTGGGCTACACACTAATATGACCCACCTGTGCAAAAGTGAGACTCTGTTTTGCTCTAGGACTCCAACAGGCCTCACAAGACTCGTCTGGAGGTCCCCTGTAACCAGTTGAAAGCTTTTTATGGAAGTACTGTATATAAGGAGACTGTTTAGTGACAAATACTTGTTAACATAAATAAACAAACTATGTCTTCTGATCTTTTATCTCTCAGATATAGGATAGACACTTAAGAACAAGCTTTCTTAAAACAATTTGGGGGGACAATATAGCACTAAGTCCCAAAATAAATAAATGTTTCATCAAATAATGTTTGTATATATTTTTTGATACTTCAAGGGATACCCAATACCCCCCCCCCCCTGCAAAAACATGAATTTAATATCTTTCTGGATTTTCTATGGTTTCTGTAGAACCACCTTCAACTGGAAATGTACATTTCTAAGATATATTTCTATCCTGTGTGATAGGTGTGTTGGACTGTGGAGGGGCGGAGTTTGAGGATGGAGAGGAGGTGTATGATGCGATTGGTGGGCTGCTGCAGGGGTCATCGGCTGACTGTAAAAACGAGGATGACATCCGGGACATCTGTCAGCAGATGTTCAACACTCTTAAACTGTGAGTGCAACAAACACACAAAACCTTATCACCCACCTCTTTCACAACCAGCGTCCAACACAAAGATGAACTAACTGCCACACACAAGGCTTATAATTGATGTAATTCGCTTGCTGATTCATCAAAAATATACTCATGTCTTTTCCATCAGGAGTAACGGCCATGCCGCTTCAAAGCAAGTGCTGCTCGACACTCCGGTGCAGTTGTCTCAGATATCTGCAGAGTGTGGTAAGTCTGCAGGGGACTTAGGTCTTGCTCTTTGTTGTCAGCTTTACGGTCCAGCATACAGTTCTGTATATGTAGTGATGTATACGTTTGATATTCATTCTGGTAGCCTGTCATTTTCTATCTGCTGTTTTTAGCCTTTCTTCCTATTTTCTCTACCCTCTCTCCCATGTCTTTTTAATATCCTCCCTGACTTATTGCTGCGTCTCATTCCACTCCTTCTGTCTTTCCCCTCTCGTCTCAGTATCTGCCACTAATGATGTCCAAGGGATCTGGATGATGAAGAGGGGCCAGAATACAGTAAAGTATTTTTTGTTGTTGTTGTTGCATCGTATCTTCTTGTGTATTATGTTCCTTTGTCGAAGCTACAGGCCTGACTTGGGCCTGTGTTTTTCTCCCGTCGACTTCATCCACTTTGTCTTCTTCCACACACACACACACACCGCCTCAGACTGTGGACGCGAGGA
Source organism: Salvelinus fontinalis (assembly GCF_029448725.1). NCBI lineage: Eukaryota > Metazoa > Chordata > Actinopteri > Salmoniformes > Salmonidae > Salvelinus > Salvelinus fontinalis. Next base: position 119,531 of record NW_026600260.1, read on the forward strand.
AGCTGGAGAAGGCCGAAGCCAAGCTGAAGCAAAAACAAGGGAGGAGGAATGAACGGGATTCGCAAAAAACAACTAGTCCACTGTGAGTTTCAAATGCTTTTCATCTACACCCGAAGACTATGCAAACAGTTTATCATTGGCAGTGGTGGAAAAAGTACCCAATTGTCATACTTGAGTAAAAGTAAAGATACGTTCATTGAAAATGAATCAAGTAAAATTTAAAATCACCCCGTAAAGTACTACTTGAACTCTGCGAAGCATTTATTTGGGCTGCAATTTGTGAGGCTGATAACTCTAATGAGCTTATCCTCTACAACAGAGGTAACTCTGGGTCTTCCTTTCCTGTGGTGGTCCTCATGAGATCCAGTTTCATCATAACGCTTGATGGTTTCTGCGACAGTACTTGAAGAAACTTTCAAAGTTCTTCATGTCTTAATGAAGGACTGTCATTTTTCTTTGTTTATTTGAGCTGTTCTTGCCATAATAAGGACTTGGTCTTTTACCAAATAGGGCTATCTTCTGTATACCACTCCTACCTTGTCACAACACAACTGATTGGCTCAAACGCATTAAGAAGGAAAGAAATTCCACAAATGTACTTTTAAGAAGCCACACCTGTTAATTGAAATACATTCCAGGTGACTACCTCATGAAGCTGGTTGGGAGAATGACAATAGTGTGCAAAGCTGTCAAGGCAACGGGTGGTTACTTTGAAGAATCTCAAATATAAAATATATTTTGATTTGTTTAAACATTTTTTGGTTACTACATGATTCCATATGTGTTATTTCATGGTTTTGATGTCTTCACTATTATTCTACAATGTAGAAAATAGTAAAAAATAAAGAAAAACCCTGCGATGAGTAGGTGTCCAAACCTTTACTGTTACTGTATATAAGTACAAAATACCCCCCAAAAACGACTTAAGAAAACATACTTTTAAGTACTACTTAAGTACTTTACACCACTGATCATTGGTTTGGTATTGTGACAGCAAAAATACAGATTTCTATTCACCGATGTATGATGAAGTTCGGTTACAGTGTCAGAGTGATATGATTTGGACTGATGTTTCACCTCTGCCTGTCTGTCATTCCTGTCTCTCTTCCACTGTCTTCCTGTACTCATTCTCTCTACTTCCATCTCATTCGTCTCCTTCTGGTTCCCTCTGTCTATTTCTCCCTCTGTGTCTGTCCTTGTCCGCTCTGCCTACCTCTGTTTGTCTCAGGGTACTGGAGGAGGCATCAGCCAGCCAGGCCAGTAGCAAAAAGGACAGTCGCGTTGACTTGTCCGGGAAGAATCGCACCTACGACATCCGCATCGAGAACTTCGACGTGTCGTTTGGCGAGCGGTGAGGGGTTCACTCTTAAGCTGCGTCCCAAATTGCACCACGTCTCTAAGTGCAGTACTTCTGACCAGGGCCAATAGGGATCTGGTCCAAAGTACCGCGCTATATAGGGAATACGGTTCCATTTGGGATGAAGTCATACCCACTCATTCTCCTACTATATCCAGCACTCTGGAGCAGGTGGTTCATTCTAATCAGCATCATTCAATGCTGTGTTAGCTAGACACCGTTTCCACCAGTATTTACCTGCTATTTTAAATGTGTTGATGTGGTTATGATAGTTACTTTCTGCAAATGACTTAAAAAATTAAACTGCCTGATATCAAATGGTGCGTAGGAGTGCTTGTTTAAATGAATGGCAATCAACTAAATGAGTAAATCATAGGTTATTCCTGTGTAATTACCCTTTTATGGTTATTTCTTATTTAATACCAGACAGCGAGAGAGCGACAAAGAGAGTAGGAGAGAGACAGAGACATTTAAGTCTGAACCGGAAAGCAATATGCAAGCAAATTGTCTCTCTCTCTGGTTTTCCAGGTCCTTGCTGCAGGGAGCGGAGCTGTCTCTGTCGACAGGTCGCCGCTACGGCCTGATTGGCCGCAACGGCCTGGGGAAGACCACGCTACTGAAGATGCTGGCGAGCCGCAGCCTGCGCGTCCCCGCCCACATCACGATCCTGCACGTGGAGCAGGAGGTCGCCGGCGATGACACAGGGGCGCTGCAGAGCGTGCTCGAGAGCGACACGGTCCGGGAGGGGCTCCTGACGGAGGAACGCCTGCTGAACGCGCGCATCGCCAACGGAACGTACGTCCGTCTCACTTACTCCTTACTTTAGGAGGAGTCGATACTGGCCGCCTTGGCAGATTTAAATGTTTTTTGCAGGATTTTTACACTTTGGGGTTTGGAACTGCAACAGTCACTAAACCTGCAGTTTATTCTATTCCATGTTAGTGCTGAAGGAATGGAGACTGTTCGACTGTCGGAGATCTATGCTAAACTGGAGGAGATTGAAGCAGACAAAGCACCTGCCCGGTAAAGACGCACACTAAACATGTCTGTACATAATGTCATATCTGTGCGTACCTTACATTAGCAGTGTATTTAGATATGTACATAAATAATGTCATATCTGTGTGTACCTTACATTAGCAGTGTATTTAGATATATACATAATGTCATATCTGTGTGTACATTACATTAGCAGTGTATTTAGATATATACATAATGTCATATCTGTGTGTACCTTCCATTAGCAGTGTATTTAGATATGTACATAATGTCATATCTGTGTGTACCTTACATTACCAGTGTATTTAGATATATACATAATGTCATATCTGTGTGTACCTTACATTAGCAGTGTATTTAGATATATACATAATGTCATATCTGTGTGTACATTACATTAGCAGTGTATTTAGATATATACATAATGTCATATCTGTGTGTACCTTACATTAGCAGTGTATTTAGATATATACATAATGTCATATCTGTGTGTACCTTACATTAGCAGTGTATTTAGATATATACATAATGTCATGTGTGTACCTTACATTAGCAGTGTATTTAGATATATACATAATGTCATATCTGTGTGTACATTACATTAGCAGTGTATTTAGATATATACATAATGTCATGTGTGTACCTTACATTAGCAGTGTATTTAGATATATACATAATGTCATATCTGTGTGTACCTTACATTAGCAGTGTATTTAGATATATACATAATGTCATATCTGTGTGTACCTTACATTAGCAGTGTATTTAGATATATACATAATGTCATATCTGTGTTTACCTTACATTAGCAGTGTATTTAGATATATACATAATGTCATATCTGTGTTTACCTATCATTAGCAGTGTATTTAGATATGTACATAATGTCATATCTGTGTGTACGTTACATTAGCAGTGTATTTAGATATATACATAATGTCATATCTGTGTTTACCTATCATTAGCAGTGTATTTAGATATATACATAATGTCATATCTGTGTTTACCTTACATTAGCAGTGTATTTAGATATATACATAATGTCATATCTGTGTTTACCTTACATTAGCAGTGTATTTAGATATATACATAATGTCATATCTGTGTTTACCTTACATTAGCAGTGTATTTAGATATATACATAATGTCATATCTGTGTTTACCTTACATTAGCAGTGTATTTAGATATATACATAATGTCATATCTGTGTGTACGTTACATTAGCAGTGTATTTAGATATATACATAATGTCATATCTGTGTGTACGTTACATTAGCAGTGTATTTAGATATATACATAACGTCATATCTGTGTGTACCTTACATTAGCAGTGTATTTAGATATATACATAATGTCATATCTGTGTTTACCTATCATTAGCAGTGTATTTAGATATGTACATAAATAATGTCATATCTGTGTGTACCTTACATTAGCAGTGTATTTAGATATATACATAATGTCATATCTGTGTTTACCTTACATTAGCAGTGTATTTAGATATATACATAATGTCATATCTGTGTGTACCTTCCATTAGCAGTGTATTTAGATATATACATAATGTCATATCTGTGTGTACATTACATTAGCAGTGTATTTAGATATATACATAATGTCATATCTGTGTTTACATTACATTAGCAGTGTATTTAGATATATACATAATGTCATGTGTGTACCTTACATTAGCAGTGTATTTAGATATATACATAATTTCATATCTGTGTGTACCTTACATTAGCAGTGTATTTAGATATGTACATAAATAATGTCATATCTGTGTGTACCTTACATTAGCAGTGTATTTAGATATATACATAATGTCATATCTGTGTGTACCTTACATTAGCAGTGTATTTAGATATATACATAATGTCATGTGTGTACCTTACATTAGCAGTGTATTTAGATATGTACATAATGTCATATCTGTGTGTACCTTACATTACCAGTGTATTTAGATATATACATAATGTCATATCTGTGTTTACCTATCATTAGCAGTGTATTTAGATATATACATAATGTCATATCTGTGTTTACCTATCATTAGCAGTGTATTTAGATATGTACATAATGTCATATCTGTGTGTACCTTACATTAGCAGTGTATTTAGATATATACATAATGTCATATCTGTGTGTACCTTACATTAGCAGTGTATTTAGATATGTACATAATGTCATATCTGTGTGTACCTTACATTAGCAGTGTATTTAGATATATACATAATGTCATATCTGTGTGTACCTTACATTAGCAGTGTATTTAGATATGTACATAATGTCATATCTGTGTGTACCTTACATTAGCAGTGTATTTAGATATATACATAATGTCATATCTGTGTGTACCTTACATTACCAGTGTATTTAGATATATACAGTATATCACAAAAGTGAGTACACCCCTCACATTTTTGTAAATATTTGAGTATATCTTTTCATGTGACAACACTGAAGAAATGACACTTTGCTACAATGTAAAGTAATGAGTGTACAGCTTGTATAACAGTGTAAATTTGCTGTCCCCTCAAAATAACTCAACACACAGCCATTAATGTCTGAACCGCTGGCAACAAAAGGGAGTACACCCCTAAGTGAAAATGTCCAAATTGGGCCCAAAGTGTCAATATTTGTGTGGCCACCATCATTTTTCAGCACTGCCTTAACACTCTTGGGCATGGAGTTCACCAGAGCTTCACAGGTTGCCACTGGAGTCCTCTTCCACTCCTCAATGACGACATCACGGAGCTGGTGGATGTTAGAGACCTTGCACTCCTCCACCTTCCGTTTGAGGAGGCCCCACAGATGCTCAATAGGGTTTAGGTCTGGAGACATGCTTGGCCAGTCCATCACCTTTACCCTCCGCTTCATTACCAAGGCAGTGGTCGTCTCAGAGGTGTGTTTGTGGTCGTTATCATGTTGGAATACTGCCCTGCGGCCCAGTCTCCGAAGGGAGGGGATCATGCTCTGCTTCATTATGTCACAGTACATGTTGGCATTCATGGTTCCCTCAATGAATTGTAGCTCCCCAGTGCCGGCAGCACTCATGCAGCCCCAGACCATGACACTCCCACCACCATGCTTGACTGTAGGTAAGACACACTTGTCTTTGTACTCCTCACCTGGTTGCCGCCACACACGCTTGACACCATCTGAACCAAATAAGTTTATCTTGGTCTCATCAGACCACAGGACATGGTTCCAGTAATCCATGTCCTTGGTCTGCCTGTCTTCAGCAAACTGTTTGCGGGCTTTGTTGTGCATCATCTTTAGAAGAGGCTTCCTTCTGGGACGACAGCCATGCAGACCAATTTGATGCAGTGTACGGCGTATGGTCTGAGCACTGACAGGCTGACCCCCCACCCCTTCAACCTCTGCAGCAATGCTGGCAGCACTCATACGTCTATTTCCCAAAGACAACCTCTGGATATGACGCTGAGCACGTGCACTCAACTTCTTTGGTCGACCATGGCGAGGCCTGTTCTGAGTGGAACCTGTTCAGTTAAACCGCTGTATGGTCTTGGCCACCGTGCTGCAGCTCAGTTTCAGGGTCTTGCCAATCTTCTTATAGCCCAGGCCATCTTTATGTGGAGCAACAATTATTTTTTTCAGATCCTCAGAGAGTTCTTTGCCATGAGGTGCCATGTTGAACTTCCAGTGACCAGTCAGTATGAGGGAGTGTGAGAGCGATGACACCAAATTTAACACACCTGCTCCCCATTCACTCCTGAGACCTTGTAACACTAACGAGTCACATGACACCGGGGAGGGAAAATGGCTAATTGGGCCCAATTTGGACATTTTCACTTAGGGGTGTACTCACTTTTGTTGCCAGCGGTTTAGACATTAATGGCTGTGTGTTGAGTTATTTTGAGGGGACAGCAAATTTACACTGTTATACAAGCTGTACACTCACTACTTTACATTGTAGCAAAGTGTCATTTCTTCAGTGTTGTCAGATGAAAAGATATACTCAAATATTTACAAAAATGTGAGGGGTGTACTCATTTTTGTGATATGCTGTACATAATGCCATATGTGTGTACCTTACATTAGCAGTGTATTTAGATATTTACATAATGCCATTGGTGTGTATACTGTACAACAGATGACTATGTACTTTGCAGTATAATTGTAGCAAGAGTCTATGCATGTTCTGGTTTGATGATTGTTTGCCCCCCCCCCCCCCCCCCCCCCCTCTTTTCCTCTCTTTTACACAGAGCTTCAATCATCCTATGTGGTTTAGGTTTTTCTCCCAAAATGCAAACGCTGACAACCAAGTAAGTTGCTGTCTGTGTGTGTGTCTGTGTGCGTGCGTGCGTGTGCACGATTAACTGATCTCTCTCTGTGTTCTCTTCACAGGGAGTTTTCTGGAGGGTGGCGAATGAGATTAGCTCTGGCTAGAGCTCTCTTCGCCAAGTGAGTCTCTGCTTGTCACTTTTATCCAAAGGACAGTCTTCCCAATTAAAATACAAGGACAGGGATTATATTAGAATATGTCTGTACATTTATAAATCTCCAATGAGCTATTTCCTGAATCTCAATGTATTATAGACCATCAATTCAATAGACAGATTATCAAGACATAATCTTGTCTCTGCTAAATATTCTAAAGCTAGCTCCAAGTCTCTAAATAATGTGTATATTTGTATTGTATCTCTTTTAGGCCTGATCTTTTGTTACTTGATGGTGAGTGATTAAACCACATGAAGTATTTTTGTTTGATCAGTTCAATGGTGTCCAGCAGTCAGCGCAAACGCCCTCTGACTGACTGTTGGTCTGTCTGTCTGTTTGTTCCTCAGAGCCCACCAACATGTTGGACGTCCGAGCCATTCTTTGGCTGGAGAATTACCTGCAGGTAGGTTACTCCTGCTTCCCGAATCCAATTCAGTCCCTTTAAAAGCATTGGATTGGTGAAAGCACAGGCAAGCGTGAACAATAGGGACTTTCTACCGTATTTCTTACCCCAATTCAGGGCAAGGGGCGTGAATGAGTGTACATTTCAGGGAGAAGGGTAGAAAATAGGAGCATACGTTAAATTGTTTTAATTTCCAGAATGTGCTGGGTAATTCAACTTTTTCCTCTGTGGGTGTCCTTGAGACAAAAGGGGTCCTCTACATTGGCATGGGACACATCTGCTCACGCTCATGAGCCAAGCATACATGGTTAGCCTCAAATGGATTGTGTTGTATCACGAATTAGGAAATTGCGAACAACACTCAAGCCAAAATGCGACTTTAAGGTTGTGTCCCAATAATATTTCCCTTCTCCTAAAGTGTGCACTAATTCACTACTACTACACATCTAAAGACATTGGATTTGTGGAGGCATGGGCTAGCTGGAGTTACCACCATATTTCTTCTACCACTTATTTCCTTTCAAATCACTGAATGGAAGTGAATGAATGCACACTTTGGGTGGAAGGAGAGATAATTGTGACATAACTAGAGCAAGAGCAACAAGTTCAACTTCCACATAGCCTGTTTAACTCCTCCACCCCCCGCAGACCTGGCAGACCACCATCCTGGTGGTGTCCCACGACCGGAACTTCCTCAACGCTGTGGTAACTGACATCGTCCACCTGCACTCGCAGCGGCTGGAGAGTTACCGCGGCGACTACGAGAACTTTGTCAAGACCAAAGAGGACCGCCTGAAGAACCAGCAGAGGGAGTACGAAGCCCAGTTTCAGTACAGAGAGCACATCCAGGTTTGGAACCCACACACTGGCCTACACACACACACACTGTCCTGCACACACACATTTTCTCTCACATTGAGCTATGCACATACAAACTAAAAGGCCTAAAAGGTAATAACAATGCACTTTCTAAGCATTTTGTCTTTGCTGATTAGTGTGTTTATTTGATATGATCTTGAAATGCCAAACGGACCAACATCCTGCTAAATACTATAATATATCATCTAATAAGTATCTTATTACTATACATTATAATCGTGGATCGATCGCCTCCCTCTGTGTGCCAGGTGTTTATCGACCGGTTCAGATACAACGCCAACAGAGCAGCACAGGTGCAGAGTAAACTGAAACTGTTAGAAAAACTGTGAGTAACCATCTATTTCAAAGTAAGATGTTTAACATGCGCCCCACCTTGCTTTCTCTCATCTAGTGCTCCCTGGGAATTACAGCCTGAACTTCATTGTAAAGGATAACTTCCGTCTTGCACATGCACGATGACCTCTGCGCGTTTGTTTGCCTGTGCACAGCGGAATGGTCATTGTAAAGCATATCTATTGTCATCCGTCGTACATTCCCTCGCTGCTCTTCTCTTGTCTCCTGCAGGCCGGAACTCAAACCCCTGGAGAAGGAAACCGAAGTCACCTTAAAGTAAGAGACCGCTCCTCCTGTCCCGAATGAAGTCTGCGTTCAATCCTCATATTAATCTGAGCGCTAACGTGAGTGCGTGCGTCCGTCCGCAGGTTCCCTGATAACTTTGAGAAGCTGTCTCCCCCGGTGCTCCAGTTGGATGAGGTGGAGTTCTACTATAACACTGACCAGCGCCTCTTCACACAGCTGTCTGTGTCTGCAGACCTGGAGTCTCGCATCTGCATCGTACGTATTAATCACACTGCTCTCAGTCCTGATGACCAGATCTAAATCACATGCCCTGCTTAATAGTTAGGGATGCACCGATGTGATCATTCTGGGCTGATGCCGATATTTTCTTTGCAATATCAACTGATTCAGATATTTTTTTTCATTTTATGGCCCTTTTAAATGTCCTAGCGCAGATGGGAAGTGCAATAACGTTTCTATGTTCATAAGGCTAGTAAGAACATATCTTTGTCCCCATATCGGGTCAATATGGTCACCCATCAATATTGTACTTAAACCTGTGAGATACTTCCACAGACAATGCTCTCTGCAACCTTCCAACTGCTAAAGCAGTACCTACAGTCTCTTGTCTCTCTCTGTCTCTCAGGTGGGTGAGAACGGGGCGGGTAAATCCACCATGCTCAAGCTACTGATGGGAGAGTTAACGCCTGTCAACGGCATCAGACACGCCCATCGGTGAGGTTCCATGCTTGACGTCAGCCATGTTCCTCTGCTGCTATAGTGTGTCTCAGTGGGAGTGGGTGCGTGCAGGGAAGTAAACGACAGTTTTATTTCCCATTCTCGCTCAGGAACCTGAAGATCGGTTATTTCAGTCAGCACCACGTGGATCAACTGGACCTCAACGTGTGTTCAATTGAGCTGCTACTCAACAAATTCCCAGGTGACCACCACCACCTAAACACACCAATCCTGATCATTATCAAAGCATTGGCTGTGTTCATTAGGCACCAAATGCAAAGGAAACTGATTGGACCTGGACTTTGTCCAATAAGAAATGCCCCGTTTTTTTTCCCCGTCGCGTGCCCTAATGAACACGACCCTGGTGGTTGTTACGCATCCCTATGGCGGGTTAGATGACAACGTCACGAAAACAATGCGCTCGCTTCAATGGGGGCAAAAGGCAGTGTGTTGTCATTCCGGACAGCCAGATGGCTAGCAACAATGACAGGAAGCTGCCACGTGAGGAATCGTTGGTTGCTCGTTTCAGCTAGTTTTATCTTGTTCTTGATACCATGTCTTGTTTTGAGGTGTGTTTTTTTTACTGATGCTGATATGGCTTAAGATTCGCTAGCTAGCTAACCAAGAACTGTACAGATGTATTTGAGAGACAAGTGCTATTTATGTTTTCAATAAACATTGGAGACTAATTATAATTTACATTCTGGCAACAGTCTAAGCCAACCCTGTCTGTTATGGTCCATGTTGCTTAACAACCAACCCATCGCTAGCCTGCAGTCTTTGTCATCTCTAACCCCTTTTTGTCCCTCCCAGGTCGTAACGAGGAGGAGTACAGACACCAGCTGGGTGGCTATGGGATAACAGGGGAGCTGGCAACTCGGCCGGTGGCCAGTTTGTCAGGAGGGCAGAAGAGCCGGGTCGCCTTCGCTCAGATGACAATGCCTTGGTAATGCCTTTTATTACACTCCATGGCCGCAAACTTTTACACAGGATTGTCATATTGTAGTAGTAAACTGGTTTTAGTGAAGTTGGGAAAACGTCCTTGTACGAGCAGTGTGTAACCTCCAGACCATGACGTTTAATAATGGCATCGTAACCATGTTAGCCCCGCTGGGTTACATTGCTCTATCCTTCAGATGGTAAACCGACTCTGGTCACTCGACAACCCATGGTAGTTGTTGCAAGAGTAGTGTCCGGGCTAAATTCCCTGATGGCTCCTCTTACCATCACAGCCGCCTAATCATCTTCCCCAGCCTCCAATTGGCTTGTTCAACCTCTCCTCTGCCCTGTAACTCATCCCCAGGTTGTTGCTGTAAAAAATGAGAATTTGTTTTCAACCAACTTACCTTGTAAATAAGAAATATATTGTACATCTGTCAAACTGGAGAGAGAGGACGCTATTCATTTTGAGAAGTGATAACACTAGGAACAGACCTGGAGAGAGAGGACATGAGAGAACGCAAGTAGGAAGGTGTATTTCAAAACAGGTGTTGAGATATATATATTTTTTTAAACGGAAGCAGCAAGCAATTCAATTGTGAACCTCAAACAGCTAGCATTTATGCTAATGCTAAAACGATTATACAATTCTTCACATTAAGTCTAGAGATTTGGCGACTACAGTGTTTGTTAGTCCCTACAAATTTGCAAGGGAATAATTGCTACGTCGAACAGCCACTTCATGGCGCTATAAATAATGTACTATTGTGAACACTTGCATGTATAATGCTCCAATGCAGCCATCTCTTTCAGCCTGCTCATAAGCCAGCAACAGCCCCCCGTTTCATTGCTGCTTGTAGCTACAGATGTCTCTCTTACTCACTTTTTCTGTTTCTCTCAGCCCCAACTTCTATATCCTTGACGAGCCGACCAATCACCTGGACATGGAAACGATCGAGGCTCTAGCGAAAGCCCTCAACAAATTCAAAGTAAGCTTGTTAAACCAGAAGAGAAAATGTCCTTTATCAGTTGAGTAAATCTGGACAAACTGTCATTCATGGATCGCTTTTCTTTATAAGCTTACTTTGGCCACCTCTAGCTAACAATCAATGGAAGTGATAGCTCTTGAACACCGTTTTAATGTGCGTTCATACCCTTTTTAACTCTATCCTCTCCTCAGGGTGGAGTGGTCCTTGTCTCTCACGACGAGCGTCTGATCCGGCTCGTGTGCAGAGAGCTGTGGGTCTGTGAGCACGGGAACGTGCGGCGAGTGGATGGGGGCTTCGACGAGTACCGGGATATCTTGCAAGAACAGTTCCGCAAGGAGGGCTACCTGTGAGGGGCAACTCACCCATTACGCCAACTATGACAGTCATGCCAAGTTGCCAATTGACTTCAATAACCTAAAGCCCCCCCCCACTCTTCACTCCCTGACTGCCAATCATCATCCTCAGGGGGAGAACTGCGTTTAACTGGCTACTGTCCCGGCATCCTCTCTGCTCCCCCACACTACCGTTTTTGTTTGTGATTTAGTTTGGGCAGTTCAAAGTGGCATCCTCTTGTCTTATTGTCCTGAAGCAGACAAGTTTTAGGGTACATAGAGGGTACAAAATCTGTCCACATGGACTGTCGATTGTGTGTGTACTCCGAAACTGCTCCGGCCTTGCCACTCCCAACCTTCCCGATCATAATAGTTTGAGCTGATTTGGTTCACTTAACATCAAGGAGGATATTCCATCCTGTGAAGGTGGGGGTGTTGTACCCTCTAACTGTTAACCCCATGTGGGCAGCCATCTTGGAATAACGTTACATCCTTTTAGATCATTAATATCAGTGAAGAGATGAATATGTATTTTTCTCTCCCATTTCTTCATCCGTGTTGAATATGTGTGTGCTCGAGGAGACATTTCAAGTGATACGGGATGATGTTTCTCCTGAACATGTGTGCTCGTGATGGAGAGGGATCATCTCTTAATCCGTGGAACCTCGGGCTGAGCTGAAATGGCACCCTGTTCCCTACATAGTGCAGTATTTTTGGAACGAGCCAAAAGTGCACCATAGCGTCATTTCAGACACCCCTGGTCGTGTTCATTGGGCACCAAACAGAAGAAAACAGTCTGAAACCGAGGGACTACGTGGACTTGTTCATTAATAAGAAACTCTCCTTTTCTGTTCCAAATGTTTTCGGTGGCGTTCCCTAATGAACACGCTCCTGGAAACATCCATATGTGTTAGCATGGGAACCCACCAGCACAACAACAACTTGTACAACAGCAGCAGCTGGCGCCAGGTCTCTTGGGAAGAAGCAGCAGTATCTCCAAGTAAAGAGGGGTATTATTATAAATAAATATATATATATATACACACACACACACATCTTAAAGACTATCAGAATAAAAAACGAAATTCCTTCCGCTACAACGTTATATCGCTAACTTATAAATAGCTGTTTAAAGAACTATTCAATCATAACACCATGCTAATAAAAAAAGCTTTAATCATACATTCGCCAGGTCTGCTCTCTCTGCTATTGTGCAACTAACACCATGCAACGTGACTTTATTATTTTGACAAAGTGGACCCCGTTTCATAACAATCCAGAGAAGATCTGTGGATAGCGTCCATAGCCAAGCGACAGAAAACACTCAAGTAATATAGATGTTTTGGGAAAATTGTAAATGGATGCTTAATCAGTCACAGGTTGAGTTCATAAAGGAGTGGACTGTGCGTGTGTATATGGTGCCATACAGACTTGTCGATTACTTCAGAGCTCTCTGCAGATTGGCGTACCTATAGAAAGTAGAGCTAGTCATCTCTACAGATTGGCGTACCTATAGAAAGTAGAGCTAGTCATCTCTCTACAAATTGGCGTACCTATAGAAAGTAGAGCTAGTCATCTCTCTACAGATTGGCGTACCTATAGAAAGTAGAGCTAGTCATCTCTCTACAGATTGGCGTACCTATAGAAAGTAGAGCTAGTCATCTCTCTACAGATTGGCGTACCTATAGAAAGTAGAGCTAGTCATCTCTCTACAGATTGGCGTACCTATAGAAAGTAGAGCTAGTCATCTCTCTACAGATTGGCGTACCTATAGAAAGTAGAGCTAGTCATCTCTCTACAGATTGGCGTACCTATAGAAAGTAGAGCTAGTCATCTCTACAGATTAGCGTACCTATAGAAAGTAGAGCTAGTCATCTCTCTACAGATTGGCGTACCTATAGAAAGTAGAGCTAGTCATCTCTCTACAGATTGGCGTACCTATAGAAGGTAGAGCTAGTCATCTCTACAGATTGGCGTACCTATAGAAAGTAGAGCTAGTCATCTCTCTACAGATTGGCGTACCTATAGAAAGTAGAGCTAGTCATCTCTCTACAGATTGGCGTACCTATAGAAAGTAGAGCTAGTCATCTCTCTACAGATTGGCGTACCTATAGAAAGTAGAGCTAGTCATCTCTACAGATTGGCGTACCTATAGAAAGTAGAGCTCGTCATCTCTACAGATTGGCGTAACTATAGAAAGTAGAGCTAGTCATCTCTCTACAGATTGGCGTACCTATAGAAAGTAGAGCAAGTCATCTCTCTACAGATTGGCGTACCTATAGAAGGTAGAGCTAGTCATCTCTACAGATTGGCGTACCTATAGAAAGTAGAGCTAGTCATCTCTCTACAGATTGGCGTACCTATAGAAAGTAGAGCTCGTCATCTCTACAGATTGGCGTACCTATAGAAAGTAGAGCTAGTCATCTCTCTACAGATTGGCGTACCTATAGAAAGTAGAGCTAGTCATCTCTCTACAGATTGGCGTACCTATAGAAAGTAGAGCTAGTCGTACCTATAGAAAGTAGAGCTAGTCATCTCTACAGATTGGCGTACCTATAGAAAGTAGAGCTAGTCATCTCTACAGATTGGTGTACCTATAGAAAGTAGAGCTAGTCATCTCTACAGATTGGCGTACCTATAGAAAGTAGAGCTAGTCATCTCTACAGGTTGGCGTACCTATAGAAAGTAGAGCTAGTCAGCTCTCTACAGATTGGCGTACCTATAGAAAGTAGAGCTAGTCATCTCTACAGATTGGTGTACCTATAGAAAGTAGAGCTAGTCATCTCTCTACAGATTGGCGTACCTATAGAAAGTAGAGCTAGTCATCTCTACAGGTTGGCGTACCTATAGAAAGTAGAGCTAGTCGTACCTATAGAAAGTAGAGCTAGTCATCTCTACAGATTGGCGTACCTATAGAAAGTAGAGCTAGTCATCTCTACAGATTGGTGTACCTATAGAAAGTAGAGCTAGTCATCTCTACAGATTGGCGTACCTATAGAAAGTAGAGCTAGTCATCTCTACAGGTTGGCGTACCTATAGAAAGTAGAGCTAGTCATCTCTCTACAGATTGGCGTACCTATAGAAAGTAGAGCTAGTCATCTCTCTACAGATTGGCGTACCTATAGAAAGTAGAGCTAGTCATCTCTCTACAGATTGGCGTACCTATAGAAAGTAGAGCTAGTCATCTCTACAGATTGGCGTACCTATAGAAAGTAGAGCTAGTCATCTCTACAGATTGGCGTACCTATAGAAAGTAGAGCTAGTCATCTCTACAGATTGGCGTACCTATAGAAAGTAGAGCTAGTCATCTCTCTACAGATTGGCGTACCTATAGAAAGTAGAGCTAGTCAGCTCTCTACAGATTGGCGTACCTATAGAAAGTAGAGCTAGTCATCTCTCTACAGATTGGCGTACCTATAGAAAGTAGAGCTAGTCATCTCTACAGATTGGCGTACCTATAGAAAGTAGAGCTAGTCATCTCTCTACAGATTGGCGTACCTATAGAAGGTAGAGCTAGTCATCTCTACAGATTGGTGTACCTATAGAAAGTAGAGCTAGTCATCTCTACAGATTGGCGTACCTATAGAAAGTAGAGCTAGTCATCTCTCTACAGATTGGCGTACCTATAGAAAGTAGAGCTAGTCATCTCTCTACAGATTGGCGTACCTATAGAAGGTAGAGCTAGTCATCTCTACAGATTGGCGTACCAATAGAAGGTAGAGCTAGTCATCTCTCTACAGATTGGCGTACCTATAGAAGGTAGAGCTAGTCATCTCTCTACAGATTGGCGTACCTATAGAAAGTAGAGCTAGTCGTACCTATAGAAAGTAGAGCTAGTCATCTCTACAGATTGGCGTACCTATAGAAAGTAGAGCTAGTCATCTCTACAGATTGGCATACCTATAGAAAGTAGAGCTAGTCATCTCTACAGGTTGGCGTACCTATAGAAAGTAGAGCTAGTCGTACCTATAGAAAGTAGAGCTAGTCATCTCTACAGATTGGCGTACCTATAGAAAGTAGAGCTAGTCGTACCTATAGAAAGTAGAGCTAGTCATCTCTACAGATTGGCGTACCTATAGAAAGTAGAGCTAGTCATCTCTACAGATTGGCGTACCTATAGAAAGTAGAGCTAGTCGTACCTATAGAAAGTAGAGCTAGTCATCTCTACAGATTGGCGTACCTATAGAAAGTAGAGCTAGTCATCTCTACAGATTGGCGTACCTATAGAAAGTAGAGCTAGTCGTACCTATAGAAAGTAGAGCTAGTCATCTCTACAGATTGGCGTACCTATAGAAAGTAGAGCTAGTCATCTCTACAGATTGGTGTACCTATAGAAAGTAGAGCTAGTCATCTCTACAGATTGGCGTACCTATAGAAAGTAGAGCTAGTCATCTCTACAGGTTGGCGTACCTATAGAAAGTAGAGCTAGTCAGCTCTCTACAGATTGGCGTACCTATAGAAAGTAGAGCTAGTCATCTCTACAGATTGGTGTACCTATAGAAAGTAGAGCTAGTCATCTCTCTACAGATTGGCGTACCTATAGAAAGTAGAGCTAGTCATCTCTACAGGTTGGCGTACCTATAGAAAGTAGAGCTAGTCGTACCTATAGAAAGTAGAGCTAGTCATCTCTACAGATTGGCGTACCTATAGAAAGTAGAGCTAGTCATCTCTACAGATTGGTGTACCTATAGAAAGTAGAGCTAGTCATCTCTACAGATTGGCGTACCTATAGAAAGTAGAGCTAGTCATCTCTACAGGTTGGCGTACCTATAGAAAGTAGAGCTAGTCATCTCTCTACAGATTGGCGTACCTATAGAAAGTAGAGCTAGTCATCTCTCTACAGATTGGCGTACCTATAGAAAGTAGAGCTAGTCATCTCTCTACAGATTGGCGTACCTATAGAAAGTAGAGCTAGTCATCTCTACAGATTGGCGTACCTATAGAAAGTAGAGCTAGTCATCTCTACAGATTGGCGTACCTATAGAAAGTAGAGCTAGTCATCTCTACAGATTGGCGTACCTATAGAAAGTAGAGCTAGTCATCTCTCTACAGATTGGCGTACCTATAGAAAGTAGAGCTAGTCAGCTCTCTACAGATTGGCGTACCTATAGAAAGTAGAGCTAGTCATCTCTCTACAGATTGGCGTACCTATAGAAAGTAGAGCTAGTCATCTCTACAGATTGGCGTACCTATAGAAAGTAGAGCTAGTCATCTCTCTACAGATTGGCGTACCTATAGAAGGTAGAGCTAGTCATCTCTACAGATTGGTGTACCTATAGAAAGTAGAGCTAGTCATCTCTACAGATTGGCGTACCTATAGAAAGTAGAGCTAGTCATCTCTCTACAGATTGGCGTACCTATAGAAAGTAGAGCTAGTCATCTCTCTACAGATTGGCGTACCTATAGAAGGTAGAGCTAGTCATCTCTACAGATTGGCGTACCAATAGAAGGTAGAGCTAGTCATCTCTCTACAGATTGGCGTACCTATAGAAGGTAGAGCTAGTCATCTCTCTACAGATTGGCGTACCTATAGAAAGTAGAGCTAGTCGTACCTATAGAAAGTAGAGCTAGTCATCTCTACAGATTGGCGTACCTATAGAAAGTAGAGCTAGTTATCTCTACAGATTGGCATACCTATAGAAAGTAGAGCTAGTCATCTCTACAGGTTGGCGTACCTATAGAAAGTAGAGCTAGTCGTACCTATAGAAAGTAGAGCTAGTCATCTCTACAGATTGGCGTACCTATAGAAAGTAGAGCTAGTCGTACCTATAGAAAGTAGAGCTAGTCATCTCTACAGATTGGCGTACCTATAGAAAGTAGAGCTAGTCATCTCTACAGATTGGCGTACCTATAGAAAGTAGAGCTAGTCGTACCTATAGAAAGTAGAGCTAGTCATCTCTACAGATTGGCGTACCTATAGAAAGTAGAGCTAGTCATCTCTACAGATTGGCGTACCTATAGAAAGTAGAGCTAGTCATCTCTACAGATTGGCGTACCTATAGAAAGTAGAGCTAGTCATCTCTACAGATTGGCGTACCTATAGAAAGTAGAGCTAGTCATCTCTCTACAGATTGGCGTACCTATAGAAAGTAGAGCTAGTCATCTCTACAGAGTGGCGTACCTATAGAAAGTAGAGCTAGTCATCTCTCTACAGATTGGCGTACCTATAGAAAGTAGAGCTAGTCATCTCTCTACAGATTGGTGTACCTATAGAAAGTAGAGCTAGTCAGCTCTACAGATTGGCGTACCTATAGAAAGTAGAGCTAGTCATCTCTCTACAGATTGGTGTACCTATAGAAAGTAGAGCTAGTCAGCTCTACAGATTGGCGTACCTATAGAAAGTAGAGCTAGTCATCTCTCTACAGATTGGTGTACCTATAGAAAGTAGAGCTAGTCAGCTCTACAGATTGGTGTACCTATAGAAAGTAGAGCTAGTCAGCTCTACAGATTGGCGTACCTATAGAAAGTAGAGCTAGTCATTTGACACTGGGGGGGGGGGGGGGGGGGTTTGTTTATATGGCCCGGGTTACCCCAGTGGGAGGAGTTTGAATTGGGTGAAAAGGCCCCCCGGGCGTGAACCAGGTACCCCGATATGGCCAATGGCAAAGTCAACACAAAACAAAAGTGACGTAATTAAGCAGATGGAGTGATGCGTAAGATTATGTGATTGTTTTGTTAACGCTTTATCTGCCTTCAAAATGAAAACTAGTTTATATTCTGGCAAAGAGATGTATGTTTCTGGACGATGCACCATGCTACCTTGTTGACAACATGACTGAGCTGTGCAGATTACTGTTAGATCTGAGAAGGGTGCTCCTCCCTCCCAGCTTTCGCCCGGTTCAACCCGGGCCAGCGTAATAAAACTCCCTCAATGTAAAGAACAGTAGCATTGGTGCTGAACTGTTTCTGTATTCAACTGCACTGTTGCCTAAAAATGAGACAAAAGTGATCTAAATCCGAAATGGAAGGTAAACACAATGATGCACAGCTTTGAGTGAACATGAGACACTTTCAATGCAACAGTCAGTGAAAATAAATGGGTGGGATAGGATGTCTGAAAGCATTGCATTGCATTACAATATAAATATAATCATTCTGCATACAGAACATTCTGCTGTCCACAATACTGTCAACACACATTGCCAGGGATGTACTTTACCCTCAATTACGATGCAAACACCTGCATGAATAAAAGCAAACTCATTCCCTGGCACAGCTTCTTACAATGAAACAATTCTTGTACATTTTCAAATCCATTTTCTTTTCATGACCTGTCATATGATCTCCTCCAGATCGCTTTGCCTATCCCAGTCAGGTGGTTGTTCCATTGGCAGCCCTGCTATGTCCTCAAACACTGGGGCGTAGGTGTGGAAACACACACACATGTTCAGGAGCTGCTCCCAGTGTTGAGGGGAATCACCAGAGTCAGCCGTCCTAGTCCTGTACTGGGCCTGAGAGGGGGGCACAGGGTCTCTGAATGGGGAAGGGACAGGCAGGCTCTCCGCTGGTTTTCTGTGGGTGCGGGTGGTGATCAGTGTCCGCTCCCGTAACAAGCCCTGGGCGCTTAGTAGAGAGAAGTCCCTGTCAAAGTCGACCTCTGAGCAGGTAAAGGAGCTGTGGGTGTTGCTGTCTGAGGAACTGTCCATCCCTCTGGTAGCTCTGCCAGGTCTGGGCCATTGAGCCAGCTGATGTAACTGAACACCCACAGGGCTGTTCAGCTTCCTCACCTCCTCCACAGAGAGACACTGAGGAGGACCCCTCAGCCCTGGCACTACCAACCTCCCGGGGAAGCGCTGCTCTTCATCATCTACCTGGCTCAGCGGCCCACTGGCCATACCACATCCTCCGTCTCTGGAGACTCTTTGGTCAGGGTGTGTCAGGGGCTTCTGCCACAGCTCCACTGGCCTCTTTCTGTCATCTGGATTTGGGGAGCCTGGCGTTTTCTTCTGACATCCCCTCACTCCATTCTCTGTTCTCTCCCAATCTGTGTTGTGGAGAGATCCAGTGAGCCTTAGAGAGCCAGTGTCAGATTGGAACACACTGTCTATCTCGTAGTATTCCAGCTTCTCACTGCGTCCACCAGCCTCCACACTTGAACCGGCTGTACTGTAGCCGTCCTGAACAGCCTCCCTCGGTTTGTCCGCCCGGATCACGTCAGGTGGCTTCCCTCTCACCGCAGGTACAGAACTAGTGGTCCTCGGGCCTTCAAAACAAAACGCTCCGTTGTCCATCCCTTCCTCTCCACGTTGCGGGGAGCCACTGTCAGCCTGATGCTTCTGTGGCCGGTGGCAGCAGGCATTAGCATTGCGTCTCCCCAGGCAGAGGAACACACCCAGGCCCAAGCAGAGGAGGAAGGAGGTGACGGGGAGAACCACACCGATGACCCACAGAGGAGCGGAGGGGCCCCTGAGGGCCTCCTGATCAGAACACACTCCTGCTCCTCCCCGGAAGTCCTCTGGTGGAGGGGAGGAGCAGAGCTCACAGGAGCCAGCCGTGAGGCAGATACAGGAGCTGTTCCTAGTGCCAGCCGAGCCACCGCAGGCTGGAGCAGTGGGACAGGGCAGAGAGAGGCATGGTAGTCTGGCGTTGGTGGGGACATCCTCAGGGCAAGTGGTGGAAATACAGGAGCCTGGATGTACCAGAGGAAATGTGTGTTACAGTATGGACTGGTAAGAGGAGCCTATCTGTTAGATTTAGTGTGTGTGTGTCAGCGACTCACATGAGGGAACACAGGAGCCTGGGGACTCACAGCTGGACTGAAGCAGGGTAGAACTGGGCCAAACCTCCACTATCAGACTGTAGCCGCTGACTGGCAGGAAATGGCCATTGTATCGGACATACTCCACACAACCAGAGAACCCTACTGAGGGGAGACAGAGGAAACATACTTGCCTGATCCCAAAACTTGCCCCTAGATGCTAACCCCCTAGGTAGCTGTGTAGATTTTTTTAAACTGGACGTAAATCAACATGGTTTGAATGCTCCACTTTGCCTTCAAAGAGGTCAAGTGTATTTCTGGGATGGGAGTTCGTCACTTTCTTTATTTTGACAAGACAGATGTAAGTAAAGAATGAGTGAAGTAGTGAAGGGCACAGACAGTTGGCAGACTCGGGGCTTGAACCCCCGTCGCTAAGGGGGGAAAAGAGTTCAGAGTCGGGAGCTTAGACTGCTACACCAGACACTGCAGCACGATAATGTGGATTTTTGAACATATTGCAACACCTGTCCAATCCACTCGGATCGATGCAAGTACATAGGAGGTAGGATTTGGGATTGGCTGTACATCTTCACACTGCAGGTCACAACACATGAACCCTATCCTCAGAACACGATTACAGTTAATGAATACACAGCTCAGCAGTATGTCATTGACTGACAAACTAAAATGTATTCCGATCCGGGGTGAAATTTCCCCTAGGTTCCCCTAAGATTCCCCTATTCCCCTCCCCAATTCTAACATTAAACATTAGTGGAGAAAATGCTAAACTGACTGAAGATCAGCATCTAAGGGCAACTTCATCCTACACCATTTCTTCCAACCTGGGCGCTCGATTCTCGTGTCTCGGGGTGGTGGTGGTGGAGTCGCTCCAAGGACGATCTTCTCCACATTGACAGCACTTAGGTCCAGAGCTCCGTCATCGCTGGTGTTCATGACTGTCTGTCCGTCCATCAGAAGAACAGTGCTCTGTCCAACTGTGGAAAGATGGAGGACGTGCCAGTCCCCGTCCGCCATGCTGGTCTCTGAGGCTACCTAGCATGATAAAATAATGATAACGGTATTTAGGTTATAGCACTGACAGCTAACACATATATTGAGAAAGAGGCCCATGCAGGAATTGAACCCAAACTCTGGTGTTGTCAGCAGCACCATGCTCCATCGCTGGTGGTTACCTCTGAGAGGACGCCCGACGTTCTGTCTCTGGAGACATACAGGAGGTTTCCATCCATCACCTGTCAACGGAAACTTGGTTTAGAATAAGGACAGCTAAGAGTTAACACTTTACTCCGAAAATGCAGACTCCAACAGAACACTGAATGTACAGTACATTTGGAAAGTATTCAGACCCCTTAACTTTTTACACATTTTGTTACGTTACAGCCTTATTCTAAAATGGATTAAATCGTTTTTTTCCCTCAATCTACACACGATACCCCATAATGACAAAGCAAAAACAGTTTTTTAGAAATGTTAGCAATTTTATTAAACAAACAGATACCTTATTGACATTAGTATTCAGTCTCTTTACTATGAGACTCAAAATTGAGCTCAGGTGCATCCTGATTCCATCAATCATCCTTGATGTTTCTACAATTTGATTGAAGTCCACCTGTGGTCAATTCAATCGATTAGACATGATTTGGAAAAGGCACACACCTGTCTATATAAGGTCCCCCATTTGACAGTGCATGTCAGAGCAAAAATCATGAGGTCGAAGGAATTGTCTGTAGAGCTCCGAGACAGGATTGTGTCAAGGCACAGATCTGGGGAAGGGTACCAAAGCATTTCTACAGCATTGAAGGTCCCAAAGAACGCAGTGACGTCCATCATTCTTAAATGGAAGAAGTTTGGAACCACCAAGACTCATCTTAGAGCTGGTCAAACTGAGCAATCGGGGGAGAAGGGCCTTTGTCAGGGAGAGTTCCTCTGTGGAGATGGTTGTCCTTCTGGAAGGTTCTCCCATCTCTGCAGCACTCTACCAATTAGGCCTTTATGGTAGAGTGGCCAGACGGAAGCCACTCCTCAGTAAAAGGCACATGACAGCCCGCTTGGAGTTTGCCAAAAGGCACCTAAAGGAAACAAGATTCTCTGCTCTGATGAAGTATGGTGGTGGCAGCATCATGCTGTGGGGTATGTATTTCAGCGGCAGGGACTGGGAGACTAGTCAGGATCGAGGGAAAGATAAATGTAGCAAAGTACAGAAAGATCCAGAGCACTCAGGCCCTCTGACTGGGGAAAATAAAATTGATGACCTACTATTAAGATTATCCTACCAACGGGACATTAAAAACGTTAACATTTATGTTTCACCGAAACGTGGTTGAACAAAGAAACGGACAATATAGAGCTGGCAGGATTTTCCATGCACAGGCAGAACAGAGACGCTACCTCTGGTAAGACGAGGGGTGGGGGTGTGTGTCTTTTTGTCAATAACAGCTTGTGCGCGATGTCTCTAATATTGAAAAAGTTTTGAGGTAATGCGCGCCTGATGAAGAATACCTTATGATAAGCTGTAGACCACACCATCTACCAAGAGAGTTCTCATCTGTATTATTCGTAGCCGTCTATTTACCACCACAAAGCGAAGCTGGCACTAAGATCGCTCTCTCCCTCAATGTGAGCAAGACAAAGGAACTGATCGTGGACTACAGGAAAAGGCAGGCCGAACATTGACCCGGCTGTAGTGGAGCGGGTCGAGAGTTTCAAGTTCCTTGATGTCCACATCACCAACGAACTATCATGGTCCAAACACACCAAGACAGTCGTGAAGAGGGCATGACAAAACCTTTTCCCCCTCAGGAGACTGAAAAGATTTTGCATGGGTCCCCAGTTCCTGTTGGTTAAGGGCTTGTAAGTAAGCATTTCACGGTAAAGTCTACACTTGTTGTATTCGGCGCATGTGGCAAATAAAGTTTGGTTTAATTCGGGGCGGTTAATCATCTAACAGGACAACAACCCTAAGCACACAGCCAAGACAATGCAGGAGTGGCTTCGGGACAAGTCTCTGTATATCCTTGATTGGCCCAGCCAGAGCCCCGACTTGAACTCCATCGAACATCTCTGGAGAGACCTGAAAATAGCTGTGCAGCGACGCTCCCCACCCAACCTGACAGAGCTTGAGAGAATGTGCAGAGAAGAATGGGATAAACTCCCCAAATACAGGTGTGCCAAGCTTCTAGCGTCATACCCAAGAAGACTCGAGGCTGTAACTGCTGAATACTTATGTAAATGTGATCTTTTTTTCTTTTCTTTTTTACAAATTTGTAAAAGTTTCTAAACAGTTTTTGCTTTGTCATTATGGGGTATTGTGTGTAGATTGATGAGGGAAAAAAACTATTTAATACATTTTAGAATAAGGCTGTAATGTAACAAAATGTGGAAAAAGTGAAGGGGTCTGAATACAGTGAATAGGATTCATGCCAAATGGCACCCTATTGACTTTATAGTGCACTACTTTTGACCATGGCTCATAGTGCTCTGGTCAAAAGTAGTGCACTACAGAATAGTGTGCCATTTGGATCCACAGCTCACCCAAAGAATGTAATTTAAGAAGCTCTTTCCGTGTCCTATAACTAAACTGTCTACAGTGGCAAGACAAATTATGTGAACCCATTGGAAATACATGGATTTCTGCATAAATTGGTCATCAAATTTGATCTGATCTTCATCTAGGTCACAACAATAGAAAAACATAATGTGCTTAAACTAATAACACAGATATTGTATTTTTGTCTATTTTGAATAAATCATTTAAACATTCACAGTGTAGGTTGTAAAAAGTACGTAAACCCCTAGGCTAATGACCTCCAAAAGCTCATTGGAGTCAGGAATCAGCTAACCTGGAGTCCAATCAATGAGATGAGATTGGAGATGTTGGTTAGAGCTGCCTTGCCCTATAAAAAAACTCACAAAATTTGAGTTTGCTATTCACAAGAAGCATTGCCTAATGTGAACCATGCCTCGAACAAAAGAGATCGCAGAAGACCTAAGATTAAGAATTGTTGACTTGCATAAAGCTGGAATAGGGTTACAAAAGTATCTCTAATAACCTTGATGTTCATCAGTTCACGGTAAGACAAACTGTCTATAAATGGAGACAGTTCAGCACTGTTGCTACTCTCCCTAGGAGTGGCCGTCCTGCAAAGATGACTGCGAGAGCACAGCGCAGAATGCTCAATGAGGTTAAGAATCCTAGAGTGTCAGCTAAAGACTTACAGAAATCTCTGGAACATGCTAACATCTCTGACGAGTCTACGATACGTAAAACACTAAACAAGAATAGTGTTCATGGGAGGACACCACAGAAGAAGCCACTGCTGTCCAAACAAAACCATTGCTGCAGGTCGAACGTTCGTAAAAGAGCACCTGGATGTTCCACAGTGCATCTGGCAAAATATTCTGTGGACCGATGAAACTACAGTTGAGTTGTTTGGAAGGAACGCACAGCACAGCACGGCACACCAACATCAAAACCTCATCCCAACTGTAAAATATGGTGGAGGGAGCATCATGGTTTGGGGCTGCCTCAGGGCCTGGACAGCTTGCTATCATCAACGGAAAAGTGAATTCCCAAGTTTATTAAGACATTTTGCAGGAGAATGTTAGGCTATCTGTCCGCCAATTGAAGCTCAACAGAAGTTGGGTGACGCAACAGGACAACGACCCAAAACACAGAAGTAAATCAACAACAGAATGGCTACAACAGAAGAAAATACGCCTTCTGGAGTGGCCCAGTCAGAGTCCTGACCTCAACCCGATTGAGATGCTGTGGCATGATCTTAAGAGACCAGTTCTGAACTGAAACAGTTTTGTAAAGAGGAATGGTCCAAAATTCCTCCTGACCGTTGTGCAGGTCTGATCCGCAACTACAGAAAACGTTTGGTTGAGGTTATTGCTGCCAAAGGAGGGTCAGCCAGTTATTAAATCCAAGGGTTCACATACTTTTCCCACAATGCAATGTGAATGTTTACACGCTGTGTTCAATAAAGACATGAAAACATATTTAGTGTGTTATTAGTTTAAGCAGACTATGTTGGTCTGTTGTTGTGACCTAGATGAAGATCGGATCAAATTTGATGAAATCCAGGTATTTCCAAAGGGTTCACATACTTTTTCTTGCCCATGTACACTCACATACCGGTGTTAACATTATAGGTATTTCACTGAGAAATATCTCTAATGTCACATGAAGGCCTCATGTGCGGCAGGTAGCCTAGTGGTTAGACCGTTGGACTAGTAACCGAACGATTGCAAGATCGAATCCCCGAGCTGACAAGGTAAAAAATCTGTCGTTCTGCCCCTGAACAAGGCAATTAATCCACTTAATCCACTGTTCCTAGGCCAGTTAAGAACAAAAATAAGAATTTGTTCTTAACTGACTTGCCTAGTTAAATAAAAGGTAAAATAAATGTGCAGCTCACCCTGAGCTCAAAGTGTCCTTTCCTTCCCAAAACGAACAGCAACACCGCATCTCTCTCCACAGTCTTCACCTTGACTTCTATATCAGAGAGATCTCCCCTGCTCTCTGTCTGTCCTCTGTCTTCGTCCAGCAGGTCTCTCAGCTGCTGCTCTCTCCTGTAGCTCTCTCTGACCACATACTCTATGTAGCCGCTACTGCCCAGCCGTAACACATGCTCCTCTGAAATCTCTGTACGAAATAAAATACTTGGTCAGTGGAGCTGCTAGTCATTGAACAGGTTGGTCACACCATGAAACAGAAGCACAGTATGGTTTAGTGGTACTGTCGTACCAGGAAGGCTGGAGTTAATTTGGTTTTTAATTCAGTCAATTCAGGGAGTAAATTGTGTAAATTGCCTTTGTTTTTGATAATGTTTTCTTGAATTGAAAGCGGAATTGTCCCCACACGTGTACCTGTGTTACAGTTGGTTCCAGTGTAGTGGTGTGTACACTGACAGATGTAGTGAGACCAGAGGTCCTGACACACTCCTCCGTTCAGACACGGACCACTGAGACACGGAGACACTGCTGCTCGAGGACACCTAGTGACCATACCATCCATTGGTTATACTGTATGTGAACTGTCAATAGGTCTATACCATCTATCTGTTGTACTGTATGGATTCCCTCATCTGATTTAAGATTTTGACAACAACAGGTGGCTCCTCTACAGCTACGACAACTGCTTACATCCCACCATTTGAGGGCTAAATCCTGAATGGCACCCTTTGACCTATATAGTACACTTCTTTTGGTCCCTCAGAGGATGTAAATCTGAACTCATACCTCTCCAATAAGTTGTAGGCCGCCAGAGCTTTGGTAAGCCCTAAAGGTATACCATTTACTTTCATGTTTCTCACACAGCCAACAAAGTCATGAGTCTGGACTTGACCAGGCCGCAGCAGAACAGACTCAATAGACCTGACTCCACCAAATGTCATGTTACTGCCGCCAACGTCCAGGGTCCTGGGGGGGGACAGCAGGGACCAAGAACACAATGTAGCAAGTGAGAATGAATACAATACATTGATATGACATTCAATTAAAACACAACCCACAAACTCAGCAAAAAAAAGAAATATCCCTTTTTCAGGACCCTGTCTTTCAAAGATAATTCGTAAAAATCCAAATAGCTTCACAGAACTTCATTGTAAAGGGTTTAAACACTGTTTCCCATGCTTGTTCAATGAACCATAAACAATTAATGAACACGCACCTGTGGAACGGTCGTTAAGACACTAACAGCTTACAGATGGTAGGCAATTAAGGTCACAGTTATGAAAACTTAGGACACTAAAGAGGTCTTTCTACTGACTCTGAAAAACACCAAAAAGATTTCCATGGTCCCTGCTCATCTGCGTGAACGTGCCTTAGGCATGCTGCAAGGAGGCATGAGGACTGCAGATGTAGCCAGGGCAATAAATTGCAATGTCCGTACTGTGAGACGCCTAAGACAGCGCTTACAGGGAGACAGGACAGACAGCTGATCGTCCTCGCAGTGGTAGACCACGTGTAACAACACCTGCACAGGATCGGTACATCCGAACATCACACCTTCGGGACAGGTACAGGATGGCAACAACGACTGCCTGAGTTACACCAGGAACGCACAATCCCTCCATCAGTGCACATACTGTCCGGCAATAGGCTGAGAGAGGCTGGACTGAGGGCTTGTAGGCCTGTTGTGAGGCAGGTCCTCACCAGACATCCACCGGCAACAACGTCGCCTATGGGCACAAACCCACCGTCGCTGGACCAGACAGGACTGGCAAAAAAGTGCTCTTCACTGACGAGTCGCGGTTTTGTCTCACCAGGGGTGATGGTTGGATTCGTGTTTATCGTCGAAGGAATGAGCGTTACACTGAGGCCTGTACTCTGGAGCGGGATGGATTTGGAGGTGTAGTGTCCGTCATGGTCTGGGGTGGTGTGTCACAGCATCATCGGACTGAGCTTGTTGTCATTGCAGGCAATCTCAACGCTGTGCGTTACAGGGAAGACATCCTCCTCCCTCATGTGGTACCCTTCCTGCAGGTTCATCCTGACATGACCCTTCAGCATGACAATGCCACCTGCCATACTGCTCGTTCTGTGTGTGATTTCCTGCAAGACAGGAATGTCAGTGTTCTGCCATGGCCAGCGAAGAGCCCGGATCTCAATCCCATTGAGCACGTCTGGGACCTGTTGGTTCGGAGGG
This sequence comes from Salvelinus fontinalis, assembly GCF_029448725.1. Lineage (NCBI taxonomy): Eukaryota > Metazoa > Chordata > Actinopteri > Salmoniformes > Salmonidae > Salvelinus > Salvelinus fontinalis. The sequence continues at coordinate 147,560 of NW_026600260.1, forward strand.
TGAGGGCTAGGGCCATTCCCCCCAGAAATGTCCGGGAACTTGCAAGTGCCTTGGTGGAAGAGTAGGGTAACATCTCACAGCAAGAACTGGCAAATCTGGTGCAGTCCATGAGGAGGAGATGCACTGCAGTACTTAATGCAGCTGGTGGCCACACCAGATACGGACTGATACTTTTGATTTTGACCCCCCATTTGTTCAGGGACACATTATTAAATTTTTGTTAGTCACATGTCTGTGGAACTTGTTCAGTTTATGTCTCAGTTGTTGAATCTTGTGTTCATACAAATATTTACACATGTTAAGTTTGCTGAAAATAAAACGCAGTTGACAGTGGGAGTTTGTTGACAGTTGACGTTTCTTTTTTTTCTGACTTTATAAGGTAATAATGAGTAGACACAAGTACCTTTTGGAGCCAATGCCATTACTTTGAGAGTGACAAAATCCAGTAGCCATCACATCAGGACAGTGGTCCACTTGTAGAGAGCCTATCTGTAAGATGAAAACAAAAATAAGTGTGTGCGTGTTTATGTCTGCACATACTATTCGCGCGTGTGTGGGCCGCGCACATGCATGCCCTTGGGACTCACATTTCCTATCCTCCTGACAGTGATGCTGTGAAAGCGTCCATCAGCCACCTGCCTTTCCGTCTGCAGATGGACAGCTCCAGAGCCCAGGTCGTATGAGAGACAGACCCTCCCCTTCACAACCTCCAGTGCCAGGTACTCTACACTGCCCGGGCCTGATACCATGGTTGAGGACCATAAAGGAACATTCATTTTTTTGGTGTTATCCTCAATAATTTTACAACAATACAACGTAAACTGCCAATTAATTACACCAAACAACAAAAATGTGTTTTCTGCTCCATTCTCAATCCCCCCCCCCCCAGACAGCACACATCACACACAGTTTTTAAATGCAGTGTTTCACTGTGTAGTTTTTACATTTCGTTTTTATTCATAGAAAATAAGCCAAATCAATCCATCTACCCGCAGGGTTATACAGCAGCAGGCTGTTCTGCTGCAACGTGGCCAGCTCCAGGGAGATGAAGTTACTCCTGGGATCTAGAGGAGGAAACTCCATATAGGACAACTCCTCAAAGCCATAGCTGTCCTCTTCGCAGTGGATGCCACTCACACCTGAGGGAGAAGATAAAAAGGCAAATGTAGAACTAACAAGAATGCTGAAAATAATTGTGAAAGAAGGATCAGGACAGAATTTTTGTAGGGATTCAAAGAAATCCTTCCAGCGTTCTGATTGCACATTTTAAGGACTGAGCATCCATTCAGTAGCCTCGCAAGCCGCCTGATCTCACGAGTTTACATTAATTGTTCGCTACACAGTGTAGCGAACCATTCACTCAACAATGAAATCAAGTGTATGTATGTTGGTGTGACAAGCTTTTACAGCTAGTTTAATGCCAGGTCAATATAATAACCACAAATACAATCATATGAGTGACTTAACCAATGTACTGCCCAGCCTGGACAAGAAATGTGTATGTTAACAGATTGTATAATTTCTCACCAAAAGGGCAATGACATGTGTATCCTGTCAGACCATTGGTGCAGTTGCCTTGGAAACAAGGTGCTGATGCGCAGTGGTTAACGGAAAGCTCACAAAACTCCCCTGAAAAGAACAAAAGGTTAAAGAGTTAACACTCCAAATCCTCTCTCCATCTCTGTTTTGAGACAAATGTCAAAATAATTCTGTACAGTATTTGGAATAATTGCTACAGTACTGTTTGTGTGTGTAAAGCCATTGTAGAATGCAGGTGTTCATCTGACATCTTAGTGTTGTGATTGCAGTAACCTCCAATTCTCAACCCTCAGTTTTAACATGAATTTGTAGTGACTGGGTTAGATGCATTATAGAGTCAATGTTGAGATTCAGGTTCAATATTACTTACCCTCATATCCAGGACTACAGTCACAGTGAACCCCATCCTCCGTGTTCAGGCACGTCCCTCCATGTTGACAGTGGACCTCCAGGCATACATCCACGTCAGCTGAGCAGTACAGGCCAGAGAAGCCCCTCTTACAGTGGCAACGGAACCCTCCTGGGTTATTAACACACACACTCTGTTTCTCGCAGGGTCTCTGGTCACACTCATCCACGTCTACTTCACACAGGGTGCCGGCAAAGCCCGTTGAACACAAACAATTAAAGATCTCATTCTGCGGCGACACAAAGATGACCGACGGGCTCTCCAGGACAAACAACTCTGGGCCGATGTGGACATTTTTGTTGCAGGTGGCTCCGTTCAGACAGGGGTTGACGAGGCAGGGGTCGCTGGTGATGTAGGACAAAGTGATGTTGCTCTGAGCCTCCAGAAGTTTCTGGTGGGCAGCAGAGATACTGCTGGCGACCTCTCCATTCAGGTACTGACCGTTGTAACTCTTCACCGCAGCCAGGAGCAGGACTTTATCGCCTGTAGGCTTAATCCCAAACATGTGAGTCTTGGAGGCCTGCAGGTTAAACAGGCTGTCCAGGGCTTTGACAAACTTCAAATAATTGAGAGACAAGAAGTCTTCGACCGAGGTGGACGCCACATAGAACAGTATACAGCTGTCCATGGAAGCGTTGGTGAAGCCTTTGTAGTTCACGTAGATACTGTTGTTAACGAGAGGGTGGAGGTGGTCGGTGGCCTCAATTGTGATGTTGTACGTAGCTTCTCCCTGGTATGGAGAGGACCAGAGATCACAGGTGCCGTCAGGGATAGTGAACATGTTAAGAGGTCCGTTTCTGATGCTGCAGTTAAATGTGTCCACCACATCCTGGTCCTCAGGTCTGACGTCGCCGATGAAGCCGCCAGGGAAGGCACTGCCATAGTACTTCACCTCGATGTAGACATTCCTCGAGACCGATGGGTTATCGTTCTCATCCTCGACTCTGACGTTAAACTTTGTGGTGGAGGACAGCGGAGGAGTCCCTGCGTCACTGATCACCACCGACAGATGAAACACAGAGTTGGCCTCCCGGTCCAAAGGTCTGGAGGTGGAAAGGACTCCATTAGAAGTTAGGGTGAAGCTCCTCCCTGAGGCAGGCTGGACGATCCAGTAGGAGAATGGCCCCTGGTTGGGAGGTAGATCAGCATCAGAGGTGTTGAGCCTGGCCACTATGGTACCAGCAGGCTGGTTCTCCTTCACCTGCCCATGTGTGTTGACCAATGTGGGGGCATTGTCATTAACATCAGTAATGATCACCACAACTTGAGCAGTCCCAGTGGCTGGCGGAAAACCCTGGTCTGTGGCTGTCACAGTCAGGTTGTATAGGGGCCACAGTTCTCTGTCCAGGGGGGTACTGACAGACACAAGTCCACTGACAGGGTCTACAAAGAAGGATGAGTTGATGTTTCCATCCGGGATGCTGTAGGAGAAGCGGCTCCACTCTGGGACAGAGTCCTGGTCCAGGGCAACCACTCTGATAACAGAATTCCCCACAAGGCTGTCCTCCCTGATCTCCGCACTGTAGAGCCCCGAGGAGAACTCTGGTGGGTCGTTAGTGTCCACTATATTGATGTGGACCAAGGCTTCGTCCACATCTAGCCCTGTGATGACGCCTCGGTTCTTAGCTAGGATTCTCAGGGTGGCATGGCTGTAGCCCTGCTTCCTCAGATCAGCGGTGATGTAGATCTCTCCACTCTGTTCATCTACGTCGAAGCCTGTCCAGCGGCTTTGTCCAATGAGCAGGTAGAAGACCTGTCCGTCGATGCCTTCGTCAGAGTCAGTGGCGGTTACCTTGCCAACTCTAGTTCCAATAGATACATTCTCGGAGACGGACAGGTTGAACTTGTGTTGCAGGAACGCTGGGCTGAACTCGTTGACTCCTGAGACTTGGATATAAACGTTTGCGACGCTGAATGAATGGCGGTTTTCTGCATCTGAGGCCTTGACAGTTATTTCGAAGGACTGCTTGAGCTCAAAGTCAAAGATATCCAGAGTGGTGACAGTGCCGTTCCTGGAGTCAATGGCAAACTGTCCAGAGTGTCCACTGGCCATCAGTGAGTAGGTGATATATGCATTGGCGCTTGAGTCTGCATCGGTAGCTCCGACCTGGAGGACCGGTGTCCCAACCGCAGAGTTCTCCAGCACTGAGGCTGTGTACTGTAACAATGTGAAGACCGGAGGGTTGTCGTTCACGTCACTGACATTCACGGTCATGATTACCGCCCCAGTCTTAGAGATCCAGCCTCCGTCTTTGGCGGTGATCTGAATACGATAAACTCTTTGTTTCTCATAGTCCAGCCTTTCGACTAGAGTAATCAACCCTGACCTCTGCCCTAAAGAGAACGGTGAATATTTGTTTCCTGACGTTATAGAATATGAGAGCACACCATTGACTCCATCGTCTCCGTCTTCGGCCTGGACTTTCCCAATGACTGACCCCACTAGCAGATCCTCAGGGACGGAGAAGGTAGCATACGTCTCTGAAAACCGCGGGGAAAACTGATTCTCTCCTGTGACCTCAAATTGAACAACAGCCTGTGATGAGAGAGGAGGGAACCCCTGGTCCTTTGCTGTAACTATGAGCATCAACAGTGAGTTAAGGCTTTGCCTCAATGTCCTATTAAGCATCAGTCTCCCATCGTCCATGTTTATTACAAAAACATCTGATGCGTTACCTCCGGCGAGACTGTATTCTATGGTAGTGTTGCTTTTGCTGCGATTGGAGTCCCGGTCCACGGCTGTTAGCCGCACCACCTCGGTTCCCATGGCGATGTTAAAGGGGATGGACAGGAGAGGCGGGAAAGGCAGGAAGCTGGGAGGGAAGTGGTTATACTGAACAACGGTTACAATGACCATGGAGTTACTGTATGAACGAACATTGCCACAGTCGGAGGCTACAACCGTAATACTAAGGCTCAGAGAGGCAGACTGATTTAGTAAAGACATGGGTTGCTTGGTGAGAATATCCCCAGTAGACGCATTGACCCAGAACTGCTCACTGGGAGGGTCGATCAGATACACAATCTGACTGTTTTGTCCCAGGTCAGCATCCATAGCGAGGACTCGCATAACAAATACTTCCTGGGCCCTGGTCTCAGTGACAGTAGCGGTGTAGACCTGTTTAGTAAAGACAGGTTTGTTGTCATTAACATCGGTTACGTCTATTGTCACGTCTGTACTAATGCTCCAAGCTGAGTCGTTGGCATTGACTTTCACCACATAATGGTCCTGGGTCTCCCTGTCCAGGGACAGCAACACTGTTATACACCCACTAGTCTTATCAATACTGAAGGGAAGAACGTCATCCCTCTGGTCAATTATGGAATAAGTAATCACAGCATTGGCACCGATGTCGTCATCTGTTGAGATTATCTGTAAAATGGTGTGTCCGATAGGAGAATCCTCAGTTATCTCAGTGAAGAAGATCTGTGTAAACCGAGGTGCGTGGTCGTTTGTGTCCAAAACCACCACTAGCATGACTGCAATGTCTTTATAGAAACTGTTGTTCTTGTCTGCAGCTACGATGGTTAAATTGTACTCAGGTATTTCCTCGCGGTCTAAACTCGTTGCTGTGCTCAGCATGCCCTTTTCTGAGTCGATGGTAAAAACATGGTCAATGTTCCGCTCTAAAATGCTGTACTGCACCTTTCCATAACTCCCAGAGTCCGCATCGATGGCGAGCACGTCACACACCCACGTCGCTGGAGAGTTCTCCGGTACCTCACACCTATATTCACTCTGAGTGAACTGTGGTGCGTTATCGTTCACATCAGTGACATTCACGTGAATCTCTGCATAAGAAGAGAACGGTGGAGAGCCTGCATCTCTGGCCTCCACCAGCAGTAGAAACTCTTTGTTGGTCTCATAGTCCAGAGGGTGGTGGATGGTCAACTGGCCAGTGACTTGGTGGAGGCGGAACAGGTGGTCAGAGTCTCCAGACACCAGGTAGAAGGACACTGGACCTGCTCTGGAAGTCCCGGCTGAGACCAGAGCTACCAAAGTTCCCTCTGGGTCCTCTTCAGAGAGAGATGGTCTGAGAACATCTACACCAACTGTGGGGAACTCTGAGGCATTCTGGAATCTGGTAAGGAGAGAGAAAAAAAGAAGAGGAAAATGCAGAGATGAGTTGGTGATGTGCCGGCTGGCAGGTCATCACCACAGTTAAAGAGCAACCCCCCTTTATACAGTCCTTCCCCACAAATCCCAGAGCAGACAAATAAAGATTAGAACTTTGAACCTGATGGTAACAGTTGTTGTGTCAAATTTAGGATTGTCTCCCCCGTCTTCCACGTGCACGTTGATAGTGATGTCGTTTGTCCCTGCGAGGGCACCAGTGGTGAGAATGGTTCCCCTGTGTGGGCTGATGAAGAACTGGCCAGTGTTCTGCCCGTATAAGACGAAGTGAAGCTGTGCATTGATCCCTGAGTCACCATCCACTGCTCTCACCGCACACACAACAGACCCTGCAGAACACGGGCACAAACAGCAGTGAAACAAATCATAAACACAGTGTACACCTATCATAATCGCATTAATAAAGGGCATTTGTAATAATATGATTTACTTTGTTTTCCTTGTTTATCTATGATATCTAAAAGGGCTGCTGTTACTAAACCCCCTCACCCGGAGCAGATCCAGCCGGCATGTTAGCCACATAGGGGCTGTGGAGGAACTGAGGCCAGTGGTCGTTGACATCCGCAACCAGGACAGACACCTGTACAGAGCTGGACAGCTGCTGTGTGGGGTGTGTGTCCCTGGCCACCACAGTCAGTCTGTAGATTGCCACCGCCTCCCTGTCCAGCACGCCAGTGGTCAACAGCTCCCCAGACGTGTCCTCAATAGAGAAGGGTCCATCAGCACTCTCTATGGAATACCTGGAATACAGTTAACCGTCGAATTACAGCAGTGAATCAAAAATAACATCACAGCAAAAGATCTAACCATATATACTTTCTCAACTCCAGTGATGAGGATCCACAGGACTTCCTATCTTGTTCCAGTCAAGGGAACTGTACCTTATTTGTCCATTGACACCTTCATCTGCATCATAGGCAGTGACCATGGCAAACACTGTGCCTGCAGGGCTATCCTCATAGACAATGGTGGTGTAGACCTCCTCACTAAACACTGGCCGGTTGTCATTCATATCGTCCACTACAACGTGGACTGTCACAGTCCCTGTCAGAGGCGGCAAACCTGAAGAGACCAAAAAAAAGAACAGTATCAAAAAGATACTAACAGCCTGTAACGGTGTTATGCTTTATTACTTGCTATAAGCATGTATGAGTTTTTATTTTGTGATGTCTCGACAAACATAAAAGAACATCTTATTCCATATTCATTACTGCTCAGAGATAGCTTAGCTAAATCCTACATCACACACGAATCACTGCAGTCGGGATTCACAGTGTGATATACAGTATACAATTTAGGTGCAGCCCTCATGTGTATGCATTATACTTGTAAAGCAGAAAAAACTGATATTTCTTAAAGGAACAACGTGTTTTTGTCATATGGAAGCAGAGACCGTGATCACCTGAGTCGACAGCCATGATGTCTAACTTGTAGAGAGATGTCACCTCCCTGTCCAGGCTCTGTAGCATGTGAAAGGTGCCGTTTGGAGACAGAGAGAAGAGACCCTCCCAGTCTCTATCTATGAAGTACCTCATCTGGCTGTTCACCCCTAGATCATCATCCCTAGCTGATACCTGGTCACAATTGGGGGGGGGGGGGTTAAGATATTACTGAAAGACAACAGGTATAATGTATTACTAATGTATTACTTGTATTGTATTCAACTCATGATACTACTGTGTGTTATGTCATACTGTATGTCATGTGGCAATTGTTTAATAGACTCAAAAGGGCTAATAATAACTCAATCATCATTATGAGATTACACGAAATGACAATGAATTATGGCTGCATCAAAATTATGTTGGTACATTGGTAACATGATGTGATTGTCTCCTGTCATAACATCCATCATAGTCTCTAGTGACATACATATCGAAGAGCTGGCAAACGCATGAAAGATTTGGTTCTGGGTTCTGAGATTACATTCATTGCAACGTCATCTGTTTGTTCATATGAAGCTGGAGGGTACTTCAGTCAGATTACTCCAGGTCCTAACCAGGTCCTTATTATAAAGGATCACTTGTTCCCAATGACTTACCTAACTAAATAAGGGTGTAATAATAAAGCAATGGCCCTACCACAGCAGTTACCTGGCGGGTGAGCTGAGACGGGTCTCCGCCGTTCTCCAACACATGGAGCGTCAGTGTGTCTGGAGAGAACTGCGGCCTACAGTCATTGACATCTAGGACAGTGATGTTGACCACAGCAGTGGCTGACCTGGGCATGCTGCCCTGGTCCATGGCTGTGACGGCTAGCAGGTGAAAGGAGGCTCTCTCTCTGTCCAGCCTGTCTATCAGGGAGATGACACCTCGGACTGAGTCCACCAGGAACGGGCTCCCCTGAGACAGCTGGTAGCGCACCTGTCCATTTAGAGTTCAGAGTTCTTATTGGTCATGTTTACAAAAACAGACATTTCAGAACATTAAAAACAAATACAAGACCAGAAGTATGTGGACACCTGCTGGTCAAACATCTCATTCCAAAATCATAGGCATTAATATGGAGTTGGTTCCCCCCTGTATAACAACCTCCACTCTTCTGGGAAGGCTTTCCACTAGAAGTTCTGCGGGGACTTTCTTCTGTTCAGCCACAAGAGCATTAGTGAGGTCAGGCACTGATGTTGGGGGATTAGGCCTGGTTTGCAGTTGGCGTTCCAATTCATACCAAAGGTGTTCGATGGGGTTGAGGTCAGGGCTCTGTGCAGGCCAGTCAAGTTATTCCACACCGATCTCGACAAAGCATTTCTGTATGGACCTCGCTTTGTGCATGGGTGCGCATCGGCATGCTGAAACTGGAAAATGCCTTCCCAAACTGTTGCCACAAAGTTGGAAGCACAGAATCTCCCTCCCTTCTTCCTAAGAGGCCTAGCCCGAACCATGAAAAACAGCCCCAGACCATTATTCCTCCTCCACCAAACTTTACAGTTGGCACTATGCATTCGGGCAGGTAGTGTTCTACTGGCATCCGCCAAACCCCGATACGTCCGTCGGACTGCAAGATGGTGAGCTTTACACCACTACAGCTTGGCATTGCACATGGTGATCTTAGGCTTGTGTGCGGCTGCTCGACCATGGAAAACCATTTCATGAAGCTCCTGAAGAACACTTCCTGTGCTGACGTTGCTTCCAGAGGCAGTTTGGAACTGAGGACAGACAATTTTTAGGCTCTACGCGCTTCAGCACTCGGCGGTCCCGTTCTGTGAGCTTGTACCACTTTGCGGCTGAGTTGTTGTTGCCCCTAGACATTTCCACTTGCCAATAGCAGCACTTACAGTTGACCGGGGCAACTCTAGCAGGGCAAAAAATGTACGAATTGACTTGTTGGTATCACGTTGATAGTCACTGAGCACTTCCCTGAGGCCATTCGTTATTAAAAATAAATAAATCGTACCCCCTTTTTTTCTCCCCAATTTCATGATTAGAATCTTGTCTCATCACTGCAACGTCCTCTGAAACATGACCCGCCAAGCCGCGCTTCTAAACACCCGTTTGCTCAATTTAGAAGCACCAATGTGTCGAAGGAAACACTGTTCAACTGATGACCGAAGTCAGCCTGCAGGCCCCCGGCCCGCCACAAGGAGTCGCTCGAGCGTGATGAGCCAAGTAAAGCACCTCCGGCCAAACCCCTATGGGACTCCCGGTCACGGTCGGTAATGAGACAGCCTGGGATCGAACCCCAGGCTGTAGTGTTGTCGCAACACTGCAATGCAGTGCCTTAGACCGCTGCGCCACTCGGGAGGCCTCAGTGAGGCCACTCTACTGCAAATGTTTGTCTATGGAGATTGCAGGGCTGTGTTCGATTCCATACACTTGTCAGCAACGGGTGTGGCTGAAATAGCCAAATCCACTCATTTTAAGGGGTGTCCACATACTTTTGTATATATAGTGTACATTAAATGTAATCCCAATATCTCGTCTGACCCTGGGACAGCTCATTACTGCACCTGTCCATTAAAGCCAATGTCCCCATCCAGAGCACGGAGCTGCAACAGGCTGGTTCCTCTGTGAGTATCCTCTCTGACTGCCAGGCTGTAGTAGTTGTGTGTGAACTCTGGGTTGTGATCGTTGGCGTCCTCTACATGCACTGCTAGGTTCATGGAGGAGGCCAGCGGAGGAGAGCCTCTGTCTGTGGCTGTCACAGTGACAGTCAGCGTATCCAACTGAAATTACATGACATTCACATTTCAGTCATTTAGCAGATCATTAAGTTAAAGGGGAAGTTTACTATTTTACTATTTAATGTTAGATGGTTCCTCACCCTGAGATCAGTTTATGGCTTGGTTTACTTTAAACGGCCAGTTTAAACTTCAGCTAACTTTAACTAGCAAAAAATCTGTGGGAGTGATAGGGGCATGGGGCACACAGGTGACACGGTCAACTTTTAAGTAACATCAAACCAAGTAATTGCATTAATTCTAGTAGGTTTCAGTGCCTGACCCTATCACTTCCATAAATTGTTTGCTAGTGATGGCTAAAGTTAGCTGAAGTTTGTAATGGATTTTTAAAGAAAACCAAACCATGGATTACTGTTTCTCCTGACCCATAAACGATGTTCAGGGTGAGAAACCTGCAAAGTGAAAATATAAAGTGAGTTCAGTTTATTAGCAGATATTCAACTAAAAGAGGTAAGGTACTGGGGTCTAGTCTAGTGGTAGTGTTGCCAACCCTGTACTATGTATGGCCTCTAGCAGTGGGGGTTTGATCCCCAGGTCTGCCACTTGTATGTCCTCTATCTGTCTCAGATGTATCACATCCCCTATCCCAGTAAAACGATTCTAAATAGAAAGAAACCTACTAAGTAGGTAACACTACCACATAATAATGATCAATGACAGTAAAACCATGCCACTATCAGCAAAATCAGTGCTAGAAAGAGTAAAAAGTTAAAAAGTAGAGTCAATTTACCTGCTCTCTGTCCAGAGGCTGCTGCAAGTACAGACGACCATTAGTACGGTTGATACTGAACACACTGACTGACGTGTCCTCCAGGGTGTAGACGACGTCCCCGTTGGATCCTGAGTCCACATCCACTGCCTGTATCACCATGACAACAGTCTGGAGAGCAGTGTCTTCTGGGATGGTGACACTACCGGCTGACGTGAAAGACGGCATGTTGTCGTTTATATCGTCTACATTGACGACAACACGTGCTGTGGCAGTGAGGCGTCTAGAAATGGACAGAGCACGATCGGTAGCCTGGACTGTCAGACGGTAGTCTGAGCTGCTCTCTCTGTCTAACTCTATGTTTAGGCAGAGAGCACCGTCTGGATTGACCGAGAATGTAGTGTCGCCATCTTCGGCTGTCACTTCTATGTCCACCTCTCCGTTCATACCTGACAGACAACATCAAGGAGGATTATTCAATACGAAGGATAGGATATCTGAAAGATACATAATCTATAATATCATGTAGTCTAACAATAAAATTGATGGATAATATCATCGTTTGAATACAAATGTGTAAAGTACAGTGCATTCGCAAATTATTCAGACCCCCTCTTCAGACTTATTTTCCACATTTTGTTACGTTACAGACTTATTCTAAAATTGATTAAATATATTTTTTTCTTCCTCAATCTACACCTAATAATCCATAATGACAAAGCAAAAACAGGTTTTTAGAAATTTTTGCAAATGTATAAAAAATAACATTTACATAAATATTCAGACTCAGTACTTTGTTGAAGCACCTTTGGCAGCGATTACAGCCTCGAGGCTTATAGGGTATGACGCTACAAGCTTGATATACCTATATTTGGGGAGTTTCTCTCATTCTTCTCTGCAGATCTTCTCAAGCTCTGTCAGGTTGGATGGGGAGCGTCACTGCACAGCTATTTTCAGGACTCTCCAGAGATGTTTGATCGGGTTCAAGTCCGGGCTCTGGCTGGGGACAATGAGATTTGTCCTGAAGCCACTCCTGCGTTATCTTTGCTATGTGCCCAGGGTCGTTGTCCTGTTGGGAGGTTCAACTTCCAACAGGACGTTCATCGTTCTCTCGATCCTGACTAGTCTCCCAGTCCCTGCCGCTGAAAACAACCCCACAGCATGATGCTGCAACCACCGTGCTTCACCGTAGGTATGGTGCCAGGTTTCCTCCAGACGTGACGATTGGCATTCAGGCCAAAGAGTTCCATCTCGGTTTCATCAGACCAAAGCATCTTGTTTCTCATGGTCGGAGAGTCCTTTTGGCAAACTCCAAGCGGGCTGTCAACTTTAGGAAGATTCTTGGTGGGTTCCAAACTTCTTCCATTTAGAATGATGGAGGCCACTGTGTTCTTGGGGACCTTCAATGCTACAGAAATGTAGCATTGAAGGGACCTTATATAGACAGGTGTGTGCCTTTCCAAAATATGTCCAATCAATTGAATTTTCCACAGGTGGATTCCAATCAAGGATAATCAATGGAAACAGGATGCACCTGAGCTCAAATAAGTCTCATAGCATAATGTCTGAATACTTATGTAAATAAGGTATTTGTTTTTTATTTTTAATACATTTACAAACATTTCTAAAAACTTGTTTTTGCTTGGTCATTATTGTGTGTAGATTGAGGATTTCTTTTTATTTAATCCATTTTAGAATAAGGCTGTAACATAAGTTGTGGAAAAAGCCAAGGGGTCTGTATACTTTCCAAATGCACTGTATGTAGTGTGTGATCTGCCTTTAGACTATGATTGTCTGGCATCTTTGTATTGCATATAGACACTGCAAACCACTTACTCTCACATAGAGGCGAAGAGGAAGTGAAGAAGAGTTCCAATAAAATGATCTTAGCTGTAACCTAAAGTGTCTGGTTAAAACAGTTATATGGAAGGGATTACACATATAGTAAAACATGTAACCATACTAAAATAAGCTGCACACAGACAACACAGTTCACAGACAAAGCAGTGGAACTACTCCAGGCATTCAGTCCAAGTAATCCCACCAACATCTTGGATAGTGCATCATTCTGCTTCTCAATCATTTAGCTCATTGGATCAATTGACGTTCACTGGATAAAACAGAACTCAACAAGACTGAAAGTGATTCCCTTGGACAAACTCCAGGACCAGCATCACCATTACCTTCTAACTGGTCAGTGTCTCTTCTTCACAATAAAAATGAGGCTGGTCTTTGTTCAGCTGGGACTATTCGCGGTTTTGTTTGGATCTTTGGATCCTGGGGTTGGTTGAATAAAAATGCATCCTCTAGGATCAGTCTATCCGGTACTGGAAGCGCATTCTTCAAACTCAACTTCTCTATTGTTCCCTCAAACTCTGTCTCGAGATTAGGAATGGATCTATTTTTTTGCCATTCATTCCAGTCATTGGCAGCAGAGAACTGGAAGGAAAGGCGGCCAAATGAAGTGTTGGCTTTGGGGACGACGAGTGAAATATACCTGCTGGAGCGCGTACTACGGGTGGGTGCTGCTATGGTGACCAGTGAGCTGAGATAAGGCGGGGCTTTACCTCGCAAAGACTTATAGATGACCTGGAGCCAGTGGGTTTGGTGACGAATATGTTGTGAGGGCCAGCCAACGAGAGCATAAAAGGTCACAGTGGTGGGTAACATATGGGGCTTTGGTGACAAAACAGTTGGCACTGATAGACTACGTCCAATTTGTTGAGTAGAGTGTTGGAGGCTATTTTGTAAATTACATCGCCGAAGGATCGTCAAGGATCGTCAAGGATCGGTAGGATAGTCCGTTTTACGAGGGTATGTTTGGCAGCGTGAGTGAATGAGGCTTTGTTGCGAAATAGGAAGCCGATTCTAGATTAAATTTTCGATTGGAGATGTTTAATATGAGTCTGGAAGGAGAGTTTACAGTCTAACCAGACACCTAGGTATTTGTAGTCGTCCAGATATTCTAGGTCAGAACCGTACAGAGTAGTGATGCTAGTTGGGCGGGAGGGTGCGGGCAGCAATCGGTTGAATAGCATGCACTTAGTTTTACTAGCATTTAAAAGCAGTTGGAGGCCACGGAAGGAGTGTTGTATGGCATTGAAGCTCGTTTGGAGGTTTGTTAGCACAGTGTCCAAAGAAGGGCCAGATGTATACAAAATGGTGTCGTCTGCGTAGAGGTGGATCAGAGAATCACCAGCAGCAAGAGCGACATCATTGATATACACAGAGAAACGAGTCGGCCCGGGAATTGAACCCTGTGGCACCCACAGAGACTGCCATAGGTCCGGACAACAGGCACTCTGATTTGACACACTGAACTCTATCTGAGAGTAGTTGGTGAACCAGACGAGGCAGTCATTTGAGAAGCCAAGGCTATTGAGTCTGCCGATGATTGCGAATGCTGTGATTGACAGAGTCGAAAGCCTTGGCCAGGTCGATGAAGACGGCTGCACAGAATGTTTTTTTCGATGGCGGTTATGATATCTTTTAGGACCTTGAGCGTGGCTGAGGTACACCCATGACCAGCTCGGAAACAAGATTGCATAGTGGAGAAGGTACGGTGGCATTCGAAATGGTCAGTGATCTGTATGTTAACTTGGCTTTCGAAGATTTTAAAAAGGCAGGGCAGGATGGATATACAGTATATCACAAAAGTGAGTACGCCCCTCACATTTTTGTAAATATTTGAGTATATCTTTTCATGTGACAACACTGAAGAAATGACACTTTGCTACATTGTAAAGTAGTGAGTGTACAGCTTGTATAGCAGTGTACATTTGCTGTCCCCTCAAAATAACTCAACACACAGCCATTAATGTCTAAACCGCTGGCAACAAAAGTGAGTACACCCCTAAGTGAAAATGTCCAAATTGGGCCCAATTAGCCATTTTCCCTCCCCGGTGTCATGTGACTCTTTAGTGTTACAAGGTCTCAGGTGTGAATGGGGAGCAGGTGTGTTAAATTTGGTGTCATCGCTCTCACACTCCCTCATACTGACTGGTCACTGGAAGTTCAACATGGCACCTCATGGCAAAGAACTCTCTGAGGATCTGAAAAAAATATTTGTTGATCTACATAAAGATGGCCTGGGCTATAAGAAGATTGCCAAGACCCTGATACTGAGCTGCAGCACGGTGGCCAAGACCATACAGAGGTTTAACTGGACAGGTTCCACTCAGAACAGGCCTCGCCATGGTCGACCAAAGAAGTTGAGTGCACGTGCTTGGCGTCATATCCAGAGGTTGTCTTTGGGAAATAGACGTATGAGTGCTGCCAGCATTGCTGCAGAGGTTGAAGGGGTGGGGGGTCAGCCTGTCAGTGCTCAGACCATACGCCGTACACTGCATCAAATTGGTCTGCATGGCTGTCGTCCCAGGTGGAAGCCTCTTCTAAAGATGATGCACAAGAAAGCCCGCAAACAGTTTGCTGAAGACAAGCAGACTAAGGACATGGATTACTGGAACCATGTCCTGTGGTCTGATGAGACCAAGATAAACGTATTTGGTTCAGATGGTGTCAAGCGTGTCTGGCGGCAACCAGGTGAGGAGTACAAAGACAAGTGTGTCTTGCCTACAGTCAAGCATGGTGGTGGGAATGTCATGGTCTGGGGCTGCATGAGTGCTGCCGGCACTGGGGAGCTACAGTTCATTGAGGGAACTGTGAATACCAACATGTACTGTGACATACTGAAGCAGATCATGATCCCCTCCCTTCGGAGACTGGGCCGCAGGGCAGTATTCCAACATGATAACGACCCCAAACACACCTCCAAGACGACCACTGCCTTGCTAAAGAAGCTGAGGGTAAAGGTGATGGACTGGCCAAGCATGTCTCCAGACCTAAACCCTATTGAGCATCTGTGGGGCATCCTCAAACGGAAGGTGGAGGAGTGCAAGCTCTCTAACATCCACCAGCTCCGTGATGTCGTCATGGAGGAGTGGAAGAGGACTCAAGTGTCAACCTGTGAAGCTCTGGTGAACTCCATGCCCAAGAAGGTTAAGGCAGTGCTGGAAAATGATGGTGGCCACACAAAATATTGACACTTTGGGACCAATTTGGACATTTTCACTTAGGGGTGTACTCACTTTTGTTGCCAGCGTTTTAGACATTAATGGCTGTGTGTTGAGTTATTTTGAGGGGACAGCAAATGTACACTGTTATACAAGCTGTACACTCACTACTTTACATTGTAGCAAAGTGTCATTTCTTCAGTGTTGTCACATGAAAAGATATACCCAAATATTTACAAAAATGTGAGGGGTGTACTCACTTTTGTGATATACTGTAGGTCTATAACAGTTTGGGTCTAGAGTGTCTCCCCCTTTGATGAGGGGGATGACCGTGGCAGCTTTCCAATCTTTAGGGATCTCAGGCGATACGAAAGAGGTTGAACAGGCTCGTAATAAGGGTTGCAACAATTTCAGCTGATCATTTTAGAAAGAGAGGGTCCAGATTGTCTAGCTCAGCTGATTTGTAGGGATCCAGATTTTTCAGAACATCAGCTGTCTGGATTTGGGTGAAGGAGAAGCAGGGGGAGGCTTTGACAAGTTGCTGCAGGGGGTGCTGAGATGTTGGCCGGGTTAGGGGTAGCCAAGTGGAAAGCTTGGCCAGCCGTAGAAAAATGCTTATTGAAATGATCGATTATCGTAGATTTATCAGTGGTGACAGTGTTTCTTATCCTAAGTGCCGTGGGCAGCTGGGAGGAGGTGCTCTTGTTCTCCATGGACTTTACAGTGTCCCAGAACCTTTTGTTATTAGTGCTACACGAAGCAAATTTCTGTTTGAAAAGCTAGCCTTAGCTTTCCTAACTGACTGGGTATATTGGTTCCTGACTTCCCTGAAAAGTTGCATATCGCGGGGCTATTCGATGCTACGCATAACGCCACATGATGTTTTTGTGCTGGTCAAGGGCAGTCAACTCTGGGGTGAGCCAAGGGCTATATCTGTTCTTAGTTCAATTTTTTTTTAATGGGGCATGCTTATTTAAGGTGGTGAGGAAAACAATTTTGAAGACAACCAGGCATCCTCTGCTGATGGGATGAGGTCAATATCCTTCCAGGATACCCGGGCCAGGTTGATTAGAAAGGCCTGCTCTCTGAAGTGTTTTAGGGAGCGTTTGACAGTGATGAGGGGTGGTCGTTTGACCACGGACCCATTTTGCATGCAGGAAATGAGGCAGTGATCGCTGAGATCCTGGTTGAAGACAGCAGAGGTGTATTTAGAGGGCAAGTTGGTCAAGATGATATCTAAGAGGGTGCCCATGGTTACGGATTTAGGGTTGTACTGGTATGTTCCTTGATAATTTGTGTGAGATTGAGGGCATCTGTCTTAGATTGTAGGATGGCCGGGGTGATAAGCATGTCCAAGTTTAGGTCACCTAACAGGACGAACTCTGAAGATAGATGGGGGCGATGAATTCACATATGGTGTCCAGGGCACAGCTGGGTGCTGAAGGTGGTCTATAACAAGTGGCAACGGTGAGAGACTTGTTTCTGGAAAGGTGGATTTTTAAAAGTAGAAGCTCAAATTGTTCGGGCACAGAAATGGATAGTATTACAGATCTCTGCAGACTAACTCCGCCACCTTTGGCAGTTCTATCTTGTCGGAAAATGTTATAGTTAGGGATGGAAATTTCTGGATTTTTGGTGGCCTTCCTAAACCAGGATTCAGACACGGCTAGGACATCCGGGTTGGCGGAGTGTGCTAAAGCAGTGAATAAAACAAACTTAGGGAGGATGTTTCTCATGTTAACATGCATGAAACCAAGGCTTTTACGGTTACAGAAGTCAACTAATGAGAGCGCCTGGGAAATAGGAGTGGAGCTGGGGACTGCAGGGCCTGGATTAACCTCTACATCACCAGAGGAACAGAGGAGGAGTAGGATAAGGGTACTGCTAAAGGCTATAAGAACTGGTCGTCTAGTACTTTCGGAACAGAGAGTAAAAGGAGCAGGTTTCTGGGCACGGTAGAATAGATTCAAGGCATAATGTACAGACAAGGGTATGGTAGGATGTGAGTACATTGGAGGTAAACCTAGGCATTGAGTGACGATCAGAGAGGTTTGTTCTCTAGAGGCACCATTTAAGCCAGGTGAGGTCACCGCATGTGTGAGGGGTGGAACAAAAGGGCTAGCTAAGGCATATTGAGCAGGGCTGGAGGCTCTACAGTGAAATAAGACAACAATCACTAACCAAAACAGCAATAGACGAGGCATATTGACATTAGGGTGAGGCATGTGTAGCTGAGTGATCATAGGGTTCAGTGAGTAGCTAGGCGATCATAGGGTTCAGTGAGTAGCTAGGCGAGCTGGAGACACGGCGATTCAGACAGCTAGCAGGCCGGGGAGAGCAGGCTAGCAGATGAGCCTCGGGGACGTTGCAACGGAAGAGCCTGTTGAAACCCCCTCGGACGGTTACGTCAGCAGACCAGTCGCGATGGATCGGCGGGAATTGACCTGGCTGAGGCTGGCTGATGTCCGAGTTAACGGTGATGACCGCTAGCAGTGGCTAACTGACTACTAGCTAGTAGCTAGTTAGCTGGCAAGCTTCTGATGGGGGTTCCGGTTCTAAAGTATAAAAATAGCAGATCCATACCACATTGAGTGAGGCGGGTTGCAGGAGAGTATATTCAGTCCGTAGATGGAAATTGAGATTAAACATATAAAAAATGTATACGAAATATATACGAAGAAAACGATAATTACACGTGACGGGACAAGACAAACAAAACAGACGCCCGACTGCTACGC
This sequence comes from Salvelinus fontinalis, assembly GCF_029448725.1. Classification (NCBI taxonomy): domain Eukaryota; kingdom Metazoa; phylum Chordata; class Actinopteri; order Salmoniformes; family Salmonidae; genus Salvelinus; species Salvelinus fontinalis. The sequence continues at coordinate 166,279 of NW_026600260.1, forward strand.
CATCTTGGACTAAATTGAGATCCATACCACATTGGGTATTCCAGCCGATCCATCACGACTGGTCTGCCGACGTAACCGTCCGAGGGGGTTTCAACAGATTGATGAGGATTTTTTTTATTTTTTATACATACATAAAATGTGGTAAGTCAAGGGGTCTGAATACTTTCCCAATGCACTGTATATACAAACGTATGTGAACACCCCTTCAAATGAGTGGATTCAGCTATTTCAGCCACATCTGTTGCTGACAGGTGTATCAAATTGAGCACACAGCCATGCAATCTCTATAGATAAACATTGGCAGTAGAACAACCTTACTGAAGAGCTCAGTGACTCACCGTCATAGGATGCCACATTTCCAAGTCAGTTCATCAAATTTCTGCCCTGCTAAAGCTCCCCTGGTCAACTGTAAGTGCTGTTATTGTGAAGTGGAATTGTCTTGGAACAACAACGGCTCAGCTGAGAAGTGGTAGGCCTCACAAGCTCACAGAATGGGACCGCTGAAGCGTGTAGCGTGTAAAAATCGCCTGTCCTCGGTTGCAAAACTGACTACTGAGTTCCAAACTGCCTCTGGAAGCAACGTCAGCATAAGAACTGTTCATCAGGAGCTTTATGAAATGGGCTTCTATGGCTGAGCCACACACAAGCCTAGGATCACCTACCGCCATTGGATTCTGGAGCAGTGGAGACACGTTCTCTGGATTGATGAATCACGCTTTACAATCTAGCAGTCCGACAAATAACTCTGGGAATGCTACCTGTCCGAATCCACAGTGCCAACTTTAAAGTTTGGGGGAGGTAGGAATGAATGTCTGGAGCTGTTTTCCATGGTTTGGGCAAGGCCCCTTAGTTCCAAGTGAATGGAAATCTTAATGCTACAAAATACACTGACATTCTAGATGATTCTGTGCTTCCAACTTTGTGGGAGGCCCTTTCCTGTTTCAGCATGACAACATCTAGTGGAAAGCCTTCCAAGAAGAGTGGAGGCTGTTATAGCAGCAAAGGGGGGACCAACTCCATATTAATGGCCATGATTTTAGAGATGTTCGACAAGCAGGATCCACATTCTTTTGGTCATAAATTTAACCTTTATTTAACTAGGAAAGTCAGTTAAGAACAAATTCTTATTTACAATGACTGGCCAAAACACCGGACGACGCTGGGCCAATTGTGCGCCACTCTATGGGACTCTCAATCACGGCTGGTTGTAATACAGCCTGGAATCGAACCAGGGTGTCTGTAGTGACGCCTCTAACACTGAGATGCAGTGCCTTAGACCACTGCGCCACTCGGGAGCCCAAAGCCTGGCTGGACAACTAGGTCCGGGGACAGAGACATGTCCAGGTCATTTTATGGAATGATGGAGAACCGGAGATTACATGTAAAAAATGTAAATGGCATAGAGATGGCAATGAGATAGTTGTTTTATTAGTCATTTGCAAGGAGCTCAACTACTGTTGAAATGATCATAGATCCGTGATCAAATGTCCAGGTTACGTATACAGTAGAGCCTGTTTTCAGCAGACAAGCCTTGATGTGGCTTTGATCATGTGATGTGGCTGACTAGTAAATAAATAAATAGGACCGAAACTGGTAATGCTTTGTCCGTTTGATACCTAATAAACACAACCTTGGTCTATACAGCACCTGTCTGTGTCAGGTGGTATGTTAAACATGTTGTTCCACACTCACCGTCATCCGCATCAGAGACATTGAGAGAGAGGAAGCAGGTTCCAACAGGGCTGTCCTCTGGTACAGAGACAGAGTAAGAGTCCAGTCTGAACACTGGACGGTTATCGTTGACATCCAGCACATTAAAATAGACCCTGACTCTGCTGGCCCCTAAGGCCCCATGCTTCACTACCACTGTCAGGATGTAGAGTCTCTGGGTTTCGTAGTCCAGGGAGCGTGACAGCAGAAAGTCACCGGAGAGATGGCTGAGCAGGAACAGGCCCTCCCCGTCGTCCTCCGACACAGAGAAGATGGTGTTTGTCGATCCTTTGCTGTGCTCTCCTGCTTCCACGTTCCCCACTATTGTTCCTGTCAATACATGGAATTAGACAGTACACTCAGGATGAAATTCTCTGATGTGTCTGATGGTTTGGTAACTTACTATTACCAATGCTGGTTCCAATGGCTCAGTGGGGGTTAAAGTATGGTGCTGGCAACACCAGTGTTGTGCGTTCATTCCCCACGCACTCATAACTGGCAATGTTTCATCATCACCATTCTCTAACATGAGGAAGGTGGAGCACACCAGGAGGTATTTAATCCTCTAACTGAAATAGGCAGGGGAGTTGGTGGAATTTCATTTAAAGCCATGAGGTTTAAAACATTAAAAGAAATACTGAGCATTAACATCTACCAATAACTTCCTAAGCCGATCAGTCAGTAGGTGTCAGCCTGAAGACTTCGTAACTGAGGCATGTGACTCTGGATTAAAGAACAAACATGTATGAGCAAGCTTAACTAATCAGCATTTAAATATCTGAGAGAAGGAAAGGGGTAAACACCGCTCTACCTGGTTGTGTGTCCTCTTTCACCTGAAAAGAATAGACAAGTTTGTAGAAGGACAGTGGTGTGAGGCGTCTTTGTGGAGAATGTGTAGCGCCTGGCTTGCTGTTGCCATGCCAATGAGATCTATGATACCAGGAGGACAGAGGGTGCCGCTTCACCAAGGTCATATTGGACCACTTCTCCTGGTTGCTGGCAGCTTGGCTAGCATCGGCCATATTGGAAAATGGCACTCCATTGAAAAACATGTAGTTGACAACCTGTTAAAACAGACGAAGCACACCCCAATGAAGGCATTAGAGCAGTAACATTCGTGGCAATACAAAAAAAGTTCATTGCAAACAGTGTGTGACTTTCCTTTATAAAAAAAAAATTAACAATCTTACAAAACATATAATAAAATGAATGTCCAAATATGTGTGGTTCAGTATTTTATATAGAAGCAATAGAATAACTACTCCAATGTGGATACTACTATATAATTAATGGTGATATTGAGTAACATTTTGAAGGACAACACATCTATGGTAAACTGAAACCTACATCAACCGGAACAGAAGCTTCTTAGTCCCTCAGTCTGACACAAAGAGGAGAAAACAGCTTTTGTGGCATAACTTTTCTGAAGGCAGTAACATTATACTTTGAATTGGAGGCGCTGCACTTTCGCTGCTCCACTTCTTTCTCCAGTTCTCTTTCACAGCACCAGAGACCAGTCTTGAATGTTTCATTCTTCCCCTCCCCCGGGATCCTGCCTTTGACAGTCCCTATAATGCCAACCTGTTCTATTACTTCAGACAGAGTGAGAGGACTCTATAACTGTTTCTGTCTTTCAATTGGAAAACTTTTGTTTGAACAGGAGTTCATAGCCAGCAAACTTTAAAGGTCCAACGCAGCAGTTTTTAATCTCGATATCAAATCATTTATGGGTAACAATGCATTGTTTTCAATTCAAATGGTAAAAATATTATGTGGAAATATATAAAGTACACGAAATCACGTGTTTGACTGCACTGCCCCTTTAGGGCAGCTATCATTGAAAATGAATGACTCAAAATGGTACATGTTTTTTTTCCCCTCATGAGAATTACACATACATTGAAGAATAAAAAGACAAAACAATTGAAAAATTGTGGCACACTATTGGTCACTGACTGGAATTTGGAACCCGACTCCAAAGCTTCAGTGGACTACAACTAGGCAATACAAGACTAGACATTTCAGGACCTCAGGTGAAGAATAGAGAATAGAATATAATATGAAAGCAAGTTGAATAAAACAGAAGATGCTATAGAATGCAAAATAACATGTAGGTCTATGGAGCTCTTGAAAGTCCTGAATGAATGTCGGAATTCGAGGAAACTTACCATTAGATAATAAATAAAAGTTTTCCATTTGATTAATGATCCAGCAGTGTCCATTTTCGTGATCAAAGACACAATCTTAACCATCTGAGCGCAGTTACCTCTCCATTGGTGTTTTCACTCAAGTGATGATAGTGAGAAAACCGCATGCATTTAGATCACATAAACGTGTCCAGGGGGTACGGTCCGTGCTGGCGGCATTCGTGTAGCCTAGTCAAATAGTTGGTCGCAGCACAGGCAAGGGGAAACTTGTTGGAGCCTATCGCGGGTGGAAAGAGCTAATAATGAGCCGAATGAGCTACTGTCACCTACAATTGAACGTCTGACTGAACATGCTGACCACACCGGTCGCGTTACTTGCGCGAGCGTTGCAAAATCAATTTACACATACATGTTAAGCTTCGAACACACCGAGAGCTTCATTGCATTTTGGTACAACAGAATTACATTAATTTCCAATGAAACGCTGCGTTTCAAATCAAACCAAATCAAATTGTATTAGTCACATGCACCGAATACAACAGATATTCACCTAACAGTGAAATGCTTACTTAGGAGCCCCTAACCAACAGTGCAGTTTAAAAAATATATGAATAAGAATAAGAGATAAAAGTAACACGTAATTAAAGAGCAGCAGTAAAAAATAACAATATATACAGGGGGGTGCTGGTAAAGAGTCAATGTGCAGGGGCAACGGTTAGTTGAGGTAGTATGTACATGTAGTTAGAGTTATTAAAGTAACTATGCATAGATGACAACAGACAGTGGCAGTGGTGTGGAGAGAGGGGGGGGTATAGAGGTTCTGGATGGCAGGAAGCTTAGCCCCAGTGTACTGGGGCGTACGCACTACCCTCTGTAGTGCCTTGCGGTCGGAGGCCGAGCAGTTGCCATACCAGGCAGTGATGCAACCAGTCAGGATGCTCTCGATGGTGCAGCTGTAGAACCTTTTGAGGATCTGAGGACCCATGTCAAATCTTTCCAGTCTCCTGAGGGGGAATAGTTTTTGCCGTGCCCGCTTCACGGCTGTCTTGGTGTGCTTGGACCATGTTAGTTTGTTGGTGATGTGGACACCAAGGAACTTGAAGCTGTCAACCTGCTCCACTGCAGCCACGTCGATGAGAATGGGGCGTGCTCGGTCCTCTTTCTCCTGTAGTCCACAATCATCTCCTTTGTCTTGATCACGTTGAGGGAGAGGTTGTTGTCCTGCCACCACACGGCCAGTTCTCAGACCTCCTCCCCATAGGCCGTCTCGTTGTTGTCTGCAAATTTAATGATGGTGTTGGAGTCGTGCCTGGCTATAGTTTTGGATAGTCGGTTAGGACATCTACTTTGTGCGTGACTCAAGGAATTTTTCCAACAATTGTTTACAGACAGAATATTTCACTTATAATTCACTATCACTTTACTGCATCACAATTCCAGTGGGTCAGAAGTTTACATACACTAAGTTGACAACAGCTTGGAAAATTCTAGAAAATTATGTCATGGCTTTAGAATCTTCTGATAGGCTAATTGACATCATTTGATTCAATTGGAGGTGTACCTGTGGATGTATTTCAAGGCCTACCTTCAAACTCAGTGCCTCTTTGCTTGACATCATGGGAAAATCAAAAGAAATCAGCCAAGACCTCAGAAAAAATTGTAGACCTCCACAAGTCTGGTTCATCCTTGGGAGCAATTTCCAAATGCCTGAAGGTACCACGTTCATCTGTACAAACAATAGTACGCAAGTATAAACACCATGGGACCACGCAGCCGTCATACCGCTCAGGAAGGTGACGCGTTCTGTCTCCTAGAGATAATCGTTTTTTTAGTGCGAAAAGTGCAAATCGATCCCAGAACTACAGCAAAGTACCTTGTGAAGATGCTGGAGGAAACAGTCATAAAAGTATCTTTATCCACAGTAAAACGAGTCCTATATCGACATAACCTGAAAGGCTGCTCAGCAAGGAAGAAGCCACTGCTCCAAAACTGCCATAAAAAAGACAGACTACGGTCTGCAACTGCACATGGGGACAAAGATCGTACTTTTTGGAGAAATAATGGCCATCATAATGTTTGGAGGAAAAAGGGGGAGGCTTGCAAGCTGGAGAACACCATCCCAACCGTGAAGCATGGGGTGGTGGCATCATGTTATGGGGGTGCTTTGCTGCAGGAGGGACTGGTGCACTTCACAAAATAGATGGCCTCATGAGGATGAAAAATTATGTGATATATGATATATTGAAGCAACATCTCAAGACATCAGTCAGGATGTTAAAGCTTGGTCGCAAATGGGTCTTCCAAATGGACAATGACCCCAAGCATACTTCCAAAGTTGTGGCAAAATGGCTTAAGGACAACAAAGTCAAGGTATTGGAGTGGCCATCACAAAGCCCATGTGCGAGCAAGGAGGCCAACAAACCTGACTCAGTTACAAAACCAAAATTGGTTCCATACAGAACCCTATTATATGGAGCCCAAGGGTTTATATGGAACCAATGTTGGTTCAGTGAAGAATAACCTGATCAAAGAACACTACAAAAGGGTTCTATATAGAACCTTTAGGGGTGCCCTTTTTAGTTGTATCAGAATTATTTTTTTCTAAGTGTAAGGTGACTTGGTGAGAGGTGTCAGTAGCTTCATTGGGCAGGCCCGGCTCCAGGATGAAATGCCTGAAGGGGCATTTTAAATCAATGGGGGCCACAACTAGTATTGCTTTAGAGCCCTAAAAGATAAGGTAGATTGGTCCTATTACTTTTCAAATGTCAGTCTACATAACTTAAAACTCAAAAGGCACTCGCACATCTGAGCAATCTTTTTTGCAGGTGCATGGTAAGAGTTGAACAAGATGAAGGAAAAAGGAGCGGTATCACTGATCTTTAATAAGCTTACGTATCGGCCTCACGGCCTTCGTCGGAGCTTTTGTGAGTTTAAAAAAAATTAGCACCCTTATGTAGACCTAGCCCCTCCCACATCCGTTCTACATATCGAAGGGGGTTGGAGGCAAAGGAAAAACAAATTTAATGCTACCAAATATAACAATATGCATTTCATAAATATTCAAATAAAGTGTGTAAATAAGACGTATTAAACACGTCTGTAAAACCATAATGAGGACATTAATCATTGGCTACATCGTACAAAAAACATCAGAGTAATCTGATATAGGGGCATAATTCATGTTCAAATTCACAACATAACATACATAGGCATTTCAAGACCTTTAGGAAATAATGTCTGGAGGGTATCTTTTTAGTATTATTAATGTCACCTCCCCTGTCTGATATCTTAACTTTCTCTATGCCACAAAATCTTAAGGTAGAAATGTCATGCTTCAGGGCATTAAAATGTACAGCGACTGGATAATCCCTGTAGTTTCTCCTGATTGAACTTTTATGTTCACTAATTCTCTGTTTGAGAGAGCGAGAGGTTTTACCTACATAGCACAGCCCACATGGACATGTAATAATGTAAATAACAAGGGTGGTGGAACACGTAAAAATGCCATTTATTTGGAACCATTTTCCTGTATGTGGGTGGCAGAAGAATTAGACTGAAATAGTCTACAAAATTTAACGTTCAATAATTTGAAGAAAATACATTTCAGTTGAATTTGTGACACAATGAGTAAGCTGTGATAGGAGAACTGAGGATGGATCGACAACATTGTAGTTACTCCACAATACTAACTTAATTGACAGAGTGAAAAGAAGGAAGCCTGTACAGAATAAAAAATATTCCAAAACATGCATCCTGTTTGCAAAAAGGCACTAAAGTAATACTGCAAAAATTGTCAAAGCAATTAACTTTTTGTACTGAATGCAAGCACATTGGCTGCATCATGTTATGGGTATGCTTGTAATTGTTAAGGACTGGGGAGTTTTTCAGGATAAAAAATAAAAATAATGGAGCTAAGCAAAGGGCAAATTCCTAGAGGAAAACCTGGTTCAGTTTGCTTTCCACCAGACACTGGGAGATGAATTCACCTTTCAGCAGGACAAAAATCTAAACCACAAGGCCTAATCTACACTGGAGTTGCTTACCAAGAATTTTGACTTAAATCTATTTGAACATCTATAGCAAGCCCTGAAATGGTTGTCTGGCCATGATCAACAACCAATTTGACAGAGCTTGAAGAATTTTGAAAAGAATAATGGGCAAATGTTGCACAATCCAGGTGTGGAAAGCTCTTAGAGACTTACCCAGAAAGACTCGCAGCTGTAATCGCTGACAAAGGTGCTTCTTGAAAGTACTAACTCAGGGGTGTGAATACTTATGTAAATGAGATACTTCTGTATTTAATTTGGAATGAATTTGCAAAAATGGATTAAAAACATATTTTCAATTTATCATTATGGGGTATTGTGTGTACATAGATGAGAGAAAAACAAATATTTAATCAATTTTGAATTCAGGCTGTAACACAACTAAATATGGAATAAGTCAAATAGTATGAATACTTTCTGAATGCCCATTTATGTACATTACATTTAAAAAATCAGCCAAACAACCAGCGGAAATAGGCCTACATGAGGTAAAACCAAACCAATAAATGAATCATTCTGGCCCAGTGGCCAGGGCCATGAAGATTGTAAGCTTACCATTTAGAAGAGTTGCCATTGAGTCAATTGCATCCAAACCTCCTCATAAAGGAAGCTCATCCACTGCAAGAAACTCCACAATCGCTGACACATGCAGATGACTTCTTCCTAGCTGCTCTGTATTCACAAGAGTGGACATTTCTTTCACTTGGCGTTTGTTTTGTCTGCCGTTAAATCATGCATTTCAAATGCTCTTTACAAGAGGTATGCTTCCCCAGTCCTTTAGTGTTGCCATTGTCATGGTTTCAACTTGAGTAGCCAGTTTTAGGGAAAGCTCTGCCCGAATTAGCATTTATGCCACTCTCAAGTCTAGCATTCAAGACACTCTCTGTGATTGAACCAGGCGCTACAAAAAGCCAGCTCTCTCCCACTGAACATGCGGCTTGGGTAAGTGTCAATACAAACACATGCTTGATGTGATGGAACCCTGCTGGTGCTAGGCCCTGTCTCTTTTAGATCTTGTTGGTCAGCAGGCGGCGTGGGGGATGGGCGGGTATTACTGCTAGGCTCCTCAACCTTGGTGGTCAGGCTAGTAGAATGCTCCTTGAGCTCGGCATCACTCTCAGCATGGTGATCCTCAGTTTTTTTCCCCTTGGCGGATTTCGGATATCCATGCTGATCAAAGCTTAGCCCCTAACTAGCTATAATTATTCAGCGTTACCAAAACTTAATGAAGCTAGGTGCTAGCTAGCCTAGTAGCTGTAGTCTGCTAGCTGTCTACAAAAGTGACCAACTTTTTTCCCTCTCTGTGAGAAAAAAACAAAAACCTTATGACATTGCATGGCTAGGTTCCCAATCAGAATGCATTTCTGGATTTTAACTACTAAATATTGCATTATTACACCCTCCCTCCCACCACTCAGATCTTGAGTGGACACCCAGCATATAGCCTTGGTCCTGGTCTGCACTACAGCACTACTGCACCCCTGAGACACCCACAGGCCACTGCCACAGCGTCCCTGGAGAAATTAGGGTTAAGTGCTTTGCTCAAGGTCACAGCGACAGATAAAATGAAAAAAAATACAAATGTTTTATGGGGAAACAAAACTGCGGGTGGGGGCTGCTGGGCATAAATTCTATCTACGGGGGCCATGCCCGGCATTACCACCGCAAAGTGCCGGCCCAGTCATTTGGCCTAATTTAGGCCTGAATCACTCATGATAGTGGCTTATCCATAGCGATTCAGTGAGTCAGTGCTGTGGTCCAGTGGCACACACCCACTGCCCGTGAGCGTCCCGCATGACCCAAACGTCACTTTCATTAGATGAAAGAGATGCATTTCATTTACTGATGCTTGTTTCATGTTTTATACTTAGATGTAATGTTTTTTTCACCCGTGATTTGTCACTTCTTCATGAAGAAATACATGCATTGTTACTTTTTCATCAAATAAATATATTATTCCTATTTGAAATTATTTTCATCTATTAGTTTGCTTTTTCAATGAGGGAATAGGCTATTGAATGCAAAGAACAGGGCAGCCAAAACCTCAGAATCACTATGTTTTGTCTAGTTGTTTTTCTTCCTGACCTGGACCCATGCCATATCCTTTGTGATCCTGGAAAACAATGGTCTATTTAAATATCTTCCTCTACTATTATGCCAGCCAAGGGTGATCCTGCCTTCCAGTGTCAGATGGAGAATTCATTCAGCTGCATGGCATTTACTCAGACAGATGGTGAATGGGAAGAATGGGCGAGAAAAAAATACCCACCAGTCTTTGAAGGCTATAGCTTCCAAGGGAGCCAGAGGGAGAAAACATTTGCACTGAGCTGATATTAAGAGTCTGTTTAACCCATCCTGACATCACTGAAATCTCTTTAGATATCCACATAATGAGTAAACTAATGGTCAAAAGTAGTGCACTATATAGGGATTAGGGTGCCCTTTGGGACGAGGCCTAACTAACCAAAGACTATAGCTAGATTTATGATGTGTAGAATTTATATGTTAGATATACAGGATACGAACATTCCATTCCAGCTAAATAATGGATATATAGGGTTTTGCAACAAAACCAATTGTAATACACATCTAAAATCTATTAATAAAAAATCTGAGGACAGTCAGATTTTACACACATAAAGGTAACCATAAGCATTCATTTCCGATGAAAAAGCACAAATGTGACAAATGTGTGAATATAGTATTATTTTTTTTTATTTTCTCTATGTGTGAAAAGTCATCCACACACTAAATATATAAAACTGACAGAGACACATTCATTCCTGTCTTTGAAAGACCAACAAGCCTTGAACAATTACAGTGCCTTCAGAAAGTATTGACACCCCTTGACTTTTTCCACATTTTGTTGTGTTACAAAGTGGGATTAAACTGGATTTCATTGTAATGTTTTTGTCAACTACTTACACAAGCTACACTGTAATGTCAAAGCGGAAGAATAATTGTAACATTATTAAAAAACACAACATATCATGATTAGATATGTATTAAACCCCCCCCTGAGTCAATAATAATAAATACATGTTAGAATCACCTTTGGCAGCGATAACAGTTGTGAGTCTTTCTGGGTAAGTCTCTAAGAGCTTAGCTTGGAAGTAAGTGAGACTGTCATTATGCATAATGTACTTAGTAATATTCATGTTATACCAGTGCAGTGGTATATTTTTATATGACAAAATACCGTACCGATGTTAACATAGCGTTAATTAGCACCCATTTGCATGTGAGCTAGCTAATTGCTCACAATGAGGAAATCTTATTTGGACAAATTTGCCTACTTGATCAGTAAGCCTACATGTACAGTTACGTAATCGATTTGATCGTTGAGTTTCTGTGTTTCTTCAATGTATGCCTTGTTGTGTTTGGCTAGCTCTAAATGTGTATCGTTGATGCCATTCTCTTAGTTACACATAGCAAGTCTACACGGCCTACACATAGTGTATATACAATAATGAAATCACCAGGTCCCAACATACATGGCAAGTCAAGAAAAGTAATTGTCACTTGTCCACACTGCAAACTGAAGTTAAATAAGAAAAACTTCAAAACACATTTATGAAGAAAGCATACACATTTCTTTGAAACAGTGTCCAAGGAAAGATTTTTGGCATGTGAGTAAATTGATGTGAGAAATGGTGTGTTTGCAGTCGTAAATACATTTTCTGGTCCAGCAACACCCATACATGTTGTGACAAATACTTGGGCTAATTCAGTTCCAACTGTGCTCAAAACTGTTACTCGTGTTGGAGTATAAAAAGCTGTTGAATTGTACTTTTTCTTTACTTTCACATAAGAGAGAATACAGTAAACGGCATCTGTCAAACGAATGATTTATGACCTATTTTATGGGTCACGTGGTTACGCCCATATATGTACATCCTGTCCTTCCGTTCTTATGCTCTCGTGTGAGTGCTTATGCCCATATATGTAAATCAAATCAAATTTTATTAGTCACATACACATGGTTAGCAGATGTTAATGCGAGTGTAGCGAAATGCTTGTGCTTCTAGTTCCGACAATGCAGTAATAACCAACAAGTAATCTAACCTAACAATTCCACAACTACTACCTTATACACACACAAGTGTAAAGGGATAAAGAATATGTACATAAAGATATATGAATGAGTGGTGGTACAGAACGGCATAGGCAAGATGCAGTAGATGGTATAGAGTACAGTATATACATATGAGATGAGTACTGTAGGGTATATAAACATAAAGTGGCATAGTTTAAAGTGGCTAGTGGTACATGTATTACATAAAGATGGCAAGATGCAGTAGATGATATAGAGTACAGTATATACATATGAGATGGGTAATGTAGGGTATGTAAACATTATATTAAGTGGCATTGTTTAAAGTGGCTAGTGGTACATTTTTACATAATTTCCATCAATTCCCATTTTTAAAGTGGCTGGATTTGAGTCAGTATGTTGGCAGCGGCCGCTAAATGTTAGTGGTGGCTGTTTAACAGTCTGATGGCCTTGAGATAGAAGCTGTTTTTCAGTCTCTCGGTCCCTGCTTTGATGCACCTGTACTGACCTCGCCTTCTGGATGATAGCGGGGTGAACAGGCAGTGGCTTGGGTGGTTGTTGTCCTTGATGATCTTTATGGCCTTCCTGTGACATCGGGTGGTGTAGGTGTCCTGGAGGGCAGGTAGTTTGCCCCCGGTGATGCGTTCTGCAGACCTCACTACCCTCTGGAGAGCCTTACGGTGGTGGGCGGAGCAGTTGCCGTACCAGGCGGTGATACAGCCCGACAGGATGCTCTCGATTTTGCATCTGTAGAAGTTTGTGAGTGCTTTTGGTGACAAGCCGAATTTCTTCAGCCTCCTGAGGTTGAAGAGGCGCTGCTGCGCCTTCTTCACGACGCTGTCTGTGTGGGTGGACCAATTCAGTTTGTCCGTGATGTGTACACCGAGGAACTTAAAACTTTCCACCTTCTCCACTACTGACCCGTCGATGTGGATAGGGGGGTGCTCCCTCTGCTGTTTCCTGAAGTCCACAATCATCTCCTTTGTTTTGTTGACGTTGAGTGTGAGGTTATTTTCCTGACACCACACTCCGAGGGCCCTCACCTCCTCCCTGTAGGCCGTCTCGTCGTTGTTGGTAATCAAGCCTACCACTGTAGTGTCATCCGCAAACTTGATGATTGAGTTGGAGGCGTGCATGGCCACGCAGTCGTGGGTGAACAGGGAGTACAGGAGAGGGCTCAGAACGCACCCTTGTGGGGCCCCAGTGTTGAGGATCAGCGGGGTGGAGATGTTGTTACCTACCCTCACCACCTGGGGGCGGCCCGTCAGGAAGTCCAGGACCCAGTTGCACAGGGCGGGGTCGAGACCCAGGGTCTCGAGCTTGATGACGAGTTTGGAGGGTACTATGGTGTTAAATGCTGAGCTGTAATCGATGAACAGCATTCTCACATGGTTATTCCTCTTGTCCAGATGGGTTAGGGCAGTGTGCAGTGTGGTTGCGATTGCGTCGTCTGTGGACCTATTGGGTCGGTAAGCAAATTGGAGTGGGTCTAGGGTGTCCGGTAGGGTGGAGGTGATATGGTCCTTGACTAGTCTCTCAAAGCACTTCATGATGACGGAAGTGAGTGCTACGGGGCGGTAGTCGTTTAGCTCAGTTACCTTAGCTTTCTTGGGAACAGGAACAATGGTGGCCCTCTTGAAGCATGTGGGAACAGCAGACTGGGATAAGGATTGATTGAATATGTCCGTAAACACACCAGCCAGCTGGTCTGCGCATGCTCTGAGGACGCGGCTGGGAATGCCGTCTGGGCCTGCAGCCTTGCGAGGGTTAACACGTTTAAATGTTTTACTCACCTCGGCTGCAGTGAAGGAGAGCCCGCAGGTTTTGGTAGCGGGCCGTGTCAGTGGCACTGTATTGTCCTCAAAGCGGGCAAAAAAGTTGTTTAGCCTGTCTGGGAGCAAGACATCCTGGTCCGCGACGGGGCTGGTTTTCTTTTTGTAATCCGTGATTGACTGTAGACCCTGCCACATACCTCTTGTGTCTGAGCTGTTGAATTGCGACTCGATTTTGTCTCTGTACTGGGACTTAGCCTGTTTGATTGCCTTGCGGAGAGAATAGCTACACTGTTTGTATTCGGTCATGCTTCCGGTCACCTTGCCCTGGTTAAAAGCAGTGGTTCGCGCTTTCAGTTTCACGCGAATGCTGCCGTCAATCCACGGTTTCTGGTTTGGGAATGTTTTAATCGTTGCTGTGGGTACGACATCGTCAATGCACTTCCTAATGAACTCGCTCACCGAATCAGCATATTCGTCAATATTGTTGTTGGACGCAATGCAGAACATATTCCAATCCGCGTGATCGAAGCAGTCTTGAAGCGTGGAATCAGATTGGTCGGACCAGCGTTGAACAGACCTGAGCGCGGGAGCTTGTTGTTTTAGTTTCTGTTTGTAGGCTGGAATCAACAAAATGGAGTCGTGGTCAGCTTTTCCGAAAGGGGGGCGGGGGAGGGCCTTATATGCGTCGCGGAAATTAGTATAACAATGATCTAGGGTATTTCCAGCCCTGGTAGCACAATCGATGTGCTGATAGAATTTAGGGAGTTTTGTTTTTAGATTAGCCTTGTTAAAATCCCCAGCTACGATGAATGCAGCCTCAGGGTGTGTGGTTTCCAGTTTACAAAGAGTCAGATAAAGTTCGTTCAGGGCCATCGATGTGTCTGCTTGGGGGGGAATATATACGGCTGTGATTATGATCGAAGAGAATTCCCTTGGTAGATAATGCGGTCGACATTTGATTGTGAGGAGTTCTAGATCAGGTGAACAGAATGACTTGAGTTCCTGTGTGTTGTTATGATTATCACACCACGTCTCGTTAATCATAAGGCATACCCCCCCGCCCCTCTTCTTACCAGAAAGATGTTTGTTTCTGTCGGCGCGATGCATGAAGAAACCAGCTGGCTGCACCGACTCCGTTAGCGTCTCTTGAGTTAGCCATGTTTCCGTGAAGCAGAGCACGTTGCAATCCTTGATGTCTCTCTGGAATGCTACCCGTGCTCGGATTTCATCAACCTTATTGTCAAGAGACTGGACATTGGCGAGTAGTATGCTAGGGAGTGGAGCGCGATGTGCCCGTCTCCGAAGCCTGACCAAGAGACCGCTACGTTTGCCCCTTTTACGGCGTCGCATAGGGTCCCCGGCTGGGATCAGATCCATTGTATTGGGTGGAAGGCAAAACACTGGATCCGTTTCGGGAAAGTCATATTCCTGGTTATAACGATGGTGAGTTGACGTTAATCGTATATTCAGTAGTTCCTCCCGACTGTATGTAATGAAACCTAAGATTACCTGGGGTACCGATGTAAGAAATAACACATAAAAAAACAAAATACTGCATATTTTCCAAGGAACGCGAAGCGAGGCGGCCATCTCGGTCGGCGCCATCTTGGCTAATGTATGTACATCCTGTCCTTCCGTTCTCACGCTCTCGAGTGAGTCTTTATTTAACCAGACAGTACATCTGTTTATGTTCATGCTTAAAGCTGTCATGATGATTGATGTGTAGTGACCTCGTTGAACTGTGGAATGTGTTTGAACATTTCAAAAAGTATGGCCCCCCCGGTTGTAGTGAACTTAGGGCCTGGCTGTTGTATATGAAAACAGTAATGTCCGGGGGTATTGGACAGCCAAAGTATAAGTAAGAGCAGAGCAAGCGAAGTACAAGCTACCTCGATAAACCCCAGAACACTAAATAAGAAATAAAAATAAACCTAGAACACTAAAGAGGAGATTAAACATGTCTCCTAGACAAATTGTAGGTGTACTGTGTTCCTCGTGTCAAGAACACAATGACAAAACCATCGAAGACATTCTTTGGGAAGCCTCTGATTGTTTTAATGGAGTGCTGGATATGAGTGACGGCCATATGGGTTACATTTTCAAACCGGACGATTCAACTGTGAAGATTTTCACAAACAGCAGCCACAGCACCCCTTTTCGAACAAAAGCAGGGAGTTTTTCTCCTGCGCTGCGGATGAGAGAATGGCTTAAGATACGGCTGGCTCTATGCCAGATCGAACAGGCCCTGAGTGGGACAACCCTGCCTGGGTACGCCCTGGAAGAGGAAGTCTGCGGTGCAAGATGATTTGAAAGCCATAAGAATCTCTTCATTGGCGTATAGTCCAGACTCTAAAGTGACAATTTTAGTTTGTGCCCAATTCGTTAGTTCCAATGCAACAAAATCAGTTAGTTCTTATGTATTTTCTATTTTGTGCCAGTCGGGGTGATTATTTTGTGCTTTAGGCGGTGCGATTATCACAGATTCCTGGACATGATGAAACAGCTGGAAAATCTTTTCCAACATCGTGAACAATTACGCCGATGGGCGCTTCTATCCTTAAGACAGAACCAGGGTCTAAAGGCAAGACGTTTGATCTATCCAGGGAAAGAAAACATACGGGACCTGGCTGGAGCGGGATATCTTGCGGGGAAGAGACACTGTCTGAACCGGTCAGACCCTGAAAACAGGGATTTGGATGGTTGACCATAGAGCCTCTCCACCATTTGGATGGTTGACCATAGAGCCTCCCCACCATTTGGATGGTTGACCATAGAGCCTCCCCTTTTTCTGTAAGAAAGGAATAGTAAAATTGTTTAACTAATTATAACATGTTTAAAAGGTCTGTACTAAAGATTTAGAATTCAATAAAAGGTTTTAAAATTGTATCTCACCTTTAACGAAAGGAATCTCAGTTTTCTCTCTCTCTCTTTCGGTCTCAGAGAAAGGCTTCTGGGAAAGATGTGTGTATAATGTTTTTTGGGATACTCATCCGATTGTGTGATTTTCTTCTTCAAAGGAAAACATGCAGCAAATTCGGCAATGGTGGTGATTAGTTCTCCTGCAGAACTTTCCCATGACATAAGTCTTGAACATTATCAAAACGTTTAATTTCCCCATCCTTAAAATCACGTGTTTCACTGTAGCCAGACTGACCTGAATTTATTTTCATATCGAATCAAATTTTATTTGTCACATACACATGGTTAGCAGATGTTAATGCGAGTGTAGCGAAATGCTTGTGCTTCTAGTTCCGACAATGGAGTAATAACCAACAAGTAATCTAACCTAACAATTCCACAACTACTACCTTATACACACAAGTGTAAAGGGATAAAGAATATGTACATAAAGATATATCAATGAGTGATGATACAGAACGGCATAGGCAAGATGCAGTAGATGATATCGAGTACAGTATATACATATGAGATGAGTAATGTAGGGTATATAAACATAAAGTGGCATAGTTTAAAGTGGCTAGTGATACATGTATTACATAAAGATGGCAAGATGCAGTAGATGATATAGAGTACAGTATATACATATACATATGAGATGAGTAATGTAGGGTGTGTAAACATTATATTAAGTGGCATTGTTTAAAGTGGCTAGTGATACATTTTTACATCATTTCCATCAATTCCCATTATTAAAGTGGCTGGAGTTGAGTCAGTATGTTGGCAGCGGCCACTAAATGTTAGTGGTGGCTGTTTAACAGTCTGATGGCCTTGAGATAGAAGCTGTTTTTCAGTCTCTCGGTCCCTGCTTTGATGCACCTGTACTGACCTCGCCTTCTGGATGATAGCGGGGTGAACTGGCAGTGGCTCGGGTGGTTGTTGTCCTTGATGATCTTTATGGCCTTCCTGTGACATCGGGTGGTGTAGGTGTCCTGGAGGGCAGGTAGTTTGCCCCTGGTGATGCGTTGTGCAGACCTCACTACCCTCTGGAGAGCCTTACGGTTGTGGGCGGAGCAGTTGCCGTACCAGGCGGTGATACAGCCCGACAGGATGCTCTCGATTGTGCATCTGTAGAAGTTTGTGAATGCTTTTGGTGACAAGCCGAATTTCTTCAGCCTCCTGAAGTTGAAGAGGCGCTGCTGCGCCTTCTTCACAATGCTGTCTGTGTGGGTGGACCAATTCAGTTTGTCCGTGATGTGTACACCGAGGAACTTAAAACTTTCCACCTACTCTACTGTCCCGTCGATGTGGATAGGGGGGTGCTCCCTCTGCTGTTTCCTGAAGTCCACAATCATCTCCTTTGTTTTGTTGACGTTGAGTGTGCGGTTATTTTCCTGACACCACACTCCAAGGGCCTTCACCTCCTCCCTGTAGGCCGTCTCGTCGTTGTTGGTAATCAAGCCTACCACTGTAGTGTTGTCCGCAAACTTGATGATTGAGTTGGAGGTGTGCATGGCCACGCAGTCGTGGGTGAACAGGGAGTACAGAAGAGGGCTCAGAACGCACCCTTGTGGGGCCCTAGTGTTGAGGATCAGCGGGGTGGAGATGTTGTTACCTACCCTCACCCCCTGGGGGCGGCCCGTCAGGAATTCCAGGACCCAGTTGCACAGGGCGGGGTGATGACGAGTTTGGAGGGTACTATGGTGTTAAATGCTGAGCTGTAGTCGATGAACAGCATTCTCACATAGGTATTCCTCTTGTCCAGATGGGTTAAGGCAGTGTGCAGTGTGGTTGCGATTGCGTCGTCTGTGGACCTATTGGGTCGGTAAGCAAATTGGAGTGGGTCTAGAGTGTCAGGTAGGGTGGAGGTGGTCCTTGACTAGTCTCTCTGGTCCTTGACTAGTCTCTCAAAGCACTTCATGATGACGGAAGTGAGTGCTACGGGGCGGTAGTCGTTTAGCTCAGTTACCTTAGCTTTCTTGGGAACAGGAATGGTGGCCCTCTTGAAGCATGTGGGAACAGCAGACTGGGATAAGGATTGATTGAATATGTCCTTAAAGACACCAGCCAGCTGGTCTGCGCATGCTCTGAGGACGCGGCTGGGAATGCCGTCTGGGCCTGCAGCCCTGCGAGGGTTAACACGTTTAAATGTTTTACTCACCTCGGCTGCAGTGAAGGAGAGCCCGCAGGTTTTGGTAGCGGGCCGTGTCAGTGGCACTGTATTGTCCTCAAAGCGAGCAAAAAAGTTATTTAGTCTGTCTGGGAGCAAGACATCCTGGTCCGCGACGGGGCTGGTTTTCTTTTTGCAATCCGTGATTGACTGTAGACGCTGCCACATACCTCTTGTGTCTGAGCTGTTGAATTGCGGCTCCACTTTGTTTCTATACTGGCACTAAGCTTGTTTGATTGCCTTGCGGAGGGAATGGCTACACTGTTTGTATTCGGTCATGTTTCCGGTCACCTTGCCCTGGTTAAAAGCAGTGGTTTGCGCTTTCAGTTTCACGCGAATGCTGCCGTCAATCCACGGTTTCTGGTTTGGGAATGTTTTAATCGTTGCTGTGGGTACGACATCGTCAATGCACTTTCTAATGAACTCGCTCACCGAATCAGCGCATTCGTCAATGTTGTTGTTAGACGCAATGCAGAACATATCCCAATCCACGTGATCGAAGCAGTCTTGAAGCGTGGAATCAGATTGGTCGGACCAGCGTTGAACAGACCTGAGCGCGGGAGCTTGCTGTTTTAGTTTCTGTTTGTAGGCTGGAAGCAACAAAATGGAGTCGTGGTCAGCTTTTCCGAAAGGAGGGCGGGGGAGGGCCTTATATGCATCGCGGAAGTTAGAATAACAATGATCTAGGGTTTTACCAGCCCTGGTAGCACAGTCGATATGCTGATAAAATTTAGGGAGTTTTGTTTTCAGATTAGCCTTGTTAAAATCCCCAGCTACGATGAATGCAGCCTCAGGGTGTGTGGTTTCCAGTTTACATAGAGTCAGATAAAGTTCGTTCAGGGCCATCGATGTGTCTGCTTGGGGGGGAATATATACGGCTGTGATTATAATCGAAGAGAATTCCCTTGGTAGATAATGCGGTCGACATTTGATTGTGAGGAATTCTAAATCAGGTGAACAGAATGACTTGAGTTCCTGTATGTTGTTATGATCACACCACGTCTCGTTAATCATAAGGCATACCCCCCCGCCCCTCTTCTTACCAGAAAGATGTATGTTTCTGTCGGCGCGATGCGTGAAGAAACCAGCTGGCTGCACCGACTCCGTTAGCGTCTCTCGAGTGAGCCATGTTTCCGTGAAGCAAAGAACGTTACAGTCTCTGATATCTCTCTGGAAAGCTACCCTTGCTCGGATTTCATCAACCTTGTTGTCAAGAGACTGGACATTGGCGAGTAGTATGCTAGGGAGTGGAGCGCGATGAGCCCGTCTCCGAAGCCTGACCAGAAGACCGCTTCGTTTGCCCCTTTTACGTCGTCGTTGTTTAGGGTCGCCGGCTGGGATCAGATCCATTGTACTGGGTGGAAGGCAAAACACAGGATCCGCTTCGGGAGAGTCATATTCCTGGTTGTAATGATGGTGAGTTGACGTTGCTCTTATATTCAGTAGTTCCTCCCGACTGTATGTAATGAAACCTAAGATTACCTGGGGTACCAATGTAAGAAATAACACATAAAAAAACTAAATACTGCATAGTTTCCTAGGCGCCGGAAGTCAAAAGAGTAATGTAATGTATGTCATTCACTAAGGTCTGAAAAAGAGAGGTTGAAAGATCTAAAAAGGTGGCGAAAACAAAACACACTACAGGTAGGTGTCATATGATGAGTGGTATAGTCTTAAACCAATGTTTAAAGACTTAAACCCCCCCTCTCATATGATGAGTGGTATAGTCTTAAACCAATGTTTAAAGACTTAAACCCCCCCCCTCTCCAATATATTTCAGGATGATGTAAAAGACGCCCCCCCCCCCCAAAAAAAAGTCACAGCATGTCACATCGGCATCCAGCTCTGCAGCATCAGGTACTGTATTGGCTATTAGCTAAAGTAAGGTGCATTTCTGTACTCACATCCCCAGAGGTTCCCTTACATTACTTAACGACCACAATCTGTTTTCTTTCTAGACGGTGCTGAAAACAAAATGCACAGTGAACTGGGAGCTGTGAATTGGGTATGTAGTCTACTGTGTGTAATGCTGAAGGTTTGATGCATGGTGAACTGAGAGCTGTTAACTGGGTATGTAGTCTACTGTGTGTAATGGTGAAGGCTTGATGCATGGCAAGATATAATAGTTGTGATGACTTGTTGAGTAGTTATAGATATCACTGAAAACCCCTTTACTAATAGTGGCTTTGTTTGCATGATGGTATTGTGAAAGTGGGGTGTAATTTGTCTTGATCACTTAATGAGGCACTACTCTTAATATTTATTCTTCCTTTTTCTTCAAGGAAACAGATGTTCTTCTAAGGGACACCCTAGAGGCAGCAAGGTGGTGTGAACTCCAAACAGATGCTCTTCTAAGGGACACCCTAGAGGCAGCAAGGTGGTGTGAACGCCAAACAGATGCTCTTCTAAGGGACACCCTAGAGGCAGTAAGGTGGTGTGAACTCCAAACAGATGCTCTTCTAAGGGACACCCTAGAGGCAGCAAGGTGGTGTGAACTCCAAACAGATGCTCTTCTAAGGGACACCCTAGAGGCAGTAAGGTGGTGTGAACTCCAAACAGATGCTCTTCTAAGGGACACCCTAGAGGCAGCAAGGTGGTGTGAACTCCAAACAGATGCTCTTCTAAGGGACACCCTAGAGGCAGCAAGGTGGTGTGAACTCCAAACAGATGCTCTTCTAAGGGACACCCTAGAGGCAGTAAGGTGGTGTGATCTCCAAACAGAAGCTCTTCTAAGGGACACCCTAGAGGCAGCAAGGTGGTGTGAACGCCAAACATTTAAAGGCACCGGTTCCCTCCCTAGTGTAATTGGGATGGACGGGGAAGACCGCATTACAACCCTTAAAGAACTACGGTTGTATAATGGCCTGGATGAACAGGAAAATATTATCATCAAGGAGCCATTCATGTTCCAGTTACAGAGAGATTATGAGATGTTCTATGTGGAGGCAGTTGACAACAGGGAAGTGACCGAGGAGCAGGAGTGAAGCCATTTTTGAGGAGTGGTCCAACCTTGTTTTTGTCTGCTGTGTTAATTGTGTTATGTTGTTTAGTAAAGATTATGTAAAAGTCACCCGAGTCTCTGATCTCTTTACTGTAGCTGGTATAACTTAATGTACAAAGCACATTCAGCTTGTCAGTATGTCTATATGGTATAGTCTGTCTCCATTCTCATGAGGAAAGTAAATAGCATTATAAATCAGGATAGGTAGTAACTATATATATATGCTCAATGAAATAACATTTATCAGCACAATTCTAACAGTACATGACATACATAACAAGTCTGTTGTTCACTGCAACAATATCTGTAGCTTGTCTCAAATATAGCATGAAGCAAAATGTTTTACAACACATCTGCTGGTACTTTATATAGTATTTCTTACGATCTTCAACAATGAAATACGTTTGTATTCAACGTGTGCCTTGCGCAAACATGTGTTTTTTGTATTCTTAAAAAAATAAAAAATAAATTAATTTTTAATTATGCACACAACAAATACAAAAGAACTGAAATATAAAAACATGAGTACATAAACCTAACAGACATATCAATATTCATTTTCAATTTGTTAAATACTTTTATGGTGCGTATTGCTTTTTTGTTTTTACATTCACTGATCATTTCAAAATAATATTTGAATTCTATCTTAAATAATGTGAAGAGGGGATTGTTCTCTGCCCACTTCATGTTATGGATAACGAATCTTCCATGAAAGATGAACAAATTAACAATGAAAGTTAAAATAGGGGCCATATCATTTGGATCAAAATAAAACATAATATGTGTGTGTTTGTAATACATGTATCACTAGCCACTTTAAACTATGCCCCTTTATGTTTATATAGCCTACATTACTCATCTCATATGTATATACTGTACTCGATACCATCTACTGCATCTTGCCTATGCCGTTCTGTACCATCACTCATTCATATATCTTTATGTACATATTCTTTATCCCTTTACACTTGTGTGTATAAGGTAGTAGTTGTGGAATTGTTAGGTTAGATTACTCGTTGGTTATTACTGCATTGTCAGAACTAGAAGCACAAGCATTTCGCTACACTCACATTAACATCTGCTAACCATGTGTATGTGACAAATAAAATTGGATTTGATTTGATTTCTATTCAGTGTGTGACTGTCAAACCTCAGAAGGACAAAAAAAAGGTGGATGAGGTCAAACGTGGGTGGAGTCAACCGTTTGACTCCGCCCACATTGAGCCCGGCCCCGAATGGCATACTGCAGTCAGGGGTACTTGGCTGTAACTGGCAAGCTTCCTTTCCAGAGCGCCCTGATGCTGTAACTCCTAAATTGGTTGTCTCTTCTCTCTTCAGTTGCGTTCTGCATTCTGTTGTTATGTGAACGATCACTCGTTCGCTTACATCCAGTAGTGATCCAACTCCCCCAAACATTTGTCATTGGATCTACACAAATCACGCAGGTCACCTATTTTGGATTCAAAACGGCGAATTTCGCCAAAAGGTGACTAGTTTGCATCCCTTGGGTATGCTTGTCATTGGCAAGGACTAGGGAGTTTTTTAGGGTAAAAATAAATGGAGTAAAGCTAAGCACAGGCAAAATCCTTGAGGAAAACCTGGTTCAGTCTGCTTTCCAACAGACACTGGGAGAAAATCCCTCACCTTTCAGTAGGACAATAGCCTAAAACACAAAATCAAATATACACTGGTTCCTGAGTGGCCTAGTTACCGTTTTGACTTAAATCGGCTATAGCGAGGCATGAAAATGTCCATCTAGCAATGGTCAATCAACCAGCTTGACAGAGCTTGAAGAATTTTTAAAAGAATAAATGGGCAAATATTGTTCAATCCAGGTGTGCAAAGCTCTTGAGATTTACAGATGTAAACTGCCAATGGTTGATGGTAATTCTAACATGTATTGACTCAGAGGTGCGAATACTTATGTAAATAGGATATTTCTGTATTTCCCTTTTAAAAAATGTGCTAAAGAAATTCTAAAAACGCGTTTTCACTCATTATAGGGTATTGTGTGTAGATAGGTAAAACAAGTTTTTTATCCATTCTGAATATAGGCTTAAACACAAAATGTGGAATAAGTTAATGGGTATGAATACTTTTAAGGCACTGTATGTACTGTGTCAAGATTGATCAAAGTCAACCAAATGCCTTATTTAGTTTATGTTAAATCTTCAAATAAAAAAACAAATACAATTTATTTAAAAAAAACTTTATTTAAGACATTCCTGAATGTCAGCTGCATTTGTTATCAGAGTGGTATTCAAATAACAATAAAAAGACCGTGTGACAAACATGAAAAAATATCCTTTAAAAACAAATACAGAAAAGAAATAATTCACTTGCTACCAACCCCGAAATCTGATTTGAGAGTTGCACACGTAAAGAGAACTTATTACTTCCATATTGATTTATAATCCTCCAAAGCAGTTACAGGCATGGGCAGGAAAAAAGGGCTACTACAAGAACAAAACAAGACATGTAGTGTTAGCTTTAACCAGTTAGGGAGCATAACACCATCCATCATTAAAACATGAAATACACACAGAGCTTAATGTGTTCTCGTTGCGTCTGGGTCTGTTCGGAGATGTAAAGTGTGTACAATAGGGTTACATAGCATTAAACAACAATGTACTCTCCAACAGTAGGGAGGCTACTCGTCATCCTCCTCATCGTCGTCGTCATCCTCCTCATCTTCGTCGTCGTCATCAGCAGCTGCGGAGGAGGCAGTATCCACTCTACCATTGGTGCGGTATGATGCAATATCCTGTGGGACACATCACAATTACTTATAGAGCCAGACGGATATGTTGGGACCCAATACCAATATATCTGCCGACATAGTGTTTTACAGAGGGAAAATGAAAAAGCAATTTTCCCACACCGAATTCTCAAATTGCTATCCAAAATAGCAGTTGTCCAAGAAATATGCTTCAAATGTTGATTTCTTACATTTCGACAATGGCATCATGGGAATGGCGTTCAGATCAGCATGAAATTCCACCTTTTCATCCTATTTATTGAATATTGGTTATCGGTGGAATTATCTGCACCCATCTTATTCAAAATCAGAAGTTCGCAGGTCAACTTCTAAGATGATATGATTGAATAGAGGATAATCACAGAAAAGCCGGAATTCCAGTCATTGTGAAAACCCCATCTCTGGAAGTTGTATTAAAGCCCTGCTCACCTTGTCATATTTCTCCTTCAGCGTGGCTGCCTTCTTCTCGTACGGCTTCTTCTCCTCAGCTGCAGAGCTGTTCCACATTACTCCCAGCTTCTTAGCAGTGTCTCCAATGGACAGGCCTGGGTGCTCGCTCTTTATCTTGGCCCGGAAGTCAGCACAGAAGATGAAGAACGCAGACCTGAGAAACAAAAACAAACATGTGAATTCAAAGGGACGTTTAATTCCCCTCTAGAATTGCTATCCAGTCTATCTGCCATGCAAACCTAGTGAATTATGGTACATACGGCGGTCTCTTGGGGGCATTGGGATCCTTGAACCTCTTCTTTTTCTGGCCATTGGGTGGGATGTAGTTCTTCATTTCTCTCTCATAGCGGCCCTTGTCTTGCTTCGCCATGTCTTCAAACTTTCCTTTTTCATTAGGAGACAGGGGCTGGACATAGCGGTATAAACTCAGATTACACATCCACATGGCCACAGCTAGACTGTCCACAAGGTCACTCAAGTGTAACAAAACATAGTAACAAAACATACCAAGGTGGAAATAAATCCATAATCATTCTGAATATGGACCAGAAACATGTCACTTCACTTCACACTGTTGTGTAATGCTACCTTCCATCGCTCTGAGCATTTCTTGGAGAACTCGGCGAAGTTCACACTGGCTTCTGGGTGTTTCTTCTTGTGCTCCGCCCTGCAGGTCTGAACGAAGTAAGCATATGACGACATCTTTCCTCTCGGCTTCCTAGGATCTTTCCCCATGGTGACTTGTGTAGGTCTAGTAGGAGAGGATATAGATAGAGTTTCAACATAACAAGGATAAATTCACCCTGAGCTTTGGCCGTATTAAATGAGTGTCCCTCCCTAGCTGCCCATAACAAAGAATGGGGCCTGGGGGTGTGCACATTTGTCTTCTCCTTTCTTGAAAATAAACAATTGTAATTGCGAATAATTATCACTTGCTGCATGACTGCAAAACCTTTTTTTGCAACTAATTAAAGGTGCGCATATGCATAGGGATGGTGTAATGTAGCTAGCAAGCTACAATGGCAGTTTGCTAGCATCGAATCCAGCCCCCTCTGAACACCAAAACAAAGCATAGAATTGCTAGCCAACTATCATGGATCCATCCCATTGTTGTGTCGTAGGTAATAGCTAGCTAACTAGCCTTGCAGTGAGCCGTTATAGCTAGCTAAATAACGTGTTAGTGTTGCAAAAGACAACATGAAGACCTAATCTGACTCGTATCAAATGGGACAAAACAAAAACAATTACCGTTAGCTACGATACAGAAAATAAAATCGAGATGCTCTGTTAACGTTGTTAGTTAATGTCAGCGCAACGGGCCAAGCTTGCCACAGCTAGCATCTAGCTAGAGCAAAAATAACTAACGCTAGATAGACGTAGTACAATATAACTAGTTAGATATGTCTGGCTTCCATGAGTTTTTAAAACCAACTAACATTAACGCTATTAAAGTCACGAAGATGTTTTAGGTGGTGCCTAAAAATGTGCTGGCTAGCAGTTGTTTACTGTCTTTTGTTAGCCCACATTTCACTTACATAGCTAGTTAGCAAGCAAATGTTTTATGAATGCTCAGCAAAATACACAAATTGATTTGAACAAAAATAAATGTCCATGTTCTTATTTCCCATAATTCGCTATATATTCTAGCTAATATTTTGGGTGTATATACATACCCTCACTTAGCTAACCAGCTAACGTTATGCTTCATCAAACAACAATGGGACGATGATTAATATTCGCTAGTAGCACAAATAATGACGTCACTTTCGTATGGTAATGAAGAATTCTTCAAAATAAAAGCACGCATTTCTAAACATACAAATATAGATTTTCTTCGGTGGGGTTTTAGTCAAGTGGCCAGGGTTCCGGTCTAGAAGCACGGTTTCGACTGCTCCTACAGTTGTGCTTCCATACTGCAGATGCCTACCCAGAAATACAATTTCCATACAAGGCCACATAGAGATGTCAGATTAGAAAATTCCTAATAAGAAACTTTAATTGTCGCTGAGGCTGATTTTTCCCCCCATCACTCACAGCCGAAGATATTATGTTTATAGTTTATATTCATCCAATGTCTGACATGTTTTTGGATGACGTGATGATGTCGTTGTTGCTCGCCTGCTACCTGTGCGCACTGAGTGCTAGTGTGCCTGTGATGTTGGTCTGTATAAACTGGATGCAAATACTGGTCCGTATAAACCGGATGCAACACAGATATAGATGAATCGGTTTATGCAAATGTCAGTAGATTACCTTGAAAACAACTGACGGACATCTTGGGGACGGACGGGCGTGCTTGGGGATGAATACTGTCATTCATATAAATCTGTAGAAGTATGTCGTGTTTATTTTATTGCAGTCTCCAGTTATTATTTACCTCAGTGGTTTTAGTAGCCTCGTACGAACCATCCTGATTTAGCGAAACAGAATGTACGCTCGTGAGATCAGGATGGTTCGTACGAGGCTAGGGTTTTTAGTGCAGACAACATCCAAAACATTGTATTGCCTCCCACTACTGTACTCAAAGTAAAAAAGAAAAACATATTTGAAGGGGAAAAACTAACTTAATCGACAAAGCAAAACAGACTCCCACTTCTTCCATCGTTGAAAGTTCAATGTCTCCCCACTCATGCTCTGGGGCCTGAGAGGGTAGTACGGCTTGTGAAATCCTTTCATGTAAACTCCTTCACCGAGAAGTCGTACAATCTCAGGAACCGCTCTGATGCATCCACAATGATGTCCATCTTTCTAGACTTTTCTTCCCTTTAGCAGTGCCGTTGATCACCATAGCCATAAATAGTACAAAGTTCACCTTTTTAACCTGTAGAATTTCTGGGTCCTGCTGATGAGAGGCAAACCCTGCAGCCTGCAGTGAATGCCTATCCACCACCATGGGGCCTTCAGGACCGCTCACTCCCTCAACCCTTTTGACAGCCACTGCAAATTATATATTCTGGTTGGACCTGACTTTAGCCATTTTCCTTCACCCTTGGTGGGCATTCCTAAGATGAAGCAACATGGTTCCCACCACAATTGCAACATTTCACATGATCAAAACTCAAACCACACTCAATATGATCTTCTCCACAACTTTTATCTTTCTTCTACAGACACTTTCCACATGTTCAAATGCACAGCAGCAATCGCAATCTTGGTACAAATGCTCTTACACAGTAATTCACACACCTCAACTTCTCCTCGGTTTGGGGGGACTCCACTTCAAAAAACAAAAGAACAGATACTCTTCACGTTCTCTCCATCAACTACTCATTTCATCTGACGTGCATCAATCACTCCAGGGATATTTTTAATTTCTTCCAATTCCACTTCCCACGAAACGCCAGTTATTACACCCTTGAGGGGTGCCCTGATCCAAAGAGCTACGCACGTCATGACAACATTCTCGACTCGAGTACAACGTAACCCAAGCTATTTCTGTTTATCAGAAGTACACGAAATCAAAACAAGTCCACTTCTCGTAATCCTTACTGCAATTCACTTATTAACCCATCACTCTTTCCACCAGCTTGGATATTTCAAATGGATTCACCCCTCCTCAACAAACAGCACTCCTACAAGATAAGAAAGAGCATTCGCAGAACTATCCATTTAGTTTTCCAGCAATACTTTGGTCGTTTTCAATTATTTTTGGACCATTGTCCAATCTTCCTTGCTTTTACCGCCATTAGTTTTGTGTTCACCACCTGCTCCAGCTTCCACCATCTTTAACCAAAGAGCAGCCCACTAGTTCCGTCCTCTTCAGGAGTCAGCCACTGACATCAACCTACCCTCTTGCAATGTGGAGAACTCAGTCAAGAGATATTAAATGTTAATCGATGTTCATTTTTATTGTGCTTATAAGCAAATGCAAGAAGGAATTTATGGAAACAATTACAAAAAGAATGTAAGACCACTATCAAAAAATACAATCATCAGATTGGTATGTTCTCAACATTGGGATTTAGAGAAAACACTATTATACGTGCTGAGGTAAAAGTGGGTTTGGGAATACTCAGTAGGGTCTGTAGAATCTATATATAGTGTTATTTATTTGGCGACTGAGGTCTAAATACCTAGCAGTACTTCGTACTCCATCCACTCCATTGGTCCCAATGCAATACACTATCGACCTATCTATTACATATTGGCTTATAGAGAAAAAAACTATTCTGTGCCGAAAATAAAAGTGGGTTTGGCATTACTCAGTAGGGTCTGAAGAATCTATATATGGTGTTATTTCTTGGGGGACTGCAATACAATATAGGCCTATACATTACAGAGAAAAAAAATACTCTATGTGCCAAAGTGTGGTGGGGATTACCTAATAGGGTCTGTATAATCTATACACTGAGTGTACAAAACATTACAGACATCTTCCTAATATTGAGTTGCACCCCACCACTTTTGCCCTCAGAACAGGTTAAATTTGTCAGGGCATGGACTCTGCAAGGTCTTTAAAGCATTCCACAGGGATGCTGGCCCATGTTAACTCCATTGTTGTGTCAAATTGGCTGGATGTCCTTTGGGTGGTGGATCATTCTTGATACACACGGGAAACGGTTGAGTGTAAAAACCCAGCAGCGTTGCAGTTCTTGACACAAACGGGCACCTTCTACCATACTCCGTTCGAAGGCACTTTTTTTGTCATGCCCATTCACCCTCTGAATGCCACACATACATAATCCATGTCTCATTTGGCTCAAGGCTTAATAATTTTTCTTTAACCTGACTCCTCCACACTGAAGTGGATTTAACAAGTGACATCAATAAGGGATCATAGCTTTCACCTGGATTCACCTGGTCAGTCTATGTCATGGAAAGAGCAGATGTCCTTAATGTTTTCTACACTCAGTGTATAGGTTGTTATTTATTGGGGGACTGAGGCATAAATACCTAGCAGCACTTTACTCCAACCACTCCATTGGCCACAGTGCAATACACTTTTTTTGAAACACCAAATACCCTTTGGGCTTTAGATCAAAAGTAGAGTAAAGAAATAACACCATATATAGATTCTCCAGACCCTAGTCAGTAATCCCAAGCACACGTTTACTTTGGCATACAGAATAGTTTTTTCTCCATAAACCAATATGTCCTTTATAAACCTACAGTGTATTGCTTTGGGACCAATGGAATGCGTGGATTAGAAAGTGATGCTGGATATTTAAACCACAGTCATCCAAGAAATAACACTATATAGAGATTCTACAGACCCTACAGAGTAATCCCAACCCCACTTTTACTTCAGCACATATAATATTTATTTTCTCTATGAGCCAATATGTAATTAATATACATCAAATGGAGTGGGTGGAGTAAGGAGTCACCAGCACTCTGTATTAAACCCGTTGGTCAACATAAGAGACCAATTTAAGTTTTGCAGACTTTAATTCTAAGTACATATATTTTCATTTGATTTTCGATATTTAGCTTGTCTTTGCAGGGGGACTCTTATTAAATATTTTTACATCCCTCGATCGTGCTGCCAACATAATATTTTGCTGCTAAAACAACGGTAATGGGATGATGCTAGCCAGATTCGATGAGCGGTATTATCGCTGTGCGACGTCTCCATGCATTGTGGCTCCTATTGGCTGCCGCCAACTCCTTAGAGCGCCTGATGGGGCGCTTGCTTTCCACAGCTCTTACTGGAGAGGTCGAATGATTGGTCGTCATTCTAGAGTCTAGTGACACTTCAGAGTTTGAGGGGATTCGATTATTTGGCCCAGGTTGCCCCCTTGGAAGAGGTTTGCACCAGGCGAAAACTAATGGCATTCGTTTTGGAAACGGGCTGCCTCCCTGGCGTGCGCCAGGTGCTCATAACAAAAAGTAGTCTCAAAACAGAAGTGACGTACTAGTAATGAGCACGTGGAGTAATTAAGCAATAAGTCCCGAGGGGGTGTGTTATGTAGCCAATATACCACAGCTAAGGGCTGTTCTTATGTATGTGGTGTGCCTGGACACGGCCCTTAGCCATGTTATGTTGGCCATATACCACAAACCCCCAGGGTGCCTTATTGCTATTATAAACTGGTTACCAACGTAATTAGAGCAGTACAAATAAATGTTTTGTCGAACCCGTGGTATACCATGGCTGTCAGTCAATCCGCATCCAGGGTCCACCAAGTTAAAAATGATCAATTTACCCGTTCACGTCGCGGGCCATAATATGGTGCACCTCTTTGTTTCAGTGCCGCGGAAATGAATAAAACATTTGTTTGTGTCAAATTTGGAAATCTTTTAAAATGCTATTTTAAAAATAAAATCCAAAAAATGCCCCACACAATGACTGTATTATATGGCCCAACAACATATCAGCGTAACTGCTGGCCATTAATGGCGAGAAAATAGATGATGTGCTTGCATTCACTTGTCTGGCCTTTTACAGAACATTTACTCGGACACTTGCAAACACAACGACATAGCCTATTCGGCTAAACAGATATATACTTTAATAAAACAGTGTACCCACCAGTAACCCAGTCTACCACCCTTGGTGCACCTAGCCAAATGTGATGCTGAATCTTTCATGCGGGTCCAAGCCCCCCAGGCAGCACAGCATCAATCATCAAATTGCCCTCGCGGCTGTTGTGCAATTTACAGGAATTGTTGTGTGTCTCCTATAACAACCAAGGACTCCAGCACACACAGTTGCACACCACGGAGCCCTGAAAACAAGTTTTCTAGATAGGCCAAATTGAACAATGCAAACTCAAGATGAAGAATCCTGCGAACCAGGTAGGCCTACAACTGAAGTGTCATAACTTCTGACGTCATAATTGTTATTATGTTAAATTGCATTGTTGGCGTATTTTTCATGACTTTCTTTCGCTTGTGATTCAAGCACAACGGAACTGTCCCGGAGCATCATCAAACGCACGATAGAGACGTTTGCATAACACATCCATCCCAGGCAGAGTTAGAGAAGAGATGTGTGCATTTGTGTCCAGACATCGCGCCCAATAACCAAAATATTCCGATTTCTGGAAACGTTTCATCACGAGCGAAAACAGCCATGGCAGCCGCAGGTGAGGAGCCTCAGATTACCTGACATGAGACTTTTTGGGACGGTTCCTCGGACTCTGATCGTAGTCTTGGGCAAATACATATATTTGTATGGAGATTCTCCATTGAATTTGCTTTAAAGTCCAGGACTAGGCTTATTCTTCATTGTGCATGCTTTTTGGACTAGGTTTATTAATGCCCGGGAAACTTCCCCTTTATACTAATTTATATCAGTTATTGTCTATTAACTTGATATTTGATATTTCAGAGTGGGACCCATATGAAACATCGCAGAAAAGAGATTTTATTTATCGACCCAGTTCATCAACACCAGTTTTACCGTAGGCCTGAAAATATTATTGACTATTCATGAATTCATTTCCATTTCATTATGTTGTTTATATTATTCACATTTAGGCTATGTCTCCCTATACATTTTCTCCTTTTGTGAAATCTTTTTCAGTCCTACAACAATAAGAGCCCATACAAACTCCTATGCACTAGCTAGTCCTGTGGGTGACACTGTGTACAATGAGGACTTCTGTTGGAAGCCAGCCACTAAACCTGACAGCATTCGCACAGGATCAGCTTCTGGGAACAGGAGGAACAACCCACATCCAAGTCAGGTACAGATCCACATTCACACTCAATCCTCTGGACATTAAGTATTTAGAATGTATAAACTTTCATACATTTGCATTAACTTTTTACAGAAAAAAAACCAACATGAATCTAACATTTAGCTAACTAACCTGTCTGACCCTCTGGTGCCCCTATCCAGGGTTGCATTTCAAATGGAACCCTATTTCCTACATAGTGCACTACTTTTGAACACTGTACCCTCTTAGAAAAAAGGGTTTCAAAAGGGTTCTTCAGCTGTCCCCACAGGGAAAACGTTTTTGGTTTCAGGTAGAGACTTTCTTCAAAGGGGTTCTCCTATTGGGACAGCCGAAAACCCCTTTAAGGTTCAAGATAGGACCTTTTTTTCTAAGAGTGTAAGGTGCCATCTGGGACACATCCCTGTTATCACTACGTTCTTATTATTGTACCTCTATGCTTTATTACTTTTACATTTAAGCTCTTTGGGCAGCGATGTAGTGTATGAAAAGTGCTAAACAATCTTCATTTTTCTCTAGTCATTCATGGTGTGGCGACTGCCCAAGGGCCAGAACCAGAGCTCTGCAGGTGGTTGTTCCCCCTGGAAAAGTCCTCCTTCTGAGGAAGAGATCCGAAACGCTATGACTGCCCAGTACCGGTCCACCTACCAGACTGACTACCTGGGCATGCCTCAAGGTAGAGAGATCAGGGAGCATACAGTGCATTTGGAAAGATTGATGAGGAAAAATAACAATTTAATACATTTTAGAATAAGGCTGTAACCTACAAAATGGGGAAAAAGTCAAGGGGTCTGAATACTTTCCGAAATGCACTGTATATGTCAAGCGTCTTAGAGTAGGATTGCTTATCTATGATAAAAGGCTAAACTTATCCTAGATCATCACTCCTACGCTGACAGGCTTTATGAATATAGGCTCTGAGCTGTGTCTGAAATGATAACTAATTTTGTCCAAAGCCACACCCTGTTTCAAAGTTCCCAGTGTTTTCAAAGTACTCCCCAGCATGAGTATCTCTATGACAGAGTATGATACTGTAGGCTTAAAAAAGCTGTAAGGGGGAAAAAAACAACTGAAGTCGGCTCAGACTGAAAACGGAACCCCCCCCCAAAAAACAATTATTTACCATGATTCAATCAAGCAGATAGGGCTATTCCTGATATCCGAACTGTTTTTTATTTGTACAGGACATAATACAATTATAAGTCAAGTTGCATGCACTAGATGACTTCTCAGTCAGGTTTGTGTCTGATCTGAACAGGTCTTGCCATGTAATGATTCAGTTTATAAATAACTCTGCTGTGGAACTAAAACACAAGTCTGAAAGCACTATGTGGAAACCATTACCTGCAATTGATTGAATCCTGGTAATTATATGTTTTGGGGGGTTTTGTCTTTAGTTTAAGCAGAAGACAGTAGTACAACTTCCCTCTAGTTGTTTGTCACCCCTTAAAGCGTTCTCCTTGCAAGTTTTCTCTTCTGCACTTTTGTCTTTTTACAGGACTTCATTTGACCCACCCGATTCTCACTCCGCTGAACCACACGCGCCAAGTCTCTCACTGCACGGACACAGAGATGAGGCACAACTACCGCCAGCCCAGGGAACGGTCTGAACTGCGGGGAAACAAATCTCGCTATGGTTGCAACGCACTGCACGGCGTTGCCCCCAGGGGTATAGGTAAGTTATGAGCTGCCTGGATGCATCCTATGAGTAGAGTGAAGTTGCCCCGAAACAGTGATCTTGAGTCAGTGTTTTCCCCACTAATCGTTAAGGTTAGGATTGGGGGAGGGGAAGCTGATCCTAGATCTGTACCTAGGGGAAACCCTGGAGCAGTGGCGGCTGCTGATTGGCTAAAGGTATTTGGAGTTGTCAACAAAGCAGCATGACAGAAATATATGATGCAGAGTTTTTGAACTACCAGTAGTTTCTTTGAGAAGATATATTAAGCGATCTTTGCATTTGAACAACAGCATCAATACACCTATTTCCCTTTTGCATGTCAAAAACCGAATGACCCCTGCTGCACATGCTGCCACTGTTTTGAACAGATTAGATTATGCTATTTAGAATGAGCAGCCAGCTCATGAACGAACCAGTGCACTAGGGAGAACACAACAAGCATACAGATGCAATAAGTGAAAACATATTATCTAACTGGGGATTGATAGCTGACATACTGTCACAAAGCAATATGCGCTAACCAGTTATCGCTCATTCTGAAATAACTACATATTTACGAGTTAGTCAGATATGAGTTCAGAAAGACTTGAAATTGGCATGGGAGCTAACTAGCTAGCAAGCTAACAGCTAGCTGTAGCTAGCTATCTGCTTATTAAAGGTAGATAACTGGTTAATTTGACCAAAAAAGTGATTCTCAAAATTACTGTAGCTGGCTAATTCATTTGATCATGCTTTGTGAATCATCCGGTTTTATGCTGTTTTAGTCCACACAACATGTCGCCCTGTCACCTACAGTAGAACCTGATGAACAACATGGGGGGAACAATCAAATTGGCCATGTATTTTTGTCCTACCATACCCGTGATGAGAAGGTTCTAGCTAGTGTATTCTTCTGTCCTTCGACTCTTGTTGGAGGTAGTTGTCCAGTTTATCAGGTCCCAGGGTCCCATGACTGTTACGATAATCTATTTACAAGTGAATTATTGCTTTTTGCTTTAGTGCCACCTCTACCTGATAGAGCAGATCTAGTCTGACGTGCGTAAGTAAGCCGTCTGGCACGAGAGACTCGTTGGGAGGGAGACAATAGCAGACTCAGAAGTTCTGACTGAACGGACGCACATTTGAATGCCCCAGGACTGTCCATTTACTATGCGCCGTTATAATTTATGCTATGAAATCCTGCGATTTCATTGGGGGCAGTTCCCCCTCATAACAAATAGCTGGCACAACAATCCAAGAAATGGCCTATGTGCCCACGGAGGCGGAGGTGCTGCTGCTGGCAGTAACTTTGGGGCAGAGTAGTAACTGAACAGCTTGTTATTTCTTTATTGAACAGGAACAGGTTTTTTTTTTTTTAACAGGAAAATGTACACATTTACAGCACTTTTAGGAACATTTAAAACATAATCTATGAACTATATAAAATATACATTTTAATAAAAATGTGTACTTTTGGTTGTTGTCGACCAATCACAAATTGAGTGCTGTCCCTAACGCTCTTACGGTCAGGCCGCCACTGCTATAAGTCATTTTATTTCCTTTCATTTTGACAATTAGGGAATACTATACAGGGCAGGGATGGGCAACTGGCGGTCCTGGCCCCCCTTTTATGGGCAATTTCCCCCAAAATTTTAAAAAATGAAAATACAGTTGGAACACAGTCCAACTGTGAGAGTTACTTTTGAGAGTTAGAATAGTAGAATACACAAGGTGTCATTTCAAAATGTGGTTGTGCATCAGCAGGTTTTCTCTACTCGCCATGGCAAAATTAGTAGAATTGTATGAAATGAGTTATACAATTGCAAAATCTTCTCTTCCACCCCCATGGCAAAATTAGTAGAATTGTATGAAATGAGTTATACAATTGCAAAATCTTCTCTTCCACTCCATGGCAAAATATGTAGAATTGCAGCAAATGTGCTATAAAACTGCAAAATGTTCTATATGCCCCATGAAAAAATGTGTAGAAAGCTGGAAATTAACTCTAAAACGCAGAAGTTGGTCCCCCCCCCCCCATCAATGTTCAGATTTCTTGTGGCCCCCACCCCCATCAATGTTGCCCATCCCTGATATATGGAATATGGTGCCATTTAATATTTTCCCACGCTGCACAATGTTGCTCAGGGCTAAACTCAGGTAAAATAAGGCAGCCTAGTGGTAGCCTAGTGATTCGAGCATTGGGCCATTAACCCAAAGGTTGCTAGATTGAATTCCCGAGCTGACAAGGTAAATATTAGTCGTTCTGCCCCTGAACAATGCAGTTAACCCACTGTTCCTAGGCTGTCATTGTAAATAAGAATTGCCTAGTTAAATAATTAAATGACCTACCAGGCTAATTACTTAGAGATCTCAGTGTATCTCCCTCCCCTTTCTGTTCCAGTTCCTACTGTTGTTCATGGTCACATCCACAACCAGGAGAATAGGTCCCAGTTGACCACCTACGACAGCCACTTTGGAGGGATAACGAACGATGTCTCGGCCGTGCTCCGCTCTCTACAACCCCAAGAGCTCCAGCCGTTCTGCAGACATCTACCTGACAAAGGTGAGCTATGGACTCTTGTTATGAACTCTGACCCTATTCTCCTAGTTACAAATCACTTCCCTGTTTGGTTGCTTGAAGTTGCCCATAAACACTGATCCTGGGTCAGTTTGGCATTTTCCCCACTAATGGTTAAGGATTGGGGCAGGGGAATCTGATCCTAGATCTGTACCTAAGGGAAAATTCACCCCGGAGCACTGTATTTATGTTGACTGATGTGTTGTGTTTACAGATAAGGAGGTTGTGCAGACACTTTTGCACCGAGTGCCCCCTACCGGCCAGGTGAAGATAGGTACAAAGTCACCTGTCCTCCCTCCTGTGTTGTACAGGTCAGAGTGGATGTCTGGCTGGCCCGGGCCCCTGTGATACTTCACTTTCTGTAGCATCCCACCAGAGACATGTGACAACCAGAGGCACTGTCCATTCAACAAGTGCCTTTGTGGAACTGTGTGTACGAGTGTTTATGCTCTGTTTGTGAGTTTTATTTGCAGTGTTGTAACTGCCTTGACATTTCTGAAAATAAAGCCAATGAATCTAATGCAACGATACTTCCGTTTACGTCTGCATTCTAACTATAACAGTACTGAAAAACACCATTGTGCTACTTTTTTAGCATGTTGTACTGTAGATATCACAGATGTAAGTGCAGTTTTACTTGCTGAATCAAATTCTTCTTTGGTACAGTTACCATGATTCCAGAACCAAACCTCAGATTTATTAATAGTAGGCCTATTTTTTTTAGAAGGCGTCAGAATGAGGTTTCAGAGACAGTCAGTAGTGTAATACCAGCATTATAACATGCTAGTACGAAAATGTATGCACCCACTACTGTAAGTCGTTACTAAATTACTAAAATGTAAAAAGTAAATGTAGTAACATGACAATAGCACATGTTTACACCAATAGGGTGGTGCCCTTTAGATCTAATCCAAGGTTTTGTCTGCTCTGTGGAACTGACAATATTAGCAGAAATGCATCCAGTAGTTAACTTAGTATCTTAGTTACCAGAGAGCCACCCACGTGAGTGCAGGTGAAAGGCTAGAGTGTCAGGTAATGGGAGATCTGGAGAAGCAGAGGCTGTGGGCTGGACTGGCACTGAAGGACTGAGCTCCTCCATCCACTCTAACAGAGAACTGAACACTGGACCAGGCTGACAGACAGACAGACAGACATACAAAGACTACTGTGATGCCGCTGGGGAAGAAATTTCGCCCTTCTTCAGCTGCTGGGAAACTAGAGATTCAGAATGTGTCCAGGTATTCTGCCTCTGCTCTGTCACCTGTCAGTTTGTTGTTGCTTTAAACAGCAGATCAGGTGTGATTCCATGCTGGTTTTCTAATTGATTATCAACATTTTTGATCTGCTGTTTTCTCTGGGCTTTCATCTCAGCATGGGGCTGTCTGGGTTGAGCTGGGTTGACGGGGTGATTTGGGTTGAGTCTTCTGCATGGTTGCACTGACATGTTGTTCTCCACAGGAGTAGAATGCCTGTTTTTCAAAGCCTGTTGACTGTTGTCAAGGGGCTGTGGAGGCGCACTCAGTGGCACAGCTCTACATTTACCATGTAGCACTGGAAGCCTAATTAATTTGAGCTCCGATAAATACATTTCCCCAGATTTCATTAGATTTTAATGCTGTTATTCCTAGCCCCCCTCCCACCTTCTGTTTTGGTAAATACCATTTAATTGCCAGAGCATGCAGAGTTTGTCGTAAAAACTGTCTTGGCTGTGTCAAGCAAAGTTTATAACCTCACAGTGAAGTTCTGCTATACACACAGACTCCCGCTGATGTACAGTAGTTATCTACCGCATATTACTTCATTTGCAACCCCCGTCTTCTCTGAGTCTGCTCTGTGGTTGGTTTGTCTGGAAGGGTTTTGAGACTGACTCAATTATCTGGTGGATGTATCTGCAAATAGGGCTATCCTCCCTCTCACAGCATTGACACTGAGCTCTAAGCTTTAAGTTTCTAAGGCTGTGTTTATACAGGCGGCACAATTCTGATCTTTTTCCCACTAAAGGCTCTTTTGACCAATCACATCAGATCTTTTCACATCAGATCTTTTTCAGAGCTGATCTGATTGGCCAAACGACCAATTAGTGAAAAAAATATCTGAATTGTGCTGCCTGTGTAAAACAAAAACTAAAATAATTTGTCTTTTGACCAATCAGATCAGCTCTGAAAAAAATATGTTGTGAAAAGAGCCGATGTGATTCGTCGAAAGACCAATTACTGGGGAAAATATCAGAATTTGGCTGCTTGTGTGAAGAGCGAGGAAATGTAAGATTGGATCCCCTCTAGGTCACAGCACCAATTACACAACACTATGAAGTCTGAGACCTGGGATTTATACTGGTCTGATTTGCATATTTAAAACATATTTTTGGAAGTTAAACCAGAACTTGCATAAAGCCATCCACAGACAACATTATTACAATTATTTACTTGTATTTATTTTAATGTTTACCACTCCAGAAACAACCCCTATCCCCTACTTACTTGGCAATTCTGTACATCTGAAAGGATTTGATTGGTACAGTGTAATAAATATGGTGAAAGTCCTACCAAGTCTATCAGAGGGCAAGGTGGAGAAACTACCATTTTTTTGTTTATGTCTATCATTTCGTGCCTAGGGGCTGTAGGATTTGGCCCTGTTTTAATATTTTAACAATGCAACCTTCTATCTTCCTTGAATAGGCCTACATTCCTCATTGACATGGCTGGATTGGTGAAAGCTGTGGTAGAACCATTGCTTACACCAATCAATTTGTGTTAGTTCAGTGATTACTTCAAGGAAGAGAGGAAAGAAAGGATGCACTTCCAAAGTATTCAAACAGGGTCTTCTTTTCTGAACTTAACATGAGACTTTTGGGTTCTTCTTCCACCGTGTCCTTGCTGAGCTGGGGAGTGCAGGAGAGCGATGGACTAAGATGTCGGGGCCAGAGCAGCGGGGAGAGAGATCGGCCCATGGTGACGCGAGGGCTGCTGAGACAAGAGAACCGCCGCCACTCTGTAACCCTGGGAGACTAAGTCAAACTGACGTCACGACTGCTCTACAGTGCCGATCCCACATGCAGCCTCAGCAAGCTCAAGGTATACCACACTAGAGGACAGTTTCCCGGACCCAGATTAAGCCTAGTTCTGGACTAAAAAGCGAAATATGTTGTTGCCCATTATCTTGCAGAGAACAGAAATGTGTATTTTGCTTACAACCCAGCTTTTTAGTAAAGAAGTAGGCTTTTTAA
Organism: Salvelinus fontinalis; assembly: GCF_029448725.1. NCBI lineage: Eukaryota > Metazoa > Chordata > Actinopteri > Salmoniformes > Salmonidae > Salvelinus > Salvelinus fontinalis. The sequence continues at coordinate 206,371 of NW_026600260.1, forward strand.
TTATTCGCTTGAATAGGTCTTCTAAACTCATTTTGGGAGATGAATGTGGTTGGATGTTGTGCGACTTCCTGTCTACCAACCCATTACCCTCCTCATACCCTGGATGGTGTTACCAGGCATTGGTTACCAGCAGGCAGCAGAGGAAGGTTTGTTGGGCACCTGTTACTTAGAGACAGGTATAGATATACGCCAGAGTTGCTAACGGATCAGTGGCCTGCCTGTCCACTATCCATGGAGAATGTAAAAAAGCTCTGGAATAGTGGAAGTGCAAATGTCATTGTCTTTGTGTTGCTTCTTTCCAAGCAAAACTCAAACAGTCTTGCTGAATTAAATAAGTATTTGAGTACTGGTGCCTAAAAAATGTATGTTACTGATTTGACCCATCTATGAATTTGAGAGGGGTTAAATTTCCCCAGCACCATCCCGTAGCTTTATACCAAACTGATTGGCGGTCATTGGGCTGAAACTTTGACTGACTGACTCATAGAATCTCTGTCATGATGCGTTTAACCTCAAGGTGTCAGTTGAGGTCTTGCCTCTTTACACAAAATTGAAGCAGATACCCACAAGAAGAATCCATTTGAGGTTATTACCTGACAGGGCTTCGAGCAGGCAGCGAATTAGTGGCAATTTATTAGTGGCAATAGATCCAAACTGAATGCTGTTTATTGGCTCCCGAGTGGTGCACTGGTCTAAGACACTGCATCCCAGTGCAAGAGGCATCACAGCAGTACCTGGTTCAAATCCAGGCTGCATCACATCTGACTATGATTGGGCAGTGCACAATTGGCTCAGCATTGTCTGGGTTTGGCTGGGGTAGGCCGTCATTGTAAATAAGATTTTGTTCTTAACTGACTTGCCTAGTTAAGTAAAGGTTTCAAAAATAAATAAATTGACTACAGTGCAGCATAAAACACTGTAGTGCACATGAAGCTCATCACTAAGGACCCTGGGACTAAACACTACCTCTGCAACTGGATCCTGGACTTCCTGATGGGCCACCCTCAGGTGGTAAGGGTAGGCAACAACATGTCTGCCATGCTGATCCTCAACACTGGGGCCCCTCAGGGTTGTGTACTTAGTCCCCTTCTGTACTCCCTGTTCACTGCACTGCAAGAGGTACCAGAGCGCCAAGTCTAGGACTAAAAGGCTCATAACAGCTTCTAACCATAAGACTGCTGAACAATTAATCAAATGGACACCGGACTATTATATTAACCCCCCAACCTCCATGTGTTTTGTACACTGCTGCTGTTTACTATCGATGCATAGTCATTTTACCCCTACCTACATGTACAAATGACCTCTAACCTGTACCCCTGCACACTGACTCGGTACCGGTATATAGCCTCGTTATTGTTATGCTATTGTGTTACTTTTTAAATAATTTTTCATTTTAATTTATGTGGTAAATATTTTATTAACTCTTCTTGAACTGCACTGCTGGTTAAGGACTTATAAGTATTTCATTGTAAGGTCTACACTTGTTGTATTCGGTGCGTGTGATAAATATTGTTTGATTTGATTTGAACTAAAACAAACACAATTACTGGGTCTTGCTAAAAGGATTTCCCTTGATACAAATAACAGCCTTCAACCTGACTGGAGAAAGGGGAGCAACCCTGAGGTTGGTAATCCCAAACTGTCACTATAGTGTTAGGAGAAATCCAGGAATTGAATTGAATATAAAAACACAAATAAAATAATTCATGAATTGACTATATTGAAAATGGAATTGACCCAAACCCTGGCCACTACAGTTGTCTGTCTATCACTGTCTCTTCTTAATAGACTGTCACTGGAACTAACCTCTTCTGGCTTTGGTCATCTAATGAGAATACTGCTCTGCTGAAATAGTTTGGCTACAGGGCAGATTCTCTTTATAGTTTACCTGTTAATTAAAGGGCCAAGGATCGGGCTGGAAAAATGTAACCACTCTCAAATTCATAGATGGAGCTACAGATGCAAGGACTAACCATCCATGAGATCAAAATGATAGTTTTAACCATGCATTGAAGCTATACGATGTTTGGTTACAATTATACATTGATTTCAAACAATAAAGTAAAACAACCTTACATTTTGTGTTCTGATGGTGTCAAACAAAGGTTAAGTTATATTCTTCAAGAGTCAATGGCCATATATCATTCAAATTAAAAGTAAAACAATTAATGTACCAATCCCAGATTTCCCCTTTAAGGACTTCTATGTGATAACAGGTACATTCTGCCTCAGGTAGAAATGTGAATGGAGTCAAATCAGTCAGTAGAAGGATTTGGAGACCAATGGGGTTGATGAATAATGACTGTCCTGCACTGCTAGACAATAAGAATGCTTTGTGGTTCTTTATAGAACATTTTGAGGGCTATATGAAACAAACCCTTTATCACTTTTTGGTTCTATTTCACACCATTTACTCTAGCAGTGTGATGCCTCTTGTTAGAACCCTGTGTTGAGTTGAGTTGAGTTGATTTTATTTTTACAGGAACAGTGCACATTAATCAATGCTTCAGTAAAAGTGCCGGTTTTAGCCAGCCGGCTAATTTTCAACCGCAGTCCCTGGGCAGGTTATTAAAAAACAATTACAATATAGACATTGATTGAGCAGGGAGCACACGCAGAGCAACATAGGACAAGCAAGACATAGCATACAGACAGAGCAACATAGAACAAAAAGCAACAAGACAAAATTCATAAAAGCAACAAAGTGTTTCCACACCTCACAAGCTACAGACAACAGACAACATGGAAAGCGGCAATACACAGCTAGGGATTATGTTCACAAATCTGATTGACCTTTCGCCATGTCTTCATGCATTTTGTGAAAGTGTGATATGTGGTACAGTTATGTGTGTCTGATGGCAGTGTATTCCAGACATGGGAAGCTCTCACAGAGAAAGCGGATTTACTAAAGGTGCTTTTCCTTAAGGGAACTATACAGTCACCTCTCATGGCAGACCTTGTGGATCTGCTGCCATATGTTTGGGTTTTCTGTTGAACAAAAATACTGAGTGGAGGGGGAGCCAGGTCATTTAGGATCTTGAATACAAGACGTGTCGGTGTATTGCACAAGATTTTCCCAACTCAGGAGCTCATGCTTTCTGAGGATGTAACAGTGATGATGGCTATTGGGCTTCCTATCAAGCACTTTGAGAGCCTGTTTGTAGACAGACTGAATAGGTTTTGATGTTGTACAGCAAGCTTGGACCCAACTAGTCAAGCAGTATGTTAAGTGGGGGAGTATCATACATTTGAAGTACAGTTTTGCTACGTCTGTAGTCAAACAATTTCGTATAAATCGGAAATTAGCTAGGTTGAATTTGGTTATTTGAATGACCTTTTTCACATGCGTTTTAAAAGAGAGGTTGGAATCAAGTATGATGCCAAGGTGGTTAAACATGTTTTAAATGCACCCAAAATGTAATGATTGATTAAATTCTCTATCTCCATTTGTAAGTTAACTGTTGATATGCAGTACATACCCATATTTCCCATCAGTAAAGTATTAAATTGCAACAAATTCAAATGCAGCAAATATCTTCATGACTTGACAATATAAGAGGCTGAGTGAAAATTGATACAGCAAAGTTCATGACATGTGCACAAGGACCTAGCTTTTATAAGCATATGTGCAGAGACAAATGGCTCCAACAAAGACTTTTCTTTCAACACAAATGAAGTAATGAAGTAGTATTGCTTCTAAACCATTCTTCCTACTGAACAAGAGGCTGAGTGAAGATTGAGCCATTAGGTAACAGCCAGGGTCAGGGGGTTAGTGAGGGGGAGCTGTATGTCTGTCTCCCTGCCTGAGTCCACGCACGCACACACGCACGCACCCCCCTCCAGTCCAGGAGTTGGTTAGCGTGTTTATCCCTGAAATTTATTTATGACAGCTCAAAGAGGCTCCCTGGATGAAAGGCCTGTTGCTAGGAGACTCTGGCTGTCACATCTGAGAGAGGCCATTATTACAGAGAGCGTGGCATACCCCCTAGGAACATACGGATATGTATGTTCCTAGTCCTCCCCATCCTCCACTTTGTGTGTGCAGTGTGAGATTGAATGCATATGAGTGTCTGTGTGTTTGTTTGTTTGTGTAGCTGATTTGAAATGACTAGCTAGTTAGCGGAAGTAGTTGTTTCCATTACTCTTCAAGGGATGCGGGCTTTTGTGGAGCAATAGGTAACAATGCTTCTTGGGTGGCAGGTGTCAATGTGTTCAGAGGGTCCCTGGTTCAAGTCCAGGTTGGGACAAGGAGCGGGACGGGAGCAATGATGTTACGTATGTGTAATATTGTATTGTATTGTAATGAAACAAGCAGGGAGCAGGTCTCGAACCCTCGACCTTCTAGCTCGAAGTCCAGAGTGCTTTCGACTGTGCCCCAAAAGCACGCTCGAGCGGCAGAGTCAATATCTGCACTTTTAAACCCAGGGTCGTTACAGTATGTATGAGTGTTTGTGAGTGAGTGTCTGTATGTAAGATGCCTGCGTGTAAGGGCCACTAAAATGGGGGTCTAACCACACTCAGAGGTTGCACCTATTGATGTGTGTTGTTAATTAAATGGAAATGTTAATTAAATGGAAATGTTGTGCCATGTTAGCCAGAGTCCTCTCTCGACCTCGTCCCTTCCCCTCCCCTCCCCTGCCTTTCATCTCTAGCGCTCCGAGTTCATTAATTGGCTGGTAATTGAAGTCTATCACGGGCTGTGAGAATTTAAAGAGCAGATTGATCTGACACCTTTCCACCTCTCCTTGTTATTTCAATCTTCTTCATTATCCAAAGGAAATGGAACAATTATGAAAAATTGTTCCACTTCCATTTTTAGCTTATCGTATATTAGAACTGCTTGATCTGAAGTTTCTGTTCATTCCTTTGTGTAAGTACTTTCAAAAAATATAATTTGTGACACTATAATGACAACAATTGATCTTTTTTTCCAAATAGATTGAGCAGAGAGTATCCCTTGAAAGCCTGCCAAAGCTCAAGCTGGCCTTTGAGGTACATTTCTGCTATGGTTTGAGAATGTGTTGTTGGGATGACCTGGTATTGCCATTCCTTATGGATATATGCGTTGAATTCCAATCGAATCCTAGCCAATCCTGTAGATCTGAGAGGATTTCGTGGGCGGAAGCAATTTGGTGACATTTCTATCTAGCCAATCAGAATACAAAATGAAGCTATTACTATAATGCCTATCCAATCCTCAAATCGGTAGTACCTAGGATGTAGGGGCTTGGGGTCGATTTGGAATTCAGTGATCCAATGCATTTAATGACACCTTCTCCTCTGCAGGAATTTGAAATGGGTGGCCTGAGATCACTGGATGTGTTCAACTTTGGACTGATAGTGAAGAAGTGTTTGGGATTACACAACATAGTAAGTGTCAATGGGACTGGAAAAGCAGCCAGAAGACTCAGATAGATTGATAAATGATTAGATCTCTGGCCCTCATCTCTGTCTCTTTCTCTCTCTCTCTTCCTCTCTCTCATGTGGTCTCTGTCTCTCTTTCTCTCTCTCTCTCTCTCTCCACATAGCAAATCCTTGACTACTAAACAAAACCATTTCTGTATTTGTCACACTGTAAATGTTTCATGGTATTTTAAACAACACTCATCATTTTTTAACTCAGTAATGTTGTTATTGTCTGTCCCATCATTCCTTTTGTTCTGTGAACGTCAGGACAGTGCCCTATTCATGGAGATTGATTATTCTGGCCAGGGGAGGTCACAAAATATATATTCTCCTTACAGTGGAACGGTGACTGCCTGAGGAAAACAATTGACAAGAACAATTTCATTTCAAAATAATAAGTGCAGTTGACATGAAACTGGAATTCAAAATGTTTGGGTGTGATTCTGTCTAACAAAGATTTTGTTTTAGCCTGATCCCAGGAATATAGTTTGATACCCCATTTCAAGAGTATACAGTACATATATGTATGTCACAACTGCTGATGATCTTGAGTTGCAATTTCTATCATTATACCACACACCACACATGCTTTTAATAACTATTATCTCAATGTCTCAACTGTTGTCTCATGTTATTTGTCATATGTACCGGCACTGCTTGCCTGAAATATTTCCTGTAACAGCTTGTGGGATAAATAAATTACTATATTGATTTGACATTGCTCTATCTCCTGCAAGATAAGTTACACAGAGAGGGAGGAGTCAGAGCGGTGTGGCCAACAGGTGGCGTTTTCCCTGCCCGCCACGGTCAGAGGCCCTGTGCCATGGAGAGCCCAATGCAGCCCCGATGGCACCATTTTCACAGTTTGCAAGGATGGGGCTGTTTACTACTAGAGCCCTGGGCTATAGTAGTAAATAACACACTGGCAGTCAAAACCATGTCTCACTAATACCAGAAAACACACCGTCAGTCTAAACCATGTAATACCAGTTCCCACACTGGCAGCCTAAACCATGTTTTACTAATACCAGATCACACATTGGCAGTCTAAACCATGTCTTACATTTACATTTACATTTAAGTCATTTAGCAGACGCTCTTATCCAGAGCGACTTACAAATAGGTGCATTCACCTTATGATATCCAGTGGAACAGCCACTTTACAATAGTGCATCTAAATCGGGGGGTAGAAGGATTACTTTATCCTATCCTAGGTATTCCTTAAAGAGGTGGGGTTTCAGGTGTCTCCGGAAGGTGGTGATTGACTCCGCTGACCTGGCGTCGTGAGGGAGTTTGTTCCACCATTGGGGTGCCAGAGCAGCGAACAGTTTTGACTGGGCTGAGCGGGAACTGTACTTCCTCAGAGGTAGGGAGGCGAGCAGGCCAGAGGTGGATGAACGCAGTGCCCTTGTTTGGGTGTAGGGCCTGATCAGAGCCTGAAGGTACGGAGGTGCCATACCCCTCACAGCTCCGTAGGCAAGCACCATGGTCTTGTAGCGGATGCGAGCTTCAACTGGAAGCCAGTGGAGAGAGCGGAGGAGCGGGGTGACGTGAGAGAACTTGGGAAGGTTGAACACCAGACGGGCTGCGGCGTTCTGGATGAGTTGTAGGGGTTTAATGGCACAGGCAGGGAGCCCAGCCAACAGCGAGTTGCAGTAATCCAGACGGGAGATGACAAGTGCCTGGATTAGGACCTGCGCCGCTTCCTGTGTGAGGCAGGGTCGTACTCTGCTAATGTGGTAGAGCATGAACCTACAGGAACGGGCCACCGCCTTGATGTTAGTTGAGAACGACAGGGTGTTGTCCAGGATCACGCCAAGGTTCTTAGCGCTCTGGGAGGAGGACACAATGGAGTTGTCAACCGTGATGGCGAGATCATGGAACAGGCAGTCCTTCCCCGGGAGGAAGAGCAGCTCCGTCTTGCCGAGGTTCAGCTTGAGGTGGTGAATCGTCATCCACACTGATATGTCTGCCAGACATGCCGAGATGCGATTCGCCACCTGGTTATCAGAAGGGGGAAAGGAGAAGATTAATTGTGTGTCGTCTGCATAGCAATGATAGGAGAGACCATGTGAGGTTATGACAGAGCCAAGTGACTTGGTGTACTTACTAATACCAGATCACACACTGGCAGTCTAAACCATGTAATACCAGATCACACACTGGCAGTCTAAACCATGTAATACCAGATCACACACTGGCAGTCTAAACCATGTAATACCAGATCAGACACTGGCAGTCTAAACCATGTAATACCAGATCCCACACTGGCAGTCTAAACCATGTAATACCAGATCCCACACTGGCAGTCTAAACCATGTAATACCAGATCACACACTGGCAGTCTAAACCATGTAATACCAGATCCCACACTGGCAGTCTAAACCATGTAATACCAGATCACACACTGGCAGTCTAAACCATGTAATACCAGATCAGACACTGGCAGTCTAAACCATGTAATACCAGTTCACACACTGGCAGTCTAAACCATGTAATACCAGATCACACACTGGCAGTCTAAACCATGTAATACCAGATCCCACACTGGCGGTCTAAACCATGCAATACCAGATCACACACTGGCAGTCTAAACCATGTAATACCAGATCACACACTGGCAGTCTAAACCATGTAATACCAGATCACACACTGGCAGTCTAAACCATGTAATACCAGATCACACACTGGCAGTCTAAACCATGTAATACCAGATCACACACTGGCAGTCTAAACCATGTCTTACTAATACCAGATCACACACTGGCAGTCTAAACCATGTAATACCAGATCACACACTGGCAGTCTAAACCATGTAATACCAGATCACACACTGGCAGTCTAAACCATGTAATACCAGATCACACACTGGCAGTCTAAACCATGTAATACCAGATCACACACTGGCAGTCTAAACCATGTAATACCAGATCACACACTGGCAGTCTAAACCATGTAATACCAGATCACACACTGGCAGTCTAAACCATGTAATACCAGATCACACACTGGCAGTCTAAACCATGTAATACCAGATCACATACTGGCAGTCTAAACCATGTAATACCAGATCACACACTGGCAGTCTAAACCATGTAATACCAGATCACACACTGGCAGTCTAAACCATGTCTTTCTAATACCAGATCACACACTGGCAGTCTAAACCATGTAATACCAGTTCACACACTGGCAGTCTAAACCATGTAATACCAGTTCACACACTGGCAGTCTAAACCATGTAATACCAGTTCACACACTGGCAGTCTAAACCATGTAATACCAGTTCACACACTGGCAGTCTAAACCATGTCTCACTAATACCAGATCACACACTGGCAGTCTAAACCATGTAATACCAGTTCACACACTGGCAGTCTAAACCATGTCTCACTAATACCAGATCACACACTGGCAGTCTAAACCATGTCTCACTAATACCAGATCACACACTGGCAGTCTAAACCATGTAATACCAGATCACACACTGGCAGTCTAAACCATGTCTTACTAGATCACACACTGGCAGTCTAAACCATGCAATACCAGATCACACACTGGCAGTCTAAACCATGTAATACCAGATCACACACTGGCAGTCTAAACCATGTCTTTCTAATACCAGATCACACACTGGCAGTCTAAATCATGTAATACCAGATCACACACTGGCAGTCTAAACCATGTCTTTCTAATACCAGATCACACACTGGCAGTCTAAATCATGTAATACCTGATCACACACTGGCAGTCTAAACCATGTAATACCAGATCACACACTGGCAGTCTAAACCATGTAATACCAGATCACACACTGACAGTCTAAATCATGTAATACCAGATCACACACTGGCAGTCTAAACCATGTCTTTCTAATACCAGATCACACACTGGCAGTCTAAACCATGTCTTTCTAATACCAGATCACACACTGGCAGACTAAACCATTTAATACCAGATCACACACTGGCAGTCTAAACCATGTAATACCAGATCACACACTGGCAGTCTAAACCATGTAATACCAGATCACACACTGGCAGTCTAAACCATGTAATACCAGATCACACACTGGCAGTCTAAACCATGTAATACCAGATCACACACTGGCAGTCTAAACCATGTAATACCAGATCACACACTGGCAGTCTAAACCATGTAATACCAGATCACACACTGGCAGTCTAAACCATGTAATACCAGATCACACACTGGCAGTCTAAACCATGTAATACCAGATCACACACTGGCAGTCTAAACCATGTAATACCAGATCACACACTGACAGTCTAAACCATGTAATACCAGATCACACACTGGCAGTCTAAACCATGTCTTTCTAATACCAGATCACACACTGGCAGTCTAAACCATGTCTTTCTAATACCAGATCACACACTGGCAGACTAAACCATTTAATACCAGATCACACACTGGCAGTCTAAACCATGTAATACCAGATCACACACTGGCAGTCTAAACCATGTAATACCAGATCACACACTGGCAGTCTAAACCATATCACACACTGGCAGTCTAAACCATGTAATACCAGATCACACACTGGCAGTCTAAACCATGTAATACCAGATCACACACTGGCAGTCTAAACCATGTAATACCAGATCACACACTGGCAGTCTAAAACATGTAATACCAGATCACACACTGGCAGTCTAAACCATGTAATACCAGATCACACACTGGCAGTCTAAACCATGTCTTACTAATACCAGATCACACACTGGCAGTCTAAACCATGTAATACTAGATCACACACTGGCAGTCTAAACCATGTAATACCAGATCACACACTGGCAGTCTAAACCATGTAATACCAGATCACACACTGGCAGTCTAAACCATGTCTTACTAATACCAGATCACACACTGGCAGTCTAAACCATGTAATACTAGATCACACACTGGCAGTCTAAACCATGTAATACCAGATCACACATTGGCAGTCTAAACCATGTAATACCAGATCCCACACTGGCAGTCTAAACCATGTAATACCAGATCACACACTGGCAGTCTAAACCATTTAATACCAGATCACACACTGGCAGTCTAAACCATGTAATACCAGATCACACACTGGCAGTCTAAACCATGTAATACCAGATCACACACTGGCAGTCTAAACCATGTAATACCAGATCACACACTGGCAGTCTAAACCATGTAATACCAGATCACACACTGGCAGTCTAAACCATGTCTTACTAATACCAGATCACACACTGGCAGTCTAAACCATGTAATACCAGATCACACACTGGCAGTCTAAACCATGTAATACCAGATCACACACTGGCAGTCTAAACCATGTAATACCAGATCACACACTGGCAGTCTAAACCATGTAATACCAGTTCACACACTGGCAGTCTAAACCATTTAATACCAGATCACACACTGGCAGTCTAAACCATGTAATACCAGATCACACACTGGCAGTCTAAACCATGTAATACCAGATCACACACTGGCAGTCTAAACCATGTAATACCAGTTCACACACTGGCAGTCTAAACCAGGTCTTACTAATACCAGATCACACACTAGCAGTCTTACCCATGTAATACCAGATCACACACTGGCAGTCTAAACCATGTAATACCAGATCACACACTGGCAGTCTAAACCATGTAATACCAGATCACACACTGGCAGTCTAAACCATGTCTTTCTAATACCAGATCACACACTGGCAGTCTAAACCATGTCTTTCTAATACCAGATCACACACTGGCAGTCTAAACCATGTAATACCAGTTCACACACTGGCAGTCTAAACCATGTCTCACTAATACCAGATCACACACTGGCAGTCTAAACCATGTAATACCAGTTCACACACTGGCAGTCTAAACCATGTCTCACTAATACCAGATCACACACTGGCAGTCTAAACCATGTCTCACTAATACCAGATAACACACTGGCAGTCTAAACCATGTAATACCAGATCACACACTGGCAGTCTAAACCATGTAATACCAGATCACACACTGGCAGTCTAAACCATGTCTTACTAATACCAGATCACACACTGGCAGTCTAAACCATGTAATACCAGATCACACACTGGCAGTCTAAACCATGTAATACCAGATCACACACTGGCAGTCTAAACCATGTAATACCAGATCACACACTGGCAGTCTAAACCATGTAATACCAGTTCACACACTGGCAGCCTAAACCATGTTTTACTAATACCAGATCACACACTGGCAGTCTAAACCATGTAATACCAGTTCACACACTGGCAGTCTAAACCATGTCTTTCTAATACCAGATCACACACTGGCAGTCTAAATCATGTAATACCAGATCACACACTGGCAGTCTAAACCATGTCTTTCTAATACCAGATCACACACTGGCAGTCTAAATCATGTAATACCAGATCACACACTGGCAGTCTAAACCATGTAATACCAGATCACACACTGGCAGTCTAAACCATGTAATACCAGATCACACACTGGCAGTCTAAACCATGTCTTACTAATACCAGATCACACACTGGCAGTCTAAACCATGTAATACCAGATCACACACTGGCAGTCTAAACCATGTAATACCAGATCACACACTGGCAGTCTAAACCATGTAATACCAGATCACACACTGGCAGTCTAAACCATGCAATACCAGTTCACACACTGGCAGCCTAAACCATGTTTTACTAATACCAGATCACACACTGGCAGTCTAAACCATGTAATACCAGATCACACACTGGCAGTCTAAACCATGTCTTTCTAATACCAGATCACACACTGGCAGTCTAAATCATGTAATACCAGATCACACACTGGCAGTCTAAACCATGTCTTTCTAATACCAGATCACACACTGGCAGTCTAAATCATGTAATACCTGATCACACACTGGCAGTCTAAACCATGTAATACCAGATCACACACTGGCAGTCTAAACCATGTAATAACAGATCACACACTGACAGTCTAAATCATGTAATACCAGATCACACACTGGCAGTCTAAACCATGTCTTTCTAATACCAGATCACACACTGGCAGTCTAAACCATGTCTTTCTAATACCAGATCACACACTGGCAGACTAAACCATTTAATACCAGATCACACACTGGCAGTCTAAACCATGTAATACCTGATCACACACTGGCAGTCTAAACCATGTAATACCAGATCACACACTGGCAGTCTAAACCATGTAATACCAGATCACACACTGGCAGTCTAAACCATGTAATACCAGATCACACACTGGCAGTCTAAACCATGTAATACCAGATCACACACTGGCAGTCTAAACCATGTAATACCAGATCACACACTGGCAGTCTAAACCATTTAATACCAGATCACACACTGGCAGTCTAAACCATGTAATACCAGATCACACACTGGCAGTCTAAACCATGTAATACCAGATCACACACTGACAGTCTAAACCATGTAATACCAGATCACATACTGGCAGTCTAAACCATGTCTTTCTAATACCAGATCACACACTGGCAGTCTAAACCATGTCTTTCTAATACCAGATCACACACTGGCAGACTAAACCATTTAATACCAGATCACACACTGGCAGTCTAAACCATGTAATACCAGATCACACACTGGCAGTCTAAACCATGTAATACCAGATCACACACTGGCAGTCTAAACCATATCACACACTGGCAGTCTAAACCATGTAATACCAGATCACACACTGGCAGTCTAAACCATGTAATACCAGATCACACACTGGCAGTCTAAACCATGTAATACCAGATCACACACTGGCAGTCTAAAACATGTAATACCAGATCACACACTGGCAGTCTAAACCATGTAATACCAGATCACACACTGGCAGTCTAAACCATGTCTTACTAATACCAGATCACACACTGGCAGTCTAAACCATGTAATACTAGATCACACACTGGCAGTCTAAACCATGTAATACCAGATCACACACTGGCAGTCTAAACCATGTAATACCAGATCACACACTGGCAGTCTAAACCATGTAATACCAGTTCACACACTGGCAGCCTAAACCATGTTTTACTAATACCAGATCACACACTGGCAGTCTAAACCATGTAATACCAGATCACACACTGGCAGTCTAAACCATGTAATACCAGATCACACACTGACAGTCTAAACCATGTAATACCAGATCACACACTGGCAGTCTAAACCATGTCTTTCTAATACCAGATCACACACTGGCAGTCTAAACCATGTCTTTCTAATACCAGATCACAAACTGGCAGACTAAACCATTTAATACCAGATCACACACTGGCAGTCTAAACCATGTAATACCAGATCACACACTGGCAGTCTAAACCATGTAATACCAGATCACACACTGGCAGTCTAAACCATATCACACACTGGCAGTCTAAACCATGTAATACCAGATCACACACTGGCAGTCTAAACCATGTAATACCAGATCACACACTGGCAGTCTAAACCATGTAATACCAGATCACACACTGGCAGTCTAAACCATGTAATACCAGATCACACACTGGCAGTCTAAACCATGTAATACCAGATCACACACTGGCAGTCTAAACCATGTCTTACTAATACCAGATCACACACTGGCAGTCTAAACCATGTAATACTAGATCACACACTGGCAGTCTAAACCATGTAATACCAGATCACACACTGGCAGTCTAAACCATGTAATACCAGATCACACACTGGCAGTCTAAACCATGTAATACCAGTTCACACACTGGCAGCCTAAACCATGTTTTACTAATACCAGATCACACACTGGCAGTCTAAACCATGTAATACCAGTTCACACACTGGCAGTCTAAACCATGTCTTTCTAATACCAGATCACACACTGGCAGTCTAAATCATGTAATACCAGATCACACACTGGCAGTCTAAACCATGTCTTTCTAATACCAGATCACACACTGGCAGTCTAAATCATGTAATACCAGATCACACACTGGCAGTCTAAACCATGTAATACCAGATCACACACTGGCAGTCTAAACCATGTAATACCAGATCACACACTGGCAGTCTAAACCATGTCTTACTAATACCAGATCACACACTGGCAGTCTAAACCATGTAATACCAGATCACACACTGGCAGTCTAAACCATGTAATACCAGATCACACACTGGCAGTCTAAACCATGTAATACCAGATCACACACTGGCAGTCTAAACCATGCAATACCAGTTCACACACTGGCAGCCTAAACCATGTTTTACTAATACCAGATCACACACTGGCAGTCTAAACCATGTAATACCAGATCACACACTGGCAGTCTAAACCATGTCTTTCTAATACCAGATCACACACTGGCAGTCTAAATCATGTAATACCAGATCACACACTGGCAGTCTAAACCATGTCTTTCTAATACCAGATCACACACTGGCAGTCTAAATCATGTAATACCTGATCACACACTGGCAGTCTAAACCATGTAATACCAGATCACACACTGGCAGTCTAAACCATGTAATACCAGATCACACACTGACAGTCTAAATCATGTAATACCAGATCACACACTGGCAGTCTAAACCATGTCTTTCTAATACCAGATCACACACTGGCAGTCTAAACCATGTCTTTCTAATACCAGATCACACACTGGCAGACTAAACCATTTAATACCAGATCACACACTGGCAGTCTAAACCATGTAATACCAGATCACACACTGGCAGTCTAAACCATGTAATACCAGATCACACACTGGCAGTCTAAACCATGTAATACCAGATCACACACTGGCAGTCTAAACCATGTAATACCAGATCACACACTGGCAGTCTAAACCATGTAATACCAGATCACACACTGGCAGTCTAAACCATGTAATACCAGATCACACACTGGCAGTCTAAACCATGTAATACCAGATCACACACTGGCAGTCTAAACCATGTAATACCAGATCACACACTGGCAGTCTAAACCATGTAATACCAGATCACACACTGACAGTCTAAACCATGTAATACCAGATCACACACTGGCAGTCTAAACCATGTCTTTCTAATACCAGATCACACACTGGCAGTCTAAACCATGTCTTTCTAATACCAGATCACACACTGGCAGACTAAACCATTTAATACCAGATCACACACTGGCAGTCTAAACCATGTAATACCAGATCACACACTGGCAGTCTAAACCATGTAATACCAGATGACACACTGGCAGTCTAAACCATATCACACACTGGCAGTCTAAACCATGTAATACCAGATCACACACTGGCAGTCTAAACCATGTAATACCAGATCACACACTGGCAGTCTAAACCATGTAATACCAGATCACACACTGGCAGTCTAAAACATGTAATACCAGATCACACACTGGCAGTCTAAACCATGTAATACCAGATCACACACTGGCAGTCTAAACCATGTCTTACTAATACCAGATCACACACTGGCAGTCTAAACCATGTAATACTAGATCACACACTGGCAGTCTAAACCATGTAATACCAGATCACACACTGGCAGTCTAAACCATGTAATACCAGATCACACACTGGCAGTCTAAACCATGTCTTACTAATACCAGATCACACACTGGCAGTCTAAACCATGTAATACTAGATCACACACTGGCAGTCTAAACCATGTAATACCAGATCACACATTGGCAGTCTAAACCATGTAATACCAGATCACACACTGGCAGTCTAAACCATGTAATACCAGATCACACACTGGCAGTCTAAACCATTTAATACCAGATCACACACTGGCAGTCTAAACCATGTAATACCAGATCACACACTGGCAGTCTAAACCATGTAATACCAGATCACACACTGGCAGTCTAACCCATGTAATACCAGATCACACACTGGCAGTCTAAACCATGTAATACCAGATCACACACTGGCAGTCTAAACCATGTAATACCAGATCACACACTGGCAGTCTAAACCATGTCTTACTAATACCAGATCACACACTGGCAGTCTAAACCATGTAATACCAGATCACACACTGGCAGTCTAAACCATGTAATACCAGATCACACACTGGCAGTCTAAACCATGTAATACCAGATCACACACTGGCAGTCTAAACCATGTAATACCAGATCACACACTGGCAGTCTAAACCATTTAATACCAGATCACACACTGGCAGTCTAAACCATGTAATACCAGATCACACACTGGCAGTCTAAACCATGTAATACCAGATCACACACTGGCAGTCTAAACCATGTAATACCAGTTCACACACTGGCAGTCTAAACCATGTCTTACTAATACCAGATCACACACTAGCAGTCTTACCCATGTAATACCAGATCACACACTGGCAGTCTAAACCATGTAGTACCAGATCACACACTGGCAGTCTAAACCATGTAATACCAGATCACACACTGGCAGTCTAAACCATGTCTTTCTAATCCAAGATCACACACTGGCAGTCTAAACCATGTCTTTCTAATACCAGATCACACACTGGCAGTCTAAACCATGTAATACCAGATCACACACTGGCAGTCTAAACCATGTCTCACTAATACCAGATAACACACTGGCAGTCTAAACCATGTAATACCAGATCACACACTGGCAGTCTAAACCATGTCTTACTAATACCAGATCACACACTGGCAGTCTAAACCATGTAATACCAGATCACACACTGGCAGTCTAAACCATGTAATACCAGATCACACACTGGCAGTCTAAACCATGTAATACCAGATCACACACTGGCAGTCTAAACCATGTAATACCAGTTCACACACTGGCAGCCTAAACCATGTTTTACTAATACCAGATCACACACTGGCAGTCTAAACCATGTAATACCAGTTCACACACTGGCAGTCTAAACCATGTCTTTCTAATACCAGATCACACACTGGCAGTCTAAATCATGTAATACCAGATCACACACTGGCAGTCTAAACCATGTCTTTCTAATACCAGATCACACACTGGCAGTCTAAATCATGTAATACCAGATCACACACTGGCAGTCTAAACCATGTAATACCAGATCACACACTGGCAGTCTAAACCATGTAATACCAGATCACACACTGACAGTCTAAACCATGTAATACCAGATCACACACTGGCAGTCTAAACCATGTAATACCAGATCACACACTGGCAGTCTAAACCATGTAATACCAGATCACACACTGGCAGTCTAAATCATGTAATACCAGATCACACACTGGCAGTCTAAACCATGTCTTTCTAATACCAGATCACACACTGGCAGTCTAAATCATGTAATACCAGATCACACACTGGCAGTCTAAACCATGTAATACCAGATCACACACTGGCAGTCTAAACCATGTAATACCAGATCACACACTGGCAGTCTAAACCATGTCTTTCTAATACCAGATCACACACTGGCAGTCTAAACCATGTCTTTCTAATACCAGATCACACACTGGCAGACTAAACCATTTAATACCAGATCACACACTGGCAGTCTAAACCATGTAATACCAGATCACACACTGGCAGTCTAAACCATGTAATACCAGATCACACACTGGCAGTCTAAACCATGTAATACCAGATCACACACTGGCAGTCTAAACCATGTAATACCAGATCACACACTGGCAGTCTAAACCATGTAATACCAGATCACACACTGGCAGTCTAAACCATGTAATACCAGATCACACACTGGCAGTCTAAACCATGTAATACCAGATCACACACTGGCAGTCTAAACCATGTAATACCAGTTCACACACTGGCAGTCTAAACCATGTCTTACTAATACCAGATCACACACTAGCAGTCTTACCCATGTAATACCAGATCACACACTGGCAGTCTAAACCATGTAATACCAGATCACACACTGGCAGTCTAAACCATGTAATACCAGATCACACACTGGCAGTCTAAACCATGTCTTTCTAATACCAGATCACACACTGGCAGTCTAAACCATGTCTTTCTAATACCAGATCACACACTGGCAGTCTAAACCATGTAATACCAGTTCACACACTGGCAGTCTAAACCATGTCTCACTAATACCAGATCACACACTGGCAGTCTAAACCATGTAATACCAGTTCACACACTGGCAGTCTAAACCATGTCTCACTAATACCAGATCACACACTGGCAGTCTAAACCATGTCTCACTAATACCAGATAACACACTGGCAGTCTAAACCATGTAATACCAGATCACACACTGGCAGTCTAAACCATGTCTTACTAATATCAGATCACACACTGGCAGTCTAAACCATGTAATACCAGATCACACACTGGCAGTCTAAACCATGTAATACCAGATCACACACTGGCAGTCTAAACCATGTAATACCAGATCACACACTGGCAGTCTAAACCATGTAATACCAGTTCACACACTGGCAGCCTAAACCATGTTTTACTAATACCAGATCACACACTGGCAGTCTAAACCATGTAATACCAGTTCACACACTGGCAGTCTAAACCATGTCTTTCTAATACCAGATCACACACTGGCAGTCTAAATCATGTAATACCAGATCACACACTGGCAGTCTAAACCATGTAATACCAGATCACACACTGGCAGTCTAAACCATGTAATACCAGATCACACACTGACAGTCTAAACCATGTAATACCAGATCACACACTGGCAGTCTAAACCATGTAATACCAGATCACACACTGGCAGTCTAAACCATGTAATACCAGATCACACACTGGCAGTCTAAATCATGTAATACCAGATCCCACACTGGCAGTCTAAACCATGTCTTTCTAATACCAGATCACACACTGGCAGTCTAAATCATGTAATACCAGATCACACACTGGCAGTCTAAACCATGTAATACCAGATCACACACTGGCAGTCTAAACCATGTAATACCAGATCACACACTGGCAGTCTAAACCATGTCTTTCTAATACCAGATCACACACTGGCAGTCTAAACCATGTCTTTCTAATACCAGATCACACACTGGCAGACTAAACCATTTAATACCAGATCACACACTGGCAGTCTAAACCATGTAATACCAGATCACACACTGGCAGTTTAAACCATGTAATACCAGATCACACACTGGCAGTCTAAACCATGTAATACCAGATCACACACTGGCAGTCTAAACCATGTAATACCAGATCACACACTGGCAGTCTAAACCATGTAATACCAGATCACACACTGGCAGTCTAAACCATGTAATACCAGATCACACACTGGCAGTCTAAACCATGTAATACCAGATCACACACTGGCAGTCTAAACCATGTAATACCAGATCACACACTGGCAGTCTAAACCATGTCTTTCTAATACCAGATCACACACTGGCAGTCTAAACCATGTCTTTCTAATACCAGATCACACACTGGCAGACTAAACCATTTAATACCAGATCACACACTGGCAGTCTAAACCATGTAATACCAGATCACACACTGGCAGTCTAAACCATGTAATACCAGATCACACACTGGCAGTCTAAACCATGTAATACCAGATCACACACTGGCAGTCTAAACCATGTAATACCAGATCACACACTGGCAGTCTAAACCATGTAATACCAGATCACACACTGGCAGTCTAAACCATGTAATACCAGATCACACACTGGCAGTCTAAACCATGTAATACCAGATCACACACTGGCAGTCTAAACCATGTAATACCAGTTCACACACTGGCAGTCTAAACCATGTCTTACTAATACCAGATCACACACTAGCAGTCTTACCAATGTAATACCAGATCACACACTGGCAGTCTAAACCATGTAATACCAGATCACACACTGGCAGTCTAAACCATGTAATACCAGATCACACACTGGCAGTCTAAACCATGTCTTTCTAATACCAGATCACACACTGGCAGTCTAAACCATGTCTTTCTAATACCAGATCACACACTGGCAGTCTAAACCATGTAATACCAGTTCACACACTGGCAGTCTAAACCATGTCTCACTAATACCAGATCACACACTGGCAGTCTAAACCATGTAATACCAGTTCACACACTGGCAGTCTAAACCATGTCTCACTAATACCAGATCACACACTGGCAGTCTAAACCATGTCTCACTAATACCAGATAACACACTGGCAGTCTAAACCATGTAATACCAGATCACACACTGGCAGTCTAAACCATGTCTTACTAATACCAGATCACACACTGGCAGTCTAAACCATGTAATACCAGATCACACACTGGCAGTCTAAACCATGTAATACCAGATCACACACTGGCAGTCTAAACCATGTAATACTAGATCACACACTGGCAGTCTAAACCATGTAATACCAGTTCACACACTGGCAGCCTAAACCATGTTTTACTAATACCAGATCACACACTGGCAGTCTAAACCATGTAATACCAGTTCACACACTGGCAGTCTAAACCATGTCTTTCTAATACCAGATCACACACTGGCAGTCTAAACCATGTAATACCAGTTCACACACTGGCAGTCTAAACCATGTCTCACTAATACCAGATCACACACTGGCAGTCTAAACCATGTAATACCAGTTCACACACTGGCAGTCTAAACCATGTCTCACTAATACCAGATCACACACTGGCAGTCTAAACCATGTCTCACTAATACCAGATAACACACTGGCAGTCTAAACCATGTAATACCAGATCACACACTGGCAGTCTAAACCATGTCTTACTAATATCAGATCACACACTGGCAGTCTAAACCATGTAATACCAGATCACACACTGGCAGTCTAAACCATGTAATACCAGATCACACACTGGCAGTCTAAACCATGTAATACCAGATCACACACTGGCAGTCTAAACCATGTAATACCAGTTCACACACTGGCAGCCTAAACCATGTTTTACTAATACCAGATCACACACTGGCAGTCTAAACCATGTAATACCAGTTCACACACTGGCAGTCTAAACCATGTCTTTCTAATACCAGATCACACACTGGCAGTCTAAATCATGTAATACCAGATCACACACTGGCAGTCTAAACCATGTAATACCAGATCACACACTGGCAGTCTAAACCATGTAATACCAGATCACACACTGACAGTCTAAACCATGTAATACCAGATCACACACTGGCAGTCTAAACCATGTAATACCAGATCACACACTGGCAGTCTAAACCATGTAATACCAGATCACACACTGGCAGTCTAAATCATGTAATACCAGATCCCACACTGGCAGTCTAAACCATGTCTTTCTAATACCAGATCACACACTGGCAGTCTAAATCATGTAATACCAGATCACACACTGGCAGTCTAAACCATGTAATACCAGATCACACACTGGCAGTCTAAACCATGTAATACCAGATCACACACTGGCAGTCTAAACCATGTCTTTCTAATACCAGATCACACACTGGCAGTCTAAACCATGTCTTTCTAATACCAGATCACACACTGGCAGACTAAACCATTTAATACCAGATCACACACTGGCAGTCTAAACCATGTAATACCAGATCACACACTGGCAGTCTAAACCATGTAATACCAGATCACACACTGGCAGTCTAAACCATGTAATACCAGATCACACACTGGCAGTCTAAACCATGTAATACCAGATCACACACTGGCAGTCTAAACCATGTAATACCAGATCACACACTGGCAGTCTAAACCATGTAATACCAGATCACACACTGGCAGTCTAAACCATGTAATACCAGATCACACACTGGCAGTCTAAACCATGTAATACCAGATCACACACTGGCAGTCTAAACCATGTCTTTCTAATACCAGATCACACACTGGCAGTCTAAACCATGTCTTTCTAATACCAGATCACACACTGGCAGACTAAACCATTTAATACCAGATCACACACTGGCAGTCTAAACCATGTAATACCAGATCACACACTGGCAGTCTAAACCATGTAATACCAGATCACACACTGGCAGTCTAAACCATGTAATACCAGATCACACACTGGCAGTCTAAACCATGTAATACCAGATCACACACTGGCAGTCTAAACCATGTAATACCAGATCACACACTGGCAGTCTAAACCATGTAATACCAGATCACACACTGGCAGTCTAAACCATGTAATACCAGATCACACACTGGCAGTCTAAACCATGTAATACCAGTTCACACACTGGCAGTCTAAACCATGTCTTACTAATACCAGATCACACACTAGCAGTCTTACCAATGTAATACCAGATCACACACTGGCAGTCTAAACCATGTAATACCAGATCACACACTGGCAGTCTAAACCATGTAATACCAGATCACACACTGGCAGTCTAAACCATGTCTTTCTAATACCAGATCACACACTGGCAGTCTAAACCATGTCTTTCTAATACCAGATCACACACTGGCAGTCTAAACCATGTAATACCAGTTCACACACTGGCAGTCTAAACCATGTCTCACTAATACCAGATCACACACTGGCAGTCTAAACCATGTAATACCAGTTCACACACTGGCAGTCTAAACCATGTCTCACTAATACCAGATCACACACTGGCAGTCTAAACCATGTCTCACTAATACCAGATAACACACTGGCAGTCTAAACCATGTAATACCAGATCACACACTGGCAGTCTAAACCATGTCTTACTAATACCAGATCACACACTGGCAGTCTAAACCATGTAATACCAGATCACACACTGGCAGTCTAAACCATGTAATACCAGATCACACACTGGCAGTCTAAACCATGTAATACCAGATCACACACTGGCAGTCTAAACCATGTAATACCAGTTCACACACTGGCAGCCTAAACCATGTTTTACTAATACCAGATCACACACTGGCAGTCTAAACCATGTAATACCAGTTCACACACTGGCAGTCTAAACCATGTCTTTCTAATACCAGATCACACACTGGCAGTCTAAATCATGTAATACCAGATCACACACTGGCAGTCTAAACCATGTCTTTCTAATACCAGATCACACACTGGCAGTCTAAATCATGTAATACCAGATCACACACTGGCAGTCTAAACCATGTAATACCAGATCACACACTGGCAGTCTAAACCATGTAATACCAGATCACACACTGACAGTCTAAACCATGTAATACCAGATCACACACTGGCAGTCTAAACCATGTAATACCAGATCACACACTGGCAGTCTAAACCATGTAATACCAGATCACACACTGGCAGTCTAAATCATGTAATACCAGATCACACACTGGCAGTCTAAACCATGTCTTTCTAATACCAGATCACACACTGGCAGTCTAAATCATGTAATACCAGATCACACACTGGCAGTCTAAACCATGTAATACCAGATCACACACTGGCAGTCTAAACCATGTAATACCAGATCACACACTGGCAGTCTAAACCATGTCTTTCTAATACCAGATCACACACTGGCAGTCTAAACCATGTCTTTCTAATACCAGATCACACACTGGCAGACTAAACCATGTAATACCAGATCACACACTGGCAGTCTAAACCATGTAATACCAGATCACACACTGGCAGTCTAAACCATGTAATACCAGATCACACATTGGCAGTCTAAACCATGTAATACCAGATCACACACTGGCAGTCTAAACCATGTAATACCAGATCACACACTGGCAGTCTAAACCATGTAATACCAGATCACACACTGGCAGTCTAAACCATGTAATACCAGATCACACACTGGCAGTCTAAACCATGTAATACCAGATCACACACTGGCAGTCTAAACCATGTCTTACTAATACCAGATCACACACTGGCAGTCTTACCCATGTAATACCAGATCACACACTGGCAGTCTAAACCATGTAATACCAGTTCACACACTGGCAGTCTAAACCATGTCTTTCTAATACCAGATCACACACTGGCAGTCTAAACCATGTAATACCAGATCACACACTGGCAGTTAAACCATGTCTTTCTAATACCAGATAACACACTGGCAGTCTAAACCATGTAATACCAGTTCACACACTGGCAGTCTAAACCGTGTCTTTCTAATACCAGATCACACACTGGCAGTCTAAACCATGTAATACCAGATCACACACTGGCAGTCTAAACCATGTAATACCAGATCACACACTGGCAGTCTAAACCATGTAATACCAGATCACACAATGGCAGTCTAAACCATGTAATACCAGTTCACACACTGGCAGTCTAAACCATGTAATACCAGATCACACAATGGCAGTCTAAACCATGTAATACCAGATCACACACTGGCAGTCTAAACCATGTAATACCAGATCACACACTGGCAGTCTAAACCATGTAATACCAGATCACACACTGGCAGTCTAAACCATGTAATACCAGATCACACACTGGCAGTCTAAACCATGTCTTACTAATACCAGATCACACACTGGCAGTCTAAACCATTTAATACCAGATCACACACTGGCAGTCTAAACCATGTCTTACTAATACCAGATCACACACTGGCAGTCTAAACCATGTCTTACTAATACCAGATCAAACACTGGCAGTCTAAACCATGTAATACCAGTTCACACACTGGCAGTCTAATTCATGTAATACCAGATCACACACTGGCAGTCTAAACCATGTAATACCAGATCACACACTGGCAGTCTAAACCATGTAATACCAGATCACACACTGGCAGTCTAAACCATTTAATACCAGATCACACACTGGCAGTCTAAACTATGTCTTACTAATACCAGATCACACACTGGCAGTCTAAACCATGTAATACCAGTTCACACACTGGCAGTCTAAACCATGTAATACCAGTTCACACACTGGCAGTCTAAACCATGTCTTACTAATACCAGATCACACACTGGCAGTCTAAACCATGTAATACCAGATCACACACTGGCAGTCTAAACCATGTCTTTCTAATACCAGATCACACACTGGCAGTCTAAACCATTTAATACCAAATCCCACACTGGCAGTCTAAACCATGTAATACCAGATCACACACTGGCAGTCTAAACCATGTAATACCAGTTCACACACTGGCAGTCTAAACCATGTCTTTCTAATACCAGATCACACACTGGCAGTCTAAACCATTTAATACCAAATCCCACACTGGCAGTCTAATTCATGTAATACCAGATCACACACTGGCAGTCTAAACCATGTAATACCAGATCGCACACTGGCAGCTACCACGTCTTACTAATATCCAGCCTGATCTGAGGCCTGCTTTAGTGGTATTCCTGTTCTGTGTCTCTCTCCCGGCAGTTACACTGGATCTGATGAGTGTTATATTCTGTATGAAGACTCCCATGCAGGGTTGGGGAGTAATGGATTTCATGTAATCTGTTACATGTAAGGGAATCCAAGAAAGTAGTAGCTGTAATCTGTTACGTTACCAGCAAAAATATTGTAATCAGACTACAGATACTTTTGAAAAACTAGATGATTACTTAGAGTATTACTTTTGAATTCATAAAGGATGTTGGCGAAAAAATACATCTCGAACATATTCGAGTAAGCATTTAAAAAAGGCGCAATTTTAAAATTTGTTACACCTGATCGAGTCTGACCACAATTCAGTGACCACTATGATTACACCAAATGTGTTTGATGGATTGCGGGAAAGAGCAATGATAGGCTTTTGTTGGCTACAGTCCAAGATATATCTTCCAATGGTGCGTCTGCTGTCGGCATCCAAAGATTTTCCAATTTGAATAAACGCATGGAGGTAAGGATGACAGCAGCGGTGTAGTCTACAACTATACGGATATCACTTCATGTTGATATCAACGCAACAGTTAATCATCAAGGCAAATTGTCGAGGCAACAGAAAGCATCAGGAAAAAAGGCAAATATAATTTAAAATGTCTGTCTGCTGTTTCCATGACGATTAAGTCTACTATTTCTGTTTTTGGATTATGTCATAAGAAGAAGGTGGTTGGCACGCAAAAATAGACAAACTTCAAAGTATTCCTTTTAAAATGTGTAATATCTTTACTGCTGTCACGACTTCTGCCGAAGTCGGCCCTTCTCCTTGTTCGGGTGGTGTTCGGCGGTCGAAGTCACCGGCTTTCTAGTCGCCATCGATCCACCTTTCAGTTTCGTTTTGTTTTGTCTGTATTATCCACACCTGTTTTCAATTCCCCCATCATGTTCCCTATTTAACCCTCTTGCTTTCATTTCTGTTTGTCCGTGATTGTTTGTTACGTTGGTGGTTGTTGTTATTTCTGTTTTTTCCCTTTGTGGATTTTTTGCTGTGATTTTGAGTAAACGTTTTATGTTTTCGCTCAAACACCTGTGTCCTGCATTTGACTCTGCTACTTCGCTGCACACAACCCTGACAGAATCACGGACCAAACTTCAAATGGAGTCAGCAGGCACAGCCAGCCCCTCTCTCCAAGTCGAGGAGCAAGTTCAACAGCACGCGACCATGTTACACAGTTTAGGGACTGCCATGGATCGCGTGCTGCAGACAATGGACCGATGGGAGAGAGGAGGTCTCCCGGTAAATCAGACCCCATCAACACCACCCGCGCCTATCCTTACTCCACCGGTCATCCCTCCATCGTCAGGACCCAGTGGGATTCGGCTCTCGCTCCCAGGAGCGTATGACGGTACAGCAGCTGGGTGTCAGGGGTTCCTCCTACAGTTGGAATTATACCTGGAAACTGTTCATCCGACCCCTTCAGGACGAGAGAAAGTGGGCGCCCTCATCTCCTGTCTGACTGGTAAGGCCCTGGAGTGGGCCAACGCCATCTGGGGAAGAGAGGGACAAACCCTGGATGACTATGATGACTTCTCTTCGATCTTCGATCATCCACCTGAAGGGAGAGCGTTTGTTCCATCTCGGACAGGGGATGAGGAGCGCTCAAGATTTTGCCTTGGACTTTCGTACTCTGGCCGCTGGTGCGGGATGGAATGAGCGGGCCCTGATCGATCACTACAGGTGTAGTCTACAAGAGGACGTTCGTAGGGAGTTAGCCTGCAGGGACACCACTCTTAACCTGGACCAGCTGGTGGACTTATCTATCCGGCTGGATAACCTGTTGGCCTCCCGCGGACGTCTAGATCGGGGTCCGCCCGTTCCATTACCCAGCCCCTTGGATCCTACACCGATGGAGTTAGGAGGGGCTGCTAGTAGGGAGACCGGAGGGAGGACCACTCCATGCACCAACTGTGGACGCAGAGGACACACTGCTGTCCGGTGCTGGGGTGTTTCTCCTGGAAGTCGAGGTAGCAGGCGGAGCACTGATGGGTCATCTCCGGTGAGTAGGCACATAACTCACCCAGAGTCTTCTGTTGCGCACATGTGGTTACATATAGAATTTCCTGAGTTTTCCTCGCATCCTCAGCATAAGGCGCTAGTAGATTCAGGCGCAGCTGGGAACTTTATTGATCGCTCTTTAGCACATAGATTAGGGATCCCTATTATTCCTGTTGATGTTCCCTTCCCTGTACATGCCTTAGATAGTCGTCCTTTGGGGTCGGGCCTGATTGGGGAGGTCACAGCACCCATCGCTATGAGAACGCAGGGGGATCACGATGAGAGAATTAGTCTTTTTTTGATCGACTCTCCTGCGTTTCCTGTTGTGTTGGGTCTTCCCTGGTTGGCCTCTCATGATCCGATTATTTCGTGGCAACAGAGGACTCTCAAGGGATGGTCCTGTCGGTGTTCAGGTAGATGTGTAGGTGTTTCCTTAGGTGCCACTACGGTGGAGAGTCCAAACCAGGTTTCCAACATGCACATTCCTCCCGAATATGCCGATTTGGCACTCGCCTTCTGTAAGAAGAAGGCGACTCAATTACCACCCCATCGACCGGGGGATTGTGCGATAGATCTCTTGGTAGACGCTAAACTTCCCAGGAGTCATGTGTATCCTCTGTCACAGGAGGAGACGGTGGCTATGGAGACATATGTCACCGAATCTCTGGGACAGGGATACATTCGGCCTTCCATCTCACCTGTCTCGAGTTTCTTTTTTGTGAAGAAGAAGGATGGAGGTTTGCGCCCGTGTATTGATTATCGAGGATTAAATAAGATCACGAAAAAATACAGTTACCCGCTACCACTCATAGCCAATATGACCGAGTCATTACACGGGGCACGCTTCTTCACAAAATTGGACCTCAGGAGCGCTTACAGCCTGGTGCGTATTAAGGGGGGAGATGAGTGGAAGACAGCATTTAGCACCACTTCTGGGCATTATGAGTACCTCGTCATGCCGTACGGGTTAATGAATGCTCCATCAGTCTTCCAATCATTTGTGGATGAGATATTCAGGGACCTGCACGGGCAGGGTGTAGTGGTGTATATAGATGACATTCTAATATACTCCGCTACACGCGCCGAGCATGTATCCCTGGTGCGTAAGGTGCTTGGTCGACTGTTGGAGCATGACCTGTACGTCAAGGCTGAGAAATGTCTGTTCTTCCAACAGTCCATCTCCTTCCTAGGGTACCGCTTTTCAGCGTCAGGGGTAGAGATGGAGAATGACCGCATTTCAGCCGTGCGTAATTGGCCGACTCCAACCACGGTAAAGGAAGTGCAGCGGTTTTTAGGGTTTGCCAACTACTACCGGAGATTTATCCGGGGTTTTGGTCAGGTAGCGGCTCCCATTACCTCACTGCTGAGGGGAGGACCGGTGAGACTGCAGTGGACAGCTGGAGCGGACAGGGCGTTTGGTCACCTGAAGGCTCTGTTTACTTCAGCTCCCGTGCTGGCTCATCCTGATCCTTCCTTAGCATTCATAGTTGAGGTGGACGCGTCCGAGGCGGGGATAGGGGCTGTGCTGTCTCAGCGTTCGGGTACGCCACTAAAGCTTCGCCCCTGTGCATTCTTTTCGAAGAAGCTCAGCCCGGCGGAGCGAAACTATGATGTGGGGGACCGGGAGTTGCTGGCTGTTGTCATGGCTCTGAAAGCGTGGAGACACTGGCTTGAGGGGGCTAGACACCCTTTTCTCATTTGGACTGACCACCGCAATCTGGAGTACATACGGGCAGCGAGGAGAATGAACCCTCGCCAGGCAAGGTGGGCCATGTTTTTCACCCGTTTTGATTTCACCCTTTCCTACAAACCAGGTTCCCAGAACGTTAAGGCAGACGCACTGTCCCGGCTGTATGATACAGAGGAGAGGTCCTCAGATCCCACTCCCATCATTCCAGCCTCTCGCCTGGTGGCACCCGTGGTATGGGAGGTGGACGCGGACATCGAACGGGCGTCACGTTCAGAGCCCATTCCACCTGACTGTCCAGCTGGGCGTATGTACGTTCCGTTTGATGTCCGCGATCGTTTGATCTGTTGGGCTCATACGTCACCCTCCTCTGGTCATCCTGGTATCGGTCGGACGGTGCGCTGCCTTTCTGGGAAGTACTGGTGGCCCACTTTAGCTAAGGACGTGCGGGTTTATGTTTCCTCCTGTTCGGTATGTGCACAGTGTAAGGCACCTAGACATCTGCCCAGAGGGAAATTACAACCCCTTCCCGTTCCACAGCGACCATGGTCACACCTATCGGTGGATTTTGTGACGGATCTTCCCCCGTCGCGGGGTAACACCACGATCCTGGTTGTTGTGGATCGGTTTTCTAAGTCCTGCCGTCTCCTTCCTTTGCCCGGTTTCCCTACGGCTCTACAAACTGCGGAGGCTCTGTTCACCCATGTATTCCGGCACTACGGGGTGCCTGAGGATATAGTTTCTGATCGGGGTCCCCAATTTACGTCTAGAGTCTGGAGGGCGTTTATGGAACGCCTGGGGATCTCGGTCAGCCTTACCTCAGGTTTCCACCCCGAGAGCAACGGGCAGGTGGAAAGAGTAAACCAGGATGTGGGTAGGTTTCTGAGGTCCTATTGCCAGGACCGGCCGGGGGAGTGGGCAGCTTACATCCCCTGGGCCGAGATGGCCCAAAACTCCCTCCGCCACTCCTCTACCAACCTATCACCTTTTCAGTGTGTGCTAGGTTACCAGCCGGTCCTGGCACCATGGCGTCAGAGCCAGATTGACGCTCCTGCGGTGGATGAATGGTTTCGGCACTCAGAGGAGACTTGGAACGCTGCCCACGTACGGCTACAACGGGCCATCAGGAGACAAAAAGCGAGTGCCGACCGCCACCGCAGTGAGGCCCCCGTGTATGCACCGGGGGATCGGGTCTGACTCTCAACCCGAAACCTACCCCTTCACCTGCCCTGCCGGAAGCTGGGTCCGCGGTTTGTGGGGCCATTTAAAGTCCTGAGGAGACTGAACGAGGTTTGTTATAGGTTACAACTCCCCCCTGATTATCGTATTAATCCCTCGTTCCATGTGTCTCTCCTCAGGCCGGTGGTGGCTGGTCCGCTCCAGCACTCTGAGGTGCGGGAGGTCCCTCCGCCCCCTCTTGACATCGAGGGGGTCCCGGCGTATACCGTAAGGGCCATCATGGATTCTAGACGTCGGGCGAGGGGCCTTCAGTACCTCGTGGAGTGGGAGGGGTACGGTCCGGAGGAGAGATGCTGGGTACCGGTGGAGGACATCCTAGATCCATCCATGTTACAAGAGTTTCACCGTCTCCACCCGGATCGCCCTGCGCCTCGCCCTCCAGGTCGTCCCCGAGGCCGGTGTCGTCGCGCTGCTGGAGCCGCGCGTCAGGGGAGGGGTACTGTCACGACTTCCGCCGAAGTCGGCCCTTCTCCTTGTTCGGGTGGTGTTCGGCGGTCGACGTCACCGGCTTTCTAGTCGCCATCGATCCACTTTTCAGTTTCGTTTTGTTTTGTCTGTATTATCCACACCTGTTTTCAATTCCCCCATCATGTTCCCTATTTAACCCTCTTGCTTTCATTTCTGTTTGTCCGTGATTGTTTGTTACGTTAGTGGTTGTTGTTATTTCTGTTTTTTCCCTTTGTGGATTTTTTGCTGTGATTTTGAGTAAACGTTTTATGTTTTCGCTCAAACACCTGTGTCCTGCATTTGACTCTGCTACTTCGCTGCACACAACCCTGACAACTGCTAACTAGTTATGGGAATGTGATGTCATTGAACAGATTGGTCGGACTTGCACAGAACATGACAGCCAAACATCTCTGTGCCAACACTGTAACTGTAGCTATATGTTAGTGCTATTTCATACAGTCCTACATCTTTATTTGCAGAATGTGGAAGAAATTACCAAAGATTGAGAATGTGCCTAACATAGGGATAGACAACGCTTTCTCCGAATGTGACATACATTCGATGGAAGGTCCTCCAGGACAGGATGACAAAGATGATGTTCAGTATTTCTTGAAGCACACTGGGATACCTGTTTGTCTATCTATAGAATAACCGTTTCTGTCTGTTAGATGATTATCTGTATGGTACAGAAAGGGACCCCCCCCCCCCCCTCTCCCCATAGACTCAACATGGGCTTGACCTTTTCATCAGAATTTGAATGCCATTTAGCTGTCTGGGCTTGTTCATACAGCATCTAAGAGTAAGTGTGCTGATCTATTGTTACCTTTTACATAATAGTGAATGGATGGTGAAACCTAGATCAGCACTCTGAGACGCTTTATGAATACTGTTCCTGATGCACAAATATGCCCCCTAAAAGTACTCTTGCTTGATCATTTTCCTTATAAATTTCACACACTTTACCAGCTGAAATGTCTTGAGTCAATAAGTATTCAACCCCTTTGTTATGGTAAAAAATGTGCTTAACATGTCACATGATAAGTTGTAAGGACTCACTCTGTGTGCAATAATTTTACATTTACATTTAAGTCATTTAGCAGACGCTCTTATCCAGAGCGACTTACAAATTGGTGCATTCACCTAATGACATCCAGTGGAGCAGCCACTTTACAATAGTGCATCTAAATCTTTTAAGGGGGGGGGGGGGGGGGGGGCAGAAGGATTGCTTTATCCTATCCTAGGTATTCCTTGAAGAGGTGGGGTTTCAGGTGTCTCCGGAAGGTGGTGATTGACTCCGCTGTCCTGGCGTCGTGAGGGAGTTTGTTCCACCATTGGGGTGCCAGAGCAGCGAACAGTTTTGACTGGGCTGAGCGGGAACTGTACTTCCTCAGTGGTAGGGAGGCGAGCAGGCCAGAGGTGGATGAACGCAGTGCCCTTGTTTGGGTGTAGGGCCTGATCAGAGCCTGAAGGTACTGAGGTGCCGTTCCCCTCACAGCTCCGTAGGCAAGCACCATGGTCTTGTAGCGGATGCGAGCTTCAACTGGAAGCCAGTGGAGAGAGCGGAGGAGCGGGGTGACGTGAGAGAACTTGGGAAGGTTGAACACCAGACGGGCTGCGGCGTTCTGGATGAGTTGTAGGGGTTTGATGGCACAGGCAGGGAGCCCAGCCAACAGCGAGTTGCAGTAATCCAGACGGGAGATGACAAGTGCCTGGATTAGGACCTGCGCCGCTTCCTGTGTGAGGCAGGGTCGTACTCTGCGGATGTTGTAGAGCATGAACCTACAGGAACGGGCCACCGCCTTGATGTTAGTTGAGAACGACAGGGTGTTGTCCAGGATCACGCCAAGGTTCTTAGCGCTCTGGGAGGAGGACACAATGGAGTTGTCAACCGTGATGGCGAGATCATGGAACGGGCAGTCCTTCCCCGGGAGGAAGAGCAGCTCCGTCTTGCCGAGGTTCAGCTTGAGGTGGTGATCCGTCATCCACACTGATATGTCTGCCAGACATGCAGAGATGCGATTCGCCACCTGGTCATCAGAAGGGGGAAAGGAGAAGATTAGTTGTGTGTCGTCTGCATAGCAATGATAGGAGAGACCATGTGAGGTTATGACAGAGCCAAGTGACTTGGTGTATAGCGAGAATAGGAGAGGGCCTAGAACAGAGCCCTGGGGGACACCAGTGGTGAGAGCGCGTGGTGAGGAGACAGATTCTCGCCACGCCACCTGGTAGGAGCGACCTGTCAGGTAGGACGCAATCCAAGCGTGGGCCGCGCCGGAGATGCCCAACTCGGAGAGGGTGGAGAGGAGGATCTGATGGTTCACAGTATCGAAGGCAGCCGATAGGTCTAGAAGGATGAGAGCAGAGGAAAGAGAGTTAGCTTTAGCAGTGCGGAGCGCCTCCGTGATACAGAGAAGAGCAGTCTCAGTTGAGTGACTAGTCTTGAAACCTGACTGATTTGGATCAAGAAGGTCATTCTGAGAGAGATAGCAGGAGAGCTGGCCAAGGACGGCACGTTCAAGAGTTTTGGAGAGAAAAGAAAGAAGGGATACTGGTCTGTAGTTGTTGACATCGGAGGGATCGAGTGTAGGTTTTTTCAGAAGGGGTGCAACTCTCGCTCTCTTGAAGACGGAAGGGACGTAGCCAGCGGTCAGGGATGAGTTGATGAGCGAGGTGAGGTAAGGGAGAAGGTCTCCGGAAATGGTCTGGAGAAGAGAGGAGGGGATAGGGTCAAGCGGGCAGGTTGTTGGGCGGCCGGCCGTCACAAGACGCGAGATTTCATCTGGAGAGAGAGGAGAGAAAGAGGTCAAAGCACAGGGTAGGGCAGTGTGAGCAGAACCAGCGGTGTCGTTTGACTTAGCAAACGAGGATCGGATGTCGTCGACCTTCTTTTCAAAATGGTTGACGAAGTCGTCTGCAGAGAGGGAGGAGGGGGGGGGAGGGGGAGGAGGATTCAGGAGGGAGGAGAAGGTGGCAAAGAGCTTCCTAGGGTTAGAGGCAGATGCTTGGAATTTAGAGTGGTAGAAAGTGGCTTTAGCAGCAGAGACAGAAGAGGAAAATGTAGAGAGGAGGGAGTGAAAGGATGCCAGGTCCGCAGGGAGGCGAGTTTTCCTCCATTTCCGCTCGGCTGCCCGGAGCCCTGTTCTAATAATAGTGTTTAATATAATTGTTTTAATGACTACCTCATCTCTGTACCTCACACATATAATTATATGTAAGGTCCCTCAGTCGAGCAGTGAATTTCAAACAGATTCAACCACAAAGACCAGGGAGGTTTTCCAGTGCCTCACAAAGAAGGGCACCTATTGGTAGATGGGTAAAAATAAAAAAAGCTGACATTGAATATCCCTTTGAGCATGGTGAAGTTATTAATTACACTTTGGATAGTGTATCAATACACACAGTCACTACAAAGATACAGGAGTCCTTCCTAACTCAATTGCGGCAAGCAAGGAAACCGCTCAGTGATTTCACCATGCGGCCGATGGTGACTTTAAAACAGTTACAGAGTTTAATGCTTGTGATAAGAGAGAACTGAGGATGGATCAACAACATTGTAGTTACTCCACAATACTAACCTAAATGACAGAGTGAAAAGAAGGAAGCCTGTTTTAGGACAATAACCTAAAACAAAGGGCCATACAAGGGACATGCACACATCTGTATCGGACTCTTTTAAAGAACTGTGTGACTCTCTGAATCTCGCTCAATTAATTAATGCGCCTACAAGACGGAATCCCAGAGCACCTAACAAATAAATCAACGCTATTGGACATTATTCTAATGAATACCCCTCACAAATACACATCGACTGGGATATTCTGTAACGATGTCAGTGATCACTGTGCAATAGCCTGTGTTAGAAATACAAAAAATGACTAAAGGCAAACCCCGTTATATTTTTAAAATACATTTTAGACAGTTTGATGAGCCAGCGTTCTTACATGATCTGTACCATAATATTGACAGAGTAAGTCTGATTCCTGATGTTGACACTGCCTGGGACTATTTTTATATGAAATTTGTGTCCGTTTGTGATTAGCATGCCCCTGTGAAGAAATTTAGAATCAGTGGAAGGGACAATCCCTGGTTTTCAGATAACTTGGCAGAATTAATTAGAAAGAAATATCTCTTGGGCTCTGTCACATGGGATGACGCTGGAGAGACGAAGCAGGTACGGTAAGTCAAGCATTTACTAAGGAACGGACATGGAACGAGACAGGAACAGCGTCAGCACAAGGGTAACAAAGACAAAAACAATTAATGCAGCAGCAGGGATCAGAGCAAGGGAACTGACAAATATAGGGGAGGAAATAAACAGGTGATGACTGAGTCCAGGTGAGTCCAATATCGCTGATGCGCGCGAAGAGAGAAGGCAGGTGTGCGCAATAGATGGCAGGAGTGCGTGATGCAGGGCAGCCTGGCGCCCTCAAGCGCCAGGGGGGGAAGAGCGGAAGCAGACGTGACAGGCTCAAACTAGATATACAAATGCTCATGTTGACTGGGCCTCCTTCAGAGCACTAAGAAACAAATGCACAGGATTGATCAGGAAGTCCAAATCAGATTACTATTTCAATGAAGTCACAGAGAACCTAAACAACCCTGCCAAGTTCTGGAAGCTCATCAAATCAGTAGCAGGTTCTAACGCATCCGCTGGCCTTCCTCACCATTTAATGATGGATTCTAATGAAGCAAAGGATAATTCCAATATTGTAGGGGTTTTTAGCAAGCACTTCATATGTGCTGGTTCAGTTTTTCATAATGGTGGGGTCCAGGCCTCTAATGTAAGCTCTGTTACAGTCAACTATGATATAGGCCCTCATGTGAACCATTTGAACTTTGAGCCTGTTTCTTATACTGAGGTCTATAAAGCATTAAAGGCAATAGACACTAAATAGTCAGCAGGTCCTGACATCCTGAACCCCTACCTCTTAAAGATAGCAGCTGGTATTATTACTGAACCTGTGGCTCACATTTTCAACTTGAGTCTCTTGACCAACTCCATACCCAGCATTTAGAAATCAGCTTATGTCCTCCCGCTGCTAAAGGGTGGAGATCCCTCAGATACTATTAACTATCGTCCTCTCTCTAAACTCCCTATCCTGGACAAAGTCTATGAATCTCTAGTGAACTCACAGTTAAAAAACTTCAACTTAGTTGAACAGAACATACTGAGCGGGGTTCAGTCTGGCTTTAGATCGGGGCACAGCACCACAACTGCAGCTATGGCAGTGGCAAACAACATCATTAATGCACTTGATAAAAAGCAACATTGTGCTGCTCTGTTTGGATTTATCAAAGGCCTTTGATTCAATTGACCATGAATTGTTGCTAGCTAGACTCAGAAACATTGGTCTCAGTGAAGGGGCAATAAATTGGTTTAGGAACTATCTCTGACTGAACACAATGTGTATATGCTGACAATCACAAGTATAGCTTTCTTGAGATTAATAGAGGTGTACCCCAGGGTTCTATTTTAGCTCCTGTGTTGTTCTCAATTTTTATTAACGATTTGGAAAATGTGATACATCTATTATATTGTAATGATTGTTCTCCTCCTCGTCTGAGGAGGAGGATGGATCGGACCAAAACGCAGCTTGTGTGGAATACATGATGAATTTATTTAAACAAGACGAACACGAAGCACACTTGATAAATTACAAAATAACAAAAACGACGTAGACCGACCTGGACATGAGAACTTACATAACACGAAGAACACACGAACAGGAACAGACTAAACAAACGAAACAGTCCCGTGTGGTACATACACAGACACGGAAGACAATCACCCACAAACAAACGGTGTGAACAGCCTACCTTAATATGGTTCTTAATCAGAGGAAACGTCAAACACCTGCCCCTGATTGAGAACCATATAAGGCTAAATAACAATGAACCCAACATAGAAACACATAACATAGAATGCCCACCCAGCTCACGTCCTGACCAACTAAACAAAGACAAAACAAAGGAAAATAAGGTCAGGAACGTGACAGTACCCCCGCCCCCCATAAGATGCGGACTCCGGCCGCAAAACTGAACCTATAGGGGAGGGTCTGGGTGGGCATCTGTCCACGGTGGCGGCTCTGGCTCTGGACGTTGTCCCCACTTAAACAATGTTTTTTCCCGCCTCCTTAATCGCCCCCGTGGCCTCCTAACAACAACCACCCTCCATATCAACCCCACTGAACCAAGGGGTAGCACCGGACTGAGGGGCAGATCCTGGCTGGCGGGCGGTTCTGGCAGATCCTGGCTGGCGGGCGGCTCTGGCTGCTCCTGTCTGGCGGGCGGCTCTGGCTGCTCCTGTCTGGTGGACGGCTCTGGCTGCTCCTGTCTGGCGGGCAGCTCTGACGGCTCGGGACAGACGGGCAGCTCTGACGGCTCGGGACAGACGGGCAGCTCTGACGGCTCGGGACAGACGGGCAGCTCAGACAGCGCTGGGCAGGCGGGCAGCTCAGACAGCGCTGGGCAGGCGGGCAGCTCAGACAGCGCTGGGCAGGCAGGCAGCTCAGACAGCGCTGGGCAGGCAGGCAGCTCAGACAGCGCTGGGCAGGCAGGCAGCTCAGACAGCGCTGGGCAGGCAGGCAGTTCAGACAGCGCTGGGCAGGCAGGCAGTTGAGACAGCGCTGGGCAGGCAGGCAGTTCAGACAGCGCTGGGCAGGCAGGCAGCTCTGACAGCACTGGGCAGGCAGGCAGCTCAGACTCTGGCTGTGCTGGAGAGGAGGAAGGCTCTGACAGCGCTGGACAGGTGGGAGCAACTGGAGAGACAGCCTGGGGGGCTGCCACCGGAGGACTGGTACGTGGAGGTGGCACCGGATATACCGGACCGTGAAGGAGTACACGCGCTCTTGAGCACCGAGCCTGCCCAACCTTACCAGGTTGAATGGTCCCCGTAGCCCTGCCAGTGCCGCGAGGTGGAATAGCCTGCACTGGGCTCTGCTGGCGAACCGGGGACACCATTTGTAAGGCTGGTGCCATGTACGCCGGCCCGAGGAGACGCACTGGAGACCAGATGCGTTGGGCCGGCTTCATGACACCCGGCTCATTGCCCAACCTAGCCTTACCAGTGCGGCGAGGTGGAATAGCCCGCTCTGGGCTAAGCACGCCTACTGGGGACACCGTGCGCTCCACCGCAAAACACGGTGTCTGACCAGTACGACGCCCTCTCACTCCACGGTAAGCACGGGGAGTTGGCTCAGGTCTAGTACGCGGCTTTACCACACTCCGCGTGTGCCCCCCCCCCCCCCCCCCCCCAATAAAGTTTTGGGTCTGACTCTCGGGCTCCCAACCGTGTCGCCGCGCTGCCTCCTCATACCAGCGCCTCTCTGCCTTCGCTGCCTCCAACTCCGCCTTGGGACGGCGATATTCCCCTGGTAGAACCCAGGGTCCCTTGCCGTCCAGGATCTCCTCCCAAGTCCAGGAGTCCTGTGTCTTTTTCTGCTGCTGCTGTCGCTGCCCTTTTCCACTCTGCTTGGTCCTTTTTTGGTGGGTGTTTCTGTAACGGAAGTCATTTTCTTCCTCCTCCTCGGACGAGGAGAGGCGAGAAGGATCGGACCAATACGCAGAGTGGTGTTGAATACATGATGAATTTATTTAAACAAGACGAACACGAAGCACACTTGATAAATTACAAAAACGACGTAGACCGACCTGGACATGAGAACTTACATAACACGAAGACGCACGAACAGGAACAGACTAAACAAACGAAACAGTCCCGTGTGGTACATACACAGACACGGAAGACAATCACCCAAAAACAAACGGTGTGAACAGCCTACCTTAATATGCTTCTCAATCAGAGGAAACGTCAAACACCTGCCCCTGATTGAGAACCATATAAGGCTAAATAACAATGAACCCAACATAGAAACACATAACATAGAATGCCCACCCAGCTCACGTCCTGACCAACTAAACAAAGACAAAACAAAGGAAAATAAGGTCAGGAACGTGACATATATACAGATGACACAGTCATATATTCATGTGCTCCTTCTCTAGTTCAGGCTGTTGAAGAGCTCCAGACTGCTTTTCCGTCACTGCAGGCCTCCCTTTATGATCTCAAACTGGTCTTGAATGTGCAAAAACCTAATTCATGACCTTTGTCACATCTGGTGGCTTATCTATTGAAAAGTGTCATCATACAAATACCTAGGTATTTGGTTGGATGACAAGTTGTCTTTTAAAGTTCATGTGCATAATCTTGTGACAAAGCTTAAATTGAATTATTATTATTTTTTCTTCGTAATAAGGCTTGCTTCCCGCTTATGGCTAGAAAGAATCTTGTTCAGGCCACTTTTCTCTCTGTAATTGATTATGGTGACTTGTTGTATATGCATGCAGCCTCCTCTGTCTTACAGAGACTGGACTCTGTTTATCATGCAGCCTCCTCCATCTTACAGAGACTGGACTCTGTTTATCATGCATCCTTGCGCTTTATTACAAATGCCAAGTCACTCACCCACCATTGTACCTTGTACCAAATGGTAGGTTGGACCTCACTTTATATGCGCAGAAAGATACATTTGTATGTGTTCATCTACAAAGCCCTTTTGGGTAAACTCCCTCTTTACCTCTGTAGTCTGGTCTCCTTCACCACCAGCAGGTAAACTCCCTCTTTACCTTTGTAGTCTGGTCTCCTTCACCACCAGCAGTCACCATACCCGGTCTGCTAGGTGGTTGCTACTTTAAGTCCCCAGGACATTCACAGTATTAGGCAAGACTGCCTTCTCTTCTTGTGCACCAGAGGCATGGAATAGTCTACAATCCACGCTTCATCTAGATATGTTAGTGCCACTGAATGAATTTAAAATATTAATGGGCGACTGTTACGGACGAGTGTAAATGCTTTTTTTTTAGGCTGGATCATGTTGTTGTATTGTTGTATGTTTTAATTCTGTAACGTATTGATTGTTGCTGCCTTCTTGGCCAGGTCTCCCTTGAAAAAGAGACTCTGGGTGTCAATGGGCTTTTCCTGGTTAAATAAAGGTTAAATCAATTAATAAAAATAAACACTGGAGTTGCGTACCAAGACAACATTGAATGCTCCTGAGTGGTCTAGTTACCGTTTTGACTTAAATTGGCTTCCAAAACTATGGCAAGACTTGAAAATGGCTGTAGCAATGATCAACAACCAATTTAATAGAGCTTGAAGAATTTTAAAAAGAAGAATGTGCAAATATTGTACAGTCCAGGTGTACAGTCCAGGTGTGCAAAGCACTTATTAGAGACTTATCCAGATAGACTCTCAGCTGGAATCGCTACCAAGGTGATTCTAACTCAGGTGTGGGAATACTTATGTAAAAGAGAGATTTCGGTATTTCATTTTCAAAATATTAGAAAAAAATTCTATAAACATGTTTTCACTTTGTCTATTATGGGGTAGTGTGTGTCGATGGGTGAGAAAAACATATATTTAATCAATTTTGTATTCAGCCTGTAACAACAAAATGTTGAATAAGTCAAGGCACTGTATGTCTATTTTCATGATATTTACACACAACAATACCTCAAGATTTCTTTTCAATTTTAGGTGAAATATTTTCCAAACATCCGTGTTTCCACCTCCAACCATGAACTCTCTGCCTTCGTCATAGGTAATTACTCATTATCACATCCATATTCTCATCTCAGCTGGATGAGTTCAAGTTCAAATTCACTTCTGGTGTGCAGGCTCTTTGGTCTGGTGGTCTGGGTACATGTATGCTTCGATACATGTCTTCAACTTTCTCACGTTGTCTCCTCCTAAACTTTCTCCCACGCTGTTTGTAATCTTTTTGAATGAAGCACTTTTTTTTAAAATCTTTAAAAATACAAAGAAATTCACTTCTGGGAGTTATGTTGTAGAGCACAGGATCTGAAAAGAATATCAATCAATATCAATCATTCTACCTCATTATAACTTGAAAAGAATGTGTTTACCTGAAAAACAGCAATTAATCCAGCATATTTAATATGTGCAGAGGCATAAACAACAGTCTCCATGTAATAGAATTTGTGTTCATCTGTTCTGTATAACTATCTGGAGGGTGATGATTCATCTTTCAAGGTCAACAATCTGTTATGTGTGTAAGTGTCTGTTTCTATGTATGTGTACTGTGCGTGCATGTGTGTGTGTGTGTGTATGCCTGTCTGTAAGAGTATAGGTACGCTCGCATATTTGTGCTTTTCATGATATAACTGAATGAGTCACTTATCGCGCCCAGGATGCGTTCACCCGCTCACCAACATTGAGCAGCAGATGAGGAAGATCAAGGAGGTGTGTCGGGATGGGAAGGCCAGGAGGGCCCTTTCTAACAAGAATGGGCCTCCTAAGCCTCGCCGTATACAAGTGTGTCATGACCTTTGACCTCAGCAAACAGCACAACCTGCTGGTGACCGGAGGGATGGACAGGTTGCTGCGTCTGTGGAACCCCTATGTCCTTGGGTGAGGAAACGCATAGGAAACGCTTATGTTTAGGA
Source organism: Salvelinus fontinalis (assembly GCF_029448725.1). Classification (NCBI taxonomy): domain Eukaryota; kingdom Metazoa; phylum Chordata; class Actinopteri; order Salmoniformes; family Salmonidae; genus Salvelinus; species Salvelinus fontinalis. Next base: position 247,906 of record NW_026600260.1, read on the forward strand.
GAGCTACTAGGTGTGCAGGCTTTTTATCCAGCACCGCAAGAAGTGACAGGTATAGTTATTAATCAGCATGATCATTAAACAGGTGCACCTTGTGCTGGGGACAATAAAAGGCCACTCTAAAATGTGGAGTTTTGTCATACAACACAGTGCCACAGATGTCTCAAGTTTTGAGGGAGCGTGCAATTGGCATGCTGACTGCAGGAATGTCCACCAGAGCTGTTGCTAAAGAATGTAATGTTTATTTCCCTACCATATGCCGCCTCCAACATTATTTTAGTGAATTTGGCAGTACGTCCAATCGGCCTCACAACCGCAAACCACGTGTGACCACGCCAGCCCTGTACCTCCACATCAGGCTTCTTCACCTGCGAAATCGTCTGAGACCAGCTATCCGGACAGCTGATGAAACTGTGGGTTTGCACAACCGAAGAATTTCTGCGCCAACTGTCAGAAACCGTCTCAGGGGGAAGCTCACCTGCGGGCTCGTCATCCTCACCAGGGTCTTGACCTGACTGCAGTTCGGCGTTGTAACTGACTTCAGTGGGCAAATGCTCACCTTTGATGGCCACTGACACGCTGGAGAATTGTGCTCTTTCAACTGTACTGGGCAGATGCAGACAGTGTGTATGGCGTTGCGTGGGCGAGCGGTTTGCTAATGTCTATGTTGTAAACAGATTGCCCCATGGTGGCAGTGGGGTTATGGTTGGGCAGGCATAAGATACAAACACAAGTGCATTTTATCGGTGGCAATGTGAATGCACAGATACCGTGATGAGATCCTAAGGCCCATTGTCGTGCCATTCATCCGCCGCCATCACCTCATGTTTTAGCATGATAATACACAGCCACATGTCATAAGGATCTGTACACAACTCCTGAAAATTGAAAATGTCCCAGTTATTCTATGGCCTGCAAACTCAACAGACATGTAACCCATTGAGCATGTTTGGGATGCTCTGGATTGACGTGTACGACAGCGTGTTCCAGTTCCCGCTAATATGCAGCAATTTCGCACAGCCATTGAAGAGGAGTGGGACAACATTTCACGGGCCACAATCAACAGCCTGATCAACTCTATGCGAAGGAGATGTGTTGTGCTGCATGAGGCAAATGGTGGTCACACCAGATAGTGACTGGTTTTCTGATCCACATCACTACCTTTTTTAAAGGTTTTCTGTCACCCAATAGATGCATTTCTGTATTCCAGTCATGTGCAATCCATAGATTAGGCCCTAATGAATTTATTTAAATTGACTGATTTTCTTATATGAACTGTAACTGTATGTATGTATGTATGTATATGTGTGTGTATGTATGTACAGTGGAACTAAAAAGTATGTGAACCCTTTGGAATTACCTGGATTTCTGCATAAATTGGTCATACAATTTGATCTGATCTTCATCTTAGTCACAACAATAGACAAACACAGTCTGCTTAAACTAATAACACACAAACAATTATAGGTTTTCATGTCTTTATTGAACACACCATGTAAACATTCACAGTGCTGGGTGGAAGAACTATGTGAACCCTTGGATTCAATAACTGGTTGACCCTCCTTTGGCAGTAATATCCTCAACCAAACTTTTTCTGTAGTTGCGGATCAGACCTGCACAGCGGTCAGGAGGAATTTTGGACCATTCCTCTTTAAAAAACTGTTTTATTTCAGCAATATTCTTGGGATGTCTGGTGTGAACTGCTCTTTTGAGGTCATGCCACAGCATCTCTATCGGGTTGAGGTCAGGACTCTGACTGGGACACTCCAGAAGGCGTATTTTCTTTCTGTTGAAACAATTCTGTTGATTTACTTATATGTTTTGGGTCGTTGTCCTGTTGGGTCCCCCAACTTCTGTTGAGCTTCAATTGGTGGACAGATAGCAATACATTCTCCAGCAAAATGTCTTGGGAATTAATTTTTCCGGCGATGGTAGCAAGCTGTCCAGGGCCTGAGGCAGGAAAGCACCCCCAAACCATGATGCTCCCTCCACCACACTTCACAGTTGGGAGGAGTGTTTGATGTTGGTGTGCTGTGCCTTTTTTTCTCCACACAAAGAAAAAAAGGCACAGCACACCAACATCAAAAACTCAGTTGTATGTTCCTTCCAAACAACTCAACTTTAGTTTCATTTGTCCACCGAATATTTAGCCAGTAGCGATGTGGAACATCCAAGTGCTCTTTTGCAAACTTCAGACGTGCTGGAATTTTTGGGGGGACAGCAGTGGCTTCTTCCATGGTGTCCTCCCATGAACACCATTTTGGTTTAGTGTTTTACGTATCGTATGCTCGTCAAGAGAGATGTTAGCATGTTCCAGAACCTCAGTGAGCATTCTGCACTGTGCTCTTGCAGTCATATTTGCAGTCTCTTGCAGTCATATTTGCGAGTGAGCTGCTTTGCTACGTACGAAACCTTGACCCAGAATCAGTTTGTCTTCCCCACAAACATGCGATGCGCATCAGGAGAGGGGCGGCAGTTCATCCGGCCGCACCCCAACCCCATCACAAATGGCTCTACTCACCTGCCAAAAGAGGCAGGTTATCCCGGGCCAACCGAAGATCCGCGCCGCTATGGTATCGTTAGGTTTGGTGGGGATTCTGACGTAGAGGCATTCAGTCATAATCCCACAGATGGTAGCTTCGCACCATTAGCTCCTCAGCCAAGCACATACACCAAGCGTCTGAACCTGTGGTTCCTCTCGTACTGGACAGGATTACTACAGGTGGGTACGCTCCTTTGAATTTCATCAAGTTGACATTCAGTGATCCGTGCACAATGGGTACCTAGACTTCTTCCGTTCGTTTTATGAGTCTGCAGTAAATCAATGGCCGTGGATGGTACTACCCACATCAGATGTAGGCCTCCCTCCCCATACAAGCTGGAGATACCTCTCCCCACTTTATCGGGCATGAGCCAGATACATGCAATGTGGGGCCAATGAGTTTAGTCTCCGCCTCGAGTCAGGTCAGCGTAGAGGAGACCTCCCCACCTACAATGTGTGGTGTCCCGCAATGAGGCAAGCCTGAGGCCTGGTTGTGTCAGCTAATGGTATGGCACATGCCATCTCCACTACATGCTCCAAGGAGCGTGGAGGAGAGCTCCCACATAGAATGTGTAGAGTCCCGCACCCAGGCGGACCTGAGACCTGGCAGTGTCCATAACCCCTAAGCACATTCCATCTCCATTTAGTGCTTAACGGGTCCAGCCCGAAGCCAGCATTCGATTCAAACCTTCGCGGTTTAGAGTTAGCTAAGTATACAGGGGATGAGTGTTTAAATGTTTCACCACAGCCGCTCTGCAATCTGATTGATGCCAGTCGTACACTTTCATCAGCCGTCTCCCAGGATTTAACTCCCACCTCCCAGCCAAAGCCAGGGATGCGTTCAAGCCATCATTCTCAGATTGGCTTCCTGTCAAGGTCAGGATTCTTTACAAGAGCCCCGCAGCAAATCATTGAGTCTGGTGGAACCGCCCTCACATTTTCATGCTTGACCGAAAGCCCATATTCCAGGACCGACTGCCGACTGCCGCCTTCCGTAAACGATCACCAACCATCACCATCTGCAGGTAACTCCCGTTTGGTTTGCATTGTTAGCGACACCTGAAAACAGCTGACATACAGGGGGGATTGGAAGATCCCTGATAGAGGGCTACCTCGTTATCTCCCTTATCCCCCTGTACTAACATGCTAGAGACAGTTTGTCTCCTAGCCAACGGCGAGACACCCTCAAACAGGTGACACACAGAGTAGGGGTTGGAAGAGCCCTCCAAGGGCTATGGTACTATTTATCCTAAAGTTATGGATCTGACTTTGCCGTCTTCCCTTACTTCCCCTGTCTTATCCTATCCGAGGTTGTCACTCTCAGCCGGACCAGTGTTTCGTTCGACCTGAAGGCACCACGAACTTCCAACGATGGCGAGAGGAGGGCGACGGAGCGACTGCTCCCCCAGCCGCGGCTCAAGCCCCGCTTCGCACCCCAGCCCGACCAACCCAGCCCTTAGAGCCAATCCCATTCCAGGGCGCCCTGCCCTTCACAAAGAAAAGAGAACTCTCCACGGGGCTCCCGCCAGCTTCTCCAGGATCGGCCGTGTTACCGCACTGGACGGCGCCCGTCTCAGCTAGTCCGTGGACATTCTGAAGTAGTTTGACGTCAGTAGGTCACATGAGGTGTGCAATGTGTAGGGTGTGCAATGTGTAGACCCACTAATTGTTCGGTCTGAACCTTGTTAGAGGTCAGTAGGTCACATGATGAAGGAGCTATTGAAATTCTAAAGATTACAAAATTCATGTAAAATGTGAGATGAAAATGGACAAACTAAAGGGTGTGCAATGTGTAGGCCCACCTAGTGCACATTCAGAACCTTCTTTGAGTCCAGTAGGTCACATGACCAAATAGCTATTGAAATTAGAATGTTTACAAAATTCATGTAAAATCAGCTGAGATGAACACTAAATGTGTAGGCCCATCTAGTGTACATTCTGAACCTTGTTAGAGGTCACCTTGTTAGAGGTCTGCCATTACCTGTGTGACCTTTGACCCCAAAAGGAATAACGTATGTGAAGGTATTTGAGGTATTTTTACTGAATTATTATTGCAATGTGATATTTTCCCATAAGTGTAATGTGACCTTACTGCTGCCTACCTAATGGAGGCTCTGAGTAATAACGAAAAGTAATATTGATGAAGAGTGTGCACTGCAGAAGGTATTTTGTTTGTATTTGTGTGTTTGTATTGTGATGTTTGTCTTATTTGTTAAAAATAAAACTTCAAAAATAAATGTGTTTGAATAAATGTTTGAAAGAAAGAAATAAGATGAATCTTCCTCATTACAGACTGGTCAGAGAGATGGCTTTCTAAAGATCTGGAACATTAACAATGGGCAGTGTGTGAAGATATGAAAAAGGGTGAGTACGTTCTAATTCATATCTCACAGTATAAAACTGGTATTAGGAGCATTGCAGTGTTTTTTTTGTCTCTGTTATATGTTGCATGAGATGATTTGGTAACACTTTACTGTAGCCCCCCTTATGTATGGATTCACGAAGCCGTTATTACAGCTATATAAGACATTATAACAGCCGTCATAGACATTATGAACAACGGCATAAGCCATTATTAAGGTAACTATAATTGCCATTATAGATGACAGGCTAATTTGTTTTTGTCCCTTATGTCAACTGCCTCCATAACACAGGCTATATAACCACTAATGTGCTATAATAGTTTCAAATGAACATGTCACACAGATGGGGAGTCCAACGAGGTGTGTGACTGCACCTACCTGACAGTCCACAGAAACACGTGAGTAGAACCAATGATGGATGTGACAACTGTTGATTTGAGAGGAATAATGATTTGACAGGTTTGACGTCTACTTTGTGAGTATAGAAGCGAAGGAAGACTATCTCTATGAGCCAGAAAGGCCACATCTATTCCATGTGGTTATATATTCCATCTATTGGTTTCTATACATTTACCCACTCCACTGACCCGTCTTCCCCTTAGAACTTATTCAACTTTATTGCCTTGAGATCCCATTTTCATTACCTTCTGCATTTGCTTCGCCAGAGCAGAGACTGCCTGAGGGTCTGAACCGGTAACCATGCCAAGTTCAAAGCGTTTCAAAATTATGACTTCACAAAACACATGAGACAATCTTTGAAAATCCTTCAAGAGTATATTCTGAGTTTATTATCAGCGAGGAATATAAACGTCCTAATATGCTTGCCTGCATCTTTACTCTTCAAAATGTATTACGTATGTATGGTAGTCTTTGAGTGTTTCCTTGGTTACCAATTTACCATGTAGTCTATCTAACCTCGCGATCACATCCTCTTCTTCTACTCTATACCTCTGCATAAGAGACTGGTATGCATTAAAGGAAGATTACCGACTCAGAGGTCTAGGTTCTAAAGGTTCTAAAGAATTGACTTTCTATACAATTCCATATTGCATAGTACTTCAGTGACACTCACATCCTTCCAGGTCTGTAGTAACAAAAGTATACATAGACCTGTCTACAGAGCTGTAATTCCTCCCACAGAGCCCTCAAATCCACTTTTGATTCTGAGAGCATCGATGTCACGCCCTGGCCTTAGTATTCTTTGTTTTCTTAATTATTTTAGTTAGGTCAGGGTGTGACATGGGTTATTTATGTGGGTTTTTGTAGTGTCTAGGGTGGTTGTAAGGTTTAGGGGGTTTATTTAGAGTAGTTGGGTTTATGTTTAGTGTAGTTGTCTAGGTGTGTCTATGGTTGAGTGTAGGTGTTTAGGAAAGTCTATGGTTGCCTGAATTGGGTCTCAATTAGAGACAGCTGGATATTGTTGTCTCTGATTGGGAGCCATATTTAAGGTAACCATAGGCTTTAGCTGTTTGTGGGGAATTGTCTATGTTGAACGTTTGTAGCCTGTGTGTGTGCACTACGTTTCTAGCTTCACGGTCGTTTGTTGTTTTGTTAGTTTGTAAGTGTTTTGTTTCGTTTTGCCTTCTTCATAAATAAAAGAAGATGGCTTATTTTCCACATGCTGCGTTTTGGTCCGTCTCACTCCCACACGATCGTGACAATCGAGAACATCACTAGAGACTGTTTTCAAAGACTGTCCTTTCCCTCTCAATGAGTACCCCCTGTACCCACTGTTTGATAAAATAACAAATACCACGTGACTATGAGGCATAGTAATCTCGTTCCCAGCCACTTCCATCCACATCTGACAAGGTCAGAGAACAGAGCCATAGAGATGGCAGCCCACTTTATGAAGTCACAAAAAGGGCATCAGAGGGATCCAGTTAGAAATACACACATGCCTTTCTCATTTCTACTCTTCGACAATAGACTGCTGGTTATAGATCCTCATTTCAAAATGTTGACTGCATGCCCTGTATGTTTCCATGCTAGAATTCACCAGAAGAGCCTCACTACATCCAGAAGCCTCAGCCCTCATGGCAGGACGATCTGGTGAATAAGGAATGAATGAGGAACATGAATAGGGAACTAGACATGCAATGCCAATCAGAATATATAGGGCTAATTTGAGTGCTTATGTCAGGGGCTGAGAGTAGGAGTGCTGATCTAGAAGCAGGCCCTCCCTCTCCATATAATTGTATTAATTGTGATCTAAAAGGCTAAACTGATCCTAAATCAGCACTCCTAATCTACGGCCCCAGTTGTCGGCCCTAGTTGTGTTTGATATACTACTGCAAGTCATGGATAGGGAGCTCCAGTCCTTGAGGGTTTTCTCCTTTGCCTCGTACCTAGTCATGCCACTGATTCATCCATCATGCCACTGATTCATCCATCATGCCACTGATTCATCCATCATGCCACTGATTCATCCATCCTGTCACTGAGTAGTACACACTTGCGTTCTAAGGTCTAATGATTTAAATTTGACACTGATTTGAAAGAACGCACCAAAAAACCTACAGACACTCAGAGGACTGCCTATTCCTGCTGTCGATCATTCAAGCTCTTATTGGCCAATGATGTAGAGCTGGCAGGGACGAATAAAGATACATTTAATAGAACACAATACAATAAAATTATAGAATAGATAGAATAGAATAATATAATTGAATGGTCTTCCTGTACTGTCCCGAGAGGAGGGGCAACATAGAGGACCAGTGTCTCACGTCCCTCCTGGCCACCAGCAGCTACCACGGGGACGTTTTTGTGTGGAACTTGGTCTCTGAACACATCTAGTGTTACTTTGCCAGCCCCCTGCCACCTGACTGCTGCCATGCCTAACGTCAGATCACACTATCAAGCCTGAGTGATTCACCTGCACGCCATAGAGTGTAGCAAATTTTTTTTAAACCTTTATTTAACTAGGCAAGTCAGTTAAGAACAAATTATTATTTTCTTATGTCGATATAGGACTCGTTTTACTGTGGATAGAGATACTTTTGTACCTGTTTCCTCCAGCATCTTCACAAGGTCCTTCGCTGTTGTTCTGGGATTGATTTGCACTTTTCGCACCAAAGTACGTTCATCTCTAGGAGACAGAACATGTCTCCTTCCTGAGCGGTATGGCGGCTATGTGGTCCCATGGGTGAACCAGACTTGTGGAGGTACACAATTTTTTTTCTAAGGTCTTTGTTGATTTCTTACGATTTTCACATGATGTCAAGCAAAGAGGCACTGAGTTTGCACATAGGCCTTGAAATACATCAATTAGCCTTGAAATACAAAAATTAGCCTATCAGAATCTTTTAAAGCCATGACATCATCTTCTGGAATTTTCAAGCTGTTTAAAGGCACAGTCAACTTAGTGTATGTAAACGTCTGACCCACTGGGCGGAACTGTTTGGGATGCTTGCAAGGCGAAGAACACCATCCCGACCGTGAAGCACGGGGGTGTCAGCATCATGTTGTGGAGTGCTTTGCTGCAGGAGGGACTGGTGCACTACACAAAATAGATGGCATCATGAGGAAAGAAAATTATGTGGATATATTGAATCAACATCTCAAGACACCAGTCAGGAAGTTAAAGCTTGGTCGCAAATGGGTCTTCCAAATGGACAATGATCCCAAGCATACTTCCAAAGTTGTGGCAAAATGGCTTAAGGACAACAATGTCAATGTATTGGAGTGGCCATCACAAGGCCCTGATCTCTATCCTATAGAAAATTTGTGGGCAGAACTGAAAAAGTGTGTGCAAGCAAGGAGGCCTACAAACCTGACTCAGTTACACCAGCTCTGTCAGGAGGAATGGGCCAAAATTCACCCAACTTATTGTGGGAAGATTGTGGAAGGCTACCCGAAACGTTTGACCCAAGCGAAACAATTTCAAGGCAATGCTGCCAAATACTAATTGTGTGTATGTACACTTTTGACCCACTAGGATGGGATGAAATAAAGAAAAGCTGAAATAAATAATTATCTCTGACATTTCACATTCTTAAAATAAAGTGGTGATCCTAACTGACCTAAGCCAGGAAATTTTTACTAGGATTAAATGTCAGGAATTGTGAAAACTGAGTTTAAATGTATTTGGCTAAGGTATACGTAAACGTCCGACATTAACTATATATGATATATTATAGGAAACAAAATGTATTATAATAATATATTGTGCGGTGCAATTCACAGAGGAATATGTTCTAATGATGTGGTATTTTATGTTTTCAAACAAAGGTCACGTTACTTTCTGGAACGTCCTTCAAGGTAGTATATGTTACCATGGCAACTGTCCATGTGCTCCTTTATACTTATATATTTTAGTATTTTACTCCCTTTTTCGTGATATCCAATTGTGATCCAATTATGATCTTGTCTCATCCTTGCAACTCCCCAACGGGCTCAGGAGAGGTGAATGTCGAGTCATGCATCCTCCAAAACGTGACCCACCAAACCGTGCTTCTTAACACCCGCCCGCTTAAGTTAGAGGAAACACCTTTCAACTGACAATCCAAAGTCTGCCTGCAGTCGCCCAGCCCACCACAAGAAGTTGCTAGAGCGCAATGAGCCAAGTAAAGCTCCCCCGGTTAAACCCTCCCCTAACCCGGATGATACTGGGCCAATTGTCGCCACCCTATGGGACTGTTGATGCAATTTATATGTTTAAATGAATGATTAGAATATTCCACCCTGAAACCATATAATGGTATGAAATTGATCAGAATCATAAAATTATTATTAATGATGTGTGTAGATTTAGTCAGTAAAATTATATGTCTGTACAATATGTCTCTATAGTATCTTAAACATAGACTGTCTGAGCAAGATTCGGTGCCGACCTTGGCTGGGGGCCACTGAGAGATTTGGGAAAGGACAGGGAGTGCTTCTCACGGTCCCTAATCTTTGTCGGCTGGGTATTGATACAGTATGTGCGTAGGATACCTACTGTCCGTGTGTATGTATGTGCGTATGATATCTACTGTTTGTGTGTTAATGTAAGTGCTGTAAGGAGCCAGTATAAAATGAATGGTTTTGTAATACGGACTAGCGCGCTCTCGTGAATAAACATTTTGACTATCATAGCTGGGCCTCCGTCTGTTTCATTCAACCAGTATCTTACAAATTCTGGGTTGCAGACTGAGTAGTTTAATTGAATTGGGTTTTCAACATTGAGAACATAATTCTCGTAACAGGGACCCTCGGTCACAGTCAGTTGTGACACAGCCTGGAATCAAACCTGTAAAGCCTCAAGTAACGCCTCAAGCACTGTGATGCAGTGACTTAGACAGCTGCGCCACTAGGGAGGCCCTATGTGCTCCTTTTTATGATTAGGCATTTTCTAGAAATCATGAAGCATGAAGCAATAACTACAGTTTATTATAGTAACTTTCCTAAATAAGCCATTCAAAATTCTTACACAATGAACGTATTTAAATGCTTAGAAATGTGTTAGAAACAATAGTCAATGCTTAAAATGCATATTATCAAGCTAACATGTTATAAATGATTGTGCTTATTTATTAATAGTAGCCCATGTACAGTATTTATAAAATGTTTATTGAGGCTTCTTCGTGAACATTATGAACCAAGTGTAACCAACGTAATATGTTCCTCAGTCTAGGTTCTAGCAGCAGATCACTAAGATAGCAGTGACAAAGGAAGACACCTCACTGTACGCGGCTGACCAAATTGGCTATGTCTATCTTAAATGACATAAAGACATACACTCTTGGCTCAGAGAAAACCCCACGAGAGGTAAGATTGTTTTCTCAACTCGTTAGAACAGGTCTGATAAAAAGAGATGAAAAGAGAGCAGGATTTATTTTGTCTCAGAGCATTATATTGATCTATGAATTCAAAAAGTAAAAAGCATTTTTATTTATTCAGCTGAAAACTACTGGCGTGCCCATACCGGCAGCATCACCGGGTACTGTACGTGCAGGACCTGCTAATAGTGAACACCCTCTCAAACATAAACAACAAAATTGTGCTTCACATTTTGCTCACGCCCTCCCTGCCTTTTACCATCTTGTCCAGGTTGCAGATTGTTGACAATGACCAAGTACTGCTCACCTCGTCTATAGACTGCACTGTGCGCCTGTGGAGCGCCTATGGAGTGTTCATATGTAGGAAACAATTCACACAGGTCATTTGCCCTGTTGTCTCCTCTGTATGCAACTTTCATGATTTATGTTTTAAGGTTAATGTCCAGTAGATAGGGGTGGGTTTTGGGGATATATGCTTCCCTTGTATCGACTATAATAGCCATTGTTAGAGTTATGGTATTTAGATCAGTTAAACACTACCTTCCCAATAACAGCTCCTCCTGTGTACTAACATCATCATTTCTCTACAGACAGTATACCTGTCTTTTTCTCTTACCCTCAACACTGACTCATTTAAAGAAAAACAATGTGAAAGTAACTTACTGTTCTCATTCTCTCGCTGTCTGTCTGTCTGTCTGTTTGTCTGTCTCTCTGACGTTTGGGCAGTGGGACAATTGGAGCATCCACACCCCTTCCTCCTGGAAGCATCCTGACTTTCCCTATGAGATCCTGATCGACCCTCTGAGCATGCCAGCTCACCCCATCCTGGATGGATAAACTAGAGTCTCTCTCTCTCTCTCTCTCTCTCTCTCTCTCTCTCTCTCTCTCTCTCTCTCTCTCTCTCTCTCTCTCTCTCTCTCTCTCTCTCTCTCTCTCTCTCTCTCTCTCTCTCTCTCTCTCTCTCTCTCTCTCTCTCTCTCTCTCTCTCTCTCTCTCTCTCTCTCTCTCTCTCTCTCTCTCTCTCTCTCTCTCTCAATTCAATTGACATGGCAAGTTCATTATTACTTACATTGTCAAAGTATACATATCGAAAAAATAAAGATCAAATATGTATGTATATATATACTAAATATATATATTTATATATAAATAAATGGTGGGACCAACAGCAATAATAATAGTAGTAGTGGACATGGGATTACCATTAACAACATCTACAACAACAATATTAATCAGAACAACAATACATTAAAGCAACAGTAGTAGACCAGTGTCAACATGACTTGAGAAGACACATGACCTGGTATGAAAGACAAAACAAAACAAGATGGGAAATATTATCAACATTACTTTGCACTTTTCACTGGCTTCCCCTCAGGTTGTGGCAGGAGGACACATATTTGGCTGCCAAAACTGCACATTTTGGCTTTTCACCCAATAAATAATATTTTATAGTTTCAAATGTTTTGTATTGAATTATAATTTTGGAAAAGACATATTCTCTTAGGTCTGAGTATTTGTAACGGCTGTCCTCCTCTTCTTCATCCGAAGAGGAGCAGGGATTGAACCAAGGCGCAGTGGAGTTTGAATACATAATGAATTTAATGACAAGACGGAAAAACACGAACTTGACTATACACTAACAAAACAAATAAACGGTGTAGAACAGATCTGAACGACGGACTCACATAACACACGAGAACGCACGAACAGGGAAAAAGCCTACACATAAATGACACTTAACAAACAAACCGAAACCAGTCCCGTGTGGCGCAACGACATACACAAACACAGGAGACAATCACCCACAACGAACACTGTGACAACGCCTACCTAAATATGACTCTTAATTAGAGGAACGCCAAACACCTGCCTCTAATTAAGAGCCATACCAGGTAACCCAAAACCAACACAGAAACAGAAAACATAGAATGCCCACCCAACCTCACGTCCTGACCAACTAACACACATAACAACTAACATAAATAGGTCAGGAACGTGACATTACCCCCCCCACAAGGTGCGAACTCCGGACGCACCAGCACAAAGTCTAGGGGAGGGTCAGGGTGGGCATCTAACCACGGTGGTGGCTCAGGCTCCGGGCGCGGTTCCCACCCCACCATAATCCATCCTAGCTTCCTCCCTCCAAGAATGTCCACCCTCTTTTTTCCCCCACAAAATCCTCTTAATAACATACCTAATAAGGACAACACCGGGACAGAGAGATAAATCAAGACAGAGGGATAGATAAGAATATAGAGGTAGATGAAGATAGAGAGGGAGATCAGGATAGAGGGGCAACTCCGGACTGAAAGGCAGCTCCGGACAGAGAGACAGCTCTGGACTGATGGGCAGTTCTGGGTATCTAGCCTTTTCAGGCTGAAGGGCAGCTCATGGCTGACTGACGAATCTCGACGCTCATGGCTGGCTGACGGCTCTCGACGCTCATGGCAGGCTGACGGCTCTCGACGCTCATGGCAGGCTGACGGCTCTCGACGCTCATGGCAGGCTGACGGCTCTCGACGCTCATGGCAGGCTGACGGCTCTCGACGCTCATGGCAGGCTGACGGCTCTGGCTGCTCATGGCGCTCTGACGGCTCTGGCTGCTCATGGCGCTCTGACGGCTCTGGCTGCTCATGGCGCTCTGACGGCTCTGGCTGCTCATGGCGCTCTGACGGCTCTGGCTGCTCATGGCTCTCTGACGGCTCTGGCTGCTCATGGCTCTCTGACGGCTCTGGCTGCTCATGGCTCGCTGGCGGCTCTGGCAGATCCTGTCTGGGTAGCGGCTCTGGCAGATCCTGTCTGGTTGGCGGCTCTGGCAGATCCTGTCTGGTTGGCGGCTCTGGCAGATCCTGTCTGGTTGGCGGCTCTGGCAGATCCTGTCTGGTTGGCGGCTCTGGCAGATCCTGTCTGGTTGGCAGCTCTGGCAGATCCTGTCTGGTTGGCAGCTCTAGCGGCTCCTGTCTGACGGATGGCTCTGTAGGCTCATGGCAGACGGGCGGCTTTGCAGGCTCATGGCAGACGGGCGGCATTGCAGGCTCCTGGCAGACGGATGGCTCAGACGGCGCTGGGGAGACGGATGGCTCAGATGGCGCTGGGGAGACGGATGGCTCAGATGGCGCTGGGGAGACGGATGGCTCAGATGGCGCTGGGGAGACGGATGGCTCAGATGGCGCTGGGGAGACGGATGGCTCTGGCCGGATACGGTGCACTGTAGACCTGGTGCGTGGTGCCGGAACTGGAGGCACCGGGCTAAGGATAAGCACCTTCCTACTAGTGCGGGGAGCAGGGACAGGGCACACTGTATTCTCAAAGCCCACTCTATACCTGATGCGAGGTACCGGCACTGGTGACACCGGGCTGAGGACAAGCACATCAGGATTAGTAGGGGGAGAAGATACAGTTTGTACAGGGCTCTGGAGACGCACTGGTAGCTTAGTGCGTGGGGCCGGAACTGGAGGCACCGGGCTAGATACACGCACTACAGGGAGAGTGCGTGGAGGAGGAACAGGGCTCAGGATACGCACTGGTAGCCTAGTGCGTAGTGTAGACACTGTAGGTACTAGGCTGGGGCGGGGAGGTGGTGCCGGAAATACCGGACCGTGGAGGCGTACTGGCACTCTTGAGCATTGAACCCGCCCAACCTTACCTGGTTGAATGCTCCCGGTCGCCCGACCAGTGCGGGGAGGTGGAATAACCCGCACCGGCCTATGTAGGCGAACCGGGGAAACCATGCGTAAGGCAGGTGCCATGTATGCCGGCCCGAGGAGACGCACTGGAGACCAGACGCGTTGAGCCGGCCTCATGACACCTGGCTCAATACCCAATCTAGCCCTACCAGTGCGGGGAGGTGGAATAACCCGCACTGGGCTATGCACTCGTACAGGAGACACCGTGCGCTCTACTGCGTAACACGACGCCTGCCCGTACTCCCGCTCTCCACGGTAAGCCTGGGAAGTGGGCGCAGGTCTCCTACCTGCCCTTGGCCCACTACCTCTTAGCCCCCCCCCCAAGAAATTTTTGGGAATTACTTACGGGCTTTTTGGGCTTCCGTGCCAGACGCGTTCCCTCATAGCTCCGGTTCCTCTCCCCGGTAGCCTCTGCTCTCCTCAGTGCCTCCAGCTGTTCCCATGGGAGGCGATCCCTCCCAGCCAGGATCTCCTCCCAAGTGTAGCAACCCTTTCCGTCCAATACATCGTCCCATGTCCATTGCTCCTTTCTCTCCTGTCCCTTTCTCCGTTGACTCCGCTGCTTGGCTCTGGTATGGTGGGTGATTCTGTAACGGCTGTCCTCCTCTTCTTCATCCGAAGAGGAGCAGGGATTGAACCAAGGCGCAGTGGAGTTTGAATACATAATGAATTTAATGACAAGACGGAAAAACACGAACTTGACTATACACTAACAAAACAAATAAACGGTGTAGAACAGATCTGAACGACGGACTCACATAACACACGAGAACGCACGAACAGGGAAAAAGCCTACACATAAATGACACTTAACAAACAAACCGAAACCAGTCCCGTGTGGCGCAACGACATACACAAACACAGGAGACAATCACCCACAACGAACACTGTGACAACGCCTACCTAAATATGACTCTTAATTAGAGGAACGCCAAACACCTGCCTCTAATTAAGAGCCATACCAGGTAACCCAAAACCAACACAGAAACAGAAAACATAGAATGCCCACCCAACCTCACGTCCTGACCAACTAACACACATAACAACTAACATAAATAGGTCAGGAACGTGACAGTATTTGTCACATTGTAATAGGAAATGCAGCTCTGTCTCTAGCTCTCCCCTGGAGCAGAGTGAGCACAGCCTGTCCTCTCTGGGCAGCCAGGTTTGTCTGTGATGACCGGTCTCTATAGCCAGACTGTGCTCACTCAGTCTGTACCTAGTCAATGTTTTCCTCAGTTTTCTATCAGTCACAGTGGTCAGATAGTCTGCCACCGTGTACTGTCTGTTTAGAGCCAAATAGCATTGAAGTTTACTTTGATTTTTTGTGGTGTCTTTCCAATAGGTGATATATTTTTATTTTTGTTTTGTGATGATTTGGTTGGGCCAGATTTTCTGAGGGCTGTCCTAAGGCTCTATGGGTTGGTTTGGGTTGGTGAACTGAGCCTCAGAACCAGCTGGCTGAGGGGACTCTTCTCTGGTTTCATCTCTTGACATTGTAGAGCTGTGTGATGGAATGTTTTGGGGTCACTTGTTTTTAGATGGTTGTAAAATTTGATGGCTCTTTTTTCTATACGAATGAGGAGGGGGTATTGGCCCAATTCTGCTCTACATGCGTTATTTGGAGTTTTTCTTTGTACTTGCAATACATTCTTGCAAAACTCTGCATGCAATATTTCAATTGGATGTTTGTCCCATTTAGTAAATTCATTATTAGAGTGGACCCCATACTTCACTGCCATATAGAGCAATTGGTTCTATAACTGATTGAAACATTTTGAGCCAGATTCTAATTGGAATTTCGATTTTGATGTTCCTTTTAATGGCATAGAATGCTCTTCTTGCTTTGTCTCTCAGCTCATTCACAGCCATGTGAAAGCTATCTGTGTTGCTGATATTTAGTCCTAGATATGTGTCGTTTTTGGTGTGTTCTAATAACTGTGTCCAAATAGAATTTATATTTGTCATCCTTATTTCCGGACCTTTTTTGGAATATCATTATATTCGTTTTTTTTAGGTTAACGGTCAGAGCCCAGGTCTGACAGAACCTGTAAAGACGATATAGGTGCTGCTGTAACCCCTCTTTAGTGGGAGACAGCAGCACCAGGTCATCTGCGTACAGCAGACACTTGATTTCAGTGTTGTGTAGGGTGAGACCAGGTGTTGCCGATTCTTCTAATGTTTTTGCCAATTCATTAATGTAGATGTTAAATAATGTTGGACTTATTGGGCAGCCCTGTTTCACTCCCCGCCCCTGAGAGAAGAAGTTTGTTTGCTTGTTGCCAATTTTAACCGCATATTTGTTTTTAGTGTACATTGATTTAATAAAATCATATGTTTTCCCTCCAATACCACTTTCTATTAGTTTATTAAAAAAGACCTTCGTGCCAAATTGAATCAAATGCTTTCTTGAAATCTACAAAACACGAGTATATTTTGCCTTTGTTTTGGTTAACTTGTTTATCAATTAGAGTGTGGAGGGTGTAAATGTGGTCTGTGGTACGATAATTTTTTAGAAATCCAATCTGGCTTCTGCTCAGGACGTTGTGTTCGTCAAGGAAATGATGTAGTCTGCTATTTATAATACTGCAGAGAATTTTCCCCAAGTTGCTGTTAACACAAATTCCTCTGTAATTATTATGTCAAATTTGTCTCCATTTTTATAGATTGGTGTGATCAATCCCTGGTTCCAAATATCGGGGAAAATACCTGCAGTGAGGATAATGTTGAAGAGTTTGAGTACAGCCAATTTGAATTTGTGGTCTGTATATTTGATCATTTCATTTAAAATACTATCAGCACCACAGGCCTTTTTGGGTTGGAGAGTGTATAGTTTTTCCAATAATTCTTCTTCTGTAATTGGGGTATCCACAGGATTCTGATAGTCTTTGTGTAAGAGCTGTCGCTCTCCTCATCCTCAGATGAGGTGAGGAGAGAAGGATCTTCTGACCAAAATGCGGAGTCTGGGAAATATGCCATCTTTATTATAAATTACAATGATGCAGATGGCAACACGAAAACTAAACAAAACACTTTCAAACTACAAAATAACAAAACGACGTAGAACGAAAACCTGAACATAAACTTACATAACTGGAACGTAAACTCACGAACAGGCAACAGACGACATCGAAACAAAACGAACAGCCAAACAGCTCCATATGTGAAAAAACATCGATAACGACACGAAGACATCACAGGAGACAATCACCCACAAACACACAGTGATAATGCCCTACCTAAATATGACTCTTGATTAGAGGAAAATGCAAACCACCTGCCTCTAATCAAGAGCCATACCAGGCACACCGAAACCAACATAGAAACAGATAACATAGACTGCCCACCCAAAACACATGCCCTGACCATAAACACATAAAAAACAACATAAAACAGGTCAGGACTGTTACAGTACCCCCCCCTCAAGATGCGCACGCCGGGCGCACAAGCACAAAGTCCAGGGGAGGGTCCGGGTGGGCAGTTGACCACGGTGGTGGTTCCGGCTCAGGACGCTGTCCCCATACCACCATAGTCACTCCCCTCTTCTTTCTACCCCTTCTAATGCCCACCCTAACACTACCTTCCCCTAAATAAATAGCTAGCACCAGGACAAGGGGCAGCACCGGGACAAGGGGTAGCACCGGGACAAGGGGCAGCACTAGAACAAGGGGCAGCACCGGGACAAGGGGCAGCACCGGGACAAGGGGCAGCACCGGGACAAGGGGCAGCACCGGGACAAGGGGCAGCACCGGGACAAGGGGCAGCACCGGGACAAGGGGCAACACCGGGACAAGGGGCAGATCCCGGCTGAAGGACTCTGGCAGGTCCTGTTTGGACGGCTCTGGCAGGTCCATGCTGGCTGACGGCTCTCTACGCTCATGGCAGGCTGACGGCTCTTGACGCTCATGGCAGGCTGACGGCTCTTGACGCTCATGGCAGGCTGACGGCTCTCGACGCTCATGGCAGGCTGACGGCTCTCGACGCTCATGGCAGGCTGACGGCTCTCGACGCTCATGGCGCTCTGACGGCTCTCGACGCTCATGGCGCTCTGACGGCTCTGGCTGCTCATGGCTCTCTGACGGCTCTGGCTGCTCATGGCTCACTGACGGCTCTGGCTGCTCATGGCTCTTTGACGGCTCTGGCTGCTCATGGCTCTCTGACGGCTCTGGCTGCTCATGGCTCTCTGACGGCTCTGGCAGATCCTGTCTGGTTGGCGGCTCTGGCAGATCCTGTCTGGTTGGCGGCTCTGGCAGATCCTGTCTGGTTGGCGGCTCTGGCAGATCCTGTCTGGCTGACGGCTCTAGCGGCTCCTGTCTGGCTGACGGCTCTAGCGGCTCCTGTCTGGCGGATGGCTCTGTAGGCTCATGGCAGACGGGCGGCTTTGCAGGCTCATGGCAGACGGGCGGCTTTGCAGGCTCATGGCAGACGGATGGCTCAGACGGCGCTGGGGAGACGGATGGCTCAGATGGCGCTGGAGAGACGGATGGCTCAGATGGCGCTGGGGAGACGGATGGCTCAGATGGCGCTGGGGAGACGGATGGCTCAGATGGCGCTGGGGAGACGGATGGCTCAGATGGCGCTGGGGAGACAGATAGCTCTGTAGGGAGGAGAAGGAGAGACAGCCTGGTGCGTGGTCTAGGCACCGGCTGCGCTGGAGAGGAGGAAACAGCAGGAGAGAGAACCCGGAGAGACAGCCTGGTACGGGGGGCTGCCACCGGAGGACTGGTACATGGAGGTGGCACCGGATATACCGGACCGTGAAGGAGGACACGTGCTCTTGAGCACCGAGCCTCCCCAACCCTACCAGGTTGAATGAACCCCGTAGCCCTGCCAGTGCGGCGAGGTGGAATAGCCCGCACTGGGCTATACAGGCGAACCGGGGACACCACCTGTAAGGCTGGTGCCATGTACACCGGCCCGAGGAGACGTACTGGAGACCAGCTACGTTGGGCCGGCTTCATGGCACCCGGCTCGATGCCCAACCTAGCCCTCCCAGTGCGGCAAGGTGGAATAGCCCGCACTGGGCTAAGCACGCGTACTGGGGACACCGTGCGCTTTACCGCATAACACGGTGTCTTACCAGTACGACGCCTTCTACCTCCACGGTAAGCACGGGGAGTTGGCTCGGGTATCCTACCCGGCTTTACCACACTCCTCGTGTGCCCCCCCCCCAAGAAATTTTTGGGTCTTACTCACGGGCTCCCAACCGCGTCGTCGCGCTGCCTCCTCATACCAGCGCTCCTGGGCTGTGGCTGCCCTCTTCTCCTCCTTAGGACGGCGATATTCCCCTGGTTGAGCCCAAGGTCCTCTACCGTCCAATATCTCCTCCCAAGTCCAGAAATCCTTATTGCTCCGTCGAGCATTCCCATACCGCTTGGTCTCTGTATTTTGGTGGGTGATTCTGTAAGAGCTGTCGCTCTCCTCATCCTCGGAAGAGGTGAGGAGAGAAGGATCTTCTGACCAAAATGCGGAGTCTGGGAAATATGCCATCTTTATTATAAATTACAATGATGCAGATGGCAACACGAAAACTAAACAAAACACTTTCAAACTACAAAATAACAAAACGACGTAGAACGAAAACCTGAACATAAACTTACATAACTGGAACGTAAACTCACGAACAGGCAACAGACGACATCGAAACAAAACGAACAGCCAAACAGCTCCATATGTGAAAAACCATCGATAACGACACGAAGACATCACAGGAGACAATCACCCACAAACACACAGTGATAATGCCCTACCTAAATATGACTCTTGATTAGAGGAAAATGCAAACCACCTGCCTCTAATCAAGAGCCATACCAGGCACACCGAAACCAACATAGAAACAGATAACATAGACTGCCCACCCAAAACACATGCCCTGACCATAAACACATAAAAAACAACATAAAACAGGTCAGGACTGTTACACTTTGACTGCTAATTCAAGGATTTGTAATTTTTCTTGTATATCTTTTTGTTCTGGGCTCTTTGTTATATTGCTATAGAGGTTTGCAAAGTGATTTCTCCACATATCCCCATTTTGGATAGCCATATTCCTCATGATGAGGTTTGTTTAATTTATTCCAATTCTCCCAGAAGTGGTTTGATTCTATGGATTCCTCAATTATATCCAGCTGATTTCTAATGTGCTGTTTCTTTTTTGTTCTTAGGGTGCGTTTGTATTGCTTCAGTGTTTCCCCATATTGAAGGCGTATATTTTTGTTGTCTGGTTCTGTCACGTTCCTGACCTATTTCTGTTAGTTTGTTGTATGTGTTAGTTGGTCAGGACGTGAGTTTGGGTGGGCATTCTATGTTTTCTGTTTCTATGTTGGTTTATGGGTTGCCTGGTATGGCTCTTAATTAGAGGCAGGTGTTTGGCGTTCCTCTAATTAAGAGTCATATTTAGGTAGGTTGTTTCACAGTGTTCGTTGTGGGTGGTTGTCTCCTGTGTCAGTGTTTGTCGCACCATACGGGACTGTTTCGGTTTGCTTGTTCATCGTCATTTACGTGTAGGCTATTTTCCCTGTTCGTGCGTTCTCGTGTTTTATTGTAAGTTCGTATGTCCAGGTTTGTCTACTCCGTTTTGTTATTTTGTTAATTAGTCAAGTGTATTTCGTTTCGTGTTTTTCCCGTCTTGTTTATTAAAATCATGTCTTCACAATCCGCTGCATTTTGGTTCAATCCCTGCTCCTCCTCTTCGGATGAACCGTTACAGGTTCTCTGTGTTTTTGATTAGATATATTTCTCAATGACTTTCTTAGATTTTTACAATCATTATCAAACCATTTTTCATTATCTGTTATTTTTGGTTTGCTCTTATTCTTCTTTAGATTAGCCAAGGAGGCTCATTTGTCAAATATAAAGTTTATGTTCCTAACGGCCAAATTTACACCTTCGTTGCTGAAGGAGAATGTTAAGGCTAAAAAGTTGTCCAGGAGAGATTGTATTTTTTGGCTACTAATTGCTTTTTGGTAGATGTACTGTTTGCACTCCATCTATAGGCCTGTTTAGTACCATGTAATTTATTGGGCCGTGATGCTTCATGGTTGGGTTCTGCTCTTCTCAGATACACTGTGATTTTACTGTGGTCTGAGAGAGGTGTTAGTGGGCTGACTGTAAAGGCTCTGAGAGACTCTGGGTTTAGGTCGGTGAGGAAGTAGTCTACAGTGCTGCTGCCAAGGGATGAGCTGTAGGTGTACCTACCAAAAGAGTCTCCTCTCAGCCTGCCATTGACTATGTACAGACCCAGTGTTCGACAGAGCTTCAGGAGCTGTACTCCATTTTTGTTTTTCACTTTGTCATAGTTGTTTCTGTGGGGGTATGTGGGGAGGGAAAGGTTGTTGCTTCCTGGTAGGTGTTTATCCCCATGACTGTTAATCGTGTCTTGTTTTTCTGCTGTTCTAGCATTCAGGTCTCCACAGACCAGTACGTTGCCTTGGGCCTGAAAGTGACTAATCTCCCCCTCTAGAATGGAGAAACTCTCTTCGTTGAAGTAGGGTGATTCTGAGGGGGGAATGTATGTGGCACAGAGGAAGACGTTTTTATCTGTCAAGATAGCCTCCTTGTTGATTTTTAACCAGATAAAGAATTCTCCTGTTTTGATCAATTCGATTGAATTAATTAGTTCAGATTTATACCATATTAGCATTCCCCCTGAGTCTCTGCCCTGTTTGATTCCTTTTAATTTAGTGGATGGTATGACTATCTCCCTATAACCTAGTGGACAGCCAGTGGAAACATCACCTCTGCACCATGTTTCCTGTAGTATTACAATATCAACATCATCAATTTATTTCAGGAAGTCTGGGTTTCTGCTCTTTAGCCCAAAAGCAGAGGACTTCTATCCTTGTAAATTCCAACATGCAACGTAAAAATATTTTTTCTTTACCTTCAAAATGAGACAAACACTCACAATCAAGAACTATTAAAATAGGATTTTTCAATTAAAGTAAACTCTTATTTTGCAAATGTGATTTGTTTATCATTTAAGATAGAATTCGTGTCATGCCACTTGGGTGGATGTAGTGTGAGAATGGTGGAGTTCTTGTGCTCATCTTACCATGACCCTAGGCCTATCACGTGAGCATAGTAGATTCAGCATTTGTTTAATGTCACTCATTTGGTTGGTGAGGGCTGGGCCAGTTGCTCCTCTCACAGCCTGTGCGTAGCTCAGCCTGCTGGGCTGTGGCTCCTCCAAGTGTGGGTCTGCGGTTGGGGGCAAGGGGTTGGGAGGCCTCGTCTGAGTGGCTCTGAAGCTGGGCTGGGGTGGTCTGTGCTGCACTGGCTGTGGTGGGCATTGGGTTTGGTGGTGCTGTGGTCGTAGCTGGGGGTTCCAGGGTGCTGGTCCGGGGTGTTGTCTCGGTGATCTCGGCGGTGTGGAGATTGCTCCGCTGTTCCTGGGTGGAGAGGTCGGGCTGCGGTTTAAAGCAACGTCCTTGAGAGTCTTGGCAAGGATGGGGACTGTCTCCCTGTACAGGTGAACATGGTCATAGAGACAGTCCAGATCGAGGGTGGGATGGTGGGCCAGGTGTACGTTGGGTCGCAGGGCACAGTCCCGGGATAGGCTGGCGTTTATTCTTTGGATTGTGGCAGGGTGGAAGTCCCTCCTCTGTAGAAGGGTTCACACTATGATTCTTGAGTTGGGGAAGATTGCGGAGGCCTTCTCAATCACTCCCCGTAGTGAAGTCGCCACCCTCTCCTGCTGAGCACGCAGGTCGTTGCTTCCGGTATGTATGATTATGTGGCTTGGCGACCCGAGATGGACCTTATCAAGCAGCTCCATGGCACTCTGCGTTGTTGGGCACCACACCTTTCTCGGTTTGTGTCTAGGGAAAAGTTTATTCTCCTGAACATACTTCCCATTTGAGTCCATTAACAGGACGATGTCAGCCAGTGTTTCTTCTGGACTGGGGGGGGGAGAGGGGGGGCTGGTGGGTGTTGGAGCTGCTGGGGTGTGGCTGGTCTGTGTCGGTGCCACTGTCAGTGGGATGCTGTTCTGTGGGTTGGGGAGGAGGGGTGCAGCAGGCAGGGCTGGGGAAGTCTGGCTGGTTGAGCTGGGCTCCTCTGCTGTATGAGGGCAGGTCATAGGGTGGTAATCTAGCTGCTCCTGCAGCCTGTCCTCTGCTCTCTTTCTCTCCTGCAGCTCCTCTCTTAGTGTAGTCAGCTCCTTATTGCTGCTCTGCCTGTCTTTTTGGAGCTCTCTCACCTCCTTTGTTAGATCAGCCCTTGAGCTCCCTTGAGTCCATCTCTCTCTTGCTGAACCTCTTTCAGCTGTGTTGCAAGGCTGCTGTCCTGCTCTGTCCTCACCTTGGTTAGGAGCTCCTCTAAGGTGTGGTTGTCTGGTTGCTGTTTGCTCACGCTCTCCCTGAGCAGGACCACCTCCCCCTCCAGTTTGGTGAACTCATCCCTCATGGCAGCCATGGTGGTGAGGAGGGCCTGAGCCTGCTCTGCACTGAGGGGGTCGCTCTCCACCTGGGGCGTGTCCTCCACTATGGTGGGAAGAGAGGTGCTGGATGTGCTTTTTTGGGTGGGGAGAGTAGGGGTGAGGGTGGTGCTGGTGGAGTTTGTCTTGTGGGAGGGCATGTCACAGGTGGTGTCCTTCTCTCTCTCCGCTCTCTCCTTAATGGTCTGAAAGTCTGTTTCAAACAGCCTGATGTTACCTTGCACCATGACAGTCCCAGTCTTGTAGAGGTTGATTGATATCATGGTGCTGTCAGGGTCGTCTGTGTCTTTGATTTTCAGCTTCCACCCATTACAGGTTCCCTCTTTCTTTATGGATGGGTAGTGAGAGCACACTGCTGAGCGCCATGGTCAGTGAGGAAGATGAGATTACTCACGTCACCGTTTTTGTAGAGGACTGCAAAAAGGGTTTCTGGCCTCTCCTTTAGTAGTTTCTGTTTAAAAGCTTTCCTCGTGGTGTAATTTTTGGCCTCTTTAGGGTAGAGAATAGATTCTGCGCTGAGGGGGAGTGGGGACATGGTGCCTGTGCGCTCTGCTACTACTGCTGCTGCTGTTCTGCTGCCCCGTTGCCATGGCAACCGATTTGTTCGTCTGCTGCTAGCGCTAATTTAGTTCAAAAACCAGCAAAAATAGTGACAAATCCTCACACAAAAAACTGAAGATATGTTTAAAGTTAGTCCGTGCTCCTTTTTGGTTTACTCACTCAGTTTGGTCGTTTGACGTAGTTGTATTAACTCCCCTTGCTAGGTTTGTTCCAGCACGTTTCTTCTGGCTAGCTTGTTAGTCTGCTGGCTAGGTCTTTGTTGTGTAGCTAGCTAGCTAGACTCAAAACTTCTTAACTTGAGGCGCAAAGTTACTTTTTTTTCTATTCTGAATGAATAGAGTTGTTGTTCATCACTTCTTGTCTGGAATTCTTTTTCGATTAGTGTTTATCTCATTCTAAAAACAAAAAAACATGAACTATATCAGGAGCTCATGTTGAGCATGACTCTCTCTCTCTCTCTCTCTCTCTCTCATTGCTGTTTGACTCTCCCAGCAAGCTTAGACACCCTCGACTGTCCATCAGCGACACAGACATCAAGGAGGAGATGAAAACCTCTTGTTACACAGAAGAACATGGGAAACGGTGAGTGAGCCACATTACACGCATCATGCAGTAGATGGTAGGCAAGCAGATACAGATCTAGGCTCAGGACACGCCATGGGAATCAATTATTTTCTATTGTCAGTAAATTGAATTTGCTATCTCTCACATTTCAGGCTCCGACATTAAATATTCAAGCGTACTAACAAGCCACCCAGTCATGGCAAACCCAAGACCTACCACACTCTCAAATACTTTGATATTATCAACTCCCCCGACCACCTGTGAGAGGCCCGATCTTTCCCTGGCTGGCATCGATTCTTTAATATCCAGTTTTGTGGAACAGGAGTCGGCCAAATGACAATAAGATCCAAAATCGCAACAGGAACGCAAACTGTGACCATAGGTCCTGTGCACCGTGCACTCAACATACTTCAAGGACAGAGGAGTTACAACCCCATCACAAGTAATCAGAACAGCTGAAATGTGAGCTGTTGCACAACTTTAGAGATTTGCACAGTCTTGCATTGTCTAGGGGAAACCGACGATGGCTGTCACACTTCTTACTAATTTCTCAGCACCAGTATATCTTGCAATACTATTTATTTTTAACATTAAGAGAAAGACCTAGATCTTGGGTTCCAACATGGAGTTATTAGCCATTAAACACAATCTGTCCACTTGTGACAGGGAGCCCTGTCCCGGGGTTGGTTGTCACACAGTATGGGGTTTGTAACAGTAACAGTGTTTGCCATTTGTTTTTCAAGAACAACTTAACCAATTTACTAAGTTTTTGAAAAAAGTAAAGCTTTTATTTATTGAACAGTATTTCTGTCTAATATAATACAAATTTGCTTTGACATTGTAGTTCTTACTCTACTCAAATCATCCTATTAAGGCTTAATAAAACAACAGTAATCATCTGATTTTTGGATGAAAATGAAATGTTTTGATGAAATGAAAAAAGTAAAACTGTAAACTTTTGTGGTCACAGAATTTGTGTTGAAAACAAGGAATGTGTGTGTGTGTGAGTGAAAGTTGCTGACCTTCAGTCGGAGTCACATGAGACAATTTGACAAGCAGTTTCGGACCGGAGCTTTCATAAGTTTGGACAGCACAGTATACAGTAGAGCACAGAAGAGAACAGTAAAGTAGAGTGTTTTCAGTACAGTAAAGAAATGTAGAGTGTATTCAGAACAGTAGAGTACAGTAGCGTACAGTAAAGTAAAGTAGAGTATAGTTCAGGACAGTACAGTAGAGTAGAGCACAGTAGGACACAGTACAGTAGAGTACAGCACAGTAGGTTAGAGTACAGTAAATGTACTGTATTGTATCCTACTGTACTGAATTAAACAACGCTACTGTACTGTAATCGCATGTACTGTAGTCTACTGAATTATACTGTACTCTACTTTGCTCTACTGTATTGTACTGTACTCTAATTAATTAAACTGTACTGTAATATACTGTACTCTGCTGAACTAAACTCTACTGGACTGTACTGTTGTCACGCCCTGACCTTAGTTATCTATGTTTTCTTTATTATTTTGGTTAGGTCAGGGTGTAACGAGGGTGGGTATGCTTGTTTTTCTATTGTCTAGTTTTTTTTGTATATCTAGGGGTTTTGGTATGTCTAGGTATATGTAGGTCTATGGTGGCCTGAATTGGTTCCCAATCAGAGGCAGCTGTTTATCGTTGTCTCTGATTGGGGATCATATTTAGGTTGCCATTTTCCCTTTTGGTTTGTGGGTTCTTGTCTATGTGTAGTTGCCTGTCAGCACTCGTTTTATATAGCGTCACGTTCGTTTTGTTACTTTGTTAGTTTATTTAGTGTTTTCTTCATTAAAGGAAGAATGTATGCATATCACGCTGCGCCTTGGTCTCCTCATTATTACTACGGCCGTGACAGAAGAACCCACCATAAAAGGACCAAGCAGCGTAAAAAGGAGCAGCGTTTGATGGAGCAGACAGCATGGACATGTACTGGACAAATACTGGACGGTAAAGGATCCTGGACGTGGGAGGAAATATTGTCAGGAGAGGATTGCCTACCATGGAGGCAGGTGGATATAGCACGGGATGAACAGTGACGATATGAGGGGACACGTTTAGCATGGAAGCCCGAGAGGCAGCCCCGATAATTTTTGGGGGGGTGGCACCCGAGGAGATTGGCTGAGTCTGGAGACCTGAGCCAACTCCTCGTGCTTACCGTGGGGAGCGTGTGACTGGTCAGGCACCGTGTTATGCAGAAATGCGCACGGTGTCTCCAGATCGCATTCACTGCCCGATGTGATCTATTCCAGCTCCTCGCATTTGCCGGGCTGGAATGGGCATCCAGCCAGGACTCATGGAGCCAGCTCTACGTTCCAGATCTCCAATGCGTCTCCACGGCCCAGTGTATCCTGTTCCTGCTCCCCGCACTCGCCCTGAGGAGCGTGTCCCCAGCCCGGTACCACCAGTTCCGGCACCACGCAGCAGGCTTCCAGTGCGCTTCCATAGTCCAGCGCTTCCGGCGACAGTACCAAGTCCAGAGCTTCCGGCGACAGTACCAAGTCCAGAGCTTCCGGTGATAGTACCCAGTCCAGAGACTCCAGCGAAGGTCCCGGTCCGGGGCCTCCGGCGATGATCCGCAGTCCAGAGCTTCCGGCGATGATCCACGGTCCGGATCTACAAAGGCGGAGGGATCAGTGTAAAGATGGGGGGGCAGCGTCCAGAACCAGAGCCGCCACCGAGGGTAGATGCCCACCCGGACCCTCCCCTATAAGTTCAGGTTTGCGGTCGGGAGTCCGCACCTTTGGTGGTACTGTCACGCCCTGACCTTAGTTATGTATGTTTTCTTTATTATTTTGGTTAGGTCAGGGTATTTTGGTTAGGTCAGCGCCTCCATGCTCTGGACACTACGCTGACAGACACAGCAAACCTTCTTGCCACAGCTCGCATTGATGTGCCATCCTGGATGAGCTGCACTACCTGAGCCACTTGTGTGGGTTGTAGACTCCGTCTCATGTTACCACTAGAGTGAGAGCACCGCCAGCATTCAAAAGTGACCAAAACATCAGCCAGGAAGCATAGGAACTGAGAAGTGGTCTGTGGTCACCACCTGCAGAATCACTCCTTTATTGGGGGTGTCTTGCTAATTGCCTATAATTTCCACCTTTTGTCTATTCCATTTGCACAACAGCATGTGCAATTTATTGTCAATCAGTGTTGCTTCCTAAGTGGACGGTTTGATTTCACAGAAGTGTGATTGACTTGGAGTTACATTGTGTTGTTTAAGTGTTCCCTTTATTTTTTTGAGCAGTGTATTATTACATCACTACATACATTATCTACAATAAAAAATGTATAATACCACCATACAACGTTATTGTCACGTCCACTCCCGCTCCCTCTCTCCAGCGCTCGACGTCGCCGTTCTACTTACCACCGGTCCTGGCAACCCATCCTTACGCACACCTGGCAACCTTCATTACACACACCTGCGCCTCATTAGGCACACCTGGACTTCATCACCTCCCTGAGTACTTCCCCTTTATATAGCAGTCCGTTGTTATCACACATCAGGTAATATTGTTTACGATTCCATGTGTAGATGCTTTTCTTGTTTTGTATTGGTCAATGGTCTTCGTCATTAAACTCACTAACTGCACTTTCTTCCTGACATTACAGAATATTGCCTCTCAGAATGGAAGCAGTAGCCAAGCGAGACATCTCCCAGATGGTCGGTGAACAGGAAGACCTACTTTGCCAACACCGAAATCAGCTGGCGCAACTGGGGACGGCGATGGATGAGGTCCTCTGCATTCTTCAACATCTTTAGCTATTTATTCATTGTTAGCCACTGCTAGCGGCTTTTACCTTCTGCACAGATACCAGCCCTGTTTTTAGCCTGCTGGACTGTTCATTAATGCTGGCCTGCTGGACTGTCCATTAATCACGGTACTCCATTCTGTTTATTTTTTTTTATCTGTCGGCCCCAGCCGCGAACTCAGGCTCTGGGTGTCGTTAATCCGACCCTCTCTGCGTAGTCATCGCCATTTTACCTGCTGTTGTTGTGTTAGCTGATTAGCAGTTGATGTCTCACCTGTTGTCTTAGCTATCTCTCCCAATCAATACCTGCGATTACTTTATGCCTCGCTGTATGTCTCTCCCAAATGTCAATATGCCTTGTATACTGTTGTTCAGGTTAGTTATCATTGTTTTAGTTTACAATGGAGCCCCTAGTTCCACTCATCATACCCCTGACACCTCCTTTGTCCCACCTCAAACACATGCGGTGACTTCACCCATTATAACCAGCATGTCCAGAGATACAATCTCTCTTATCATCACCCGGTGCCTGGGCTTACCTCTGCTGTACCCGCACCCCACCATACCCCTGTCTGCACATTATGCCCTGAATCTATTCTACCATACCCAGAAATCTGCTCCTTTTATTCTTTGTCCCCAACGCTCTAGGCGACCAGTTTTGATAGCCTTTAGCCGCACCTTCATCCTACTCCTCCTCTGTTCCTCGGGTGATGTGGAGGCAAACCCAGGCCCTGCATGTCTCCAGGCACCCTCATTTGTTGACTTCTGTGATCGAAAAAGCCTTGGTTTCATGCATGTCAACATCAGAAGCCTCCTCCCTAAGTTTGTTTTGCTCACTGCTTTAGCACACTCTGCCAACCCTGATGTCCTTGCCAACCCTGATGTCTGAATCCTGGCTTAGGAAGGCCACCAAAAATTCGGAGATTTCCATACCCAACTATAACATTTTCCGTCAAGATAGAACTGCCTAAGGGGGAGGAGTTGCAATCTACTGCAGAGATAGCCAGCAAAGTAATGTCATACTTTCCAGGTCCATTCCCAAACAGTTCGAACTTCTAATTTTAAAAATGAATCTCTCCAGAAATAAGTCTCTCACTGTTGCCGCCTGCTACCGACCCCCCTCAGCTCCCAGCTGTGCCCTGGACACCATTTGTGAATTGATTGCCCCCCATCTACCTTCGGAGTTTGTTCTATTAGGTGACCTAAACTGGGATATGCTTAACACCCCGGCAGTCCTACAATCTAAGCTAGATGCCCTTAATCTCACACAAATCATCAAGGAACCCACCAGGTACAACCCTAAATCCGTAAACATGGGCACCCTCACAGACATTATCCTGACCAACTTTCCCTCCAAATACACCTCTGCTGTCTTCAATCAGGATCTCAGCGATCACTGCCTCATTGCCTGTATCCGCTATGGGTCCGCGGTCAAACGACCACCCCTTATCACTGTCAAATGCTCCCTAAAACACTTCTGCGAGCAGGCCTTTCTCATTGACCTGGCCCGGGTATCCTGGAAGGATATTGACCTCATCCCGTCAGTAGAGGATGCCTGGTCATTCTTTAAAAGTAACTTTCTCACCATCTTAGATAAGCATGCCCCGTTCAAAAAATGCAGAACTAAGAACAGATATAGCCCTTGGTTCACTCCAGACCTGACTGCCCTCGACCAGCACAAAAACATCCTGTGGCGGACTGCAATAGCATCGAATAGTCCCCGCGACATGCAACTGTTCAGGGAAGTCAGGAACCAATACACGCAGTCAGTCAGGAAAGCAAAGGCTAGATTTTCAAGCATAAATTTGCATCCTGTAGCTCTAACTCAAAAAAGTTCTGGCACACTGTAAAGTCCATGGATAACAAGAGCACCTCTTCCCAACTGCCCACTGCACTGAGGCTAGGTAACACGGTCACCACCGATAAATCCATGATAATCGAAAACTTCAACAAGCATTTCTCAACGGCTGGCCATGCCTTCCACCTGGCTACTCCAACCTCGGCCAACAGCTCCCCCCCCCCCCCCCCCCCCCCCCCCCGCAGCTACTCGCCCAAGCGTCCCCAGTTTCTCCTTTACCCAAATCCAGATAGCAGATGTTCTGAAAGAGCTGCAAAACCTGGACCCATACAAATCAGCTGGGCTTGACAATCTAGACCCTCTATTTCTGAAACTATCCGCCGCCATTGTCGCAACCCCTATTACCAGCATGTTCAACCTCTCTTTCATATCGTCTGAGATCCCCAAGGATTGGAAAGCTGCCACGGTCATCCTCTTCAAAGGGGGAGACACCCTGGACCCAAACTGTTACAGACCTATATCCATCCTGCCCTGCCTATCTAAGGTCTTTGAAAGCCAAGTTAATAAACAGATCACTGACCATCTCAAATCCCACGTACCTTCTCCGCTGTGCAATCCGGTTTCCGAGCCGGTCACGGGTGCACCTCAGCCACGCTCAAGGTCCTAAACGATATCATAACCGCCATCGATAAAAGACAGTACTGTGCAGCCGTCTTCATTTACCTGGCCAAGGCTTTCGACTCTGTCAATCACCATATTCTTATCGGCAGACTCAGTAGCCTCGGTTTTTCTGATGACTGCCTTGCCTGGTTCACCAACTCCTTTGCAGACAGAGTTCAGTGTGTCAAATCGGAGGGCATGTTGTCCGGTCCTCTGGCAGTCTCTATGGGGGTACCACAGGGTTCAATTCTCGGGCCGACTCTTTTCTCTGTATATATCAATGATGTTGCTCTTGCTGCGGGCGATTCCCTGATCCACCTCTACGCAGATGACACCATTCTGTACACTTCTGGCCCTTCCTTGGACACTGTGCTATCTAACCTCCAAACGAGCTTCAATGCCATACAACACTCCTTCCGTGGCCTCCAGCTGCTCTTAAACGCTAGTAAAACCAAATGCATGCTTTTCAACCGTTCGCTGCCTGCACCCGCCCGCCCGACTAGCATCACCACCCTGGACGGTTCCGACCTAGAATATGTGGACATCTATAAATACCTAGGTGTCTGGCTAGACTGTAAACTCTCCTTCCAGACTCATATTAAACATCTCCAATCCAAAATCAAATCAAGAATCGGCTTTCTATTTCGCAACAAAGCCTCCTTCACTCACGCCGCCAAACTTACCCTAGTAAAACTGACTATCCTACCGATCCTCGACTTTGGCGACGTCATCTACAAAATAGCTTCCAATACTCTACTCAGCAAACTAGATGCAGTTTATCATAGTGCCATCCGCTTTGTTACTAAAACACCTTATACCACCCACCACTGCGACCTGTATGCTCTAGTCGGCTGGCCCTCGCTACATATTCGTCGCCAGACCCATTGGCTCCAGGTCATCTATAAGTCCATGCTAGGTAAAGCTCCACCTTATCTCAGTTCACTGGTCACGATAACAACACCCACCCGTAGCACACGCTCCAGCAGGTATATCTCACTGATCATCCCAAAAGCCAACACCTCATTTGGCCGCCTTTCCTTCCAGTTCTCTGCTGCCTGTGACTGGAACGAATTGCAAAAATCGCTGAAGTTGGAGACTTTTATTTCCCTCACCAACTTTAAACATCTGCTATCTGAGCAGCTAACCGATCGCTGCAGCTGTACATAGTCCATCTGTAAACAGCCCACCCAATTTACCTACCTCACCCCCTTACTGTTTTTATTGATTTACTTTTCTGCTCTTTTGCACACCAGTATCTCTACTTGCACATGATAATCTGATGATTTATCACTCCAGTGTTAAAATGCAAAATTGTAATTTTTTGCTCCTATGGTCTATTTATTGCCTACCTCCTCATGCCTTTTGCACACAATGTATATAGACTCATTTTTTTTTTCTTTTTTTTTTCCTACTGTGTTATTGACTTGTTTATTGTTTACTCTGTGTTGTCTGTTCACACTGCTATGCTTTATCTTGGCCAGGTCGCAGTTGTAAATGAGAACTTGTTCTCAACTAGCCTACCTGGTTAAATTTTATTTTTATTTTTATTTAACCTTTATTTAACCAGGTAGGCAAATTGAGAACACGTTCTCATTTACAATTGCGACCTGGCCAAGATAAAGCAAAGCAGTTCGACACATACAACAACACATAGTTACACATGGAGTAAAAACAAACATATAGTCAATAATACAGTGAAAAAAATAAAAAAATAAGTCTACAGTATATACAATGTGAGCAAGTGAGGTGAGATAAGGGGGGTGAAGGCAAACAGATATATGTATAAATAAATAAAAATATAAAAAGGCCATGGAGGCGAAGTGAGTACAACACAGCAAGTAAAATAAAAACTAAAAAAAACACTGGAATGGTTGGTTTGCATTGGAAGAAAGTGCAAAGTAGAGACAGAAATAATGGGGTGCAAAGGAGCAAAATAAATTAATAAATAAATACAGTAGGTAAAGAGGTAGTTGTTTGGGCTAAATTGTAGATGGGTTATGTACAGGTGCAGTAATCTATGAGCTGCTCTGACAGCTGGTGCTTAAAGCTAGTGAGGGAGATAGGTGTTTCCAGTTTCAGAGATTTTTGTAGTTCGTTCCAGTCATTGGCAGCAGAGAACTGGAAGGAGAGGCGTCCAAAGGAAGAATTGGTTTTGGGGGTGACTAGAGAGATATACCTGCTGGAGCGCGTGCTACGGGTAGGTGCTGCTATGGTGACCAGCGAGCTGAGATAAGGGGGGACTTTACCTAGCAGGGTCTTGTAGATGACCTGGAGCCAATGGGTTTGGCGACGAGTATGAAGCGAGGGCCAGCCAACGAGAGT
Source organism: Salvelinus fontinalis (assembly GCF_029448725.1). Taxonomy (NCBI): domain Eukaryota; kingdom Metazoa; phylum Chordata; class Actinopteri; order Salmoniformes; family Salmonidae; genus Salvelinus; species Salvelinus fontinalis. The sequence continues at coordinate 281,383 of NW_026600260.1, forward strand.
GTACAGGTCGCAGTGGTGGGTAGTATATGGGGCTTTGGTGACAAAACGGATGGCACTGTGATAGACTGCATCCAATTTATTGAGTAGGGTTTTGGAGGCTATTTTGTAAATGACATCACCGAAGTCGAGGATTGGTAGGATGGTCAGTTTTACAAGGGTATGTTTGGCAGCATGAGTAAAGGATGCTTTGTTGCGGAATAGGAAGCCAATTCTAGATTTGACTTTGGATTGGAGATGTTTGATGTGGGTCTGGAAGGAGAGTTTACAGTCTAACCAGACACCTAGGTATTCGTAGTTGTCCACATATTCTAAGTCAGAGCCGTCCAAAGTAGTGATGTTGGACAGGCGGGCCGGAGCAGGCAGCGATCGGTTGAAGAGCATGCATTTGGTTTTACTTGTATTTAAGAGCAGTTGGAGGCCACGGAAGGAGAGTTGTATGGCATTGAAGCTCGCCTGGAGGGTTGTTAACACAGTGTCAAAAGAAGGGCCAGAAGTATACAGAATAGTGTCGTCTGCGTAGAGGTGGATCAGAGAATCACCAGCAGCAAGAGCGACATCATTGATGTAAACAGAGAAGAGAGTCGGTCCAAGAATTGAACCCTGTGGCACCCCCATAGAGACTGCCAGAGGCCCGGACAACAGACCCTCCGATTTGACACACTGAACTCTATCAGAGAAGTAGTTGGTGAACCAGGCGAGGCAATCATTAGAGAAACCAAGGCTGTCGAGTCTGCCAATGAGGATGTGGTGATTGACAGAGTCAAAAGCCTTGGCCAGGTCAATGAATACGGCTGCACAGTATTGTTTCCTATCGATGGCGGTTACGATATCGTTTATGACCTTGAGCGTGGCTGAGGTGCACCCATGACCAGCTCTGAAACCAGATTGCATAGCGGAGAAGGTGTGGTGTGATTCGAAATGGTCGGTAATCTGTTTGTTGACTTGGCTTTCGAAGACCTTAGAAAGGCAGGGTAGGATAGATATAGGTCTGTAGCAGTTAGGGTCAAGGGTGTCCCCCCTTTGAAGAGGGGGATAACCGCAGCTGCTTTCCAATCTTTGGGTATCTCAGACGACACGAAAGAGAGGTTGAAGAGGCTAGTAATAGGGGTGGCAACAATTTCAGCAGATAGTTTTAGAAAGAAAGGGTCCAGATTATCTAGCCCGGCTGATTTGTAAGGGTCCAGATTTTGCAGCTCATTAAAAACATCAGCTGACTGTATTTGGGAGAAAGAGAAATGGGGAAGGCTTGGGCGAGTAGCAGAGGGGAGGGCAGTGCTGTTGTCCCGGGTAGGGGTAGCCAGGTGGAAAGCATGGCCAGCCGTAGAAAAATGCTTATTGAAATTCTCAATTATAGTGGATTTGTCGGTGGTGACAGTGTTTCCTATCTTCAGGGCGGTTGGAAGCTGGGAGGAGGTGTTCTTATTCTCCATGGACTTTACGGTGTCCCAGAACTTTTTTGAATTTGTGTTGCAGGAAGCAAATTTCTGCTTGAAAAAGCTAGCCTTGGCTGTTCTAACTGCCTGTGTATATTGGTTTCTGGCTTCCCTGAAAAGTTGCATATCACGGGGGCTGTTCGATGCTAATGCAGAACGCCATAGGATGTTTTTCTGTTGGTTAAGGGCAGTCAGGTCAGGAGAGAACCAAGGGCTATATCTGTTCCTGGTTCTAAATTTCTTGAATGGGGCATGCTTATTCAAGATGGTGAGGAAGGCATTTTTAAAAAATGACCAGGCATCCTCTACTGACGGGATGAGATCAATATCCTTCCAGGATACCCCGGCCAGGTCAATTAGGAAGGCCTGCTCGCTGAAGTGTTTCAGGGAGCGTTTGACAGTGATGAGTGGAGGTCGTTTGACCGCTGACCCATTACGGATGCAGGCAATGAGGCAGTGATCGCTGAGATCTTGGTTAAAAACAGCAGAGGTGTATTTGGAGGGCAAGTTTGTTAGGATGATATCTATGAGGGTACCCGTGTTTACGGAATTAGGGTGGTACCTGGTAGGTTCATTAATAATTTGTGTGAGATTGAGGGCATCAAGCTTAGATTGTAGGGTGGCTGGGGTGTTGAGCATGTTCAAATTTAGGTCACCTAGCAGCACGAGCTCTGAAGATAGATGGGGGGCAATCAGTTCACATATAGTGTCCAGAGCACAGCTGGGGGCAGAGGGTGGTCTATAGCAGGCGGCAACGGTGAGAGACTTGTTTTTAGAGAGGTGGATTTTTAAAAGTAGAAGTTCAAATTGTTTGGGAACAGACCTGGATAGTATAACAGAACTCTGCAGGCAGTCTTTGCAGTAGATTGCAACACCGCCCCCTTTGGCCGTTCTATCTTGTCTGAAAATATTGTAATTGGGGATAAAAATGTCTGAATTTTTGGTGGTCTTTCTAAGCCAGGATTCAGACACGGCTAAAACATCCGGGTTGGCAGAGTGTGCTAAAGCAGTGAACAAAACAAACTTAGGGAGGAGGCTCCTAATGTTAACATGCATGAAGCCAAGGCTATTACGGTTACAGAAGTCATCAAAAGAGAGCGCCTGGGGAATAGGAGTGGAGCCAGGTACTGCAGGGCCTGGATTCACCTCTACATCACCAGAGGAACAGAGGAGAAGTAGGATAATGGTACGGCTAAAAGCTATGAGAATTGGTCGCCTAGAGCTACCAGAGCAGAGAGTAAAAGGAAGTTTCTGGGGGCGATAAAATAGTTTAAAGGAATAATGTACAGACAAAGGTATGGTAGGATGTGAATACAGTGGAGGTAAACCTAGGTATTGAGTGATGATGAGAGAGATCTTGTCTCTAGAAACATCATTGAAACCAGGTGATGTCATCGCATATGTGGGTGGTGGAACTGCAGGGTTGGATATGGTATAGAGAGCAGGGCTAGAATCTCTACAGTGAAATAAGCCAATAAACACTAACCAGAACAGCAATGGACAAGGCATATTTACATTAAGGAGAGGCAAGCTTAATCGAGTGATAAATAAGGGTCCAGTGAGTAGAGGTTGGTTGGGGTCGTGGCGATCCAGACAGCTGGCCGGGTATATGGCTATCGGTAGCAGCATAGGATGGAGGTCTGTTTGTAGATACCTCGTGCGTTTCCGTCGGTAGGTTCCGTGTAGTGGGGTTTTGTTCAGATTGCAGCCGATAAGACAGCTAACGATTAGCGGGCCTCAGATGAGCGTTCAGGTAACGCCGGGACGGAGGTGCCGGTTGGATAAATCCCTCGGGCAGATAACGTCGGCAGTCAGTCGTGAAGGCCCGGTGGGGTTCCGTATCTGCAGCAGCAACAAAGAAGCGGGTCCGGATGGTGATGGAACTCCTCAGCTGGCTAGCTCCAGCATGATTTGAGTTAGCTCCGGGGTCGACGTAAGCCAATAGTCACACGGTATGCAGCTAGCTAGCTGCGAAATCAAGGTGCAAGTGTCCAGAGGCTGCGGTTGGAATCCGGGGAAACTGAGAGAAAAAAAGTCCCGGAATGCTCCGGTCCGAGTCGCGTTGCACAAAAGTGCCGGTAGATTATCGAGCTAGAGGAATAGCTGATGACCGCAAAAACGTGGGCAGCTGAAACCCCAACGCTAGCCAGCAAACCGGCTAATTTCGGGGCAGCTACAGATTAGCTTCTGGCTAGCTATCGGAGTAGCTTCTGGATTAGCTTTCAGGCTAGCTTCTGAATTAGCCCCTGGCTATCTTCCACGATGGATTTTCAGATTGAGGTAAATAGTACTTATTGTAATTGGTGAAGCGGGTTGCAGGAAAGCTTTTGCAGGAAAGCTTTTGTAGTTGAGTTCTTGGATAATAAAATAAATAAAAGATATGTGAAGAAAAGGTGTAAATATATATATATATACAGGACACGACACGACAACACGGAAAAATACGTCTGAACTGCTAAGCCACCTTGGATCAATGAAGGTGAAATAAAAAAAATAAAAGATCTTGATCTTCCCCAGGGACGTCACCAGGCCAGCAATTTCCGTTTGTCCCTTCCAGACAAATATGATGGGACTTCATTCAAATGTCGTGGCTTCCTCCCCTAGTTTTCTCATAAAACAGGAACCTCCACCACCGAGAGGTCCAAGTTTGCCACGGTTATTTCCCTGTTGACTGGGCGGGCGTTGGAATGGGTTATGGCTGTATGGGAGAGCGGAGAGGAGGAGCTGGGTTCCTATGGTAGGTTCATGAGTTTTTGATCATCCACCGGAGGTCAGAGTGGGTGAGCGCCTACTCCAACTACGGCAGGAGGACCAGACCGCTGTGGAGTAGCCCCTCACCTTTCGTACAGTGGCATCCTTTGGTACAGTGGAATGAACCGGCACTCTGCACCTTTTTCAGAAGAGGATTGCGTGAGGAGGTTCTGATGGCGCAGGCAAGCCGAGACGACACCTACTCATTGGCTACACTCATCGCGATGGCAGTCCGACTGGATAACCTCCTTCGGGAGTGTCGGCACTCCCATCGCCTCTCTGCTTCGTTGACCGATCTGAGTCAGAGCCTGAACCCATGGAGGTAGGGGCCACACGCCTTCCCGTGACTGAGCGACGCTGTCGGAGACAACTGTTGCTTTGTCCCTATTGTGGCCAGGAGGGACACTGGCTTTAACGGTACCAGCTACATTCTAACCCGAGAGTCACTAGAGTAGAGGGATGGTCCAGTGATCATCCATCTCCAAGGGTAAGTGTGAGTATTTCACCTTCTTCAATCTCCACCAAACCCTTAGTACTAATTTCACTAGCTGGCTGTCCCGCATTGGGTGTTTCCACAGCTCTAGGCCCTTGCCTCCACCCTGAAGATATCATACTCCCTCTCCTTTTTCGGTTCAAACAATGTATAACCGACCACTGGGATCTTGCACAGTCACACACATCACAGCACCACTCACCAAGAAAGCCTCCCCTTCCTCATCATCCAGGCACCTGTACACAAAGTCAGCCTCAGCCTCCCGTGGCTCCAATGCCACAACCCCACCGTCTCCTGGCCGAGGATGGAGATTACGGCCTGGGCACCCAGATGCTGGAAGATCTGCTTTCCCTTATCTTCCCTGGTTCCACGTCGGTTGAGAGTCCTTTGGTTGCTGTCCAGGCCGACATCCCAGAGGTTTACCAGGATCTCCAAGAGGTTTTCTCCTAGACTTGCGCCATCTGTCTCCCTTGACCCTGGGACTGTGCCATCGACCTGCTAACACTCTACGCCTCCGCGCAGCCGTACCCCCTGTCGGTGGCTGAAACCAATCGGCTTTTGACCTGGACGCACATCCCTTGCTGCTGGACACCCAGGTATCACCTGCACCACTCCATCCATCGCCATTAAGTACTGGTGGCCCACCTTGGTGCAGGACATCTCCCGCTACGTCCACTCCTGCTCCGTATGTGCCCAAACCAAGTCCCCCCAGAACGCACCAGCAGGGAAACTCCCTCCCCTCTCTGTGCCTCAGCGGCCTTGGACCCATCTGTTGATATATTTTGTCACTAATCTTCCCCTGTCTGATGGTTTCACCACTGTTTTGGTTGTTGTGGACAGATTCTCCAAATCCTGCCGTTTTATCCCTCTCTCTGGTCTCACTACTGCTCTCCAGGTCGCCAAGGTACTGTTTCAGCAGGTCTTCCGGCACTATGGCCTTCCAGAGAATAGAGAATATCGTCTCAACCATGGTCCCCAATTCACGTCACATGTATGGAGAAGCTGGGGTCACGGTCAGCCTGACATCCGGGTACCAGCCTCAGTCCATCGGGCAGGTGGAGAGAACCAACCAGGAGCTGGGGAGTTTCCTGAGAAGTCACTGTCCGGACCGGCAGAGGGAGTGGGCCCTGTTTCATTCCAGTGCATCCTGGGGAACCAGCCGACCCTGGCTCTGTGGACCCCCAGCCAGACTGAAGCCCCTGTGGTGGATGAGGGGTTTTGGCGCGTAGGAGAGGTTTGGGACGCTGCCCATGTGAGGCTCCAATGTGCCGTCCTGCGCCAGAAGGAGCAGCCGTACCGCCACAGCAGTGAGGCACCTGTTTTCCATCCTGGTGATCACGTCTGGCTCTCCACCAGGAACCTCCCGCTCCGCCTGCCATGCCGGAAGCTGAGTCCCCGTTTGTGGGTCCATTCAATGTCCTCCAGAGAGTCGATGAGGTACCTTACCGACTACTGCTTCCAATGACTACCAGATCCCATCCTCTTTTCACATATCCCTCAGGCCAGTGGTTCCTGGTCCCCTGGCTGATGCCATCCCCCAAGGACACCCTTCCGCCTCCCCATCAGGTCCCTCCTGAACTCCAGGCGTCATGGGGGTCAGATCCAGTACCTGGTGGACTGAGAGGGGTACGGTCCAAAGGATTGGTGTTTGGTTCTGGTGGATGACATTCTAGATCCCAACATAATCCGAGACATCCACCTCCACCGTCTGGACAGGCCTCGTCCTCTTGGCCGGCGTCATCCTGCGGCTGGAGCCGCGCGGTCAAGATCGCCGGTCTACTAACCACCGGTCCTGGCAACCCATCCTTATGCACACCTGCCAACATTCAGTAGACACACCTGTGCATCATTGGGCACTCTTAGACTTCATCACCTCCCTAATTACTTCCCCTTTATATAACACTCCGTTATCACCCACCAGAGTGTTTCCATGTTTAGACGGTTTTCTTGTTTTGTATCGTTCAATGTTCTTTGTCATTAAACTCATTAACCTCACTAGGGTATGTGGGACGGTAGCGTCCCACCTCGTCAACAGCCAGTGAAACTGCAGGGCGCCAAATTCAAAACAACAGAAATCCCATTATTAAAATTCCTCAAACATACAAGTATTTTACACCATTTTAAAAATATACTTGTTGTAAATCCAGCCACAGTGTTCGATTTCAAAACGGCTTTACGACGAAAGCACACCAAACGATTATGTTAGGTAGGAGCCAAGTCACAGAAAAAAACATCCATTTTTCCAGCCAAAGAGAGGAGTAACAAAAAGCAGAAATAGAGATAAAATTAATCACTGACCTTTGATGATCTTCATCAGATGACACTCATAGGACATCATGTTACACAATATATGTATGTTTTGTTTGGTAAAGTTCATATTTATATACAAAAATCTGAGTTACATTGGCACGTTATGTTCAGTAGTTCCAAAACATCCGGTGATTTTGCGGAGAGCCACATCAATTTACAGAAATACTCATAGTAAACATTGCTAAAAGATACAACTGTTACGCATGGAATTTTAGATCCACTTCTCCTTAATGCAACTGCTGTGTCAGATTTAAAAAAAACTTTACGGAAAAAGCAAACCATGCAATAATCTGAGTACGGCGCTCAGACGACAAATCAAGCCAAAGAGATATCCGCCATGTTGGAGTCAACAGAAGTCAGAAATACATTATAAATATTCACTTACCTTTGATGATTTTCATCAGAATGCACGCCCAGAAATCCCAGTTCCACAAATGTTTGTTTTGTTCAATAATGTCCATCATTTATGTCCAAATACCTCCTTGTGTCATGACCGTCTATGGGAGAGAGAGAGGACCAAGGCGCAGCGTGTGAGAAATATATCTTCTTTTATTAAAGATGACGAAACACGAAACGAACACTATACACAAACTAACAAAACAACAAACGACCGTGAAGCTAAATAACGTAAGTGCACAGACAAGCAACAAACGTTCAACATAGACAATTACCCACAAACAGCTAAAGCCTATGGCTGCCTTAAATATGGCTCCCAATCAGAGACAACAATAACCAGCTGTCTCTGATTGAGAACCAATTCAGGCAACCATAGACTTTCCTAGACACCTACACTGAACACTAACCCATCTACTCTACTTAACCCCCTAAACCATACAACCACCCTAGACAATACAAAAAACACATACCTTCCCCATGTCACACCCTGACCTAACTAAAATAATAAATGAAACAAAGAATACTAAGGCCAGGGTGTGACACCTTGTTGTTCGCGCGTTCAGTACACAACCCAAATTCACGACGCGCGTGCAAGTCCAGCGGAAAGTACGGATGAAAAGTCCAAAATGTTATATTATAGTCCGTAGAAACATATTAAACGAAGTATAGAATCAATCTTTAGGATGTTTTTACCAAATCTTCAATAATGTTCCAACCGGAGAATTCCTTTGTCTGTAGAATTGCAATGGAACAGAGCTCGCTCTCACGTGAATGCGCGAGACTGAGCTCATGGCTCTCTGGCAGACCTCTGACTCATTCCTCTCTCATTCGCCCCCACTTCACAGTAGAAGCATCAAACAAGGTTCTAAAGACTGTTGACATCTAGGGGAAGCCTTAGGAAGTGCAATACGACCTCATAGACACTGTGTATTCGATAGTCCAAGAGATGAAAAACTACAAACCTCAGATTACCCGCTTCCTGGTTGGATTTTTTTCTCAGGGTTTTGCCTGCCATATGAGTTCTGTTATACTCACATACATCATTCAAACAGTTTTAGAAACTTCAGAGTGTTTTCTATCCAAATCTACTAATTATGCGCATATTCTAGCTTTTATGGCTGAGTAGCAGGCAGTTTAATTTGGGCATGCTTTTCATCCAAAATTCCCAATGCTGCCACCTACCCTAGTGAAGTTAACTGCAGTGCTTCCTGACTCCCTGCATCTTTATTAGCTATTTCAATGTATGTGTGTGTGTGTAGAGTGCTAGCATTTGTGTGTCTTCACAGTCCATGCTGTTCCTTAAAGTGGATTTTATCTGTTTTCAAATCTGATTCTACTAGCTTGCATCAGTTACCTGATGTGGAATAGAGTTCCATGTAGTCATGGATCTGTGTCACACCTTGATCTCTTTCACCTGTCTTTGTGCTTGTCTCCACCCCTCCCATCCAGGTGTCGCACATCTTTCTCATTATCCCCAGTGTATTTATACCTGTGTCTGTTGCCAGTTTGTTTTGTTTCATCAAGCCTAACAGTGTTTTTTCCAGTGTTCCTTTTTGTCTCTAGTTCCTGTTTTCTAGCTTACAGTTTTTGACCGTTCTGCATGCCTTGAACCTGCCTGTCATTCTGTACCTTGTTATACCACCCTGGATTACTGACCGCTGCCTGCCTGCCGTTCTGTACCTTTCGGACTCTGCTCTGGACTACTAACCTCTGCCTGCCCTTGACCTGTCGTTTGCCTGCCCCACTGTTTTTGTAGTAAGTTTTTATTACTTCAAAACTGTCTGAGTCTCCTCCTGAGCCTTGACAGTACGAACTGGCTACGATGGACCCAGCAGACTGGAACCAGCTCCGCAACACCGGCATCTTTTGGCTATCACTATGGCAAAAGCCACTAGGAACAATATTTTTTTTTTTCTTTACATCTTACAGTTAAATGAGGAAAGCCACTATTTGGAAGGCACAAGGAGTTGCTTCATGGTCTTGTGGAAGGGTTCCAGACCTTGTCCGAACGCCACATTGAACACTTTGCTGGAGCAATTCCGTGCGTTGACTACCACAACATTAACCTCCCAGCCCCTCAGTAACCTGGTTGTTAGCAGCACGGCTTCCCTGGCTACCCTGGTTCCCCGAGAGTCCCACTTACCTCCCCACGGAATGCTTCGCTGGAGAGTAGGGAACCTGTCGGGCGTTTCTCCCACTGTGCTCTCTCATCATCGAGCTGCAGCCCCCATCCTTCCCCTCGGACCGCTCGACGATAGCGTACCTTATCACGCTGATGTCAGGGAGGGCTCTCGCCTGGGCTACAGCCATGTGGGAACAACAGTCTGCCGTATGCTTCAGTCTGGAGGAGTTTGTGGCGGAGGTGGAGGTTTTTGATTCTCCATTGTCTGGGAGAGAGGCTGCCCGGCAGTTACTTCGGCAAGACTCCCGCAGTGTGACAGACTATGCGGTGGATTCCACGCGTTGGCAGCTGAGAGTGTCTGGAACCCAGATTCGCTGTTCGACACGTATCGGAGGAGGTTAAGGACGAACTACTGACGGATCTCAACTCGCTCATTGCCTTAACCATCCAGATCGATTGGTGGCTATGGGAACGCAAGAAGGAGAGGGGGTCCAATTCCACTCGTCCGCCCAAGGATTCCACCTCGCCTCCGGTGGTCCGTTCTTCAACAAAGATGGCTGACAAAACATTACGGTGGAACCAAATGTAAGTAGATATAACGTCATAACGAGTCAATAATTTTTTTTACAATTGAGAGGAATATGTTAGTTAAAACTTCTTATGGCTTCAAGCCCTAAGTCGGGATCAATATGACAACAGCCACTTCAAGTGCAGGGCGCGAAATTCAAAATATATTTTTTTGAAATATTTAACTTTCACACATTAACAAGTCCAATACAGCAAATGAAAGGTACACATCTTGTGAATCCAGCCAACATGGCCGATTTTTAAAATGTTTTACAGCGAAAACAGCACGTATATTTATGTTAGCTCACCACCAAATACAAAAAAGCACTAACATTTTTCACAGCACAGGTAGCATGCACAAAGCCAACCTAACTAACCAAGAACCAACCAAACTAACCAACAAACAACTTCATCAGATGACAGTCTTATAACATGTTATTCAATAAATCTATGTTTTGTTCGAAAAATGTGCATATTTCAGGTATAAATCATAGTTTACATTGCAGCTACAATCAGAAATTGCACCGAAAGCTGCCAGAATAATTACAGACACCAAACGTCAAATACCTAAATACTCATCATAAAACATTTCTAAAAATCGATGGTGTACAGCAAATTAAAGACAAACATCTTGTGAATCCAGCCAATATTTCCAATTTTTTAAGTGTTTTACAGCGAAAACACAATATAGCGTTATATTAGCTTACTACAATAGCCTACCACACTACCGCATTCATTCATCAAGGCACGTTAGCGATAGCAATAGGCACGTTAGCGATAGCGAATAAACCAGCAAGAAATGACTAACCTTGATAAGCTTCATCAGATGACAGTCCTATAACATCAGGTTATACATACACTTATGTTTTGTTCAAAAATGTGCATATTTAGAGCTGAAATCAGTGGTTATACATTGTGCTAACGTTGTGCTAATGTAGCATCTTTTTCCCACAACGTCCGGATATTTTTCTGACACTTTTTCTGACACACATATTCTGACCAAATAACTATTCATAAACATAACTAAAAAATACATGTTGTATAGGAAATGATAGATACACTAGTTCTTAATGCAATCGCCGTGTTAGAATTCTAAAAATAACTTCATTACGATATGCAGTTTACGTTATGGCGAGAGAGTACCCAAAACCTGGCCGCAAACGACTAGTTCACATGTACGACAGATATATGAAATAACATCATAAAATGGGTCCTACTTTTGATGATCTTTCATCAGAATGTTGTACAAGGGGTCCTTTGTCGGGAGCAATCGTTGTTTGGATTTAGAATGTCCTCTTCTCCAGTCAATTAGCACGGAAAGCTAGCAAAGTGGCGCTAAGCTCTCCTTCCTGAACAAAGGCACACAACGCAACAATCAATCAATCAATCAAGTTTATTTTATATAGCCCTTCGTACATCAGCTAATATCTCGAAGTGCTGTACAGAAACCCAGCCTAAAACCCCAAACAACAAGCAATGCAGGTGTAGAAGCACGGTGGCTAGGAAAAACTCCCTAGAAAGGCCAAAACCTAGGAAGAAACCTAGAGAGGAACCAGGCTATGAGGGGTGGCCAGTCCTCTTCTGGCTGTGCCGGGTGGAGATTATAACAGAACTATGCCAAGATGTTCAAAATGTTCATAAGTGACAAGCATGGTCAAATAATAATCATGAATAATTTTCAGTTGGCTTTTCATAGCCGGTCATTAAGAGTTGAAAACAGCAGGTCTGGGATCCATAACCGCAGGCAGAACAGTTGAAACTGGAATAGCAGCAAGGCCAGGTGGACAGCAAGGAGTCATTACATTTACGTCATTTAGCAGACGCTCTTATCCAGAGCGACTTACAGTAGTAGTGAGTGCATACATTTTTATACTAGTCCCCCGTGGGAATCGAACCCACAACCGTGGCGCCTGCAAGTGCTATGCTCTACCAACTGAGCTACACGGGACTACACAGGAGTCATCATGCAACATGCCTAATGTCCCGAAAAAATTTCAATAATCTAATGAAACTATATTGAAAAAACATACTTTACGATGATATTGTCACATGTATCAAATAAAATCAAAGCCGGAGATATTAGTCGTCTATAACGACAGCTGTACAGAAGGCATATCCAGAAAACAGGAAACTGGTGACACGTCATGCCAAGAGCTATTATGCGAGCCCAGATCAAGTTACACACTCAATTTCTTCTCTCACTCCTTGTCGACATCTAGTGGAAGACGTATAAAGTGCATCTAACCTAATAAATATCAAGGACTTTAATAGGCAGGCCCTAGAAGAGAGCATCGATTTCAGATTTTCCACTTCCTGTCAGGAAGTTTGCTGCAAAATGAGTTCTGTTTTACTCACAGATATAATTCAAACGGTTTTAGAAACTAGAGTGTTTTCTATCCAATAGTAATAATAATATGCATATTGTACGAGCAAGAATTGAGTACGAGGCCATTTGAAATGGGCACCTTTTATCCGGCTACTCAATACTGCCTTTGCAGCCCAAACAAGTTAATGTAGAGAAATGATTGTGCATATTTTCCTGTCATAAAGTTAATTGACAAAAATTGCTATTTAGTAAGTTATATGACTAGCTAACATTAGCCAGATCGCTAGTGTTAGGAGAATTTATTTGTAATTTGTGTTGTTTTAGGGACTCCTGAGAACCAGCAAACCAGGCTGTCGTCTTGTGAAACAGTGGATGTAAAGAATCTAGCTAGCTAAAGCATGTACAATTGTGTAAGCTTGCCTTGCAACGCAGCTGAAGTAACATATCTAGCTAACTATTCACTTGCTTATTGTGTAGTGGAGGATAAAAATAACTGTATGCCTATGGATGTGTAGCTAACTACAGTATGTAGCCGATCTGTGTATGGACCCTAAAATGGATCTGAACTAATATTCAAACCAATCTATGAACCTTAGCTATCATAGTTGTTGTATCAACTTCAAGTCTGAATGGCATTAATGAAGCCTATGGGTAGAGTAGAATATAATAACTTTATTGCGCCAAGGATGCAAGTCCTAAATACACATGTACTGTAGTTATTACCACGCATGAGATTCCCACATTGTAGCCTGTACATTGAATATATTCACTGATCATGTACTCTTCCTTGCCAAATAAAGGTGCGGTTCAGGAATGAATCTCGGAGACATTATTTTTCAGTCATATCAAACTCAATTATTTGAATGATGCTGTGTCTGCGTGTATGTATTACAATTATACACTTCAACAGTGTTTACCAGTCCTGCTGTAACGGAATTCCTCCTCCTCTTCATCCGAAAAGGAGGAGTAGTGATTCAACCAAAATGCAGCGGGTTGTGAATACATAATGATTTATTAAAGCAAACGACAAACACGAAAACAAACACTTGGAAGGATTACAAAATAACAAAACAACGTAGACTGACCTGAACGTAAGAACTTACATGTAACACGAAGAACGCACGAACAGGGAAAACAGACTACACAAAAACCGAACGAACAAACATACCGAAACAGTCCCGTGTGGCGCAACATACACAGACACGGAAGACAACCACCCACAACAAACAATGTGAAACAACCTACCTTAATATGACTCTCAATCAGAGGAAACGCCAAACACCTGCCTCTAATTGAGAGCCATACCAGGCAACCCATTAACCCAACATAGAAAACACATAACATAGACTACCCACCCAAAACTCACGCCCTGACCAATTAAACACATACCAAACAACAGAAAACAGGTCAGGAACGTGACACCTGCTCCTGGGACATCAATAATTACACATTGTAGCTATGCAATAGACTAGAAACATGATTGATTTGTATTTCATATATACAGAAAAAAACTATGCATATCTAACTTCCTTCATCTGCATTAATCTGAGGACACAGGATAGTATTTCAATGAGATACTTAATTTCAACCAGTGGAATGTGAAACGCTTTATTGAAAGTAGTTCATTATCCAGGTGTTATAAATACATAAATGCATTATAATTAATATAACATTATAATAATGTAATATTTTAAAACACAAGTTCAATCTGTACTTAAATGCACATATGGTGTGCATTATAAAATGAGGAGGAAAGAGGAGGTGGGGAGAGAGGTGTAGAAGACAGAAAGGGAAAGAGGTAAGAACAGCGGCAGACAGCATATGATTAATGAATTATAGTGCTACCCTAATATTCTCTCAGTTCATCAGCATTGCGGTGTCTCCTAACCAGCCTTGGACCCCCAGTTGGCCCGAAGGTTATCTTAAGAGCAGGTGAGGTGGCGATGACGGGACTGACTTCCTCTCACATTAAAACATAACAGCAGACGAGTGACAGATGGATAGAGAGAGAGCATGATTAAGCCTTGTTTATTTAATAATAATAATCATCAGGAGGTGAAATGCAAAACTGACCTTGGATCATTAACTCTGGGACTACTACATCTCTGTCTGTATTTCAATGTAAAGCATATCTTTGATACTACTTCCTTTTGACCCGACCAAGTGACCTCTCACCTATGATCAAGCTGTGCCCTCTGTGTCAGCCAGTTCAGATGCGGGAGGGGTTCACCAAAACAGCTGATATAACCTAGAGTATTTAGAGAGAAGGGGGAGAGGGATGAAGTGAAGAAGAGAGACTTATTGTGTGTGTGTGGTCTCACCTGGTGTCCACACCAGGTGGCTACAGAGTACTTTATGCTGAAAACAGACACATGAGGACAAACAATAGAAGATAATGTCAATAGAAGATACTGTATGTGACGCAGACACCTATCGGAGTGTACCTGAAATATTTAAATATAGAGGGCTATGTGTCTCACCACCTGGTTATTGCAAGGCAAACCCCCAGGGAATTCATGACTTGGCAGCAACAGATAGCAACAGATAGTGCAGTGAAAATGGCTGTGTTGATGTGGTGTAAATCTGAAAATTAGTAGCTCACATCTTAAGGGTTTTTTAATTAACGCATGTGAGACAGGTTCCATGTACAACAAGACAGGCAGAGAGGAAGACAGAAAAAGAACACAGAACAGTTTAATTACCTCTGGTTATGGACACTTTTACCAGCAATAAAGCTTCCACGGCCTGTTCCTCGGACAGCGAACATCTGGCAATATCTACATTTTCAACCCCTTGATTAGCTCGCTATCTGAAAGTAAAGAAAACTATTTTTTATAGATATGAAAACAATAACTGAGATATGACCATTCAATCTAAAGCAGCATATGTCATTTTCAGGATATGTCTATACAGCCCAGTGCTGCTTACCTGTGATGCCATCATCACACCGTCCTTCTTCGTAGGTGTCCGCTTTGACTTCCTTTGTGTCGGAAAAAAGTTGCTTTCAGAGAAATTATTTTTGATAGAATTTTTTTGGGACAAAAAGACACAAATGTACCTCCATAGCACATAACAATTTGCCTGTGAATAACCACACCTTCATACAAACGTGCTACTGTATGTAGAATCTTTGACGCACAACCTAAGATGCTGCCATATCCTGCCAGCACGCCCACAAGCGAGCCACTCAGGCGCAGAATGAGATGGGAACAACAATTTGTTGCAAGTTGAGGAGGGGGGGACTAATAGCTGAACAATAGACTATTCAACCTTTACTAAAGAATAGTCTAATAGTGGGCTCATGTAACGGTAACACCAGATGCTAGAAGGACTGCTGAAAATTTGTTAGCTACACTGTCCTTACGAACCACATAGGATATCATTACAGCAGTATGTACTGGTATGTTAGCTAGCTACCTAACGTTAGTAGTTATACATCAAACTTGTCAGTATTAACTACAGGCTATCTAACTATCCAATTGTCAGAGTCTAGGAGATGTGGGTAAGGCGAAGTCAGGCGCAGGACACAGAGATGAGTAATAATAGTAACTTTACTCAAAAATAATCTTCCAACAAGGAGAACGAAAATCCAGAATCACATAAACGAGACAACTGACAACAATAAACACGCACAAAACCATGATGGCTCCAGAGGGTTAAATAGGGAAATAATTAAAACGTAATGGGAACCAGGTGTGTACAATACAGACAAAACAAATGGAAAAAGAAATGTAGATCGGTGGAGGCTAGAAAGCCGGTGACGTCAACCGCCGAACGCCGCCCGAAAAAGTAGAGGCACCAACTTCGGCGGAAGTCGTGACACCAACGTTTATTGACCTGATTATTCCCGTCATTCTTAGCTTAGCTAAATGGTATAGTCGTTGTGCTTTCTCAATGGACATTCGGGTGCTTTCATAAATTCGCTCTGCCTATCTACATGCTGGACAATAGAACGAGTCAAAATTCACCCAAGACTGAAAAACGGCTTAAGAACGTTGGCTAAACTGGAACACTAACGCGAGCCCATAGCAAATTAATGGAATTGAACATTCGCAGACCCTGTTTTGACTGGAGTGATGCTTAGAATTCCATTAAAAATGTATCCCTTTTTATTTTACCACTACAATCTGTTCATCGGACGAACCTGGAAAAAAACAACTTGTGTAGAAAGTAAACATCCACACCTCGATGGTGTCAACTGTGCTTATGTCTGCGTAATGAGAAAGTAGGGGAAAATAAAAACTTCTGACTATTTCTGGTCTAGCGATCTATGACAACCGAGCTAGCTACCCAGGCTTACATAATTAGAAAGAAGAGATTCTCATGATTAAAATGGCGCCCGACTTGAAAGAATCAAAATATACACATTGCGAGATATTTGGAGAAATAGACATGCCTATATTTCCCCATAGGAAACAATGGGAAGACGACAGAATTCCAATATAATTTTTGTTGTTGTTTACATTTTAACTATAAAACAACGTGAGCAGGTCTCATTGCCAACAATAGCGAAGCAGGCATTGTGACGTTAAACAATAAGCTGGGAATAGAATGTTCGGAAGGCGAGTTGGTGCCACGGTGCTCAAAATAACTAATAGGAGCTGGCAGGATGAAAAATAAAAATAAGGCCTGTTTGTTTGCGATTACTTAAAATCGATGGCAAGCAGCTGGGAAATGTGGTCATATTATGAAACTGGGCTCCACGGCAGATGCAATTAATTCGTTTTTTTATCAGAAAATAACGTTGTTAAAAATGTAATGTGTCCAGCCTACCATCTACACGGATTTCAGAGCACTCTCGTCTGAGTGTGCCAGAGCGCAGAATAATACATTTACGAGCCCTCAACACCCGTTGAATATGGCCGGTGTCAGTAAACGTTGAAAAAAGCGTAATTAAATTGTTTCTAGCAGCACATTGACAGTCACCAACGCTCTGGTTAACATGAAAACTGCCTTACCAGCTCTGCTAGGGCGAGTAAAATTGTCAGAGTGGTCTCATTTGTGTCTGGAAGTAGCTAGCCAACGTTAACTTGGGTGCTTGACTGCAGTTTGTAAGGCCAGAAATCTCAAATCAACTCCACTCCTCGGCCCGAATGTCCAGTGTGCACTCCAAGAGCGAAACGTTTCAAATTTACAAACTGACAATATGACAATGCTCTGAATTTATGAGCGTCACGTTCTACAGTGCAACAGTACATTCCAAGCAGTTTAGTCACCTCAACTTTCTCGATTTAAACATTATTCATTACAAGATTTTGTTGAAGTTAAGGGTTTAGTGAATGATTTGACCCAAATACAATGCTTTTAGTTTTTTAAATATTTAGGACTAACGTATTCCTTGCCAACCATTCTGAAACTAACTGCAGCTCTTTGTTAAGTGGTGCAGTTATTTCAGTCGCTGTAGTAGCTGACGTGTATAGTGTTGAGTCATCTGCACACACTGGCTTTACTGAAAGCATGTCGATAGTAAAGATTGAAAAAAAGTAAGGGTCCTAGACAGCTGTCCTGTGGAATTCCTGAGTCTACCTGGATTATGTTGGAGAGGCTTCCATTAAAGAACACCCTTTGTGTTCTGTTAGACAGGTAACTCTTTATCCACAATATAGCAGGGGGTGTAAAGCCATAACGCACAAGTTTTCCCCGCAGCAGACTATGATCGATAATGTCAAAAGCCGCACTGAAGTCTAACAAAACAGCTCCTGCAATCTTTTTTTCATCATTTTCTCTCAGCCAATCACCAGTCATTTGTGTAAGTGCTGTGGTTGTTGAGTGTCCTTCCCTATAAGCTTGCTGAAATTCTGTTGTCAATTTGTTTACTGGAAAATAGCTGGTCATTTGAAAACATCATGTTAACTTTCACTGCTATGTGGATGACACACAGCTGTACATTTCAATGAAACATGGTGAAGCCCCAAAATTGCTCTCGCTAGAAGCCTGTGTTTCAGACATAAGGAAGTGGATGGCTGAAAACGTTCTACTTTTAAACTCGGACAAAACAGAGATGCTTGTTCTAGGTCCCAAGAAACAAAGAGATCTTCTGTTGAATCTGACAATTAATCTTGATGGTTGTAAAGTCGTCTCAAATAAAACTGTGAAAGACCTCGCGTTACTCTGGACCCTGATCTCTCTTTTGACGAACACATCAAGACTGTTTCAAGGACAGCTTTTTTCCATCTACGTAACATTGCAAAAATCAGAAATGTTCTGTCCAAAACTTATGCAGAAAAATTAATCCATGCTTTTGTTACTTCTAGGTTAGACTACTGCAATGCTCTACTTTCCGGCTACCCGGATAAAGCACTAAATAAACTTCAGTTAGTACTAAATAAGGCTGCTAGAATCCTGACTAGAACCAAAAGAATTTATCATATTACTCCAGTGCTAGCCTCCCTACACTGGCTTCCTGTTGAGGCAAGGGCTGATTTCAAGGTTTTACTGTTAACCCACAATGCGTTACATGGGATTGCTCCTACCTATCTTTCCGAGTTGGTCCTGCCGTACATACCTACACGTATGCTACGGTCACAAGACGCAGGCCTCCTAATTGTCCCTAGAATTTCTAAGCAAACAGCTGGGGCAGGGCTTTCTCCTATAGATCTCCATTTTTATGGAATGGTCTGCCTACCCATGTGAGAGACGCAGACTCGGTCTCAACTTTTAAGTCTTTACTGAAGACTTATCTCTTCAGTGGGTCATATGATTGAGTGTAGTCTGGCCCAGGAGTGTGAAGGTGAACGGAAAGGCTCTGGAGCAACGAACCGCCCTTGCTGTCTCTGCCTGGCCGGATCCCCTCTCCACTGGGATTCTCTGCCTCTAACCCTATTACAGGGGCCGAGTCACTGGCTTACTGGTGCTCTTCCATGCCATCCCTAGGAGGGGTGCGTCACTTGAGTGGGTTGAGTCACTGACGTGATCTTCCTGTCTGGGTTGGCGCCCCCCCTTGGGTTGTGCCGTGGCGGAGATCTTTGTGGGCTATACTCGGCCTTGTCTCAGGATTGTAAGTTGGTGGTTGAAGACATCCCTCTAGTGGTGTGGGAGCTGTGCTTTGGCAAAGTGGGTGGGGTTATTTCCTTTCTGTTTGGCCTTGTCCGGGGGTATCATCGGATGTGGCCACAGTGTCTCCTGACCCCTCCTGTCTCAGCCTCCAGTATTTATGCTGCAGTAGTTTATGTGTCGAGGAGCTAGGGTCAGTTGGTTATATCTGGAGTACTTCTCCTGTCCGGTATCCTGTGTGAATTTAAGTATGCTCTCTCTAATTCTCTCTTTCTCTCTTTCTTTCTCTCTCTCGGAGGACCTGAGCCCTAGGACCATGCCTCAGGACAACCTGGCATGATGACTTCTTGCTGTCCCCAGTCCACCTGGCTGTGCTGCTGCTCCAGTTTCAACTGTTCTGCCTGCGGCTATGGAACCCTGACCTGTTCACCGGACATGCTACCTGTCCCAGACCTGCTGTTTTCAACTCTCTAGAGACCGCAGGAGCGGTAGAGATACTCTTAATGATCGGCTATGAAAAGCCAACTGACATTTACTCCTGAGGTGCTGACTTGCTGCACCTTCGACAACTACTGTGATTATTATTATTTGACCATGCTGGTCATTTATGAACATTTTAACATCTTGGCCATGTTCTGTTAACCTTTCACGAGTATCTACCCCGGGTCCGGGATCACCCCCCACCCCCCCCCACACTGAGTAGCATAGCCTAGCATAACGTCACAATTAAATAGTAGCATCTAAATATCATTAAATCACAAGTCCAAGACACCTAATGAAAGATACAGATCTTGTGAATAAAGCCACCATTTCAGATTTTTTAAATGTTTTACAGGGAAGACAAAATATGTAAATCTATTAGCTAACCACGTTAGCAAAAGACACCACTTTTCTAACTCCATCAGTTTCTTACTCCATCAGGTGCTATCACCAATTCGGCTAAACTAAGATATTGATAGCCACTAACCAAGAAAAAACCTCATCAGATGACAGTCTGATAACATATTTATGGTATAGGATAGGTTTTGTTAGAAAAATGTGCATATTTCAGGTAGATATCATAGTTTACAATTGCACCCACCGTCACAAATGGACTAGAATAAATACATAGAGCAACGTGTTTACCTATTTACTAATCATCAAACATTTCGTAAAAATACACAGCATACACTAATCGAAAGACACAGATCCTGTGAATACAGACAATATTTCAGATTTTCTAAGTGTCTTACAGCGAAAACACAATAAATCGTTATATTAGCATAGCACATGTGCAAACATTACCCCAGCATTGATTCTAGCCAAAGAGAGCGATAACGTAAACATCGCCAAAATATATACATTTTTTCACTAACCTTCTCAGAATTCTTCCGATGACACTCCTGTAACATCATATTACAACATACATATACAGTTTGTTCGAAAATGTGCATATTTAGCCACCAAAATAATTTTTAGACAATGACAAAAGTTGCCCAGCTGGTCAGACAATGTCGTGCGCCATATTAGACAGTGATCTAGTCGTATACATAAATACTCATAAACGTGACAAAAAAATATAGGGTGGACAGCGATTGATAGACAATTTAATTCTTAATACAATCGCTGATTTACATTTTTTAAATTATCCTTACTTTTCAATACAGTTTGCGCCAAGCGAAGCTACGTCTAACAAGATGGCGTCATAAGCATTAACATTTTTCGACAGAAACACGATTTATCATAATAAATTGTTCCTACTTTGAGCTGTTCTTCCATCAGAATCTTGGGCAAAGAATCCTTTCTTGGGTCTAATCGTCTTTTGGTCGAAAGCTGTCCTCTTGCCATGTGGAAATGCCAACTGCGTTCGGCATGAACTGGAATCCTGCCCGGCTCTTCAAAAAGTCTCAGAAATAAATGTCCCAAAATGCGCACTAAACGGATATAAATTGCTATAAAACGGTTTAAATTAACTACCTTATGATGTTTTTAACTCATATAACGAGTAAAAACATGACCTGAGAAATATTACTGGCTCCACTAATGCTTGGAAAAAGAACGGGTCGGTGTCCACCGTGCGTCCGGCGCAGCTGGAAAGGAGTTCCTACCTACACGTGTTTTTGTTTTATAGTGGCTGTGATTGGGAAATCGATACCATTCAAAGCGTCATCACGTAAAGGCATCCAGGGGAAGACGTAAGCAGTGTCCGTATCCTTATAGCATTCACAGTGGCCTTTAAACTGACTCCAGATCAGGGGCCAAAATGTGTGAAATCTGACTCCATGTCAGGGAAATTGCTGTAGAATGAGTTCTGTTCCACTCAGAGACAAAATTCCAACGGCTATAGAAACTAGAGACTGTTTTCTATCTAATAATAGTAATAATATGTATATTGTACGATAAAGTAGGAGAGTAGGAAGCCGTTTAATCTGTAATGCAAATATGCTAATGAGTAAACAGCACCCCCTGTAGTCGCAAGAAGTTAATCTCCACCCGGCACAGCCAGAAGAGGACTGGCCACCCCTCGTAGCCTGGTTCCTCTCTAGGTTTCTTCCTAGGTTTTGGCCTTTCTAGGGAGTTTTTCCTAGCCACCGTGCTTCTACACCTGCATTGCTTGCTGTTTGGGGTTTTAGGCTGGGTTTCTGTACAGCACTTTGAGATATCAGCTGATGTACGAAGGGCTATATAAATACATTTGATTTGATTTGTCTAAATTGATGGGTCATGGGAAAGAAATGCTATAACCGCCAGCCACATCCAGTGGTGGAAAAAATACTAAATTGACATACTTGAGTAAAAGTATAAATCATTTAAAATTCCAGATATTAAACCAGATGGCACAATTGTATTATTTTTTTATTTATTTTTATTTACGGATACCCAGGGGCACAATGTACTTAAGTATCAAAAGTAAAAGTAAAAATATAAACCATTTCAAAATCCTAATATTAAGCAAACCAGACGGCACAAGTGTATAATTTTTTATGGATGGATAGCCAGGGACACACTCAAACACTCAGACATTTACATTTACAAACAAAGCATGTGTGTTTAGTGAGTCTGCCAGATCAGAGGCAGTAGGGATGACCAGGGATGTTCTCTTGATAAGTGTGTGAATTGGACAATTTTCCTGTCAAAATGTAACAAGTTGTAACGATAATCCTCCTCCTCTTCATCAGAAGAGGAGGAGCAGGGATTGAACCAAGGTGCAGCGCGTTGAAATGACATGATGAATTTATTTAATAAGACAAAACGAACTATACTTGAAAATGATACAAAATAACAAAACGAAAGTAGACAGTCCTGAACGACGAACTTACATACAACGTGAAGAACGAAATGAACAGACTACATGAAATGAACAAACCGTATACAGTCCCGTATGGTGCAAACATTGACACGGACACAGGAGACAACCACCCACAAACAAACACTGTGAACCGCCTACCTAAATATGACTCTCAATTAGAGGAACGCCAAACACCTGCCTCCAATTGAGAGCCATACCAGGCAACCCTAAACCAACATAGAAACAGACAACATAGAATGCCCACCCAAACTCACGTCCTGACCAACTAACACACAAAACTAAACAGAAAACAGGTCAGGAACATGACATAACCCCCCCCTCAAGATGCGTACTCCGAACGCATCACCAAAAAGTCCAGGGGAGGGTCTGGGTGGGCATCTGACCACGGTGGTGGCTTAGGCTCCGGGCGTGGTTCCCACCCCACCATAATCAATCCCCGCTTCCGTAGCCTCCCCACAATGACCACCCTCCAAATAACCCCACCTAAATTTAGGGGCAACACCAGAATCAAGGACAGCTCTGGGACAAGGTAGCTCAGGACAGAGGGATAGCTTAGGAGAGAGAGGTAGCTCAAGATAAAGAGGTAGCTCAGGATAGAGGGGCAACTCCGGACTGAAGGGCAGCTCCGGACAGAGAGACAGCTCTGGACTGCTGGGCAGTTCTGGGTATCTAGCCTTTTCAGGCTGAAGGGCAGCTCATGGCTGGCTGACGGCTCTCGACGCTCATGGCAGGCTGACGGCTCTCGACGCTCATGGCAGGCTGACGGCTCTCGACGCTCATGGCAGGCTGACGGCTCACGACGCTCATGGCAGGCTGACGGCTCACGACGCTCATGGCACTCTGACGGCTCTCGACGCTCATGGCGCTCTGACGGCTCTGGCTGCTCATGGCTCTCTGACGGCTCTCGACGCTCATGGCGCTCTGACGGCTCTGGCTGCTCATGGCGCTCTGACGGCTCTGGCTGCTCATGGCGCTCTGACGGCTCTGGCTGCTCATGGCTCACTGGCGGCTCTGGCTGCTCATGGCTCGCTGGCGGCTCTGGCAGATCCTGTCTGGTTGGCGGCTCTGGCAGATCCTGTCTGGTTGGCGGCTCTGGCAGATCCTGTCTGGCTGACGGCTCTAGCGGCTCCTGTCTGGCTGATGGCTCTAGCGGCTCCTGTCTGGCTGACGGCTCTGTAGGCTCATGGCAGACGGGCGGCTTTGCAGGCTCATGGCAGACGGGCGGCTTTGCAGGCTCCTGGCAGACGGATGGCTCAGATGGCGCTGGGGAGACGGATGGCTCAGATGGCGCTGGGGAGACGGATGGCTCAGATGGCGCTGGGGAGACGGATGGCTCAGATGGCGCTGGTGAGACGGATGGCTCTGGCCGGATATGGCGCACTGTAGACCTGGTGCGTGGTGCCGGAACTGGAGGCACCGTGCTAATGATAAGCACCTTCCTACTAGTGCGGGGAGCAGGGACAGGGCACACTGTATCCTCAAAGCCTACTCTACCCCTGATGCGTGGTACCGGCACTGGTGACGCCGGGCTGAGGACAAGCACATCAGGATTAGTAGGGGGAGAATATATAGTGTGTACAGGGCTCTGGAGACGCACTGGTAGCTTAGTGCGTGGGGCCGGAACTGGAGGCACCGGGCTAGATGCACGCACTACAGGGAGAGTGCGTGGAGGAGGAACAGGGCTCTGGAAATGCACTGGTAGCCTAGTGCGTAATGTAGGCACTGTAGGTACTAGGCTGGGGCGGGGAGGTGGCGCCGGAAATACCGGACCGTGCAGGCGTACTGGCTCTCTTGAGCATTGAGCCTGCCCAACCTTACCTGGTTGAATGCTCCCGGTCGCCCTGCCAGTGCGGCGAGGTGGAATAGCCCGCACTGGGCTATGCAGGCGAACCGGGGAAACCATGCGTAAGGCAGGTGCCATGTATGCCGGCCCGAGGAGACGCACTGGAGACCAGACGCGTTGAGCCGGCCTCATGACACCTGTCTCAATGCCCAATCTAGCCCTACCAGTGCGGGGAGGTGGAATAACCCGCACTGGGCTATGCACACGTACAGGAGACACCGTGCGCTCTACTGCGTAACACGGTGTCTGCCCGTACTCCCGCTCTCCACGGTTAGCCTGGGAAGTGGGCGCAGGTCTCCTACCTGCCCTTGGCCCACAACCCCTTAGCCCCCCCCCCAAGAAATTTTTGGGAATTACTCACGGGCTTTTCGGGCTTCCGTGCAAGACGCGTCCCCTCATAACTCCGGTTCTTCACTCCAGTAGCCTCTGCTCTCCTCAGTGCCTCCACCTGTTCCCATGGGAGGCGATCCCTTCCAGCCAGGATCTCCTCCCATGTGTAGCAACCTTTACCGTCCAATACATCGTCCCAAGTCCATTCCTCATTCTTGCGCTGTCCCTTACTCCGTTTAAACCGCTGCTTGGCTCTGGATTGGTGGGTGGTTCTGTAACGATAATCCTCCTCCTCTTCATCAGAAGAGGAGGAGCAGGGATTGAACCAAGGTGCAGCGCGTTGAAATGACATGATGAATTTATTTAATAAGACAAAACGAACTATACTTGAAAATGATACAAAATAACAAAACGAAAGTAGACAGTCCTGAACGACGAACTTACATACAACGTGAAGAACGAAATGAACAGACTACATGAAATGAACAAACCGTATACAGTCCCGTATGGTGCAAACATTGACACGGACACAGGAGACAACCACCCACAAACAAACACTGTGAACCGCCTACCTAAATATGACTCTCAATTAGAGGAACGCCAAACACCTGCCTCCAATTGAGAGCCATACCAGGCAACCCTAAACCAACATAGAAACAGACAACATAGAATGCCCACCCAAACTCACGTCCTGACCAACTAACACACAAAACTAAACAGAAAACAGGTCAGGAACATGACACAAGTACTTTTGGGTGTCAAGGAAAATGTATGGAGTAAAAAGTACATTATTTTCTTTACGAATGGAGTGAAGTAAAAGTTGCCAAAAATATAAATAGTAATGTACAGATACCACAAAAAACATCTTAAGTAGTACTTTAAAGCATTTTTATTTATGTACTTTACACCACTGCCCAAATTTCTTCACACCAGTACTTCAGCATACTTTCTAAAATTATCTAGTCTATTCAACCTCTCTTTCGTATCGTCTGAGATCCCCAAAGATTGGAAAGCTACCGCGGTCATCCCCCTCTTCAAAGGGGGAGACACTCTAGACCCAAACTGTTATAGACCTATATCCATCCTGCTCTGCCTTTCTAAAATCTTTGAAAGTCAAGTTAATAAACAGATCACCGAACATTTTGAATCCCACCGTACGTTCTCCACTATGCAATCTGGTTTCCGAGCTGGTCATGGGTGCACCTCAGCCACGCTCAAGGTCCTAAACGATATCATAACCACCATCGATAAAAAACAGTACCGTGCAGCCGTCTTCATCGACCTGGCCAAGGCTTTCGACTCTGTCAATCACCGCCCCTAGTAGACTAGTAAATACCGTCCCTAGTAGACTAAACAAAACATTTTGGTTATAACACAATAGATTCAGAGAGAAGAAAAGGGGGTTTTGGAAGGAAGACTAAAGAACATGAGTCTCTATCGGACCTGGGAAGCTATTCTCACATAAATACATATCCCTCTAACGATCGCTCATTTGGAAAAGCAATGCATTGTATTAATGTATGAAGCTGGCTTCGATAGTTAAACTGGTGATGTGAGGCTCTGGGGTCCCCAAGCGAGGTCACCATTGTCCTTTGTCGATTCTGCCCGGTCGTCGTGGAGTGAGGTTCACGTGGTCTGAGAGGTTCATCTCACTCTGGAGATGCTTCCTCATCGGTCAGTGTTCTCGTACTAAATTTGCGCACATGTTCAGCTGCAGCATGTGGTGGTTCATTTCTTTACTATCAAATGAGGAGAGACAAACGTATCACACAAGTCAGTGTTATATTTAAACTAAATCTTTATTCACTTATTAACCTTTCACGAGCCTCTACCCCGGGTCCGGGAGCACCCCCCCCCCCCCCCCCACACTAATTCGCATCGCTAGCATAGCGTCACAATTAAATAATAGCATCTAAATATCATTAAATCACAAGTCCAAGACACCTAATGAAAGATACAGATCCTGTGAATAAAGCCACCATTTCAGATTTTTAAAATGTTTTACAGGGAAGACACAATATGTAAATCTATTCAGCTAAACACGTTAGCAAAAATCACCATTTTTCTTTGTCCACCATTTTCTCTCAACACCAGTAGCTATCACCAATTCGGCTAAACTAAGATATTGATAGCCACTAACCAAGAAAAAACCTCATCAGATGACAGTCTGATAACATATTTATGGTATAGGATAGGTTTTGTTAGAAAAATTTGCATATTTCAGGTATAAATCATAGTTTGCCATTGCAGCCACCATCACAAATCTCATCAAAGCTCCTAGAATTACTACAGAGAGCAACTTGTATTACCAATTTACTCATCATAAAACATTTCTTAAAAATACACAGCACATAGCAATGGAAAGACACAGATCTTGTGAATTCAGACAACATTTCAGATTTTCTAAGTGTTTTACGGCAAAAACACAATAAATCGTTATATTAGCATACCACATATGCAAACGTTACCCGAGCACTGATTCAAGCAAAAGAGAGCGATATCGTTATCATCGCCAAAATATATTAATTTTTTCACTAACCTTCTCAGAATTCTTCAGATGACACTCCTGTAACATCATATTACAACATACATATAGAGTTTGTTCGAAAATGTGCATATTTAGCCACCAAAATCATGGTTAGACAATGACAAAAGTAGCACAGCTGGTCAGAAAATGTCGTGCACCATATTAGACAGTGATCTAGTCTTATACATAAATACTCATAAACTTGACAAAAAAATACAGGGTGGACAGCGATTGATAGACAATTTAATTCTTAATACAATCGCGGAATTACATTTTTTTTAATTATCCTTACTTTTCAATACAGGTTGCGCCAAGCGAAGCTATAGCAAACAAAATGGCGGCATAAGCGTTTAACATTTTTCGACAGAAACACGATTTATCATCATAAATTGTTCTTACTATGAGCTGTTCTCCCATCAGAATCTTGGGCAATGAATCCTTTCTTGGGTCTAATCTTCTTTTGGTCGAAAGATGTCCACTTGTCCGTCGAAATGCCCACTAACGTACGACCGGGACCCCGAAACGTGCCCGGAGCTTCAAAGTGTATTACAAAGCAATGCCTCAAAATCGCACTAAACGGATATAAATTGCTATAAAACGGTTTAAATTAACTACCTTATGATGTTTCTAACACCTATAACGAGTAAAACGATGACCGACGCTATATTACTGGCTAAACCAAGGCTTGGAAAAAGGCCAGTCAGATATCCTTCTTGCGTTGAGCGCAGAGTCCAAAGGAACGCTACTTCCGGTATTTGGTGATTTATAGAGCCAATGATTGTGCAATCGACTCCATTCAAATTGTCACCACTTACTGACATCTAGAGGAAGGCGTGGGCAGTGTTTGTATCCTCATAGGATCTACAGTGGCTTTAAAACTGATCTGGAACCAGAGTCCAAGAGTTCTGAAAACTCACTCACTGGGAGGAAAAGTGCTGTAGAATGAGTTCTGTTCCACTCAGAGACATAATTCAAACGGCTATAGAAACTAGAGAGTGTTTTCTATCCAATAATAACAATAATATGCATATTGTACGAGCAAGAATTGAGTACTAGGCAGTTTACTCTGTAGAGAAAATTATGCTAATGCGAAACAGCACCCCCTATAGTTGCAAGAAGTTAATAAGGGTCAATACAACGCAGATATATAAAGAAAAATAAAAGATGAATACAGTTTATGAGATTCAAAGCTATATCTTCATAGCCAGTGAAAATAACATACTTAAGGCATAATGCAGTGCATGAAATAATGGGGTTTAATAAAATAAGCTTCAGTTATCTATCACACTCCAATGGATCAGCATGGTGGAAATAACTATTTCCATCCCAGAAACAACAATTAGCATATCTTGTTGGACAAATCCAGGTAGTGACTCCTAGTTTATTAAAATGTATTCCGTTGGTGCCTAATGAACATGACCCAAGACAAGCATCATGATTCCACTATTTATAAGGCAATGCCTATAGATCAAAGAGATTAGGATCAGTTTCACCCTCCAGATCAGAGTTCCCCCTCTCCATTCACCAGGGCATGCTGGGAATAGTGTCAACATCTTTAGTTCATAACAGCAATCAAAATAATCAACCAACCAACATTTAGAATGACATTGCTCAGTGATTTAAATTGGTCCTACCACTCAAACTCAAAACAATTTAAAACACATTAACACTGGCAGAATGTACATTTATATTAACATCCAGTATAATGATCCTATAATAATTATCCTATAACTATTATCCTATAATTATACTATTAACTTTCTTATCACGATTATAATACAGATCAGTATCTTAATGCATTCTTAATCTAAATGACTATACTTGTATGTATTGTGTAGACCCCTACAAACAACCTGATACCCCAAAAGTCAAAATACATTTTGGGTTGACCCCCCGCCCCCCAAATATGGCTAAGAACTATAAACTTCCTCATAATTATCAATATTACAAATGACCTTCAAATCAAATTTCCAATGAGGGTGATCAAACTACAGGAGGTCAGAGGTCATACAAACCCGTACGTCTACAAATGAATGAAAAACAGTCAAACATTTCATACATGTCGTATCCCAGGTTTCCAGTTCATTGCTTTATCAAAAGAACTCACGTGTTTTAATTAAACTCAGAAAATACAAACTTCCGAAAATTCCATGTGTGTGTGCCCCTTTAAGATACCTTGACACTAAGACAAATGGAAAACTCACTAAACCCAAAGGAAATAGAACACACAAATCAAACATAGTATTTTAAAAACACGAACAAATAGTCACAACAAGTGTTGTGTTAAGGTAAAAACAAACAAAAATGACCAGGCCTTAATTAATTTGGTAGTTTACGGCCTTAATCTCACTTACTACTCTTCCCAAGACCACAGCCCCGGGAAACATTTCAAAGAGAGACAATGAAACCCCCATTTTCTCTGAAAAAAAACACAAAACATGTTGCTGGCATTCATTATACTACACCGATTCAGCAACCCAAAAGTTTTAACTACAAACAAAACCTAATAATGATAAATCCACTGTATTCCCTTAAATCATTAATCGTTTGTTGTAATCTACCCCAACGTTTATGTGCGCTTAATTTAGCATGCGCTACCCTTAGACACGCCAACATTTATGTCACCACCGAGTCTAACAATTCACTCCCATATTATATTATATGACTGGTCTCTCTTTTCCATAACCATGTAAAATTATCCTGGTATCGTTGCTAGACCAATGTCCAACAAATATATGATAGCTGTTTCGCCTTAGATTGATCCTGTTACCCCTCTAAATGTAATACTGTCGCAAATGTAGTACATTTCTCAGCGTAAGGAATCCGTGATATTTGATCCCAGGCATTTAATAAAAAGTTGTTTGAGACGTGATCTCTGCGCTTACCTCTATCGTACGATTAAAAACAAACTTGACAACTTTCTCTTCCAGCTTCACATTTATGAAATGTCCAAGACTTTAAAAATAACTTGTAGCATTTTCAGGCCATAAGGGCAGTTTTATTTCAAATTTAGTACCCGGATGGAGAAAATACAATACGCGTGTTATAGTTAACTCTTTAGGGTAAGTTAACCAAAAGTGGACACCCTCCAATCAGTTTCTGAGACAATTGCCCAAACTTTGTAGACAGTTTAATAATGCTTAAACCTCATCTTTATCAAATTGTCCATTAAAGATACCAACTCAAAACCTACGTACGTCTATGTATCTAATTATATTCCCAGTATTACTTTATCAAATCTCTAGTAATCGATTATACACATACAATTCATCATATTTTCATATCTTTACAGAATCCATATAAAACGTAAGAAATTCTTACGTACTCACGACAACCAATCCATTTGCTTTTTGAAGGACTCTCCACAGCTACGAAGCAGCTCTCCAAACATACTCCCAGCGGAACAAAAAAATACACTTTTGTTTCCCGGACAATGACCGGCACGTCATGGGATCGTCAACGGTTCTCTAACCTCCCAGAGACCACGGCAAAATCAAGCCTCCCAGGAACTATAGACCTTTAGCTGCTCTCTAAAATATCATTCCGCTCTCAATACCACCCTGTGATATTCTATGATGGGCAGTGAAGGAACGGAACCCCAAGATAACGTTATATCAAAGCTTATTATCAACATTTCAATCATCTGATTAAGCATATTTCTATATGTTACTATCCAAACTTCAGATTAAGACTCATTTCCACATTCACACAACTCTCATATCACAGTCACACAATGCTATTCCCAAACATACCTAATCAATTAGTTGTTTTTTGACAATATTTTAACCTGACACAGGAATACACACTCAGAGCATACGTAACAGAGGCTTTTCTTAACTAATATAAGAGTGTTTCATTCACCTCTTTATTTAAAAAAAAACTACGTTTGATATGTGGTATCCACTCGGCTCGCTGCCTCTCAGATCAAAGGTGGATCCATCTGCTTCGTTCCCGAAGTGTGGTCTCCCTGAGTTCCCAAGTTTGAGGGATCCCTCGTGCACGATTTACCCAGGTCATCAGGAGTGGTTACCAGGTGAAGATTCACATCCCATCCCTGTTGCCAAATGTGGTGGTTAATTTCTTTACTATCAAATGAGGAGAGACAAACTTATCACACAAGTCAGAGTTATACTTAAACTAAATCTGTATTCACTTATTTATAAGGGAGCAGGTCAATACAACGCACACATGTAAAGTGAATCGATTGAGTGCTCTACGATAATGATGGCTGGTGGACGAATCACCCTCAGATGATTCATTGAGAGCCCCGAGACAAAAGTACAGAGGTCTTTTATAGCCAAGATACACCCCTTTCAACCTACATGACAAACAACAGATGTATAGAATGGGTCACAAGGTTAAGATTGTATGAAAGATACTTATAATTCACAGCAGACAGTATCTGCTGTAAAAACAGTTATCTTTGTGTAGAGACCAGGGTCTGGCCCTGGGGTCATCTCTCTCTGGTACCTTATAGAACAGAAACATTAACTCATGCTCTGGAATGCGATCTCTTTAGGTTTTATTACCCAAAAGACATCATAAATCTCTTGTCAGCGTTATCTCCCAGAGGGCCATCCACACACATATGAGCGTTCTAACAACCCCTTATTCTGTTGCATAAAACAACCATTTGATGAAATAAAAGTATTATAACATAACCTTGTAATTTCCACCATAAGTCTGATATATGCTAGTTTAATATGCACTTCTTCTTTAGGTGATCAATAGTTCAGAGTTCATACCATTTTACATGTGGAGCAAGCGCTCACGTTTCCTGGTCTGTAGAGTTGAAATGAGCCATTTTCAAAGTGGAGGACAAGTCCTCCCGTTATTTGGAACTTAGGGAACTTTGGGTCACAGGGGCTTTTATAGAAATGTAGAAAAGGGGTTGGTTCATCATTTCCAACCAATGTCTACTCACTTGGGCATGGCTACTGACTTAGTTAAACTTTACAGGAAGACAGTTTTCTAATTTTAAAGGTTAATATCACATTATATCATTTCGCAAATAGTTTTATCTTTACTCATTCATTTTATACAATAATTAGATGCAAGCCTCATAACTGAGGAACCTGTATAAACAGAGTTAGGGTAATGTGGCTGTATTGTCTTTCATGAGGTCACAAACATGAAATAAAATGGACCGGGTTGTAGCTGGCTTCTCCACTGACCGTTTCCAAAATAGGAATATTGTTAAATTCTCAAATTCTGGGATATAGTAGAATTTGGTGGGAGAGTTCCTTTGTTCTACTGTGACCCTCTCTCTCCCATACGGCATGGTCAGGGAGACAACATGGTTGTAAAGTCGTAAAACTGCTTCCTAACAGGAGAGGGGGGGTTGTTCACATCTCTGCTAGCCAATTCACTGAAAGGGCTAGCGTCATAATAGTGCTTTAAAATCCAGTTTCAACTGTTCAGAGCTGCCCTTCATAATGTCATTAAAAGCCACATGGACTACGATAGAATTGATTACCATGTCCTGGCATAGAACATTCAGGAGCAGCTTAGTAATGTAATTTACTCCAGCTCCGGGATAGGACACTGTTTTTGCACCAGAAACAGTGACATTTCTTACAATGGAGCTGCCCTAAATCTCCCACGTTTCATAGGATTCGAAGAACCCTTTAAGGACGGGCGAGAGGCAGGATAACTTGAGCCCGTAGCTCCTGGCGCCTGGTGCAGGCCTCCTACAGATGACAGAGCTCGGCTCAATACAGAATAGGGGCGGAAGGTTGCCGAAGTCGACTTTGAAATCATAGGGGAAGGAGTAGGCACAGCGGCCGTAGACACAGGTACCTGCAGCGACGAATGTGCAGGAAGATAAGGCTCCAGGGCAGAGAATATATTCTTTGTTTGTATCCGCTCCGGGCCTCTCGTTGGGAGTGTAGCCTGCTTTGTGGGAGGCTGCTGTCTTCCGCTTCCACGGCTCGTGACATGCAACCATCGTTGATTGGCATGCTTCTCTTGCTGTGCTTCTTCGACTCTGCTATCAGATGGGGTAGGAGAGGCAGGAGATGGCTCCACTGGCGAATGAACTCTGGGCAACACCGGCCAGTTGGATAACGACAAACGACAAGGCGAGAGATGCATCCAACAAGCGTGAACGTCGTCCAGCCACCGGCGTAGAAAAGGTCAACACTCCACTCTGTGTTTTCCCCAGTTTCTTTCGTAGGCTGGCGACCTGCTTGATCAAGGAATCCACTTCAATCCTATAATCCTCGGCAAGTTAATAATTGCTGCATTGGAACTCCGAGTGATCCAGTTTGTCCCGAAACAAAGCATAGTAGAAACAGCTCCTACAGTGCTGGAACCGTTCATTTACTTCTCCAGACAAAAAGGGCTCCATGCAAAATTAATCTGGGACTAACTTTGTTGATGGCTAACAGCTTAGTGGCTCTGTCAAGCAGGCTTCCACCGGTCTGCTAAGAAGGATTCCAGGACAAGAAATAGCATTGCGGAATCCATGCAAAAAGAAATTCAGTATTTATATCTAACAAAGATATTTTTTGTCACTTTGGAGAAAGGAAGGGGATCGTTTTTTCAAAGCACCTCATGATATTTGGAGATTAAAATAATAAATACCAGCATCTGTTAGAAACAGATTTAGCTAAATTCCAACTAACAATTTCTGAATCTGTACCATATGGAGCAGGTAAAACAAACGCATTTAATTAATCAAACCAATCATATGTAGAGACATTTAGAGACATGGATATGTATTTCTGTGTAGCCCCAGTGAAGTTCTTGCTTACAATGTTGTCTCATCACCCTCAGTGCTCAAGGAGAGCGATCTCGCGAAAGGGATGACATCAGTGATGGAGAAGTCGCACACTAACTGCCGGAGAGAGCATAGCACACTCCAAAGAAAAGAAGGGCTAACAACCAGAAGTTACCCTTAAGGGACCTGCAGCCTTTCCAGATACAGTGCCTACAGAAAGTATTCACACCCCTTGACTCTTTCCACATTTTGTTGTGTTACAGCCTGAATTTCAAATGGATTAAATTGAGATTTTGTGCCAATGATCTGCACACCATAACACACAATGTCTAAGTGGAATGTTTTGTCATGTCTTGAGTCAATAAGTACTCAACACCTTTGTTATGTCAAGCGTAAATACGTTCAGGAGTTTAAAAAAAAGCTGTCCTGACTGTCCTCGCATGGTGAAGTTATTAATTGTCAAGATCGTCTATAGGAGAGAGTGAGGACCAAGGCGCAGCGCGTGAAAAGAAAATCTTATTTTATTAAGAAGAGAACAAACACAAAACGAAACCACTTTAACAAACTAACAAAATAACAAGACTGACGAACGTGAAGCTAAGAATGAACTAGTGCATACATGCAACATAGAACATCGACATAGACAATTACCCACAAACAGCTAAAGCCTATGGCTACCTTAAATATGGCTCCCAATCAGAGACAACAGAAACCAGCTGTCTCTAATTGGGAACCCATTCAGGCAACCATAGACTTTCCTAGACAACTACACACAACATTAAACCATCTATACACCTTAACCCTCTAAACCATACAACACCCTAGACAAAACAAAAGACCCACAAACTTCCCCATGTCACACCCTGACCTAACTAAAATAATAATGAAAACAAAGATATTAAGGCCAGGGCGTGACATTAATTACGCTTTGGATGGTGTATCAATACACCCAGTCACAACAAATATACAGGCGTCCTTCCTAACTCAGTTGCTGGAGAGGAAGGAAACCGCTCAGGGATTGAGGCCAATGGTGACTTTAAAACAGTTACAGAGTTTAATGGCTGTGATAGGAGAAAACTGAGGATGGATCAACAACATTGTATTTACGCCACAATACTAACCTAAATGACAGAGTGAAAAGAAGGAAGTCTGTACAGAATAAAAATATTCCAAAACATGCATCCTGTTTGCAATAAGGCACTAAAGTAATTCTGCAAAAAATGTGGCAAAGAAATTCACTTTTTGTCCTGAATACAACGCCTTATGTTTGGGGCAATCTAACACAACACAACAACACTGAGTACAACTCTTCATATCTTCAAGCATGGTGGTGGTGCATCATGTTATGGATATACTTGTCATCAGCAAGGACTAGGGAGTTTTTTAGGATAAAATAAATGGAATCAAGCTAAGCACAGGCAAAATCCTAGAGGAAATTGTGGTTGTCTACTGTCCAACAGACACTGGGAGACAAATTCACCTTTCAGCAGGACAATAACTTAAAACTCAAGGTCAAATATATAGAGGATTTGCTTACCAAGACAACGTTGAATGTTCCTGAGTGGCCTAGTTACAGTTTTGACTTAAATCGGCTAGAAAATCTTTCTCAAGACATGAAAATGTCTGTCTAGCAATTAGGGCCAGTTCCAATCAGCTCGAGTAAGCCGTCACATAGGGCCCCCAGTCGCTAGGGGGCCCCCAACCACCCAAAAAGTACTCTTAAATTATTTTACTTTTTACTCAGTCTGGCTCTCAATTTACTACATAAGGTGCAATTTCGAAATTTGGTTCTCCATCAACGGGGTTTCTCTTATTATGTTAGTCACTGACAGTCATTTAATTATCCATGTCAGCTAACAATTTTTAGATTCAAATCAAATCAAATCAAATCAAATGTTATTTGTCACATACACATAGTTATTGTCTAGTTCCGACAATGCAGTAATAACCAACGAGTAATCTAACCTAACAATTCCACAACTACTACCTTATACACACAAGTGTAAAGGGATAAAGAATATGTACATAAAGATATATAAATGAGTGATGGTACAGAACGGCATAGGCAAGATGCAGTATATGGTATAGAGTACAGTATATACATATGAGATGAGTAATGTAGGGTATATAAACTTAAAGTGGCATAGTTTAAAGTGGCTAGTGATACATGCATTACATAAAGATGGCAAGATGCAGTAGATGATATAGAGTACAGTATATACATATACATATGAGATGAGTAATGTAGGGTATGTAAACATTATATTAAGTGCCATTGTTTAAAGTGGCTAGTGATATATTTTTACATAAATTTCCATCAATTCCCATTATTAAAGTGGCTGGAGTTGAGTCAGTATGTTGGCAGCAGCCGCTAAATGTTAGTGGTGGCTGTTTAACAGTCTGATGGCCTTGAGATAGAAGCTGTTTTTCAGTCTCTCGGTCCCTGCTTTGATGCACCTGTACTGACCTCGCCTTCTGGATGATAGCGGGGTGAACAGGCAGTGGCTCGGGTGGTTGTTGTCCTTGATGATCTTTATGGCCTTCCTGTGACATCGGGTGGTGTAGGTGTCCTGGAGAGCAGGTAGTTTGCCCCCGGTGATGCGTTGTGCAGACCTCACTACCCTCTGGAGAGCCTTACGGTTGTGGGCGGAGCAGTTGCCGTACCAGGCGGTGATACAGCCCGACAGGATGCTCTCGATTGTGCATCTGTAGAAGTTTGTGAGTGCTTTTGGTGACAAGCCGAATTTCTTCAACCTCCTGAGGTTGAAGAGGCGCTGCAGCGCCTTCTTCACAACACTGTCTGTGTGGGTGGACCAATTCAGTTTGTCCGTGATGTGTACGCCGAGGAACTTGAAACTTACTACCATCTCCACTACTGTCCCGTCGATGTGGATAGGGGGGTGCTCCCTCTGCAGTTTCCTGAAGTCCACAATCATCTCCTTTGTTTTGTTGACTTTGAGTGTGAGGTTATTTTCCTGACACCACACTCCGAGGGCCCTCACCTCCTCCCTGTAGGCCGTCTCGTCGTTGTTGGTAATCAAGCCTACCACTGTAGTGTCGTCCGCAAACTTGATGATTGAGTTGGAGGCGTGCATGGCCACGCAGTCGTGGGTGAACAGGGAGTACAGGAGAGGGCTCAGAACGCACCCTTGTGGGGCCCCAGTGTTGAGGATCAGCGGGGGGGAGATGTTGTTACCTACCCTCACCACCTGGGGGCGGCCCGTCAGGAAGTCCAGTACCCAGTTGCACAGGGCGGGGTCGAGACCCAGGGTCTCGAGCTTGATGACGAGTTTGGAGGGTACTATGGTGTTAAATGCTGAGCTGTAGTCGATGAACAGCATTCTCACATAAGTATTCCTCTTGTCCAGATGGGTTAGGGCAGTGTGCAGTGTGGTTGCGATTGCGTCATCTGTGGACCTATTGGGTCGGTAAGCAAATTGGAGTGGGTCTAGGGTGTCAGGTAGGGTGGAGGTGATATGGTCCTTGACTAGTCTCTCAAAGCACTTCATGATGACGGAAGTGAGTGCTACGGGGCGGTAGTCGTTTAGCTCAGTTACCTTAGCTTTCTTGGGAACAGGAACAATGGTGGCCCTCTTGAAGCATGTGGGAACAGCAGACTGGGATAAGGATTGATTGAATATGTCCGTAAACACACCAGCCAGCTGGTCTGCGCATGCTCTGAGGACGCGGCTGGGAGTACCATCTGGGCCTGCAGCCTTGCGAGGGTTAACACGTTTAAATGTTTTACTCACCTCGGCTGCAGTGAAGGAGAGCCCGCAGGTTTTGGTTGCGGGCCGTGTCAGTGGCACTGTATTGTCCTCAAAGCGAGCAAAAAAGTTATTTAGTCTGTCTGGGAGCAAGACATTCTGGTCCGCGACTGGGCTGGTTTTCTTTTTGTAATCCGTGATTGACTGTAGACCCTGCCACATACCTCTCGTGTCTGAGCTGTTGAATTGCGACTCTACTTTGTCTCTATACTGGCACTTAGCTTGTTTGATTGCCTTGTGGAGGGAATAGCTACACTGTTTGTATTCGGTCATGTTTCCGGTCACCTTGCCCTAGTTAAAAGCAGTGGTTCGCGCTTTCAATTTTGCACGAATGCTGCTATCAATCCACGGTTTCTGGTTTGGGAATGTTTTAATCTTTGCTGTGGCTATTACGTCGCTGATGCACTTTCTAATGAACTCGCTCACCGATTCAGCGTATTCGTCAATGTTGTTGTTGGACGCAATGCGGAACATATCCCAATCCACCTGATTGAAGCAGTCTTGAAGCGTGGAATCAGATTGGTCGGACCAGCTTTGAACAGACCTGAGTGCGGGAACTTCTTGTTTTATTTTCTGTTTGTAGGCTGGAAGCAACAAAATGGAGTCGTGGTCAGCTTTTCGGAAAGGAGGGCGGGGGAGGGCCTTATATGCATCGCGGAAGTTAGAATAACAATGATCTAGGGTTTTACCAGCCCTGGTAGCACAGTCTATATGCTGATAAAATTTAGGGAGTTTTGTTTTCAGATTAGCCTTGTTAAAATCCCCAGCTATGATGAATGCAGCCTCAGGGTGTGTGGTTTCCAGTTTACATAAAGTCAGATAAAGTTCGTTCAGGGCCATCGATGTGTCCGCTTGAGGGGGAATATATACGGCTGTGATTATAATCGAAGAGAAGTCCCTTGGTAGATAATGCGTTCGACATTTGATTGTGAGGAATTCTAGGTCAGGTGAACAGAAGGACTTGAGTTCCTGTATGTTGTTATGATCACACCACATCTCGTTAATCATAAGGCATACCCCCCGCCTCTCTTCTTACTGGAAAGATGTTTGTTTCTGTCGGCGCGATGCGTGAAGAAACCAGCTGGCTGCACCGACTCCGTTAGCGTGTCTCGAGTGAGCCATGTTTCCGTGAAGCAAAGAACGTTACAGTCTCTGACGTCTCTCTGGAAATCTACCCTTGCTCGGATTTCATCAACCTTGTTGTCAAGAGACTGGACATTGGCGAGTAGAATGCTAGGGAGTGGAGCACGGTGTGCCCTTCTCCGGAGCCTGACCAGAAGACCGCTTCGTTTGCCCCTTTTACGGCATCGTTGTTTAGGGTTGCCGGCTGGGATCCGATCCAGTGTACTGGGTGGAAGGCAAAACACAGGATCCGCTTCGGGAGAGTCATATTCCTGGTCGTAATGATAGTGAGTTGACGTTGCTCTTATATTCAGTAGTTCCTCCCGACTGTATCTAATGAATCCTAAGATTACCTGGGGTTCCAATGTAAGAAATAACACGTAAAAAAAACAAAATACTGCATAGTTTCCTAGGAACGCGAAGCGAGGCGGCCATCTCTGTCGGCGCCGGAAGTTAATTGTTTAGTTTAGCCAGCTATCTACACTTGTAGTAATCATGGCCGAATACCGACAGGGCCCAGGGGCCTTGATCTCCAGTGGGTCCACATTGATTAAGTTCTCACTCAGATATCATATTAATATTATGTGTAGAGTTAAATGAAATTAGCTTAGAAACTGCAAAAATGCCTCTCCAAAACATGACACATTGGGTAGATTTGCAGGAAATTAGCTGTAAATCTGCACAATTTCAAAACTTAAATGTTTCTTTGCACAGTCAAGATGGGGGGCACTGAAATGTTTTGCGCAACATGTAAAGTGTTGGTCCCATGTTTCATGAGCTTATATAAAAGATCCCAGAAATGTTCCAAACGCACAAAAAGCATAATAATCGGAAAAAAAATTGGCAACATTTCTTTACATCCCCCGTGAGCATTTCTCCTTTGCCAAGATAATCCATCCACCTGACAGGTGTGGCATATCAAGAAGCTGATAAAACAGCATGATCATTACACAGGTGCAAATTGTGCTGGGGACAAAAAAAAGGCCCCTCCAAAATGTGAAGTTTTGTCACACAACACAATGCCAAAGATGTCTTAAGTTTTGAGGGAGCGGGAAGTTGACATGCTGATTGCAGGAATGTTCACCAGAGGTGTTGCCAGATGATTGAATGCTCATTTCTCTACCATAAGCCACCTCCAATGTCGTTTTAGAGAATTTGGCAGTACGTCCAACCGGCCTCACAACCACAGACCACGTGTTACCATGTCAGCCCACGACCTCCACATTCGGCTACTTCACTTGCGGGATTGTCTGAGGCCAGACACCTGGGCAGTAGTTCTGTCTGTAATAAAGCCCTTTTGTGGGGAAAAACTCATTCTGATTGGCTGGGCCTGGCTCCCAAATGGTTATCTGGACTGTAACTCAAATCATTGAAATGTTGCATGTTGCGTTTATATTTTTGTTCAGTATACTCTACATGACCAAAAGTATGTGGACACATGCTCGTCGAACATCTCATTCCACAATCATGGGCATTAATATGGAGAAGGCTTTCCACAAGATGCTTGAAAATTGCTGCAGAGACTTGCTTTCATTCAGCCACAATAGCAGTAGTGAGAGGTCGGGCACTGATGTTGGGCGATTAGGTCTGGCTCGCAGTCGGCGTTCCAATTCATCCCAAAGGTGTTCGATGGGGTTGAGGTCAGGGCTCTGTGCAGGCCAGTCAAGTTCTTCCCCACAAATCTCGACAAACCATTTCTGTATGAATCTCGCTTTGTGCATGGGGGTATTTTCATGCTGAAATCGGAAAAGGCCTTCCACAAACTGTTGCCTCAAAGTTGGAAGCACAGAATCGTCTAGAATGTTATTGTATGTTGAGTGTTAAGCGTGATTCATCACTACAGACAACACATTTTCACTGCTCCATAGGCAGAGCCACTCCAGGTGACGCTTTGCATTGCGCATGGTGAGCTTAGGCTTGTGTGCGGCTGCTTGGCCATGGAAACCCATTACATGAAGCTCCCGACGGATAGTTCTTGAGCTGACGTTGCTTCCAGAGACAGTTTGAAACATGGTAGTGAGTGTTGCAACCGAGGACGTTCTGTGAGCTTGTGTGGCCTACCACTTCGTGGCTTAGCCGTTGTTGCTTCTATACGTTTCCACTTCATAATAACAGCACTTAATGTTGACCAGAGCAGAAATGTGGGTGTCCACATACTTTTGTATATATAGTGTATATCTGACCTGTAGGGCACAACCATTGGCATCTGCCTCATCTGCTTTGAATGTAGTGCTGAATTACCTTTTTAAGAACTTGAGATCTGTGTTTTCATAGCGGAGATGTGGGTGGCTCCTCCCACGACCTCCACTGCTGTAATGTCTCCAAACTGCAACTGGACCTGTTCCATTAATGCCACCAGAGGAACACACACGCTCGCTCTCAGCAGGTTGGCATACAGGTCCTCGAACTTGGCCCTGGAACAGAACACTTCGTCAGCCAATAGCTCAGAGTCATTCCACAAAGGAACAGGACACTGGATCGTGTTCATTAGGGCACATAGTAACAAAGCATTTTAAAACAGAAAAAACAAGTGTTCTTATCGGGCTATGTTCAAATGTACCTTTCTTTCACTCCATTTTGGTGGCATCAGGTTAGGAACTTAGAAACTCCTAATTGGAGAAGCTACACATTCGTTAACGACTGCTGGTGTTGAATTGTGTCATTCGTTCATTGTGAATTGCACAAACGCATGTTTTTACTACGACAGCTGAGAACATATAAGCTGTGGAAGCTAGCTACTGTATATTGAGTACATTCTAAACTTCCTGACCAGGGGCATATTCTTTACACCGATTCTGTTGCAAAACGTTTCTTAAACGGGAGTCAACGGAACGAAACGGGGAGGGACCTCAATTAATTTGTCCACTATAAACTCTGGGTTTGGCTCTGTTTGCTTCCGTTTGGTTCTTACGGTAAACGGTTTCTGTAATGAATACGCCCCAGTGTTTTGCTGGCTGCTGAGTGCGCAGTTTATGGTGTGCAAGTTAGCTTACATCCTATGAAAATTACTTTTAAAAATTGTAACTGTGCGGTTACGTTTGAATAGCTACATTGTATTCATTGATTACTCCGCCCAATAGCTCAAAACGTGATGCATGCATGTGCGACGAATTACTGTAGTTGTCGCCAGGCTACTAGAGCAGCACAGCGGCTAACTGTAAATTAGGTCTCCTATTGCATTATTATTCTGCCAATAAAAGTTCAGGTAACAGATTAGCAATACCTAAAGCCAGGAATAATGTATTATGATTGTCACGATCGTGTGGGGAAGAGACGGACCAAAACGCAGCATTTGGAAAATAAGCCATCTTCCTTTTATTGAGAAGAAGGAAAAAACGAAACAAAAACACTTACAAACTAAC
The DNA here is from genome assembly GCF_029448725.1 of Salvelinus fontinalis. NCBI lineage: Eukaryota > Metazoa > Chordata > Actinopteri > Salmoniformes > Salmonidae > Salvelinus > Salvelinus fontinalis. The sequence goes on from NW_026600260.1 coordinate 323,735, forward strand.
CAAAACAATAAACGACCGTGAAGCTAATAAACGTCGTGCACATACACAGGCTACAAACGTTCAGACATAGACAATTACCCACCACATTAAACCATCTATACACCTAAACCCTCTAAACCATACAACACCCTATACAATACAAAAACACACAAACTTCCCCATGTCACACCCTGACCTAACTAAAATAATAATGAACACAAAGATATTAAGGCCAGGGTGTGACAATGATGTGGTTATGCATTGTAAGACTTGTCATAAGCATGTATGACCCATAGGTATCAATATGATCAAGATCCATGAACCTGACTAAATAATATTTGTTAAATAAGAATGTTATTCAGCAAACCTGGGTTCAAACTACTATTTGAAATCTTTAAATACTTTGAGGGGGAGGTTTCCTGGACACATTAAGCATAGTCCTTGACGCTATCCAATGGATTGTAAAAATGTGTTGGTAAAAAAGTGGAGGTTTTAAAACATGTTTTCATTTGCTCCATGGCTCAGGCAGCCAAGTGTATGCTACGGTGAAAGCTGTTTGAATCAGCTAAAGATGATCTATTATATTGCTTAGCTCAGTTGCGACTTGTAAAGAGGAATAACTTTGCTGGTGTTTCTGATTAATAAACAATGCCATGCTGGTGGGTGGTAACATTCAAATAAAACCCAGCCCTCAAAAGAAACGGCATTGGCATGGAAAATATCAGTAGTTTCCACTACATATTTCCCACTTCAACCACAAATATATCATACTTTGACTAAAAACAATGACTTATTGACTTAAATTCTTATGCAACATCACGGGTAGGCTAAGCTATGGGCAGCGTCTTTCAGCTGACATTTTTTTTATTTCTGCTCTTCATTATTCACCATAGTAGTTACAGATTATCTCACCAATTGTCCACGCTGTACTGTTGTTACTAACAGCCTCATGAGCATTAATGTAATTGTTGAATGGCATAAGTGAATGGAGTAGATTTTACAAGAATGTATCTGTAACACCATAGCTTTGTAGATTAGTCTATTGTGTGGGCAACCAACTCACTTCCTTGTGGTTATTGTCCTGCCTGAGATTGGAAGATTGGGAGTTCGATCCCTGGCCTAGTCATACCAAAGACTGTAAAAAATGGGTCCCAATGCGTCTCTGCTTGGCACTCAGCAGATTGATTGGCCGGGGTAAGGTCCTACGATAGACTAGCATCTTGTCCAGGGGGTGTACTTGTACATCAAACTGCCTCACGCTACAGAAACAGGATATGGTTCCTGCTCCTATGAGCTGTTCCGGCTCCTACCTACGTATGAGCAGATCATTGCCTTGCTGTGGTTCAAGCAGATCTGTGTCAAAAGCCCAATCAGCCTGACCCTGCCACTTAGTTAAGTAAAAAACTGAGGGATGAGGAAATGTAACCACTTTCAAATTCATAGATGGAGCTATGGATGCATAGCCTGGCTAACAGGACTCACGTGGTACACAGTGAAGAGTCAGTTTGTTGGTGCACTATTCACACAGAAATTGGCTTGAGTTTTGATTGGTTCTGTTTTTCCCCCCTGGGGATTGAGAACTCGGGCTATGTTCAAATAGTACCTTTCTTTCACTCCATTTTGGTCCCTTTTCTACCATTTTGTGCCTATTGAACAAGACCCCCTGGTGAGTTAAGAGACTGTTTTGCCATGACCACACCTGTTCATCAAGAGTTGACTGTGGAGACACACCAGTCTGGGTATGTTCAGTTGGAAAAAAACAGGAGAAAATGTTTTGCAACAGAGTGAAATTACCTTAAATAATACTTTAATAACTTTTAAAAAGTATGCTTAACAGACATGAACAGATATTTTTTCCTTGAAAGGGGAAGTTTAGTATTTTACAACTTAATGTTAGATGGTTCCTCATCCTGAAAGTAGTCTATAGATCAGGAGAAACTGTAATCCATGTTTCAGTTTCCTTTAAACAGCCAACACAAACTTCAGCTAACTTTGGCCAGCAACATACCACCCTGAACCCCACTGCTGCCTTGCCACTGAAGCTAAGCAGGATCAGTCCTGGTCGGTTCCTGGATGGGAGACCAGATGCTGCTGGAAGTGGTGTTGGAGGGCCAGTAGGACGCACTCTTTCCTCTGGTCTAAAAAAAGATCCCAATGCCCCAGGGCAGTGATTGGGGACATTTCCCTGTGTAGTGCGCTGTCTTTCAGGTAGAATGTTAAATGGGTGTCCTGTCGTTCTGTGTTCACTAAAACATCCCATGGCACTTATCATAAGAGTTTAAGTTAGACACGTTAGCATAAATTACCTGGCTAAAGCCATGTTTCACTTTACGTGTCCATCCCTTTAACTTGCCCTTGAATTCACAAGCAGACACGTGGAGGGCTGAATGTCCCATGTCAACGAAGACCACTATCTTGGGGTTTTTATTGGCTGATGGGAGGTCATCTTTGTATATGTCATAATTCAAAGCAATTAGAGGGAGACAGAAGACAGAAGGATACAAACGGTTCCTCGTACAGTATAATTAATGGAGCATGTTTCCAGAGAAGAAGGATACATTTCCCATGATACCTGCTGTGGTGTTGTTGAGCAGTTGGAGGCAGTTGAGACTAGTGTTAAACGCGCTGAAAGACATTAATTTCACTGTGTTAACATTACAAACAACACTAAAACAGGTGATTGGTTAAAACATTCTATAGTACAATCACTTTCAAGGCCTCCAAAGTATATAACCTTCATTATCATGGGGACCTGAGAAATTGATCTAGATCAGGGGTATTCAATATGGTCCTAGAGGGCTAAAACATGTCTGGTTTTCATTCTCGCCTTCTAATCACGGATGGATTTAGACCTGGAGCAGTAGGTGAGTGAACTCCCTGGCCAATCATATCAATTTATCAACTACCTACCCGTAGAAAATAAATCCATCAGTACTTCGAACCTTGAGGGCTGATGATTCTACTCTATTCTGGAGCATGGTAAGATTTAAGAGAACACAATCAGTCAATTTATTCTGCAGACTGGTTTTGGCTATAGCCTGAATTTTGGTCAGGAGCATGGCTGTTAGCTGTTGCTTTTCACCCAAGTATGTCACCTGCGCACAGACAACACTGTTATTACAGTGTTACCATAACACTGTTCATTCCAACTGCTGCAAAGTGTGAAAAAAGCTGGGATATTGGTGTAACAGTATAACTTTAAACCGTCCCCTCGCCCCGACACGGGCGCGAACCAGGGACCCTCTGCACACATCGACAACGGTCGCCCACGAAACACGGTCGTTACCCATCGCTCCACAAAAGCCGCGGCCCTTGCAAAGCAAGGGGCAACACTACTTAAGTCTCAGAGCAAGTGACGTAACTGATTGAAATGCTACTAGCGCGCACCCGCTAACTAGCTAGCCATTTCACATCCGTTACACTCACCCCCCTTTCAACCTCCTCCTTTTCCGCAGCAACCAGTGATCCGGGTCAACAGCATCAATGTAACAGTATAACTTTAAACCGTCCCCTCGCCCCGACACGGGCGCGAACCAGGGACCCTCTGCACACATCGACAACGGTCGCCCACGAAGCACGGTCGTTACCCATCGCTCCACAAAAGCCGCGGCCCTTGCAAAGCAAGGGGCAACACTACTTAAGTCTCAGAGCAAGTGACGTAACTGATTGAAATGCTACTAGCGCGCACCCGCTAACTAGCTAGCCATTTCACATCCGTTACATTGGCTTGCATTGGTTTTCTCCTACACATGTTAAAAATTAGCATATGGTGACAGTGGCCAGGTAAACAAAACCAAAGCATGAATTGTGGTCTTACCTTTTCCATATACTGCTTACAGGGTAAGGAAACCAATATATATTATAATTTTGTAATTTGGGTGAAATTTGCCAAATTGTTTTTTAATGTTTGACTTCAGGTTTGAGGGTAAAGGCCTATAGCACAATTTTTGTGAATGATTATGGATGATGAAATGGAACATGTTAAGTGTTTGTGTGTCCAACAGAGAACCACATTGTAAATGTGGCTATAGACACAATTATTATCTGATTTGTGGCTGCTACCCACCCACAACTGTATTTTTAGATCCAAATGATACAACAGCATTGTAGGGAGAAATGTAATACAGTCGTAAGAATGCATTGCAACTCAAAAGCATGTAGACCGCAGCAGAAATCTCCTCAAGTTGTTTATACATTCTGTTAATTTGGGGAAGGGTGGGAACTATGCATAAACACAACTTCCAATAAACAATTAACTAATTACAAAAGGCTAGATATGAGTCTCATTCCGACAGCATTAAGACATCTCATTACAGCTAACCTCTCATACAATAAAAGCTAGGAGAAAGAAAACATTATGATAGGGACCATATTTCAGAGTTGTGTGAGGCTTCACTTTAAATGAAATGACATGAAGACTAAGTTTCTCATATGGTACATACACTTATTTAAGTACTTTTAAAGACTTCATCATTGGCAGTGTAAAATAAAATAAAATATGTGGGGATCACACAAAATGGTTGCACAAAAATAACTGTGTGTAAACCACGCCCCCAAATATTTAAATGAGCCAGCCTCTAGCTGGGCTTGGTGTGGACTAGCCTCTGTTGGCCTTGGTAGGCTGGTGTGGGTTAGCCCATGTTGGGGACTAGACTTTGTTGGGGTTGTGTTGTTGGCTAGACCGTGTTGGGCTTAGTGTGGGCTACAGACATAAATAGAGATTGATTGAATCTCCGTTATTGTAGACATGATGACTCTAGCTGTCGAAATCTATTATATAAAATGTTATAATAAAACAGGCTTAATGAAGCATGCATGCTTAGCCTATGTTGCAAAGGTATTTGTGCAGGCTATCATCTAGTCAAATATTAATATAAATAAAGATAGCATTTTACATTTCGTTTAGTTTTGAAAGTTTTAATAGATACAATTGTGTCCAACAAAAAAGACGAAGTGCTTGTGTTATTGTAGTCCGCACGACTATGAACAGTGCAGCATTTGGCCACAAGAGCGCGAGCCTGAGCCACACCAGATGCGAGGAGATGACAACAATCCCGTCCCCTTTAGTCCGAAAAATTGTGGGTAAAGTAAAGCATTCCATTCCAAACACTGCCAAAGCCACACCGGAGGCTGTAAACGGCTTACTTCCACACACTTCAGCATCTCTCCGTCTTGCACGATGATCCCTGACAACCAAGATATCGGACACACAGTTGGTTTTTATTTCATTTTTCTGTCGTTCGGTAAGTTTGACTTACCGTTCTATTTGGGGTTATGCACATTTTACTCTTGCTTTATGTGGCAAGTGGTTGGGAGTAGAGCAGGGAGCAGAGAGTAGAGCAAGCACGGTGGCTCCATGTCTTGTTATGGGGACACCGTGTTGCACATCTTGGAAGAGCTAACGCTAGCTAGCCATGTAGCTAGTCAGCAAATGACCGGACATTGCACATATTTGCATCAGGTTAGGAACTTAGAAACTCCTAATTGGAGAAGCTACACATTCGTTAACGACTGCTGGTGTTGAATTGTGTCATTCGTTCATTGTGAATTGCACAAACGCATGTTTTTACTACGACAGCTGAGAACATATAAGCTGTGGAAGCTAGCTACTGTATATTGAGTACATTCTAAACTTCCTGACCAGGGGCATATTCTTTACACCGATTCTGTTGCAAAACGTTTCTTAAACGGGAGTCAACGGAACGAAACGGGGAGGGACCTCAATTAATTTGTCCAATATAAACTCTGGGTTTGGCTCTGTTTGCTTCCGTTTGGTTCTTACGGTAAACGGTTTCTGTAATGAATACGCCCCAGTGTTTTGCTGGCTGCTGAGTGCGCAGTTTATGGTGTGCAAGTTAGCTTACATCCTATGAAAATTACTTTTAAAAATTGTAACTGTGCGGTTACGTTTGAATAGCTACATTGTATTCATTGATTACTCCGCCCAATAGCTCAAAACGTGATGCATGCATGTGCGACGAATTACTGTAGTTGTCGCCAGGCTATTAGAGCAGCACAGCGGCTAACTGTAAATTAGGTCTCCTATTGCATTATTATTCAGCCAATAAAAGTTCAGGTAACAGATTAGCAATACCTAAAGCCAGGAATAATGCATTATGATGTGGTTATGTATTGTAAGACTTGTCATAAGCATGTATGACCCATAGGTATCAATATGATCAAGATCCATGAACCTGACTAAATAATATTTGTTATCTAAGAATGTTATTCAGCAAACCTGGGTTCAAAATACTATTTGAAATCTTTAAATACTTTGAGGGGGAGGTTTCCAGGACACATTAAGCATAGTCCTTGACGCTATCCAATGGATTGTAAAAAAAGTGGAGGTTTTAAAACATGTTTTCATTTGCTCCATGGCTCAGGCAGCCAAGTGTATGCTACGGTGAAAGCTGTTTGAATCAGCTAAAGATGATCTATTATATTGCTTAGCTCAGTTGCGACTTGTAAAGAGGAATAACTTTGCTGGTGTTTCTGATTAATAAACAATGCCATGCTGGTGGGTGGTAACATTCAAATAAAACCCAGCCCTCAATAGAAACGGCATTGGCATGGAAAATATCAGTAGTTTCCACTACAGATTTCCCACTTCAACCACAAATATATCATACTTTGACTAAAAACAATGACTTATTGACTTAAATTCTTGTGCAACATCACGGGTAGGCTAAGCTATGGGCAGCGTCTTTCAGCTGACATTTTTTTAATTTCTGCTCTTGTGGGCATTTAATCAAATAAGATTTGAACCCAGGCCTGCTCTTCATTATTCTGTAGCGTGAGGCAGTTTGATGTACAAGTACACCCCCTGGACAAGATGCTAGTCTATCGTAGGACCTTACCCCGGCCAATCAATCTGCTGAGTGCCAAGCAGAGACGCACTGGGACCCATTTTTTACAGTCTTTGGTATGACTAGGCCAGGGATCGAACTCCCAATCTTCCAATCTCAGGCAGGACAATAACCACAAGGAAGTGAGTTGGTTGCCCACACAATAGGCTAATCTACAAAGCTATGGTGTTACAGATACATTCTTGTAAAATCTACTCCATTCACAGATGCCATTCAACTATTACATTAATGCTCATGAGGCTGTTAGTAACAACAGTACAGCGTGGACAATTGGTGAGATAATCTGTAACCACTATGGTGAAACAGGATATGGTTCCTGCTCCTATGAGCTGTTCCGGCTCCTACCTACGTATGAGCAGATCATTGCCTTGCTGTGGTTCAAGCAGATCTGTGTCAAAAGCCCAATCAGCCTGACCCTGCCACTTAGTTAAGTAGAAAACTGAGGGATGAGGAAATGTAACCACTTTCAAATTCATAGATGGAGCTATGGATGCATAGCCTGGCTAACAGGACTCACGTGGTACACAGTGAAGAGTTAGTTTGTTGGTGCACTATTCACACAGAAATTGGCTTGACTTTTGATTGGTTCTGTTTTTTCCCCCCGGGTATTGAGAACTCTCCTTGTTTGGATTTGAAAATCCTACAGTTGTATTGGAAGGGGGGTTGCTTGGTGTGTATGTGGTTGTCCACGTTCACATAGTGTGAGGTTGTCCATGTGGATGTTTGAGTGCGAAATAAACAGAGGGGAACTAATCAGTAAAAAAGTACAGCCCCAGCAACTTTGTTACTGTTTTTTTTGTGTGGACGAAATGGAGGTGAGGTGCGTTGAGAAGTGTGGCAAAAAAACAGGGCAGTACATATTCTGCTGTTCTATTGCGTGAGCAATAATGTCAGAGGGAAAACAAACTGTGTTCGTTTTTTGCAGTAACTTCTTTGTTGTTTATATCCCAAACGGATGTGTCAGTTTCACCATTAAGGATTCCAGGTTTAAATATATTTTGGTGCTATAGTTTGTTTGCAAAGACTCAGAGAGGACTCAACAAAAGACTCAACAAAAACATAAAAATCGGAGATTTTCGAGTATGATAGGATAAGACAGTTGTGCTATGATCATAAGGTATTAACATTAGGGTTGTGCAGTATCTAGATTTTCATACCGTCATCCAGTTTCTGCACCATACCGGGGTATACGGTATTACGGAAAGTGCACACGGGCGCTGCACTTATAATTTATTTACGCACAAAACAATTAAGGCAACAGGGATCTTGGGGATTGAATGTCTCGGTTGTAACCAATAAGCTTGATCTTGACATCTAGCCACTTCGCTAGCAAGTTAACTAACCAAATGCATAGCTGGAGGCCTGAGCTGGATATAATTTATTTGACTCATCTTAGATTTCTTATAGTTATACTTAACTCTAAGTTAGTTATAAGCTGTGGCGTAGCACACAACTCCCGCGAGGCGTGGGTGCCCCCAACCCTCCTCCCCCCAAAACAAGTAATATATATTTTTTAAACGGTATTGAAAATTATACTGTCGGTATTTCGAAATACCCCAGGTATACGGTATTAAACGTATATCGCCCAAGCCCATAGCCACGGGAAGTAGGTTTGCTGTGGTGAAATTGCAAAATGCTAGCACCCCTTGCAGATGAGGTGTAAGAATTTTGTATTGTTGCAATATAAAGGGTACTGAGAGATGACCGTGTCGTGGAGGAGATGACAGCCAAGGTTTGTATTACATTTATTTTAATTAAATGAATGACACACATAGAGAACACAAGGATAAAACACATGCAAGACATACATACTAATGTACTAATATGACATGTAACATCAATCAAATTGAACAATGAAAAAGTCAAAATTAAAATGATAACAATGACAGCCATTTATGACCAAGGTGATGGCATGTGCTATCCAAATCGGCCTCAAGATGCCCACAGACAACGCGCCCCACAGAGTGAGCAGAACCCCAGCCCGCTATCGCCAGACAATGGAGACTGAAGTGGTGGCACACAATGCAGGAGAACTCAGTTCTTTGAAGTGGTGGATTTGTTGCAATCAGAAGTGGAGAGGAGATTTGACCAAGAAGGGCTAGGGATATCAGCAAGATGAGAGAACAATAATTGACACAGCAAAAGGAAGCACAACTCAACTGGAATCACAGTCCCTTGATTCCCTTCAACTCCCCATTAGAGTTCTCATTGGGCCTGAAAATATGAGACTGGTCCGACCCAAGCCCGGTGTGCTGAAGCCCGAGCCCTGGTCCGACATCACAGAAATTAAAGGAGTCTGATAAAAAAGCCTGATTTCTAGAAAACAGAGCAGTATATTGATTTAAAATGGCGTGGAAAACTATGCAGCGAAGTGAGGAGACAAGGAAACAACCATTAGGCCTAGAAAAAGTGCAGAGAGGAAAACTCACCTTAAATATATTTTGGTGCTATTGTTTGTTTGCAAAGACTCAGAGAGGACTCAACAAAAACATCAACATCTGAGATTTTGGAGTATGATAGTATAAGACAGTTGTGCTATGATCAACTGAATGACGAAATTATGTAATATTGTAATAATAATGCCTTCACTAATGCAAGTGAAGGCATGCATGTATCAAATTCTTGCTTATAATGTACAGTACCAGTCAAAAGTTTGGACACACCTACTCATTCCAGGGTTTTTCTTTATTTTTACTATTTTCTACATTGTATAATAATAGTGAAGACATCAAAACTATGAAATAACACATAGTAACCAAAAGAGTGCTAAACAAATCAAAGTATATTTTATATTTGAGACTCTTCAAAAGTAGCCACCCTCTGCCTTGATGACAGCTTTGCACATTCTTGGCATTCTCTCAACCAGCTTCATGACGTAGTCACCTGGAATGCATTTCTATTAACATTTCTATTAATTTGTGGAATTGCTTTCCTTAGTGTGTTTGAGCATATCAGTTGTGTTGTGACAAGGTAGGGGTGGTATACAGAAGATAGCCCTATTTGGTTAAGGACCAAGTCCATATTATGGCAAGACCAGCTCAAATAAGCAAAGAGAAACAACAATCCATCATTACTTTTAGACATGAAGGTCAGTCAATCCGTAAAATTGCTTCAAAGACTTCAAGTAACAGACACATCTCAACATCAACTGTTCAGAGGCGACTGCGTGAATCAGGCCTTCACTAAAGGACACTAATAATAAGAAGAGACGTGCTTGGGCCAAGAAACAAGCGCAATGGACAATAGATCGGTGTAAATCTGTCATTTGGTCTGATGAGTCCAAAGTTGAGATTTTTGGTACCAACCACCGTGTCTTTGTGAGACGCAGAGTAGGCGAACGGATGATCTCCGCATGTGTGGTTCCCACCGTGAAGCAAGGAGGAGGAGGTGTGGGGGTGCTTTGCTGGTGACACTGTTTGTGATTTATTTAGAATTCAAGGCACACTTAACCAGCATGGCTACCACAGTATTCTGCAGCGATATTCCTTCCCATCTGGTTTGCGCTATCATTTGTAAATCTTGGGATGTATTTATATTTGTTTTCTCACTTGCTGTTTTTCAGCAACAGTTTTTGACAACCATCCACCTCCACAGCCACCACCAGCTATAATATCCTTAAGGTCTGTCATTGGAACTCCTTTCCCCTGGCTGGGGGGTTTTCGAAGCCAGTAGACCCTCATAGGGCTAGACTATCTTCCCTCGGACACCACGCCATTCCTCAAAACTATTTAATAAAATTCCATATTGCGTTGCGTCTTTGTTCATTCAGTTAAAGCTGTACTCAATTGAAAGGAAACTCCCAAAGTCATATTCTACCGTTATACTAATTTAAAAGCAATAGTCATGTGTGGTTACCTAGCCGATCATTTCAGCACCGTTTTGATTGGGACAGCGCTATCGCACTGCTTTGGGACAAGCATGGGGGACTCGTATTGATAAATCAATCAATGTCAGATTTTAGCATTCACTGAATCTCCGTTTGGCTATTTGGTAACAATTAGGCTGGTAAACAATTGTTGGGAAAATGACTTGTGTCATGCACAAAGTAGATGTCCTAACCGACTTGCCAAAACGATAGTTTGTTAACAAGACATTTATGGAGTGGTTGAAAAACAAGTTTTAATGATTCCAACCTAAGTGTATGTAAACTTCTGACTTTAACTGTAGCTTACTGTATAATGCATGTTTATGTACAGTATGATGGGTAGGGGTCAATTAAATGTTCAATTCAGGCAGTGAACTGAAATTCAGTTCATGAATTGAGAATGGCCAATTATTTTCTAATGAGAATTTGTCAATTCAGCAATTGATTTACTTCACCTACTTAATTTATTGATATGAAAATCACATTGACTTCAACCCTGATGCACAGAATTAGATTTGATTTAAGAACAGAGTAAAGCATTTGTCTGTGATATGAGTCAGGGGCGAAAGAGGAAAATAGTTTAATCAGAGGAGCAGCTGGATATGTTCTAACCCCTGGTGATACAGTCAGTGTTTTACCATAAAACTCTTTCCATCATCCTAGTATAGAACCAAGTGTAGTTCATGCTCATCTTCTTGATCAGCAGCATGATTTCATTCTATATTTTTACTTTTGCGTGCGAGTGTGTGTTTGTGTGTGCTACCAACCATGATCGATATGACGTTCTCACAAAATCAATCCATTTTCATGAAATAGGGCCTACCTTGTTGGTTTTTCCCTGACCTTAACACTAACACTGCATTTTTCATGGGTATAGAACATATTCCTAGTCCTCTCACTGTGGGTTGAAAGTGAACACAGTTCTAATAAGGTGGCATTCTTAAGGTTTGCCGTTGCACTGAGAAAGAAATGGGCAACCAGCTGAACAAATGTTGTCATCACGACCAGTCAGAGGAAATGGCTTTGAGGCACAGGAGGTCACGCATGCATGAAATGTGGTGACACATGAAAAGCTTTCAAACATAGTTCTCCTCTCTCTTAGACCATGTTCATTGCTAAAATATCAAAGGGAGTACTGAGCTGTCTCTCTCATTGTAAGTGAGTTGGAGAGTGGAGACATTGTTGAAAACAACAAGGCTAACCTAATTTTACTGCAGGGTGTGTAGTGAGGTGCTTATCAGTAGCGCTAGTGGCATCATGCAGGCAGCGCACGCCGAGCATGTGCAATTCAAATGGCTTTCCCCCTCTGTCCGTCTTTGCCCATCTTTCTCTAGGGACTGCCATGAAAAGATGGCAAGTTTCGACAGATGTAGCAGAATGGGGAGTGAACTTTGATGTATTCCTGCAGGAAGCCGGGCTGTGTTGTTTGTGTTACTTACTCTGATTAATCTATCATTAAGTGGATTTTAGACCGCTTCCCATTTCTCAACGATTCAACAAGACTGGGATTTCACGCTCCCAACTTTTGTAGTTTATCTTTGGAATAATTGACATGCTACTGTAACACCCCTTCTCTCTAAGCCGATCAACTGAAACAAGACAAGCTGGAAGTGAAATTGGCCTCCTCTCTGTGTGCTATTAAAACCCCAAGTGAGATCCATGTTTTTGAGATCCTCTTAACAATCATATGCAATGGTTCTCAGATTTTGCGTATCATTTTGCTCGTTTTGTAATTTCAGAATTTGGCCATTCACGTCACGTTTATGATCATTTCATAGAGTGGTTAAAGGGATACTTTGGGATTTTGGCAATGACGCCCTTTACTGTATCTATTGCCATAGTCGGATGAACTCGGAGACCATTTTTGTCTCTCTGCATCCAGTTTAAAGGAAGTTAGAGGTAGTTACGTGAGCCAATGCTAACTATCGTTAGCGCAATGACTAGCAGTTACGTAGACTTCCAGTCTATGTGCTAATGCTAGTTAGAAATTGTGCTAACGCTAGTTAGCAACTACCTTTAAACCTCACACAGAGACATACAAATGGTATCCACAAGATCATCTGACTCTGGGGAAGTAGATAAAGGGCTTCATTGCCAAAACTGTAGGACTGTGTGTGTTTCAGCTATACTCAAATCAAACTTTATTTGTCACATGCGCCAAATACAACAAGTGTAGACCTTACCGTGAAATGCTTACTTACAAGCCCTTAACTCTTCTTGAACTGTACTGTTGGTTAAGAAAATATTTTACAGATAAACTAAAGTAAAAAACAGTCAAAAGTAACACAATAAAATAACAATAACGAGGCTACAGTATATACAGGGGGTACAGGTACCAAGTCAATGTGCGGGGGAACAGGTTAGTCGAGGTAATTTCAGCGAGTAGCAACAGTGTACAAAACAAATGGAGGGGGGGGGGGGGGGAGTCAATGTAATAGTCCGGTGGCCATTTTATTAGTTGTTCAGCAGTCTTATGGCTTGGGGGTAGAAGCTGTTAAGAATTATTTTGGTCCTAGACTTGGCGCTCCGGTTCCGCGTGCCGTGCTGTAGCGGAGGAAACGGTCTATGACTTGGGTGATGGAAGTCTCTGACAGGTGTCAGTGTGTTTCAGCCTTACTTCAGGATGGTGTTGTGTTTGTTAGCCATACTGTAGGACTGTGTGTGTGTGTCTCTGTATTTATGTCTGTGTGTGTGTTTCTGTGTGTGTGTGTATTTCAGCCGTACTGTAGGACTGTGTTTTTCAGCTATATTGTAGGTGTCAGTGTGATTCAGCCATACTTCAGGACTGTGTGTGTTTCAGCTATACTGTAGGTGTCAGTGTGTTTCAGCCATACTGTAGGATTGTGTGTGTTTCAGCTATACTGTAGGTGTCAGTTATGGATACACCGATATTACATTTTTGTCCGATACCGATATCCAATATTTTCCTTGCCAAAAAAAACTATACCGATATTTATAATTTTAGCGTCCTTTTAAGCATTCTAGTTCAGTGAAATAGTTGAAAAACACACAGAGACCAAAAAGTTATTTTGTTGACATTTACATATGTCCCCATTTATGTATGTTTACCAGTAAAACATAATCAAAACCTATTTCTTTCACTTACTTGCTGTGCTGTTTCGTTGTTCATTTGTTCAGTCTCAACCAGGATTTCATCAAACATGTCAAGGAGTGAAGTTTCAGCTCTCTCTGTCCGTGGCCTCTCTTCCTCGGTGCCCACTGTCACTGTGTCCGTTTCCATCTTGTCCAGCTGTGTCTGTAATATTTCACGTAAACCCTGTTTCTTGTCTGCATCGAAGTAGCGGTCCTTGTACCTAGCATTGAGCACGGTGGCGACACAGTAAAGAGGCTCAGAGAGAATGCCACCGAATCGCTTGTTCACAGTCTCTACAGTCGTGGCCAAAAGTTTTGAGAATGACACAAATATTAATTTCCACAAAGTTTGCTGCTTCAGTGTCTTTTAGATATTTTTGTCAGATGTTACTATGGAATACTGAAGTATAATTACAAGCATTTCATAAGTGGCAAAGGCTTTTATTGACAATTACATGAAGTTGATGCAAAGAGTCTATATTTGCAGTGTTGACCCTTCTTTTTCAAGACCTCTGCAATCTGCTCTGGCATGCTGTCAAATAACTTCTGGGCCACATCCTGACTGATGGCAGCCCATTCTTGCATAATCAATGCTTGGAGTTTGTCAGAATTTGTGGGTTTTTGTTTGTCCACCCGCCTCTTGAGGATTGACCACAAGTTCTCAATGGGATTAAGGTCTGGAGAGTTTCCTGGCCATGGACCCAAAATATCGATGTCTTGTTCCCCGAGCCACTTAGTTATCACTTTTGCATTATGGCAAGGTGCTCCATCATGCTGGAAAAGTCATTATTTGTCACCAAACTGTTCCTGGATGGTTGGGAGAAGTTGCTCTCGGAGGATGTGTTGGTACCATTCTTTATTCATGGCTGTGTTCTTAGGCAAAATTGTGAGTGAGCCCACTCCCTTGGCTGAGAAGCAACCCCACACATGAATGGTCTCAGGATGCTTTTACTGTTGGCATGACACAGGACTGATGGTAGCGCTCACCTTGTCTTCTCCAGACAAGCTTTTTTCCGGATGGCCCAAACAAACGGAAAGGGGATTCATCAGAGAAAATGAATTTACCCCTGTACCTTTTGCAGAATATCAGTCTGTCCCTGATGTTTTTCCTTGAGAGAAGTTATTGACACCAGGCCATCCTCCAAAAGTCTTCGCCTCACTGTGCGTGCAGATGCACTCACACCTGCCTGCTGCCATTCCTGAGCAAGCTCTGTACTGGTGGTGCCATGATCCCGCAGCTGAATCAACTTTAGGAGACGGTCCTGGTGCTTGCTGGACTTTCTTGGGCGCACTGAAGCCTTCTTCACAACAATTGAACTGCTCTCCTTGAAGTTCTTGATGATCCGATAAATGGTTGATTTAGGTGCAATCTTACTGGCAGCAATATCCTTGCCTTTGAAGCCCTTTTTGTGCAAAGCAATGATGACGGCACGTGTTTCCTTGCAAGTAACCCTGTTTGACAGAGAAAGAACAATGATTCCAAACACCACCCTCCTTTTGAAGCTTCCAGTCTGTTATTCAAACTCAATCAGCATGACAGAGTGATCTCTAGCCTTGTCCTCGTTAACACTCACACCTGTGTTAATGAGAGAATCACTGACATGATGTCAGCTGGTCCTTTTGTGGCAGGGCTGAAATGCAGTGGAAATGTCTTTTTGGGATTCAGTTAATTTGCATGGCAAAGAGGGACTTTGCAATTAATTGCAATTCATCTGATCATTCTTCACAACATTCTGGAGTATATGCAAATTGCCATTATACAAACTTAGGAAGCAGACTTTTTGAACATTTATATTTGTGTCATTCTCAAAACTTTTGGCCACGACTGTAGTAGAGTACTTTTGCAAGTTTTAACCCCACGGTCTGTGTCGGCAGTTATGTTGACCAGGCGTTTCATTGCCATGACAGAGGGTATCACGTCTGCTGCAGACGCAGTTAATGAGCTTATTTCTCGAGTCAGTTGTTTGAATGGAGCTAGCTCGTGTGTTCATGTTTCCAAGTCTCAAACATGGTCTCTAATGCCATTGAAATGGCAGCAGCGGTATGAGACCCAGCACATTCTTGAGCATGCAATACGACTATCCTCAGTATGAAATCCTCGTCGACCCACTGTGCTGTCAGACTCAGCATGCTCATGGGGCTGACATCGCTGGTCCAAATGTCTGTTGTGAAGTTAATAGCAGTAGCAAGTAGCTCATGGATGTGCATTTCAACAATACTGTGTAACTCCAGTAGGGCAACATCTGAAAAATAGTGCTCGACCAGTCGGCGAAAGCCAACATCATCCACGACAGAGAACGGTTGATTGTCAAGGGCAATGAATTACATTATCTTGGTGTTAATGGATTTCACCTTTGAATGAGCTATTATAATGGGCTATTATACTGTACATGGTGTCCAGGTCAGGATAATAAAAACATGCATTTATTAAAGACAGAAAGAATGTTGGTACTTATTTATTTTGATCCAAAGCCATGAATAAGTGAGTCACTCGGCTTTATGTAGGTGCCGGCTATATGACTGTGTCATCAACTTGATAATATATAACGATATTTTGGAGGTTATTTTGAATTTAAAAAAATGAAAGAGCGATTGTAATCTGAATAAATGCCAAAATAATATTTGTAAAGGCCAAAACATTTATTTCTGTTTTTAGAGGGAGAGAAACTCTGGGCCAACTGTGCGCCGCCCATAAAGGCCAAAATATAGCCCTGCTAATAGCCATAATGGTGCTGTACAACGTGACTGTGTGTGTTTGAAAGAGTATTTTGATTATTATTTTATTAACGAAAGCATAAAGATGCTGATGAAGAAATACAGTACTGTACAGTATATGCTTTTACATTTGGATAATAAAGCATTCAACGCATTTTGAAGACAGAAGCCACCTGCATTTGTTTATTAAGCCACTATGCAGTCTGACAAGTAAACATAGCATACAGTACATACTGTAGTAAACATGGGAAAGTGCCTAATTCCTTACATAAGGGAGAGCAGGCCATGTCCAGACTTTCTCTGTGACCTCAAGTACTCATTAACTCTGTCTTTAATGCTTTTTCGGGTGGCATCAGTCCTGAACAGACACTTCTGAGACACATTATTAATGATGAACACCCGGAGGTTCACTGGTAAGCCACATTTGCCTCGGGATCCATCCCAATTGGTATTCTGTGCCCACTTGTGGTATCTCTCTTCGGTTACACATCCATGGAATAGCAGAACAGCATAACGGCCCGGGCGGCCCTTGCTGTGCCTGGTGAGCAGTTGGTCAATTTCTGTTGTCAGAAGAGGAATGGAAATGTCAGGGTGAACCGATGACCTGATGAACCCGCCAAGTATGTTGACTGTCTGTCGGAGGTGGAGTTCCAGAGGTCACAGGTGTGCCTGGGATGGATTGTGACTCCATCTCGTTCCTCGCCCTCTTCAACGCGTCATTCTCCACCTGACTCTCCGCCAATGCCGCCTGGCTCTGGACCAATGCATCAGCTGACGCCCGTATCTCTGCCCTCCAATAATGTTTCTCTTTCTGATGGTCTGCCTTCAATGACTCGATCTGTCTTCAAAGTTTGAATCTGATCCATGTGCACCTTCATCAGATGAGCAGAATGGTAAAACCCTGAGCCCCCATCGATTACAGTGGCCTATGATAGAAACGGTAGATCAATGAAGAATTAAAAGTGACTCCAACACACAAATGCTGCGTACACATTTGAAGAATCTAGCAAAACTAACCGCTTTCTTGGCAACCATGCGATTTTTGACGTGGCCCGTTGTCCAGCCCTTTGTCCACTGATCTCCACGGATGGTTGTTTGCATGTTTGTAGTACACCATTTGTTAAAATGTTTTATTTAACCTTTATTGAATTATCGATTTTATTACACAGTATGCCTAAACATTGATAGGCTATATAAAAAAAAACATTTTTAAGAAAATGTACTGAAACCAAAATACCTTTTGGTTTTGCTGATCCTCTCAGCTCCGGCTCATGTTCAAGTCCTCTTGTGGTGGTCCTAACCCTGGAACGGGTAGCACCATGAAAGAAGCTGGCTTGATGAAAACAATGTCCATTTCATCTGTTCCCTTTGATTGCAATGACATTTTTTTTTTTAGATAAACAGCCCGTTTTGAATGATAACTGTTTCTAGTTATTTTATTAACTGAAGCATAAAGATGTTGATGAATAAATACTGTACTGCTGTTTTGAGTAAGAAATGTAACAGGGATGTTCACACCTGCTGTACAGTAGCCGGGCTACCTGTTTTCAAAATGCCACCAGCTGTCCATCAGTACTGTAAATAAAAGCACAGCATCTTGTTTACATCTTGTTTACGTTCTTTATTGTAACCACAATGTCACAAATCATTTGTATCTACCTTTCCAATTACTTTTAGAGTTTGGGATTAATTTGATTAATATTTACGGTGTTTATATTCTAAGAAAAATGAAAAACCCTCTGGGTTTCTGCTAGACTGGAACGGAAAATATGGTGCTGTACAACATGACGGTCTGGAGTACACTACTGGGCTATTTTGCTAAAGATTCCCCATGTCGTGCGGGCACGCAGGAGACCGGGGTTCAATTCCCCGACTTGGAGGAAGGAGTAAGCTGTCCTTGTAAATAAGAATTTGTTCTTAACTGACTTGCCTAGTTAAATAAAGGTTACACTAAGAGCATAACATTTCTACACCCTAATTTTCTAATTCTAGTCTAACCAATACACAAACGGAGATTCAGTGAAAATAGAAATCTCATTGATTTATCAAGACCAGTCCGCACGGAGATGCTTGGGAATATGGTCACTACAGGGGACCATGTTGTGGTTGTTTCAGGGGAAGGGGGTATATCTGACCTCCATCATCTAGGACATGACAATGGTTAATCAAATCTCCCCATTTCTGCCCATTTCTTTGCGCAGTTTTGCAGGCCTTCTCATACAGCTGCAACTGTATATGCATTCATAAATCAAGACCTTTCTTGAGTGGGCTCTGGGATGATGCAACTGTTGAGAATCTGAGTCTATGATTGTTGTGGGGGGAAAAGGGGTTGAGGGTGTGGGTGTGTGTAAATCCCACAACTGTTGTGAGGTAGCAACAGATGTTAGGGACAATATAGGATGATTCACAATAATTGTTTGCTAGTATAATAAATGCTTGCCAAAATGTAATTTTGGCAATGGCGAGACTGGTGAGAGGTAAAAATCCTTATTATATGTATATAATATATACAGTTGAAGTTTACATATACCTTAGCCAAATACGTTTAAACTCAGTTTTTCACAATTCCTGACATTTAATCCTAGTAAAAATTCCCTGTCTTAGGTCAGTTAGGATCACCACTTTATTTTAAGAATGTGAAATGTCAGAATAATAGTAGAGAGAATGATTTATTTCAGATTTTATTTTTTTCATCACATTCCCAGTGGGTCAGAAGTTTACATACACTCAATTAGTATTTGGTAGCATTGCCTTTAAATTGTTTAACTTGGGTCAAATGTTTCGGGTAGCCTTCCACAAGTTTCCCACAATAAATTGGGTGAATTTTGTCCCATTCCTCCTGACAGAGCTGGTGTAACTGAGTCAGGTTTGTTGGCCTCCTTGCTTGCACATGCTTTTTCAGTTCTGCCCACAACATTTCTATAGGATTGAGGTCAGGGCTTTGTGATGGCCACTCCAATACCTTGACTTTGTTGTCCTTAAGCCCTTTTGCCAAAACTTTGGAAGTATGCTAGGGGTCATTGTCCATTTGGAAGACCCATTTGTGACCAATCTTTAACTTCCTGACTGATGTCTTAAGATGTTGCTTCAATATATCCACATAATTCTCCTCATCATGGCATCTATTTTGTGAAGTTCACCAGTCCCTCCTGCAGCAAAGCATCCCCACAACATGATGCTGCTTCGGCTTGCAGGCCTCCCCCTTTTTCCTCCAAACAAAATTATGGTGATTATGGCCAGACAGTTCTATTTTTGTTTCATCAGACCAGAGGACATTTCTCCAAAAAGTACGATCTTTGTCCCCATGTGCAGTTGCAAACCGTAGTCTGGCTTTTTGATGGTGGTTTTGGAGCAGTGGCTTCTTCCTTGCTGAGTGGCCTTTCAGGTTATGTCGATATAGGACTCGTTTTACTATGGATATAGATACTGTCACGCTCTGACCTTAGGGCCTTTTTATTTCTCTTTGGTTAGGTCGGGGTGTGATTTGGGTGGGCATTCTAGTTTTTCTATTGCTTTGTTGGCCGGGTATGGTTCCCAATCAGAGGCAGCTGTCTAACGTTGTCTCTGATTGGGGTTCATACTTAGGCAGCCTTTTTTCCACCTTTAGTTTGTGGGATCTTGTTTTTGTGTGTGTGCCTATGAGCAGCCTAGAACTTAACGATTCGTTTGTATTTGTTGTTTTTTTCGGTGTTCATTTTTAATAAAGTAAGATGTACGCCTACAACGCTGCACCTTGATCCAATCAATCTCTAAACGAGCGTGACAGATACTTTTGTACCTGTTTCCTCTAGCATCTTCACAAGGTCCTTTGCTGTTGCTCTGGGATTGATTTGAACTTTTTGCACCAAAGTTTTAGTTGGGGATGGAAATCTCAGAATTTTTGGTGGCCTTCCTAAGCCAGGATTCAGACACGGCAAGGACATCAGGGTTGGCGGAGTGTGCCAAAGCAGTGAGTAAAACAAACTTAGGGAGGAGGCTTCTGATGTTAACATGCAGGAATCCAAGGCTTTTTCGATTACAGAAGTCAACAAATGAGAGTGCCTCGGGACACGGAGGGCCTGGATTAACCTCCACATCACCTGTGGAACAGAGGAGGAGTAGGAATAAGGGTACGGCTAAAGGCTATCAAAACTGGTTGCCAAGTGCATTGGGGACAGAGGTTGCATCTCTGGACACGCTGGTTATACTGGGTGATGTCACCGCATGTGTGGAAGGTGGGACAAAGGATGTGGCTGAGGCATGTAGAGTGGGACTAATGGCTCTGCAGTAAACTAAAACAATGATAACGATCCTAAACAACAGTATACAAGGTATATTAACATTTGAGAGAGACATAAAGCGAGGCATAAAGCAATCACAGGTGTTGATTGGGAGAGCTAGCTAAGACAACAACGGGTAAGACAACAACAGCTAATCAGCTAAGACAACAACAACAGTTAAAATGGCGATGAATGGGCAGAGAGGGTCGGTTAACTACACACAGGGCCTGAGTTCAGAGATAGGGCCGACAGATAAACAAAAAATAAACAAAGTGGGGTACAGTGATTAATGAACAGTCCAGCAGGCATCAGCTATGTAGCTGTCACGAGAATTTTCAATCCCAATGATAATAACTATCAATCAATAGCTTTGACCAATCCCTGAGGTTTGTAAGACCATGGGTTTAATAATAATTAGTCAAAGACTTAGCTTATGCAAAAAGATAGTACAGTTATTCACGAGAACGCTCTAATGTCCATTATACAAAGACATCCATTTTATAGCTGCGCACATACTTCCACACAAACATTAGGTATCCTACGCACATACTTCCACACAAACAGTAGGGGAGTTTTATCCTTCTCTATAGTTCTCAGCACTGTGTATCACTGCCCAGCCGACAGTTCCATTCCCCCGAGATTAGGGAAACCTTGAGAAGAACTCCCTATGCTATCCTAGGTTCCTCAGAGGCCTAGTTAGGTCGGTCCAAACACAGTTTAACCGTTCTCGTTTTTTTTCTTCGGCACACTCATACAAGTTCAAATCCTAAGCTACGCCTTGCTCAGACAGTCTGTGTTTTTCCACTATACAGATACATTGTTTAACCTAATTCTGACTAAAACTACACACATCATCAGATTATAATTTTATGATTGTAATCAATTTCATACAGTTATAAGGTTTCAGTAGCCAAGTGATCTTAGGGTCCAGTGTACAGCAATAGATGGAACAGGGAAGCCGCGGGGTAGTCATTACTACGCTAGCACGCGGGAGACACAGCGTTTAAAGTTTGCAGGTCGGGGTAAGTAGAAGCGTCTGCTCCGACGTCCGACAAAAGGCCGGTTGAGGGCAGAGCAGATTAAATTACGTCTGCGGACCAGTCGTGGTGGTACGGCGGGGCGCCGTGTCGACAAAGGGTTCTGGCTAGATGGCGAAAGAGGTATTGTAGTTGTAGTTATTTTGTTTGCTAGCCGGGAGATGTGCCGTGGCTAACTGGTGCTAGCTTCGAGGCAGGGGCATTAGCCACTATAGCCACTCGGTAGCAGCTAGCTAGCAGCAATGATCCGATGCAAAGGTCCAGAGTTTACGGCAAGTATCCGGTGGAGTAGTGGATTCTAGCCATGTTGGGGGTAGAGTCCGGGAGGCATCGGCTGAGTAGCCGGGTGATCACAGAGTAGGCCGGGAGGTGGGCCTGGCTCAGGGCTTTGCACTGCTACGCCATCTTGAATTTGATGAATCTTTTACAGATTACAGATTGAATCACTTAATAATTCATAAATAATCTTGATATCAGTAAAAACATTTAACTAATTACCTACCTTTACTTGTTACTTCTATTAACTTTCATTATCCTCCCTCTTCATAAGGGAGAGAAATGTGAAAATATCTTCAAGATTTGTGGGTTTTATGTAATGGAATTACAAGGCAGTGTTTCTTAAATGTACACAAGGCAAATCATAACTGTTAATGTTAGTTGGCAGGGTTTTTAATTCAACATGATTTTGTGTTGATGTATTTCTAATACCCTTTAAGATTTTTTCTGCTAGATGTTGTGTAAGAGCCCTTTTCTATCTGTTAGAAACATTTTTAGGATGGAAATTAGTTGAAAAATGTATATATATGCCTTAGCTTTCATTTGACACCCATTTTTACATCTTCCTATAAACACGTTGGTGCTCATGGGTCCTTTTAGATGGAAATGCCCCGAGGCTAGCTAGTAGTGCTACCTAACTTTCGCCAATTAACCGGTGTGCGACCTTGGTCAAATTGGTTTGACATGACATTGGATAGCCTGTCTCTGGGGCTAGTTAGGGACTGTCAATAAATTACACAATGTAAATTATTTTCATGCTGCACATCTTTTAGTTGTCTCAATGCTTTCAGTATTCGTATATGAATTTCTACAATTTATAGTTTGTTTGAGGTTTTTAATTCATTGAAATTTGGAGCTGTTGACATTTTCAAATATTGTCTCATGTACATTGTGTAATTGGCTAACTAGCCCCATAGGGATATCGAATGTCAAAATAAATTGACCATGGGCATTACGATCGGGTTGCGTGCAGCTGCGCACCGAATTGATGATTACTTTGATGCTGTGGGTATGTGGGCAGGATTGAAATAAACCCAACCCAAAGAAAACTGTTACGGTACCCTTCATTCCATGACATACCATTATGACCAAAAGTATCCTATTTAAAACATTTTGTTAATTTTAACACTAGAATAAAGGTTTCTGCCTCATATCGATGCTACATAGGCAGTTTTCAAAATGAGAAGTTGCTTTTTAACCGTTCACACTAAGCTCTCTTTGGGAAGCTGATTCTGTTGAGAGCTGTTTGTGCTATTTGTGTAGCCAAACCGGTTTGCGTTTATGTACGCTAAAGCGCTTAAGCTCTTAATGTTAATTATCGTTTTCTTGTCTGTTTGTCGATTAGCAGTAAGCACTCCGGGGAGCTGTGTGAGTCTCGCGTTGACTACTTTAATTTTACTCTGATGATCTAGCTTTACAATTCTATCCTTACATCCTTGTAAGTGCCTTGTAATAGAAAAATTATGTTTATGTTCCCTCTTTGGAATAACAATTTCATTAAGGTTGGTGTCCCTGAGATACATTCACAGAGACACACACACACACACACACACACACACACACACACACACACACACACACACACACACACACACACACACACACACACACACACACACACACACACACACACACACACACACACACACACACACACAGAGTATGCTGCCTTGCACTCTACTACACCACACCAGTAAATGTATTCTTGTGCCTGTGGTGAGACATTTGTAATCTAGTTGAGGAAATTGGCCTGTTTTTGTTTTTATTCTGGTCTATTCAAATCTAATTTTCAAATCAAATGTATTTATATAGCCCTTCTTACATCAGCTGATATCTCAAAGTGCTGTACAGAAACCCAGCCTAAAACCCCAAACAGCAAGCATTGCAGGTGTAGAAGCACGGTGGCTAGGAAAAACTCCCTAGAAAGGCCAAAACCTAGGAAGAAACCTAGAGAGGAACCAGGCTATGAGGGGTGGCCAGTCCTCTTCTGGCTGTGCCGGGTGGAGATTAACAGAACATGGCAAAGATGTTAAAATGTTCATAAATGACCAGCATGGTCAAATAAATAATAATCACAGTAGTTGTCGAGGGTGCAACAAGTCAGCACCTCAGGAGTAAATGTCAGTTGGCTTTTCATAGTCATCATTGAGAGTATCTCTATCGCTTCTGCGGTCTCTAGAGAGTTGAAAACAGCAGGTCTGGGACAGGTAGCACGTCCCGTGAACAGGTCAGGGTTCCATAGCCGCAGGCAGAACAGTTGAAACTGGAGCAGCAGCACGGCCAGGTGGACTGGGGACAGCAAGGAGCCAGGTAGGCCTGAGGCATGGTCCTAGGGCTCAGGTCCTCCGAGAGAGAGAAAGAAAGAGAGAAGGAGAGAATTAGGGAGAGCATACTTAAAT
Organism: Salvelinus fontinalis; assembly: GCF_029448725.1. NCBI lineage: Eukaryota > Metazoa > Chordata > Actinopteri > Salmoniformes > Salmonidae > Salvelinus > Salvelinus fontinalis. The sequence goes on from NW_026600260.1 coordinate 348,224, forward strand.
TCACACAGAACACTGGATAAGACAGGAGAAATACTCCAGATATAACAGACTGATCCTAGCCCCCGACACAAACTACTGCAGCATAAATACTGGAGGCTGAGACAGGAGGGGTCAGGAGACACTGTGGCCCCATCCGATGATACAGCCGGACAGGGCCAAACAGGCAGGATATAACCCCACCCACTTTCCCAAAGCACAGCCCCCACACCATTCAGTGTCGTTACTGGCTTATGCCTACTATAACAATTGGCCTGTTCTTGAGGCTGCATGCATACACTGTTTTAATTTGAAGAGAACCGAACCTTGTCAATAATTTAGTAAGAGATACACTGTACCATGGCCATGGATGATGTTTATTTCAGACCAGGGTTGTTTTCACTAGGCACCAAACTAAAGCCAGACTGAGATATCGGTTGACCAATATTATCTGCTGATGTTGGCCTTTTTTGGCTTTTACAGATATTGGTACCGATCTTTAACTTCTTATGGCTGCAGGGGCAGTATTGAGTAGCTTGGAGGAAGGGTCACAAAGGTCCAAGTAGCTACTTTTGTTAGCACGTTTAGTACACAAATCTAAACGCTCGTCGGACGAAAACTTCAAAAAGGTATATTACAGGTTGAATAAACTTGTCAAACTAAGTATAGAATCAATCTTTAGGATGTTGTTATCATAAATATTCAATAATGTTCCAACCGGAGAATTCCTTTGTGTCTATAGAAGTAATGGAACGCAAGGCGATATCATGTGGAATGTGCATGACCAGGACCTGGCTCTCTGCCAGACCACTGACTCAGTCCCCTCTCATCCGGCTTCACATCACAGTAGAAGCTTCATTCAAGGTTCTACAGACTGTTGACATCTAGTGGAAGCCGTAGGAAGTGCAAACAGATCCATATCCTACTGTGTTTTCAATAGGCGATGAGTTGAAAATCGCCAACCACAGATTTCTCACTTCCTGGTTGGATTTCTTCTCAGGTTTTAGCCTGCCATATGAGTTCTGTTATACTCACAGACATCATTCAAACAGTTCTATAAACTTCAGAGTGTTCCCTATCCAATACTACTAATAATATGCATATATTAGCATCTGGGACTGAGTAGGAGGCAGTTTACTCTGGGCATGCTTTTCATCCAATTGTGAAAATGCTGCCCCCTATCCATAAGAAGTTTTAAGGAGACGTTTATCTAAAGTTCCATGTATAATAGTTGTATCTATTATCAATGTTTATTATGAGTATTTCTGTGAATTGATGTGGCTCTCTGCAAAATCACCGCATGTTTTGGAACTACTGAACATAACACGCCAATGTAAAATTAGATTTTTGGATATTAATATTCACTTTATCGAACAAAACATACATGTATTGTGTAACATGAAGTCCTATGAGTGTCATCTGATGAAGATCATCAAAGGTTAGTGATTAATTTTATCTATATTTATTTTTGTGACAACTCTCTTTGGCTGTAAAGCCTTTTTGAAATCATACACTGTGGCTGGATTAACGAGAATTGTATCTTTAAAATGGTGCCTAATACTTGTATGTTTGAGAAATTTGATTCATGAGATTTCTGTTGATTGAATTTGGCTCCCTGCAATTTCATTGGCTGTTGGCGAGGGGTTCCCAGACAGGTTAATAGAAAATGTACTTATTGAGTAAATGTCTACTTAAGTATCGAAAGTAAATGTAATTGCTAAAATATACTTAAGTATCAAAAGTAAAAGTATAAATCATTTCAATATCCTTATATTTAGCAAACAAGACGGCACAGTTGTCTTTATTGATTTTTTATGGATATCCAGGAGCATACATTTAGATCTGAAGCTGTTAGTAGCCCCTACACACACACAGCAGCCTGCTAATGTCTAATTGACCAGTGTAGAAATGTATTCTCCAAACTGCTGTTTTGATCCTCAGTATTTTTGGGGAATCGTGATGCGAAGGCCCCTTTTACTTTTAATCGATAAAATGAGTTAAAATGAGATATAGGCTCTCCATGGTCTAATTACAAACTTTCATAGATGAATGGTGGTGCACACACACCGCGTATAGTCAGCTAACGCACTTTTGTACATCGCGCTGTAACGTACAATTGACCTTATTTTTTTGAAGGTTTGTGTAGAATTTGAATCTGTTTTTTAGGGTGGGTTTTTAGGGCGGCGCTAAAGTTATCTTCAGAAGTAAACAGCAGCTTTTGAGAGTCACGATGGCTTGCAGTGATGACGCAAAAAATGTATGCATTCAGTTGTACAATTAACTAGGTTTCTCCCCTTACCCTGTTCTACACCTGGTGGAAATAGGCAGTACCACACAGAATGAGTTGCATAATGCGTCCTGTACGTTACGTCATGACACGTCACAATTTAACGTACAGCGTCAGAGGGGTCCGTTTTTTTCAACTTTTCTCAAATACTATCGGGCTATTACCATGTCAATCAACGCTTGAATAGAAACGTAGTTCACACTCCAGCTTTTGATGCACAGTCGCTACAGTCCCATTTAGTTTTCATTGCAGCCTCGTTTGAATGCCGCGGTTGTGTAAATTTGTACGGAATGGGGTTCATCAACAGTACTATTAGAAACCCAACACATACACACACACACACACAGGAAAGAGCTTCCTCCCTGAGGGGACTGTTAAATATCCTGCTACGATGGGCCCCAATGATGTTTCATTAGGCAGGTTCCTCTATACTGAGCAGACCGTGAAGCCCTCGGGGCAATAGATATCTTTGGTGTACATTGCCATCAACCAGTCTAAATGGCTCGACTTGCCTAGTTAAATAAAGGGTAAATAAATAAGCAAGTGATTTCAGTGTCACGTTTTGATTTGTGATTATTATTATTTTTTTTTCTCTTGTTCTTTGCAGTTCCTGTCAACATTGTCACCGGCAACACAAGACCAGGCTCCCAGGTAAGGATACTTTTTTTGCTTCATTGCATCGTGGTGCCCCAATGATGCTAATTTGACTCTGACTTTATTTGAGTGCCTGTTGCTAATTTGGGCTGATTGGAATGCTACTCATGTTTCTACCCAGTTCCCTCATCAACCCCTTTTTAAAGGTTTTGATTTCCTCAGCAATCTGAATGAAACCCCAAACTGTTCTGGTTTCTATCAACCACTTGATCAATGGCCTCCGGGTCAAATCACACTATTGCTACAAATCCATAGCCTTTTTATCTCTTCTCTCTTCTCTTTCTCGAGTATTTATCATTGCTCTTGCTGTTCTTTTCCTCTTTTCCTTTTTTGTTATTAATCAGTCCTGTGTACTCACCTCTCAATAAATAATGAGGGTGTTCAGTCGCTCTAATTGTTATCGGTGTGAGGGGAACTCTGACAGAAGCGCTCATGGTGGAGCTGCTTAGCTTCACACACTCTGCTCTGAAATTTTTACACTGTTTACCTAGTGTCAGCAGTTTCTGCCTCCCACCTTCTCTGCATTCTCCCGCTCATGTTCTCCCCCACATACGTTCACAGTTTTTATATCATATTTTTTCATCTGTCTTTTATCAGTTTAAAACGGTGCCAAGCAGAGGAAAAAAAGTCATCAGACGTAAAAAAAAAAACTACTGTGAAATCTAAAGGAAGGAGACTGTACCTAGAGACAGCGAGCGGTTGACTCTCGTTTGCATTCGCCTCCACCGCTCAAGCTGCAGTCACAGCCAACAGACAGACTTTGACCACTGGTTTAAACTTCAAAGGATTTTTATTTGACTCCAAACTTTGTGAATCCATTTCACTAACCACATTTCCATCCACAGTTTTTATGCGAGTGAAGTCCTACCATATAAAACAAAATCACGACAGCTGTAATGGAAACAGGAAGTTATGGTACAATTTGATTAATGCCAACCGATAATTTGTTCGTTCCACATGCTTGGATCTTTTTGTGTCGATAAAATTAATTATGGAAGAAATTGAGGTGGAAAGACCTTTATGCACAAAAATGTATATATACAGTGGGGAGAACAAGTATTTGATATACTGTCGATTTTGCAGGTTTTCCTACTTACAAAGCATGCAGAGGTCTGCAATTTTTATCATAGGTACACTTCAACTGGGAGAGACGGAATCTAAAACAAAAATCCAGAAAATCACATTGTATGATTTTTAAGTAATTAATTTGCAACTTTAGATAAACTTCTCCTTAATGCAACCGCTGTGTCAGATTTCAAAAAAACTTTACGGAAAAAGCACACCATGCAATAAGCTGAGTACGGCGCTCAGACACAAAAACAAGCTATACAGGTACCCGCCATGTTGTGTAGTCAACAGAAGTCAGAAATAGCATTATAAATATTCCCTTACCTTTGATGATCTTCATCAGAATGCACTCCCAGGAATCCCAGTTCCACAATAAATGTTTGTTTTGTTCGATAAAGTCCATTATTTATGTCCAAATACCTCCTTTTTGTTCGCGCGTTTAGTTCAAAAATCCAACTTCATGCGCAGGCACACTTAGTCCAGACGAAAAGTAAAAAAAATCCATTACAGTTCGTAGAAACATGTTGAAACGATGTATAGAATCAATCTTTAGGATGTTTTTAACATAAATCTTCAATAATGTTTCAACCGGAGAATTCCTTTGTCTTTAGAAAGGAGAAGGAACGCAGCCACCTCTGCGCCTGAGTGAGCTAGCTCATGGCACTCTGCCAGACACCTGGTTGAAACAGCTCTCATTCCCTCATCCTCCACAGTAGAAGCCTGAAACAAGGTTCTAAAGACTGTTGACATCTAGTGGAAGCCTTATGAAGTGCAATATGACCCCATAGACCCTGTATATTCGATAAGCAATGACTTGAAAAACGACAAACCTCAGTTTTTCCACTTCCTGTTTTTTCCTCAGGTTTTTGCCTGCCATATGAGTTCTGTTATACTCACAGACATCATTCAAACAGTTTTAGAAACTTCAGAGTGTTTTCTATCCAAATCTACTAATAATATGCATACCTTCTGGGCCTGAGTAGCAGGCAGTTTACTCTGGGCACCTTATTCATCCAAGCTACTCAATACTGCCCCCAGCCATAAGAAGTTAAGCCATTTTGCCACAACTTTAGAAGTATGCTTGGGGTCAATGTCCATTTAGAAGACCCATTTGCGACCAATCTTTAACTTCTTGACTGATGTCTTGAGATGTTGCTTCAATGAATCCACATAAATTTCCTGCCTCATGATGCCATCTATTTTGTGAAGTGCACCAGTCCCTCCTGCAGCAAAGCACCCCCACAACATGATGCTGCCACCCCCGTGCTTCACAGTTGAGATGGTGTTCTTCGGCTTGCAAGCCTCCCCTTTTTTCTTTCAAACAAAACGATGGTGATTATGGCCAAACAGTTCTATTTTTGTTTCATCAAACCAGAGGACATTTCTCCAAAAAGTACAATCTTTGTCCCCATGTGCAGTTGCAAACCGTCGTCTGTTTTTTTATGACGGTTTTGGAGCAATGGCTTATTCCTTGCTGTGCGGCCTTTCAGGTTATGTCGATATAGTACTGGTTTTACTGTTTATATAGATCATTTTGGACCTGGTTCCTCCAGCATCTTCACGAGCTCCTTTGCTTTGGTTCTGGAATTGATTTGCACTTTTCGCACCAAAGTATGTTAATCTCTAGGAGACAGAATGCGTTTCCTTCCTGAGCGATTTAATGGCTGTGTGGTCCCATGGTGTTTATACTTGCATACTATTGTTTGTACAGATGGACGTGGTACCTTCAGGTGTTTGGAAATTGCTCCCAAGGGTGAATGAGACTTGTGGAGGTCAACATTTTTTTTTTCTGAGGTCTTGGCTGATTTCTTTTGATTTTCCCATGATGTCAAGCAAAGAGGCACTGAGTTTGAAGGTAGGCCTTGAAATACATCCACAGGTACACCTCCAATTGACTCAAATGATGTCAATTAGCCTATCAGAAGCTTCTAAAGCCATGAGATAATTTTCTGGAATTTTCCAAGCTGTTTAAAGGCACAGTCAACTTAGTGTATTTAAACTTCTGACCCACTGGAATTGTGATACAGTGAATTATAAATGAAATAATCTGCCTGTAAACAATTGTTGTAAAAATGACTTGTGTCATGCACAAAGTAGATGTCTTAACCGACTTGCCAAAAATATAGTGTGTTAACAAGAACTTTGTGGAGTGGTTGAAAAACAAGTTTTCATGACTCCAACCCAAGTGTATGTAAACTTCCGTCTTCAACTGTATCAAAAAATATTCCTTCTCCTTCTCTCATCAGACAGATGTTTGGGTCTTATAGCCTAAACCTATTCATTTGTTTTATAATGGGCACTCATTCATCTTGTGTCTAGCTGTTTAAAAAAAACTTAGGCTGTGTTCCCTTCTCTTTCCATTCGATATGAACATTACTTTGGACAAGACTATGCTCTCAGTTGAACATGCTTCACAATCTGTGTCCGAGAAACCGTCCCTCAATATTTTCCATTGGGTCAATGGTCTTCCCAGTAGTGACTCCTATGTGGCTGAGATATAGGAGTACAGCACCATAACAGTTCAGTAGGACACAGAGACTGTGGACACAATAACAGGGAATTTGGACCGGCTGCTAACTAGATTCTAAAGATTCTAAATGCATCCTGGACACATCCTGGGCTCTGTTAATTTGGGCACACCGTAGCAAAACGTTTCAAAAACATTGTGTTATGGAAAACGAAAATTCAGTGCCTTCCTGTTTCGGAAAATGTTCTTCTGTGTCATGCCTAGTGATCAAGACCCTGTATTCAGCCATGGAGAGACAACATTCACTGTTAACCTTGCTATTATAACCAGCCAGCGGATTCATCTCAATCTATAACTGCTTGCCTAATATCAGGAAGTGTTGGTGTTGGAGGTTTCCCTACAGGTTGTTTCTGACATGGTAATTCTCTTCACTTATTTTTCACTGCCCTTATTTAGTTAAATTCTTGATTGTTGTTAGACATTTAAAGCACTCTAAGTTAGTTATCCCTTAACCTGAGAAATAGGTGCTTTAGTATTGTATGGTTTCAACGGTCTCCTAACATTCTAATACACTTTGGCAAGTTGTCCCTTTCCTGTGTAAAAATTACACATTATATTTTTAATATCCATACATCATATTTTCAAAATCCCCACTCCAAGTACATACTTTCTTGTATGAACATATGAATATCTAAATTCAGACGATTCATCCACCTTGAATAATTGAAGTTGGTGAACTCAGCTCTAACGCGACACGACAGGATAGTGACATCACAGTAGAACCACTGCCCCAGGTGAGTGGAGGCTTTTAGATTGAATACGGGTGGGTGAGAAAAATCCATCCCTACTCTATGATCTCAAGGAGGAAAGTAGGGTGTACATCCCAAATGACACCCTATTCCCTACACAGTGCACTACTTTTGACCAGAGTCCTATGGGACCTGGTCAAAAGTAGTGCACTGTGTAGGGAATAGGGTGTCATTTGGGATACATTTTAGCTCTCAGCATCAGCAGGTCTCCTTGATTGGATAGCACGTATTAGCCAGGCTCTGGAAGACGTAGCTGTCAGCTGACAGTATAATATTGAAATATTGAACTACTTTCTCTCCAAGCCTCTCCTAGATGTAATCCCCCTGATCTTTCTCAACCCCTGTAACCCTAATTATACACTGCTCAAAAAAATAAAGGGAACACTTAAACAACACAATGTAACTCCAAGTCAATCACACTTCTGTGAAATCAAACTGTCCACTTAGGAAGCAACACTGATTGACAATAAATTTCACATGCTGTTGTGCAAATGGAATAGACAAAAGGTGGAAATTATAGGCAATTAGCAAGACACCCCCAATAAAGGAGTGTTTCTGCAGGTGGTGAACACAGACCACTTCTCAGTTCTAATGCTTCCTGGCTGATGTTTTGGTCACTTTTGAATGCTGGCGGTGCTTTCACTCTAGTGGTAGCATGAGACGGAGTCTACAACCCACACAAGTGGCTCAGGTAGTGCAGCTCATCCAGGATGGCACATCAATGCAAGCTGTGGCAAGAAGGTTTGCTGTGTCTGTCAGCGTAGTGTCCAGAGCATTAAGGCGCTACCAGGAGACAGGCCAGTACTTCAGGAGACGTGGAGGAGGCCGTAGGAGGGCAACAACCCAGCAGCAGGACCGCTACCTCCGCCTTTGTGCAAGGAGGAGCACTGCCAGAGCCCTGCAAAATGACCTCCAGCAGGCCACAAATGTGCATGTGTCTGCTCAAACGGTCAGAAACAGACTCCGTGAGGGTGGTATGAGGGCCCGACGTCCACAGGTGGGGGTTGTGCTTACAGCCCAACACCGTGCAGGACATTTGGCATTTACCAGAGAACACCAATATTGCCAAATTCGCAACTGGCGCCCTGTGCTCTTCACAGATGAAAGCAGGTTCACACTGAGCACGTGAGCACATGTGACAGAGTCTGGAGACGCCGTGGAGAACGTTCTGCTGCCTGCAACATCCTCCAGCATGACCGGTTTGGCGGTGGGTCAGTCATGGTGTGGGGTGGCATTTCTTTGTGGGGCCGCACAGCCCTCCATTTTTTTTTTTTTTTTTTTTTTACCTTTATTTAACTAGGCAAGTCAGTTAAGAACAAATTCTTATTTTCAATGACGGCCTAGGAACAGTGGGTTAACTGCCTTGTTCAGGGGCAGAACGACAGATTTGTACCTTGTCAGCTCGGGGATTTGAACTTGCAACCTTCCGGTTACTAGTCCAACGCTCTAACCACTAGGCTACGCTGCCGCCCATGTGCTCGCCAGAGGTAGCCTGACTGCCATTAGGTACCGAGATGAGATCCTCAGACCCCTTGTGAGACCATATGCTGACACATGCACATTTGCTTCCTAAGTGGACAGTTTGATTTCACAGAAGTGTGATTGACTTGGAGTTACATTGTGTTGTTTAAGTGTTCCCTTTATTTTTTTGAGCAGTGTATATAGATGGCAATAAATGTATTATAGACGTATAGTATGTATGAGATGTATAGGCTGCATCCTAGAATGGCACCCTATTCCCATAGGGCTCTAGTCAAAAGTAGTGCACTATGTGCCCGTTGTAAGGAATAGTGCCATTTGAGACACAGCTGTAGCCTCTGATCCCTTTCCAGCCCTGTCTGTGCCGTGGGTGAGGGCTATACAGATAAATGTTCCCATGTCGACAGACACTGCAGATGAACAGACTAGAGTCAATCAGTCCTACATGGTGCTACTAGCCAAGTTTTGAGGCTAACATGCGATGGGTGTCAGAGTTACAGACAACCAGTCAGCCTCCATCTCTATGTCTCTATGGCTTTATCTCTCTGTAGCCAACACTCTCACTCCTCCCCCACTCTATGGATAACCACACCAGGGGAGAGAGCTTTACTGAGAGATTTATCTAAGCCTACGAGATGAGGTGAGTGGTGTGGACTCAGTTTAATGTGTTTTTTAACACCACCGGGTTCCTGGGCCCGTCCTGTCAGATAAGATTACCAGACCAGGCCTAGGCAGACAGACAGAGTGCTATCTGGGCTCCAGCCCTGGCTGGGAGCAGACTCTGGCTCCAGACACTGAGGGGAAAAAAGCAAAATGACTGGCTCGAGCTCTGTGAGCCGAGAACAATCCATCTCTGTGATAATGGCAAAAATGCTGCTAGATTTGACATCAGTGCTCTCTGCCACAGTCCATCAAATAATGGACTGTGAGAGAGATTTGCACGCCAGTGTTATGCCAACCCGCCTGTATTAGGTCTGCAGAGAGGTGCACTCCTGGAATGTGCTCTGAATGGACCGGTGTCCCCTTGGCATTAACAATGGATAGCAACGGACGTAAAGGTAATGGCGGACTGAACGAACTTATGTAGAGCACCTCAAGATAAAACAAAATATTCAAAATATCTGCTAAATTAGACTAAAATATTAGCACTAAATAATCTGGTGGGTGATAACCTTCAATCTGGATAATAACACAAAACAAATCCTAAGACTAGAGACATTTATCGACAAATATTACGAAAACAAGCAACACCCAAACATGACGGAGAATAAGACAGGGGAACCGAATCAAAAACGAAAACGTGACTCCTCAACCGACACGGATGATCTAATATTCTCAACACCGGCAATGGTAAAGGTCGAAACCGATCTGTTAAAATCAATAAATGACAAACTGGGTATACTTGAATTAGTTAGTAAAGATATAAAAGACTTGAAGGCAAGCCTAGAGATGAGTGATGAAAAAGCTGCGACATTGGAGAAGGAAACACGCGCGCTAAAAGTGACGGTCAATAAGATTGAAACCGAAATGAATGAATTTAAAAAGGAGAACAACATTCTGAAAGAATGCTTACTGGACATACAAACTAGATCCATGAGAGAGAATTTGGTACTTACAGGTATCCAAGAGAAAGAAGGAGAGGTTCCTGAATCTGTAGTTAGAGAGTTCCTTTTTGCAGCGCTTCAGATTCCACACGAAGTTATCGATAAGATCCAACTTGAACGTGTACACCGCCTCGGACAGAGAGGGCAGAGGTACGAACGCCCAATCGTTGCCAAATTTGCTTCATTTAAAGATAAAATAATGGTTAAAAGCCTGGGTAAAAGACTTGCTGGGACCAAAATTGGCATGAATGATCAGTTTCCGAAAGAAATTCCAGAACGGCGCAAAGTTCTGTATCCAATTTTCAAAGAAAATAGATTAAAAGCGAAACGAGTAGCTCTCGTCGTGGATAAACTATATATTGATAACCAGTTGTTCAGAGACACAAAGATTACTCCATGGTTATTTTAAAAATTACAAAGTTCTCATAGATGAGGAAAATAAACACAATTCAAGCCCGGTTACTGATTGTAACAATACAATACAAAATATAGCTTTTCTATAAATCTTCACATATAACTAATTGAACACAAGCACTATTTCTACATAGTGAAGATAAAAACTAAGTAAACAGAAGGCACAGTATGTGTGGATGGTGTGGTGTGTGTTTATTTTTATTTGTTATGTTTGGAAAGTTGAGTGAGTGAGTAATGAAATAGTTGCATATCCCAGAGCCAGTGTATTGCTGTGGGCCGGGTATGAGGGCTTTCAATGTTGTTAAAATGATGGATATACTTTTATAATGAATTATACGTCTTATTTATTTATTGTCCTATCATGGGGAACTACATTTTTAAAATAAATTATATCTAATTATTTATTATCCTATTTTAATGGTACGGTCCATGGCCCTATACCCTAGACACCCACATGAATGGCCCAGATACTAAGGAGAAGTTCCTAACTGTTTTATGTGCATGCTGTAAACGGTCTGTATGCAGCCAAAATGAGGACAGGGACCATGAGCAGCACTGTCCCCTCAAGATTCTGAGCCTGCTTGGCAGGGTTGGTCCTGCAAAGCCAAAGCCCCCTAAAGGGAGAGCATAATAAACAAGGAAATTCTCAAAGCTGCTAATGAGAACCTTGATGACCTTGTACCTAGCCGGTGGGGATTCCGGTGGGGTGCCCCCACCCAGGCAGTGGCAGTGCTGGCAACACTAGCTGCAGTAACCCATGGGGAGGGGGTCACACTCGGACATTCAGAGAGGGGGTATATTATTGTGGCCCTGGTGGCATGAAACCAATCGGACTGCATGGAGATGCTTGGGAACATGGTTAAAATGGATGACCGTATTGTGGGTGTTTCAGGAAGAAGGTGTACATTTGACCTCCATCATCTAGGATGTGACAATGGTAAATAAATCTCTACATTTATGCTCATTTTTTGCGCGGTCTTGCAGGCCTTCTCATGCAGCTGCAACTGCAAGTACATTTGTAAATCATGACCCATCTTGAGTTGGGCTCTGGGATGGTGCAATTGTTGAGAGGGTGAGCTTATGGTTGTGTTGTGTGGGGGTAAGGGCTGAATGTGTGTGGGTGTATGTGTGTATCCCACAACTGTTGCGAAGGAAGAAGTAAAAGATGTTAGGGACTATAGAGGATGATTCACAGCAATATGTAATAAAAATCGAGGTGAGGGCGATGGAAATGCATTTGGCAATGGATCTGCTTCGTTTCGGTGGATGGTGCTGTGTGCACTTTTCGAAGGATGGATCCCAGTCGGTCCGGGGCTGTGCGATGCGGGGGGGTCGGGGGTGGTCTGCCGGGCATTGGGATGACAACCCAACTCGAGATGGGGGCTTTTGGCGGGTGGAATAGTGGGGACCAATTGGAGGTTTGCTTAGTGGAGATGCAAATGTCATGGTACAACTATATAGACACTCAATCATTATGTTACTTTTTAATAGGACGTTTACAAACATATATTTTGATAAAAATAATTGAAAGGTGTGTCTCATTATGGTAAGTGGTGAAATAAGTATAGCCAGTTACAATTGTAATGGCTTAGCAGATAATAAGAAAAGACGATCAGTATTTACCTGGCTAAAAGAGAAGGATTATAATATCTGCTGTTTACAGGAAACCCATTCGACAGTTTTAGATGAAGTTTTGTGGAAAAAGAACTGGGGGGGCAAAATATATTTCTCCCATGGGCAAAGAAATTCAAAAGGGGTGATGGTTTTAATTAATAATAACTTTGATACAAATGTGCAACTTGTCCAAACAGATCCTCAAGGTAGATGGATTATTTTAAATATGTTATTGGACAATAAACATATATGGCTTATTAACCTATACGGTCCGAATAATGATGATCCAAGCTTCTTTGACAATATATATAAGAATGTATCAACTCTACAAGCAACACTAGACTCTATTATTATAGTGGGAGATTTTAATACGGTCTTAAATACCTCTATGGACCGGAAAGGAAATCACACTACAAACTATCACCCTCAGGCACTTAAGGAAATCAGGAATGTCATGGATGTATTGGAATTAGTGGATATATGGAGACTTAAATACCCTGACCTAGTGAGATATACATGGCGGAGGCTTAATCAAGCTAGTTGCCTTGACTACTTTCTTATATCATTCTCTCTGGCACCAAAAGTTAAAAAGTGTTTGATAGGGGACAGAATGCGGTCGGACCATCACATAATTGGCATATATATTACTCTTACAGAATTTCCACGTGGGCGAGGATATTGGAAATTTAATCAAAGCCTACTAGATGATAAATTGTTTAGAACTAGGACAGAAGAATTTATAACTGACTTTTTTAGACATAACATAGGTACAGCAGATCCCCATATTGTATGGGACACTTTTAAGTGTGCCTTTAGAGGCCATGCAATTCAGTACTCATCTATAAAACAAAAGCAATTTCGATCAAAAGAGTCCATATTAACAAAGGAAATTGAAGGACTAACAGTACAGTTAGATAACAATAAAAACGGTACCATAGAGGCACAGAATAAGTTAGAGGAAAAACAAAAAGAAATGGAGGAACTTATTCAAGAAAGATCCAGTGTAATATATTACAAAAATAAAGCGAACTGGATGGAATATGGGGAAAAATAGACCAAATTCTTTTTCAATCGTCAATATAGAAATGCTACCAAAAAAAACGTATTAAAACTTGTTACAAATGATGGAGTCACGCATGATTCACCAAATGATATTTTGAAAGAGGAAGTAAAGTACTTTAAGAATATATTTTCGTTTCAGGCTCCTCCATCTCCACTAACTGAAACTAATTGTATGGATTTTTTCCCTAATAATAATGTAAAATTAACATCTGTACAGAAAGACTCATGTGAAGGCCTAATTACAGAGGAGGAACTACTTGATGCAATTGGGGCCTTTAAGGATGGGAAAACTCCAGGACTGGATGGCATACCAGTGGAAGTATACAAACATTTTTTTGATATACTCAAAGGACCATTATTAGCTTGTTTTAACCACTCCTATTTAAATGATAGATTATCAGACACGCAACAAGAAGGTGTGATATCATTATTACTGAAACAGGACCCAAGTGGTATATATAAAGATCCAGTCCATTTAAAAAATTGGAGACCTCTTACACTTCAGTGTTGTGATGCAAAAATCCTAGCAAAATGCTTGGCGCATAGAATAAAAAAAGTTTTGTCAGATATTATTCATCCTAATCAGACAGGTTTTTTACATGGACGATACATTGGAGATAATATAAGGCAAGTACTGGAAACAATGGAACACTATGAAATATCGGGGACACCAGGCCTGGTTTTCATAGCTGATTTTGAAAAGGCTTTTGATAAAGTACGACTGGAGTTTATATATAAATGCCTAGAATATTTCAATTTTGGGGAATCTCTTATAAAATGGGTAAAAATTATGTATAGTAACCCTAGGTGTAAAATAGTAAATAATGGCTACATCTCAGAAAGTTTTAAACTATCTAGAGGAGTAAAACAAGGTTGTCCACTATCGGCATATCTATTTATTATTGCCATCGAAATGTTAGCTGTTAAAATTAGATCAAACATTAATATTAAGGGATTAGAAATCCAGGGCCTAAAAACGAAGGTGTCATTGTACGCTGATGATTCATGTTTTCTTTTAAAACCACAACTAGAAACTCTCCACGGCCTCTTAGAGGATCTAGACACATTTGCTATCCTCTCTGGATTAAAACCAAATTATGATACATGTACCATATTACGTATTGGATCACTAAAAAATACACATTTTACATTGCCATGTAGTTTACCAATTAAATGGTCTGACGGTGATGTGGACATACTCGGTATACAAATCCCAAAAGAAAGAAATGATCTCACTCCAATAAATTTTTATAGAAAGTTAGCAAAAATAGATAAGATCTTGCTACCATGGAAAGGAAAATACCTGTCTATTTGTGGGAAAATCACCCTGATTAACTCTTTAATCATATCACAGTTTACCTATTTGCTTATGGTTTTGCCTACACCTAGTGACCTGCTTTTTAAATTATATGAACAAAAAATATTCAATTTTATTTGGAACGGCAAGCCAGATAAAATTAAAAGGGCCTATTTATATAACGAATATGAATTCGGAGGGCAGAAATTATTAAATATTAAAGCATTAGACCTCTCACTAAAGGCATCAGTCATACAAAAGTTATACTTAAATCCAAACTGGTTCTCTAGTAGATTGGTACGAATGTCTCATCCAATGTTCAAGAAGGGCCTTCTTCCCTTTATTCAGATTACACCTGCTCACTTTCGGTTGCTTGAAAAGGAAATAATTTCCAAAATATCTTTATTTTTTAAACAAGCCTTAGAAAGTTGGTTGCAATTTCAGTTTAATCCACCTGAAAGGAAGGAACAAATAGTACAACAAATCTTGTGGTTAAATTCAAATATAGTAATTGATAAAAAAACTGTATTTATCGAAGAAATGTTTAAAAAAGGTATAATTTTTGTGAATGATATCATAAATAGGACTGGTGGAGTAATGTCACACATGCAGCTAACACAGACATATGGAAATGTCTGCTCTACCCAAAATTACAACCAATTAATTGCGGCATTACCACAAAAATGGAAGAGGCAGGTGGAAGGGGATAAAAGTAAGGAACTTGTATGTCGGCCTTATATTAAAGAACATAAACGGTTAAAGAAAAGTGTGATAAATAAAAACATATACCAATTTCATTTAAGGACCAAAAAACTTACAGCTGTGCCATATAAATTGCAAAATAGTTGGGAAGAGATTTTCGATGTACCCATTCCATGGCACATGGTTTATGAATTGATACGCAAAACAACGCCGGATTCAAAACATCGAATTTTTCAATTTTAATTATTGTACAAAATTCTTGCAACTAATAGAATGTTATATATATGGGGGATACAATCTTCCCAGCTCTGTAGATTCTGCTGTGAGGAGGCCGAGTCATTAGACCATTTATTTTGGTATTGTCCGCATGTAGCTCGTTTTTGGTCACAGGTCCAGGAATGGTTGAAGAATTGCAACATTTGCGTAGAACTAACGCTACAGATAGCAATACTGGGGGATTTGAAAAGCCATAGTCAATCAATCAATAATATAATAATTATTTTAGCAAAAATGTTTATTTTTAATTTACAATCCGTGGAAGCTATGAGAATAGGAAGATTCAAATCTTTTGTGAAGCATCACAGCACAGTTGAAAAATATATGGCAAATAAAAATCCGAAATGGATGATGTTGGAAGATAGATGGGAAAGGTTGAGTGGAGCTGAAGGGTGGGACTAATAACAAGATAAACAATGTAGGGCATACGGGATCTGTGAAATGTGTATAGGTGCGGAGCTATTGTGAAATAGCACAGTTACAAGTGGAAATCAAACTGGATGGACAACAGAAATAGAGGAAGGACTAAGAACAAACAAGAGAGAACTATTATAAAGTAGACTGTGTCTGTAAAATGTGTATAAGATGTATAAATTGAAGGTAAAAACAGAAATGTTTATCAGTTTACTCCAATTGGGGGATCGGTGGTAGGGTTTGCGGGGAATAATAATAAAGGTTTAAAAAAAACAAAAAAAACAAAAAAAAACAACAACAATGGATAGCAACTGCACACAGCCTTGATTCAGCAATACTCTGCCTGCTTGGGGGTGAAATGACCCCCCCACACTTTTGCTGAAGCCAAGCAGAGGGATATTCAGATCGCTTAATTGCTTTTCCTCAATACAGACTCCTTTTTAAAGCCTTTACAATGGATTAGTAAAACTATTTACAGCTCTCCTAGTGACTGGAGTGTATTCTCAGAGTGATGGGTCTAGGAGGGCCAACGTTGTCTGTTAACTAAACCCTTAGATGACAATATCTACTAAGCTAACATATGGATTTTTTTTAGGATGGTCATAAAATGAATCATTTAGCCATTTCATTTAGAATTTTAGGACCCTTGTAATTATAAAAAATATATATAAAACATGATTTGATGAAACATTAAATGTGGCCTTCACTGCTATAGCCCATAGAAATGCATTGAATAACACATTTGTACATGGCAAAACAGACAGTAAAAAAAAACTCCTAAGCAACAAGGTTCTGAAGTGTCTATCCTATATCTGAGCGATAAAAGAAAACTCTGAAAAAAATACATTTTGATCAATGTTTGGTCATGTAATTTGTGGCACATTTTTACCCCCTATGCAATTTTTACAGCTCGCTTCTGGGTTACCTTCAGACAACTCCCTTGAAGCTTTTCTGCATCGCAGAGCACCTTTGTTTTCATGAGAGTCTCCCTTTTCGGATATGGTGACATATTAGTTTGTAGCTCCAACGGTTCGGTCTGCACAGTCGGTTTTGTGAGAAGACCTCTTCCAAATGAGGAAATCCGCTACGGAGTTCAGACGAATGCCGTAAAGCTTGTGAATATCATAGAGCCAAACAACCAACATTGCATTGTTAGTGAGAGTCTAATCTTTCAATGGTGGTGACTTATGAGTTTGTAGCTCACACTTTTCGGGTTTTAGAGACAACAATTTTTTTTTGAATTTTCTTGTCCGGATCCTCTCGTGTTTAGAAAAAGGCCGCTTTCACAAGCCCATGTTAGTAAATGGGGGAAAACTTTATATCGGCGGAAAAAGGGGATTGAGTTGCAGCCACTATAAGAAACGGTAAGTCTCTAGCATAAACACACAGGGAGCTTTTCAATATTCTAAATGACTTCATCGTCATAAAAATCTCGTTAATCCAACCACAGTGTCCGATTTCAAAAAAGCTGTTCGGCGAAAGCCGAACATATCATTATGTTAGGACAGCAACTAGTCACAGAAAGCATACAGCGATTTTCCAACCAAAGAGAGGAGTCACAAAAAGCAGAAATATTGATCTAATTAATCACTAACCTTTGATATTCTTCATCAGATGACACTCCCAGGACAACATGTTACACAATACATGTATGTTTTGTTCGATCAAGTTCATATTTATATCCAAAAACCTCAGTTTCCATTTGGCTTTGCCTCCAAAACATCCCGTGAATTTGCACAGAGCCACATCAATTCACAGAAATACTCATAATAAACATCGATAAAAGATACAAGTGTTATTCACAGATGTAACGATATACTTCTCCTTAATGCAACCGCTGTGTCAGATTTAAAAAAAACTTTACGGAAAAAGCAAAACATGCAATAATCTGAGTACAGCGCTCAAGAGACCAACACAACCCAAGAAGATATCCGCCATGTTGGAGTCAACAGAAGTCAGAAATAGCATTATAAGTATTCACTTACCTTTGATGATCTTCATCAAAATGCACTTCCAGGAATCCCAGTTCCACAATAAATGTTTTATTTGTTCCATAAAGTCCATCATTTATGTCCAAATTACTCCCTTTGGTTCGCGCGTTCAGTACACAATCTAAACTCACGACGCGCGGGCAGGTCCAGGTAAAAGTTCAGACGAAAAGTCATATTACAGTTCGTAGAAACATACCAAACGAAGTATAGAATCAATCTTTAGGATGTTTTTAACATAAATCTTCAATAATGTTCCAGCCGGAGAATTCCTTTGTCTGTAAAAAAGCAATAGAACAGAGCTCGCTCTCACGTGAACGAATTGACAAGCTCAAGGCATTCTGGCAGACCTCTGACTCATTCCCCTCTCATTCGGCCCCATTTCACAGTAGAAGCATCAAACACGGTTCTAAAGACTGTTGACATCTAGTGGAAGCCGTAGGACGTGCAAAATGACCCCATAGACACTGTGTATTTGATAGGCCAAGAGTTAAAAAAACTACAAACCTCAGATTTCCCACTTTCTGGTTGGATTTTCTCATGTTTTCGCCTGCCATATGAGTTCTGTTATACTCACAGACATCATTCAAACAGTTTAAGAAACTTCAGAGTGTTTTCTATCCAAATCTACTAATAATATGCATATTCTAGGATCTGGGCCTGAGTAGCGGGCAGTTTACTCTGGGCACGCTTTTCATCCGGACGTGAAAATACTGCACCCTACCCCAAAGAAGTTAAACCTGTCTGAAGGTTCTCATATATTGGTTCACTTATGCCCTAAAATAAATGTCTTCATATGAGCAGAATATTGTTTATACATTTGTCTATATGGGAAGAATATTGTATAAAATAAGTAAATAAGAATGTGCTGCATTCTTTGCCTTCCTTTCAGACAGAATAAATAATTTATCCATTAATTAGGGTCTCCCGAGTGCCACAGCGGTCTAAGGCACTGCACCGCAGTGCTTGAGGTGTCACTACAAACCCAGGTCCGATCCCAGGCTGTGTTACAGCTGGCCTTGACCGGGAGACCAATGAGGCGGTGCACAATTGGCCCAGCGTCGTCCAGGTTAGGGGAGGGTTTGGCCGGCCGGCATCTCTTTGTCCCATCGCGCTCTAGGGACTCCTCGTGGCGTATCGGGGGCCTGCAAGCTGACTTCGGTCGCCAGTTGTACGTTGTTTCCTCCGAGTTCCAGGTTAAGCGAGCAGTGTGTCAAGAAGCAGCGTGGCTTGGCAGGGTCATGTTTCAGAGGACGCATGGCTCCCAACCTTCGCCTCTCCCGAGTCCGTACGGGAGTTGCAGTGATAGGACAAGACTGTAACTACCAATTGGATATCACAAAATTGGGGAGAAAAAGGGGTAAAGTACAACAAAAACATGTATATACACTACCGCTAAAGTTTGGGGTCATTTAAAAAAGTACTTTTTTTTTTTTTTTAAGCAATTTTTTTGGCCATTAAAATAACATCAAGTTGATTAGAAATGCAGTGTAGACATTGTTAATGTTGTAAATGACTATTGAAGCTGGAAACGGCTGATTTTTAATGGAATATCTACATTTATCAGCAACCATCACTCCTGTGTTCTAATGGCACGTTGTGTTAGCTAATCCAAGTTTGTCATTTTAAAAGGCTAATTGATCATTAGAAAACCCTTCTGCAATTATGTTAGCACAGCTGAAAACTGTTATGCTGATCAAAGAAGCAATAAAACTGGCATTTTTTAGACTAGTTGAGTATCTGGAGCATCAGCATTTGTGGGTTCGATTACAGGCTCAAAATGGCCAGAAAAACAAAGTACTTTCTTCTGAAACCCGGCAATATATTCTTGTTCTGAGAAAGGAAGGCTATTCCATGCGAGAAATTGCCAAGAAACTGTACAACGCTGTGTACTACTCCCTTCACAGAACAGCGCAAACTGGCTCTAACCAGAATCGAAAGAGGAGTGGGAGGCCCCAGTGCACAACTGAGCAAGAGTACAAGTACGTTAGTGTCTAGTTTGAGAAACAGACGCCTCACAAGTCCTCAACTGGCAGCTTCATTAAATAGTACCCACAAAACACGTCTCAACGTCAACAGTGAAGAGGTGACTCGTCTCTTATTTGGGTTTCTGAGGCTGGAAACTCTGATGAACTTATCCTCTGCAGCAACTCTGTCTTCCTTTCCTGTGGCGGTCCTCATGAGAGCCAGTTTCATCATAGCGCTTGATGGTTTTTGGGACTGCACTTGAAGAAATGTTCAAAGTTCTTGTAATTTTCCAGATTGACTGACCTTTATATCTTAAAATAATGGACTGTCGTTTCTCTTTGCTTATTTGAGCACAAATTAACTTTTAACAAGGCACACCTGTTAATTTAAATGTATTCCAGGTGACTACCTCCATGAAGCTGGTTGAGAGAATGCCAAGTGTGCAAAGCTGTCATCAAGGCAAATGGGGGCTTCTTTGAAAAATCTCAAATATATATTATTTATCAAAATATATTTTCTAATACTTCTTTGGTTAATACATGATTCCGTATGTGCTATTTCATAGTTTTGATGTCTTCACTATTATTCTACAATGTAGAAAATAGTAAAAATATTATTAAAACCCTGGAATGAGGTGGTGTGTCAACTTTTGACTGGCACTGTACATTAGTAAAATAAATTAAGACGTGCACATATAAATGTCACCAGAGGGCGGCAGAGACCATCCTAGAAACAAGGTGTGTACAGTCCTCCTCGTTTCACACCGATCGGGCCATGATTGCCTACATCATCTCTCTACTCTCTTGCAAGGCCCTGGCGTGGGCGACGGCGGTGTGGGAACAGCAGCCACCATCCTGCAGCTCCATATTAGCCTTCACTGCTGAACTGCGACGAGTCTTCAACCACCCAGTCGGCGGACGAGAAGCGGCCACCAGGGTTTGTCTAACTCCATCAAGGATGAATTTGCCTCTCGGGAACTGGGAGAGGACCAATGTCCCGGTTTCCTGAGCACCCCAAGCCCTCCGACTCCAGCATTGAGGAGCCCATGCAGATGGGACGCACACGTCTGAGCCCACAGGAGCGTGACAGGCACATGTGTGAAGGCTGCTGCCTCTACTGCGGAGGTCTCTGCCATTTCCGTGCTACATGCCCAGATCTGACGTGAAACGCAAGGACAAGGGGAGACCCTGATGAGCTGTGCAGTTACCCCCCCGGCTACCCAGTCACCGACTGTCACTACCCGCAACCCTCCACTGGGACAACCGTGAGCACCAGATTCAAGCCTTCGTAGACTCAGGGGCTGGAGATAATTTTTGAAATGTGAATTTCAGGGGATTTGCGTGAAATGTCCCATCCCTCTGCAAATTCGAGCCCTCGATGGACGCCACATTGGCTCCGGTCAGGTGGAAAATCAGACCAAGCCCATTCTACTGCAGGTTGGGGTGAAACACTCAGAGACTCTTAGTTTTCTTTTGAGGTCTGCTCTCAAGAACCCCCTTATCCTAGGGTACCCCTGGCTAGTGCTACATAACCCACTATTATCCTGGTCCACGGGACACCTACTAGACTGGGGTAAGGACTAAATCTCTAAGACCCCCACTAAGAGTTTTGCCGTGTCCTCCTGTATCCATTGAAGACCAAGACTTCTCCGCTCTCCCTCCCAAATACTTCGACCTCCGGGAGGTCTTCAGTAAGAGGCACGCCACCACCCTTCCCGCCATTCGTCCATACGACTGTGCCATGGAACTCCTACCTGGCTCCACACCTCCCCGGGGCCGTCTGTACTCCCTTTCAACCCCTGAAGCAGCAGCCAAGGACAATTTACATCCGGGAGTCGCTAGAGGCAGGTTTAATTCGCCCCTCTACATCCCCAGCTGGTGCAGGCTTCTTCTTCGTGGGTAAGAAGGATGGAGGCCTGCATCCTTGCATCGATTACATAGAGCTGAACCAGATTACTATCAAGAATCGTTACCCTCTACCCCTGAGATCCGCCGCCTTGGAGTTTGCCCAAGGGGCCCAATTCTTCACCAAACTTGACTTCCGCAAAACTTACAATCTTGTGAGAAATGGGAAATGCCAGATTAATAGTTATTATTATTATTAATGATTTATTTCAGCCTTTATTTTTTTCATCACATTCCCAGTGGGTCAGAAGTTTACATACACTCAAGTAGCTTTTGGTAGCATTGCCTTTAAATTATTTAACTTGGGTCAAACGTTTTGGGTAGCCTTCCACACAAGCTTCCCACAATAAGTTGGGTAAATTTGGGCCCATTCCTCCTGACAGAGCTGGTGTAACTGAGTCAGGTTTGTAGGCCTCATTGCCCACACACACTTTTTCAGTTCTGCCCACAAATTTTCTATGCGATTGAGGTCAGCGCTTTGTGATTGCCACTCCAATACCTTGACTTTGTTGTCCTTAAGACATTTTGCCACAACTTTATAAGTATGCTTTGCTTGGGGTCATTGTCCATTATGAATACCCATTTGTGACCAAGATTTAAGTTCCTGACTTAAGTTGTCATTGAAAAAAAAAATGTCATTGAAAAATTACTTGTGTCATGCATAAAGTAGATTTCCTAACCGACTTGCCACAATTGTTTGTTAACAAGACATTTGTGGAATGGTTGAAAAACAAGTTTTAATGACTCCAATATAAGTGTATGTAAACTTCCGACTTCAACTGTATATACTAGGCGGTGTCAGAGGAAGGCCCAAAAAATTGTCAAAAACTCCAGTCACCTAAGTCATAGACTGTTCTCTCTGCAACTGCACTGGAAGCGGTACCGGAGCGCCAAGTCTAGTACCAAAAGGCTTCTTAACAGCTTCTACCCCCAAGCAATGAGACTGCTGAACAACTAAACTAATCAAATGGTCACCTGGACTATTTACATTGAACCTTCCCCCTTTGTTTTTACAATTCTGCTACTCATGGTTTATTATCTATTTATAGACACTTTATCCCTGCACATTGACTCGGTACCGGTACCCCCTGTATATAGCCTCGTTATTGTTATGTACATTTTTTTTTATTTAAAATTTCAGATTTTTTTTAACCTAAGTTTATTTAGTAAATATTTGATTTAATCTGTTTCTTGAACTACATTGTTGGTTAAAGGCTTGTAAGTAAGCATTTCACTGTAAGGTCTACTACACCTGTTGTACTCGCCGCATGTGACAAATATCATTTGATGTGATTTCTTCAATAGGCTATGCGTAGGGTAGTAGACCTACTTGTTGGTTGCACATTTGGTATCCAGCTGTTTAGTTAGGCCTAGTGATATTGTCAATCATTAGCTGATCCAGGAAATATTTTTTTCGCAATGACAGTCAAGTGATAATCAGCTGTTGTGAAAGGCCTATAGCATACGATTCAAAAACAGCCAGTGCGGGAAAACGGTGTTTGGTCCAGAATATGTCCAGAATGTCCAGAATATTTTGATGTCTTGTTCATTGCACCAGTGAAGACAGTTGTGATTCACATTGGATTCAATCTAATATCCCTACATTAATGTTGATTATCTGCTATTGTCTTCTTGATTTACAGCCGGGTCTAGAAGATTTAACAGAGAAAGCATCAAGGTGATTAGTTGCTTTCATATGTTTCTGTACATTGGATGGGACCCTGGCCAAGTGAAAATATGTTTTTCAACATTTTTGCAAATCTATTGAAAATGAAATACAGAAATATCACATTTTCACAACTATTCACACCCCTGAGTAAATACCTTGTAGAAGCACCTTTGCCGGCAATTACAGCTGTGAGTCTTTTGGGGTAAGTCTCTATGAGCTTTGCACACATGGATTGTGCAAGATTTGCCCATTTATTCTTTTAAAAATTCTTCAAGCTTTGCCAAGTTGATTGTTGATCATGGCTAGACAGCCATTCTCAAGTCTTCACAGGTTTTCAAGCCAATTTAAGTCAAAACTGTAGCTAGGCCAATCAGGAATATTCAATGTCATCATGGTTAAGCAGACTGAACCAGGTTTTCCTCTAGGATTTTACCTGTGCTTGTAGCTGTATTCCATTTCTTTTTATCCGAAAACTCACTAGTCCTTGCCGATGACAAGCATACCAATAACATTATGCATCCACCACCATGCTTGAAAATATGAAGAGTGGTACTCAGTGATCTTGCATTTGGCCCAAATTCAGGACGAAATGTTTTGCAGTATTACTTAATGGTGAAATCCCTGAGTCGTTTCCTTCGTCTCCGGCAACTGAAATACGAAGGACGCCTGTAACTTTGTAGTGGCTTGGTGTATTGATACACCATCCAAAGCCTAATTAATAACTTCACCATGCTCAAAAGGATATTCAGCATCTGCTTTTTGTTTTTGTTTTTTTGTTACACATCTACCAATAGGTGCCCTTCTTTACGAGGCATTGAAAAATCTCTTGGTCTTTGTGGTTGAATCTGTGCTTGTAATTCACTACTCGATTGAGGGACCTTACAGATAATTGTATATGTGGGGTATAGAGATGGGTAAAAAATTATGTTAATCACTATTATTGCACACAGAATGAGTCCATGCAACGTATTATGCGATTTGTTAAGCACATTTTTCCTCCTGAACTTATTTAGGTTTGCAATAACAAAGGGGTTGAATATGTAACGGGTGTCTAGTTCTTCCTCCTCCTCAGACGAGGAGAGGAGAGAAGGATCGGAGGACCAAAATGCAGCGGGTTGTGAATACATACTGAATTTATTGAAAGACGAAAACGAAAACACGAAAAAACACTTGAATCAACTACAAAACAAATAAACGATGTAGACAGACCTGACTTGAGAACTTACAAATAGACGAAGAACGCACGAACAGGAACAGACTACATACATGAACGAACAAACCGAAACAGTCCCGTGTGGTGCAACATACACAGACACGGAAGACAATCACCCACAAACAAACAGTGTGAACAGCCAACCTATATATGGTTCTCAATCAGAGGAAAACGTCAAACACCTGTCCCTGATTGAGAACCATATAAGGCTAATTACAAGTGACCTAAACATAGAAACACAAAACATAGAATGCCCACCCCAACTCACGCCCTGACCAACTAAACACATACAAAAATAACATAAAACAGGTCAGGAACGTGACAGAATAGTTATAGACATAATAGATTTCAGATTCTTAACAAAATACAAAATGTTTTACAAATGTTTTATTTAATTGACATTATGGAGAATTGTGTGTAGATCAGTGACACAAAATCCCAATGTAATACATTTTTAATTCAGGCAGTAACACAACAAAAGTTTGGAAAAACTAAAGAGCTGTGAATAGTTTCTGGTTTGACGAGAACACTTACATTTGCGGAGATGAGTGGCAGAGACCGTGGACAACAGTGGATGCATCATTTGTGGCTACAATGAATGAATGAATGAATTAAATTGGATTTTCATGTCAAATCGCCAGTTGGAAATCCATCCCTTATGGGATTATTTGACACAAACAAACATTACAAGAATTGACTGTGATAATTCTTCTTCTGGTGTTCTCTGCAGTGTGCATCGCATAAAGAATGCAAAAAAATAAATAAATAAAAATAAATAAAATGAAAATCGTAGTAAATAAGGTTATCCTAACAATTACAGTGCTTTCGGAAAGTATTCAGACCCCTTGACTTTTTCCACGTTTTGTTACGTTACAGCCTTATTCTATTTTTATTTTTTATTTTTTCCCCTCATGTAGGCTGTCATTGTAAATAAGATTTTTTCTTAACTGACATGCCTAGTTAAATTAAGGTTAAATAAAAAAATCTACACACAATACCCCATAATGACAAAGCAAAAATATATATTTTTAAATGTTTGCAAATGTATAAAGAATTCCATATAACATTAACATAAGTATTCAGAGCCTTTAGTCAGTACTTTGTTGAAGCACCTTTGGCAGTGATAACAGCCTCGAGTCTTCTTGGGCATGATGCTACAAGCTTGGCACACCTGTATTTGGGGAGTTTCTCCCATTCTTCTCTGCAGATCCTCTGAAGCTCTGTCAGGTTGGATGGGGAGCGTTGCTGCACAGCTATTTTCAGTTCTCTCCAGAGACGTTAGATCGGGTTCAAGTCCGGGCTCTGGCTGGGCCACTCAAGGACATTCAGAGACTTCTCCTGAAGCCACTCCTGCGTTGTCTTGGCTGTGTGCTTAGGGTTGTTGTCCTGTTGGAAGGTGAACCTTCACCCCAGTCTGAGGTCCTGAGCGCTCTGGAGCAGGTTTTCATCAAGGATCTCTCTGTACTTTGCTCTGTTCATCTTTACCTCAAACCTGACAAGTCTCCCAGGCCCTGCCACTGAAAAACACCCCCACAGCATGATGCTGCCACAACAATGCTTCACCTTAGTGATGGTGTCAGGTTTCCTCCAGACGTGACACTTGGCATTCAGGCCAAGGAATTCAATGTTGGTTTCATCAGACCAGAGAATCTTGTTTCTCATGGTCTGAGTGTTTAGAGGCCTTTTGGCAAACCAAGCGGGATGACGTGCCTTTTACTGAGGAGTGGATTCCGTCTGGCCTCTCTACCATAAAGACCTGATTGGTGGAGTGCTGCAGAGATAGTTGTCCTTCTGGAAGGTTCTACCATCTCCACAGAGGAACTCTGGAGCTCTGTCGGAGTGACCATTGGGTGCTTGGTCACCTCCCTGAAAAAGGCTCTTCTCCCTCGATTGCTCAGTTTGGCCGCGCGGCCATCTCTAGGAACAGTCTTGGTGGTTCCAAACTTCTTACATTTAAGAATGATGTAGGCCACTGTGTTCTTTGGAACCTTAAATGCTGCAGACATTTTATTGTACCCTTCCTCAGATCTGTGCCTTGACACAATCCTGACTCGGAGCTCTACGGATAATTCCTTCATTCACATGGCTTGGTTTTTGCTCTGACATGCACTGTCAACTGTGGGACCTTATACAGACAGGTGTGTGCCATGTCCAATCAATTGAATTTACCACAGGTGGAGTCCAATGAAGTTGTAGAAACATCTCAAGGATGATCAATGGAAACAGGATGCACCTGAGCTCAAGTTCAAATCTCATAGCAAATGGTCTGAATACTTATGTAAATAAGGTTTCTGTTTTTTTGTATTGTATAAATGTGCAAAAATGTCCAAAAACCTGTTTTCGCATTGTCATTGTCGGTATTGTGTGTAGATTGATGAGGAATCAAATGTATTTAATACATTTTAGAATAAGGCTGTTACGTAACAAAATGTGGAAAAAGTCAAGGAGTCTGAGTACCTTCCGAATGCACTGTACATACTGTTCATACACTACAGATAAATAAATACAGAAAAATGAAACCGAAGGCATTTGAACCCAGTCTGGCACAAAGAGAAGATTCATGTGGTAGACGAGCCTACTCACAATCAATATACACACGTACCATTTACCACATAGAAGCTAAATCTTTTATAATTGAATTATAGGTAGCCCTTTTTCTTTTATTCCAGGCTTCATCTAAATTTTCCGCAAATGGAAATACACAATGGACAAAAAAACATTTCAGTTTTTCCACATTGCTCAGCTACACAATGCCTCATAGGCCTAATAACAATCGCAGAATGTCATTACAATACACGTAGGTGTTTTGTAACAGATGTCTCTTTCCATTCATCAAATTACAGATGCACAGTGCACTGTTGGGCTTTGGATGCTGGAATTATTTTGTGAGTAGACGAGCGTGCTCGTGTTGCCTACTAGAGTGCATTTTTGCAGTGATTGTTTGACAATCAGATGAAAACATCCTGACTGGTTGTGTTTATGCCACTATCTGTAAGGTCTCTCAGTCTAGCAGTCTAGCAGATTCAACCATAAAGACCGGGGAGGTTTTCCAATGCCTCGCAAAGAAGGGTACCTATTGGTCGAAAAAAGCAGACTTATATCCCTTTAAGCATGGTGAAGTTATTAATTACACTTTGGATGATGTATCAATACACCCAGTTACTACAAAGATATAGGCATACTTCCTAACTCATCGCCGGAGAGGAAGGAATCCACTCGGGGATTTTACCATGCGGCCAAGGGTGGCTTTAAAACATTTACAGAGTTGAATGGCTGTGGTAGGAGAAAACTGAGGATGGATCAACAACATTGTAGTTACTCCACAATACTAACCTTTCAGAGTGAAAAGAATAAAGCTTGTACATAATAATCATTTTTCCAAAACATGCATCCTGTTTGCAATAAGGCATTAAAGTAAAACTGCAAATAAATGAACTTCATGTCCTGAATACACAGTGTTATGTTTGGGGCAAATCCAACACACCACATCACTGAGTACCACTCGTCATATATTTTTTAAGAAACGGAATAGAGCTAAGCACAGACAAAATCCTAGGAAAACCTGGGTCAGTCTGCTCTCCAACAGCCACTGGGAGACAAATTCACCTTTCAGTAGGACAATATCCTAAAACACAAGGCCAAATCTACACTGGAGTATCTTTCCAAGGCGACATTGAATGTCTCTGAGTGGCCTAGTTACAGTTTTAGCTTAAATCGTTTTGAAAATCTATCGCAAGACTTAAAAATGGCTGTCTAACAATGATCCACAACCAACTTGACAGAGCTTGAATACTTTTCTTAAAGAATAATGTGCGATCCAGGTGTGCAAAGCTCTTAGAGACTTATCCAGAAAGACTCTACCAAGATTCTAACATGTATTGACTCAGGGGGTTGAATACTTATCTAATCAAGATATGTTAGTGTTTTTTTTTAATGATTATTGTTATTTTTTTACAAATATTATATAACTTTCACATTAGAGTATTTTGTGTATATCGTTTAATTAATTAAACATTTAATACATTTTTATCCCGCTTTGTAACACAACAAAATGTGGAAAAAGTCAAGGGGTGTCAATACTTTCTGAAGGCACTGTATATTTACCACCTTCATGGGGCTGTTCCAGAAAGCTGGGTCAATGAGTTAGCCAGCTAACTGTCCAGAATTGCTTCAATAAGGATCGGTGTCCCGCTAGCGGGACAACTTCCGGTTACACTGGGGGGCTCAAAATTCAAATAAATAATCATAAATATTATGGATTTTAAGCTCCTGAGCCCAAATAAGCCAATGTCTTTTTATCCACCAATGGCACTGAATTAAATTAGCTCTGGATGTGGTCTTGTGTTCCGATGCATAAGTAAGCCTTTCACTCTGATTATACCCAAATCTGACAACACAAGGTACATGCAAGTGAACAAGCATCATAGAAGATTTGTAATTCTCTCGCTCCCACCCGCTCGTCTTCAATCTTAGCCTCCTGTTATTCAAATGTCTCTGCTAGATACAGTACTTGTCAGAAACTCCTATTAAAGTTTGATGAATATTGGAAGGAAGGGAATAGGGAGAAGCTAGTGACAGATGACTAAGAGAGAGGTGCTGTTGTGACAGGTGTCAGGCAGGGGGAGGACATCTCTTTCTATGAGCTAAATGACCATCGCTGGTCGTTCTAATGGTTCCAAGTGGTCATCTCCTGAGGGAGGTTAATAGATGGATTTCCTCCGATGGCTCCATTCACTGTCCCCACCCCTCCGCTTGTCTCCCCGGTGATGCCAAAAAAAGTGCCACATCCTCCTCACTGTGAATTTACGACTTGTTTAAATTGTGCTGCTTTCCAAAGGGGCCTGCCGAGCCCAGGAGTGGAGTAATTGTTAGTATAGAGGTAGTCATAAATCCCCAAAATATATTTCTACCTCCCCTCCTCATTATCTATTAATACCGCTGTGCTCTTGCTGCAGAGTTCCTGAGATTTGCCAGAACTGTAGGCTATACAGTCTTCCTTCCTCCCCAAAGACTGAGACCTGTCTTCTTCTGAAAGATGCGAGGTGAAAAGACATCTCTTCAATGCTGTGATTGATTTCCTCATTCCTCCATGGTCTGTTGCAGGCAGCTACAGGCACTTGACAGCCACGATGGAGGAAATGCTCTCTAATTGAGCCGAGTGCTTGGAGCGAAGGAGCGCGGGATGCTACAGGCACTAAAAAACCCACACAATTAGGAACTACTAATGACATGGCGAATCGGCCATTATTCCTCCCAATAACCCAGAGAGGTTTCTACATTTACTGTAGCATCGCTAAACAACAGTACATGAGTAACACACTTTAGGCTATACAAGTTGAGGAAGGGTAGTGGCAGCATCATGCTGTGGAAGACTAGTCAGGATCGAGGGAAAGATGAACGGAGCTAAGTACTGAGAGATCCTTGATGAAAACCTGCTCCAGAGCACTCAGACTGGGGCAAAGGTTCACCTTCCAACAGGACAACGACCCTAAGCACACAGCCAAAACAGCGCAGTAGAGGCTTCGAGACAAGTCTCTGAATGTCCTTGAGTGGCCCAGCCAGAGCCTGGACTTGAACCCCATCGAACATCTCTGGAGAGACCTGAAAATAGCTGTGCAGCATCGCTTCCCATCCAACCTGACAGAGCTTAAGAGGAGCTGCAGAGAATAATGGGAGAAACTCCCCAAATACAGGTGTGCCAAGCCTGTAGCGACATACCCAAGAGGACTCAAGGTTGTAATCGCTGGCAAAGGTGCTTCAACAAAATACTGAGTAAAGGGTCTGAATACTTACTGTATTGTATGTAAATGTCATATTTCAGTTTTTTTTGTTGAATATATTTTCAAAAATGTTTAAAAGCCTGTTTTTTCTTTGCCATTATAGGCTATTGTGTGTAGATTGTGTAGAACAATTTAATCAATTGTAGAATAAGGCTGTAATGTAACAAAATGTGGGAAAAGTCAAGGGGTCTGAATACTTTATGAATGCACTGTGTTGTACATAGGCTGGTCATCTAGGTTTGTACCTGTAGCCTTTCCATCACCATGAAGAAAAAAAATGACCAATACAGTAATTAAGTACATTGAGACATCAAGTGGTTTGTGATGATCTGGCTCAGTTGGTTGAGCATGGCACTTGCAACGCTTAGGCTTGTGTGGTTGATTTCCACGGGGGACCAATATGAGAATGTATGCATTCACTACTGTAAATTGTTCTGGATGAGAGCGTCTACTAAAGTGTAAAAATAATTAATAGACCGTTTCAGTTTTCACATAGCAATAAGTTGCATTTGCAAAGTATTTCAAGAAACTGGAAAACATATACTGTATACAGCAAGTATTTTTATATTCCACAAGTTAACAGATTAAGTGTTTTGTACAGATAATTATCAAACTCAAGTTACAAATGCTGGTAAACACTGAAATACAAATGCATTTAGTTTACATTTTTTCACAAAAGTAGTACAGTGGGCCCTTACTAGTTCTGTATTAGCGGACCATATAGACGTCTTCAGCAGGGGCAATGTTTTTTTTTGCTCTGCATCGCACCCCTGTCGGCGGCAGCAGTGCAGCACCCCCACCCCCAAATGACTTCCTGCGGCTATGGCCGAGTGTGTTTACATTCTGTTTTGCTGAATCCTCCCCTGAGACTGCTAAAATATAACTATTCCTTCTCCAGTAGTTGTTACATTTCTTTGACACAATGCAGTGAAATTAGGGGAGTGTTAATACTGGGACGGTGGGACTGTCACATGAAATGAAGTGTTTGGAGCGGCTGGTTTGTTTTGTTACATTCACTTGAAAAGTAAACCGTGCCACTAAGCCTTCGAATAAGTCTCTCTCTCTCGCTCTCTCTCTCTCTCTTCTCAGAACCAGGATTCAGAGGAAGTCCTCTATGACAGCCAGCTAGGTGAGTCTCATTGATTATTCTCCATGCATCATGCAGCCAGAGGCTAACCAGAAGCAGGCCGAAATTAGCCAGAAGCTAGCCGGAAGCTACCCAGAAGCTAACTAGAAGCTAGCCAGTAGCTGATCTGAAGTTGCCCAGAAGTTAGCCGGTTTGCTGGCTAGCGTTGGTGTTTCAGCTGCCCACGTTTTGTGGTCTTCAGCTATTCCTTTAGCTCGATAATCTATCGGCACTTTTGTGCAACGCGACTCGGACCGGAGCATACCGGGCCTATTTTTCTCAGTGTCCCCGGATTTCAGCCGCAGGCTCTGGACGTTTGCACCTTGATTTCGCAGCTAGCTAGCTGCAAACCGTGTGACTATTGGCTTACGTCGATCCCGGAGCAAACTTAAATTATTCCGGAGCTAGCCAGCTGAGGAGTTCCATCAGCCATTCCTGGGCTACAGTCACCTATCCGGACCCGTTTTGTTGTTGTTGTTGTTGTTGCTGCAGATGCGGAGCCCCATCGGGCCTTCACGACTGACTGACGACATTATCTGCCCGAGGGAGTTATCCAACTGGCACCTCCGTCGCAACGTTACCTGAGCGCTCATCTGGGGCCCGCTAATCGTTAGCTGTCTTATCGGCTGCTATCTGAATAAGTATATTGAACAATTTTTTCTTGGGTCACTATATCTATTTTGCCAATTGGATTGGTCCCCTCTACCACACGGAACCCCACTAATCTACCGACGGAAACGCACGAGGTGTCTAAAAATAGACTTCCATCCTATGCTATCTTGCCACCGATAGCCATCTACCCGGCCAGCTGTCTGGATCGCCGTGACCCCAACCAACCTCTACTCACTGGACCCTTATAATCACTCGGCTAAGCATGCCTCTCCTTAATGTAAATATGCCTTGTCCATTGCTGTTCTGGTTAGTGTTTATTGGCTTATTTCATTGTAGAGCCTCTAGCCCTGTTCACTATACCATATCCAACCTTTCAGTTCCACCACCCACATATGCGATGACATCACCTGGTTTCAATGATGTTTCTAGAGACAATATCTCTCTCATCATCACTCAATACCTAGGTTTACCTCCACTGTATTCACATCCTGCCATACCTTTGTCTGTACATTATTCCTTGAAGCTATTTCATCGCCCCCAGAAACTTCCTTTTACTCTCTGTTCTAGACGTTCTAGACGACCAATTCTCATAGCTTTTAGCCGTACCCTTATCCTACTCCTCCTCTGTTCCTCTGGTGATGTAGAGGTGAACCCAGGCCCTGCAGTACCTAGCTCCACTCCTATTCCCCAGGCGCTCACTTTTGATGACTTCTGTAACCGTAATAGCCTTGGTTTCATGCATGTTAACATTAGAAGCCTCCTCCCTAAGTTTGTTTTGTTCACTGCTTTAGCACACTCTGCCAACCCGGATGTTTTAGCCGTGTCTGAATCCTGGCTTAGGAAGACCACCAAAAATTCTGACATTTTCATCCCTAATTACAACATTTTCAGACAAGATAGAACGGCCAAAGGGGGCGGTGTTGCAATCTACTGCAAAGATTGCCCGCAGAGTTCTGTTTTACTATCCAGGTCTGTTCCCAAACAATTTGAACTTCTACTTTTAAAAACCCACCTCTCTAAAAACAAGTCTCTCACCGTTGCCGCCTGCTATAGACCACCCTCTGCCCCCAGCTGTGCTCTGGACACCATATGTGAACTGATTGCCCCCCATCTATCTTCAGAGCTCGTGCTGCTAGGCGACCTAAATTGGAACATGCTTAACACCCCAGCCATCCTACAATCTAAGCTTGATGCCCTCAATCTCACACAAATTATCAATGAACCTACCAGGTACCACCCCAATTCCGTAAACACGGGCACCCTCATAGATATCATCCTAACCAACTTGCCCTCCAAATACACCTCTGCTGTTTTCAACCAAGATCTCAGCGATCACTGCCTCATTGCCTGCATCCGTAATGGGTCAGCGGTCAAACGACCTCCACTCATCACTGTCAAACGCTCCCTGAAACACTTCAGCGAGCAGGCCTTTCTAATCGACCTGGCCGGGGTATCCTGGAAGGATATTGATCTCATCCCGTCAGTAGAGGATGCATGGATATTTAAAAAAAATGCCTTCCTCACCATCTTGAATAAGCATGCCCCATTCAAGAAATTTAGAACCAGGAACAGATATAGCCCTTGGTTCTCTCCTGACATGACTGCCCTTAACCAACAGAAAAACATCCTATGGCATTCTGCATTAGCATCGAACAGCCCCCGTGATATGCAACTTTTCAGGGAAGCTAGGAACCAATATACACAGGCAGTTAGAAAAGCCAAGGCTAGCTTTTTCAAGCAGAAATTTGCTTCCTGCAACACAAACTCAAAAAAGTTCTGGGACACTGTAAAGTCCATGGAGAATAAGAACACCTCCTCCCAGCTTCCAACTGCACTGAAGATAGGAAACACTGTCACCACCGACAAATCCACTATAATTGAGAATTTCAATAAGCATTTTTCTACGGCTGGTCATGCTTTCCACCTGGCTACCCCTACCCTGGTCAACAGCACTGCACCCCCCACAGCAATTCGCCCAAGCCTTCCCCATTTCTCTTTCTCCCAAATACAGTCAGCTGATGTTCTGAAAGAGCTGCAAAATCTGGACCCTTACAAATCAGCCGGGCTAGATAATCTGGACCCTTTCTTTCTAAAACTATCTGCTGAAATTGTTGCCACCCCTATTACTAACCTTTTCAACCTCTCTTTCGTGTCGTCTGAGATTCCCAAAGATTGGAAAGCAGCTGCGGTTATCCCCCTCTTCAAAGGGGGGGACACTCTTGACCCAAACAGCTACAGACCCATATCTATCCTACCCTGCCTTTCTAAGGTCTTCGAAAGCCAAGTTAACAAACAGATTACCGACCATTTCGAATCCCACCATACCTTCTCCCCTATGCAATCTGGTTTCAGAGCTGGTCATGGGTGCACCTCAGCCGCGCTCAAGGTCCTAAATGATATCTTAACCCCCATCGATAGGAAACAATACTGTGCAGCCGTATTCATTGACCTGGCCAAGGCTTTTGACTCTGTCAATCACCACATCCTCATCGGCAGACTAGACAGCCTTGGTTTCTCTAATGATTGCCTCGCCTGGTTCACCAACTACTTCTCTGATCGAGTTCAGTGTGTCAAATCGGAGGGTCTGTTGTCCGGGCCTCTGGCAGTCTCTATGGGGGTGCCACAGGGTTCAATTCTTGGACCGACTCTCTTCTCTGTATACATCAATGATGTCGCTCTTGCTGCTGGTGAGTCTCTGATCCACCTCTACGCAGACGACACTATTCTGTATACTTCTGGCCCTTCTTTTGACACTGTGTTAACAACCCTCCAGGCGAGCTTCAATGCCATACAACTCTCCTTCCGTGGCCTCCAATTGCTCTTAAATACAAGTAAAACTAAATGCATGCTCTTCAACCGATCGCTGCCTGCACCTGCCCGCCTGTCCAACATCACTACTCTAGACGGCTTTGACTTAGAATATGTGGACAACTACAAATACCTAGGTGTCTGGTTAGACTGTAAACTCTCCTTCCAGACTCACATCAAACATCTCCAATCCAAAGTTAAATCTAGAATTGGCTTCCTATTCCTCAACAAAGCATCCTTCACTCATGCTGTCAAACATACCCTTATAAAACTGACCATCCTACCAATCCTCGACTTCGGTGATGTCATTTACAAAATAGCCTCCAATACCCTACTCAATAAATTGGATGCAGTCTATCACAGTGCCATCCGTTTTGTCACCAAAGCCCCTTACACTACCCACCACTGCGACCTGTACACTCTCGTTGGCTGGCCCTCGCTTCATACTCGTCGCCAAACCCACTGGCTCCAGGTCATCTACAAGACCCTGCTAGGTAAAGTCCCCCCTTATCTCAGCTCGCTGGTCACCATAGCAGCACCTACCTGTAGCACGCGCTCCAGCAGGTATATCTCTCTGGTCACCCGCAAAACCAATTCTTCCTTTGGCCGCCTCTCCTTCCAGTTCTCTGCTGCCAATGACTGGAACGAACTACAAAAATCTCTGAAACTGGAAACACTTATCTCCCTCACTAGCTTTAAGCACCAGCTGTCAGAGCAGCTCATAGATTACTGCACCTGTACATAGCCCATCTATAATTTAGCCCAAACAACTACCTCTTTATCTACTGTATTCATTTATTTATTTTTGCTCCTTTGCACCCCATTATTTCCATCTCTACTTTGCACTTTCTTCCACTGCAAACCAACCATTCCAGTGTTTTTTTTTTACTTGCAATATTGTATTTACTTCGCCACCATGGCCTTTTTATATTTTTATTTATTTTTATATATATTTTGTTTGCCTTCACCTCCCTTATCTCACCTCACTTGCTAACATTGTATATAGACTTATTTTTCACTGTATTATTGACTGTATGTTTGTTCTACTCCATGTGTAACTATGTGTTGTTGTATGTATCGAACTGCTTTGCTTTATCTTGGCCAGGTCGCAATTGTAAATGAGAACATGTTCTCAATTTGCCTACCTGGTTAAATAAAGGTGAAATAAAATAAATAAAATAAATGCGTCCAGAAATGGTTCAATAGAAAGGACCACTTTTAAAGGTCCAGAAAGTAGGACTTTATTCAGCTGTTTGCTAATCTAATCTTCTGAAATGTCTCACTTGATTAAACAAATATTGCAGACCGTATGATTGCACTGTACAATACCCTCTTACTTGTTATACGAGAATGTACAAAACAAAATTGAAACAACGGAACTGCCCACTTCCTGATTTGAGGATCGCATAAATATGTCACAGAACAGACATTGCTTTCTGTGACGGTTCAATAAAACAAACATATTTGCAGAAATGCTCGGCCTGAACTTCTTTGCAAAATGTACATAGTGCTTGTTTAACGAGTACTTTCACATGCGCACAACTAATTTGATATTAAACTGATTATGGCAGTAGGCCGAGTATGAAGATGTTAATGTTAACACCTTGCTCTGCTTGTCTTAATCGGCGTAAGGTCAAAATCGAAGGTTATCTGAGCAG
Organism: Salvelinus fontinalis; assembly: GCF_029448725.1. NCBI lineage: Eukaryota > Metazoa > Chordata > Actinopteri > Salmoniformes > Salmonidae > Salvelinus > Salvelinus fontinalis. The sequence goes on from NW_026600260.1 coordinate 385,073, forward strand.
TCTTTCGAATGATTAGAACATGTGCTTAATCGGCGTTCCAGTTGTGTATTTGACATGCGCATGTGCCAGCACCGGTAGCGCAAGCCTCCCTCTTACAATGCATTCGGAAAGTATTCAGACCCATTCACTTTTCCCACATTTTGTTACGTTACAGCCTTATTCTAAAATGGGTTACATTTAAAACAATTCTCATAAATCTACACATAATGACTAAGAAAAACAGGTTTGTATAATTTGGTCAATTATATTAGAAATAAATACATTATTTACATAAGTATTCAGACCCTTTGCTAAGAGACTTGAAATCGAGCTCAGGTGCCTCCTGTTTTACCATTGATCATCCTTGAGATGTTTCTACAACTTGATTGGACATGATTTGAAAAGGCACACACCTGTTTATATATGTCTAAATAATCCCACAGTTGACAGTGCATGTCAGAGCAAAACAAGCCATGAGGTCGAAGGAATTGTCCGTAGAGCACCCGAGACAGGATTGTGTCGATAGTACAGATCTGGGGAAAGGTACCAAAAATTGTCTGCAGCATTGAATGTCCCCAAGAACACAGTGGCCTATTCCATAGCCGCAGACAGAACAGTTGAAACTGGAGCAGTAGCATGACCAGGTGTACTGGGGAGAGCAAGGAGTCATCAGGCCAGGTAGTCCTGAGGTGTGGTCCTAGGGCTCAGGTCCTCTGAGAGAAAGAGAGAGAGAATTAGAGGGAGCATACTTAAATTCACACAGGACACTGGATAAGACAGGAGAAATACTCCAGATATAACAGACTGACCCTAGCCCCCCGACACATAAAGTATTGCAGCATCTAATGTCCATTGCTCGTGTTTCTTGGCCCAGGCAAGTCTCTTCATCTTATTGGTGTCCTTTAGTAGTGGTTTCTTTGCAGCAATTCAACCATGAAGGCCTGATTCACGCAGTCTCGTCTGAACAGTTGATGTTGAGATGTGTCTGTTATTTGAACTCTGTGAGGCATTTATTTGGGCTTAAATCTGAGGTGCAGTTAACTCTAATGAATTTAGCAGAGGTAACTCTGGGTCTTCCTTTCCTGTGGCGGTCCTCATGAGAGCCAGTTTCATCGTAGTACTTGATGGTTTTTGCGACTGCACTTGAAGAAACTTTCAAAGTTTTTGAAATGTTCTGCTTTGACTGACCTTCACGTCTTAAAGTAATGATGGACTGTCATTTCTCTTTGCTTATTTAAGCTGTACATACCATAATATGGATTTAGTCTTTTACCAAATCTTCTGTATACCCCCCTACACAACTGATTGGCTCAACCGAATTAAGAAGGAAAGAAATTCCGCAAATTTAACTTTTAACAAGGCACACCTGTTAACTTCTTATGGCTGCAATCCCGTTAACGGGATGATATGACAACAGCCAATGAAAGTGCAGGGAAGTCACCGCAAAGTGTCCGATTTCAAATAGGCGTTTACAGCGAAAGCACCACAAACGATTATGTTAGGTCACCCCAAAATGACAGAAAAACAGCAATTTTTCAGCCAAAGACAGGAGTCACAAAAAGCAGAAATAGAGATAAAATGAATCACTAACCTTTGATGATCTTAATCAGATGACACTCATAGGACTTCATGTTACACAATACATATATGTTTTGTTCGATTAAGTTAATTTTTATATCCAAAATCCTCCATTTACATTGCCGCCACGTTCAGAAATGCCTCCAAAATATCCGGAGAAATTACAGAGAGCCACGTCGAATAACATAAATACTCATCATAAACTTTGAGGAAAGATACATGTTTTACATAGAATTAAAGATACACTTCTTCTTAATGCAACCGCTGTGTCAGATTTCAAAAAAACTTTACGGAAAAAGCAAACCTTGCAATAATCTGAGACGGCGCTCAGAAAAAAATAAATAATTATCCGCCATGTTGGAGTCAACAGAAATCAGAAATAACATTATAAATATTCCCTTGCCTTTGATGATCTTCATCAGAATGCACTCCCAGGAATCCTAGTTCCACAATAAATGTTTGTTTTGTTCAATAATGTCCATTATTTATGTCCAAGTAGCTACTTTTGTTAGCGCGTTTAGTACACAAATCCAAACGCTCATGCAGGTCCAGCCGAACGTCGGACGAAAACTTCAAAAAGTTATATTACAGGTCGAAGAAACCTGTCAAACTAAGTATAGAATCACTCTTTAGGATGTTGTTATCATAAATATTCAATAACGTTCCAACCGGAGAATTCCTTTGTCTGTAGAGAAGCAATGGAACGTTGCTATCATGTGAAATGCGCCTGACCAGGACCTGGCTCTCTGCCAGACCACAGACTCAAACAGCTCCCATCCGGCTCCACATCACAGTAAAAGCCTCATTCAAGGTTCTACAGACTGTTGACATTTAGTGGAAACCGTAGGAAGTGCAAACAGATCCATATCCCATTGTGTATTCAATAGGGGCTGGGTTGAAAATCTACCAACCTCAGATTTCCCGCTTCCTGTTTGGATTTCTTCTCAGGTTTGTGCCTGCCATATGAGTTCTGTTATACTCACAGGCATCATTCAAACAGTTTTAGAAACTTCAGAGTGTTTTCTATCCAATACTAATAATAATATGCATATATTAGCAACTGGGACTGAGGAGTAGGCCGTTTACTCTGGGCACCTTTCATCCAAGCTACTCAATACTGCCCCTGCAGCCATAAGAAGTTAATTGAAATGCATTCCAGGTGTCTACCTCATGAAGCTGGTTGAGAATGCCAAGGGTGGCTACTTTGAAGAATCTCAAATATATTTTCATTTGTTTACATTTTTTTGTTTACTACATGATTCCATATATGATATTTCATAGTTTTGATGTCTTTGATGTCATGACAATGTAGAGAATAGTAAAAATAAAGAAAAACCCTTGAATGAGTAGCTGTGTCCAAACTTTTGACTGGTACTCTATGTACAATTTTAGTTGTTTAGTTTTAATAAATTAACCGTTTTTTGCTTAGTCATTATGCGGTATTGTGTGTGGATTTATGTACCTTGAATAAATACACGGGACAATACCCGAAAACGCAAATGCACAATGATACAACACGGGACGAGACCCACAATCATCTGCACAACACAAGCGGCACGAAGCCAAAACAACAAGGCACAGGTACTCACACGACCAACAGACATTGGAACAATAATCAACAGCCCAATGGTGAACCAAAGGGCACATTTATACAAATATAAATCAGTGAGGAAATGGGGACCAGGTGTGTGTATTGACACAGTTCAGTTCCTGTGTCAATACGTAGACCTCCACAACTGGTGCATGGAAAGAGCAACAGTACCGGAGGGATCCGTGACAAGGGGTCTGAATACTTTCCGAATGTATGTGCGAGTGAGTTCGGAAAAACTGAAAGTATGCATCTTAGACATTGTTTTTGCATACAAATAGAAAACACTTGGCCAAAGTAACATGGTCACTGTAGTAGAACATTTTATTTTGATCAGCAATTTTCTGCATTTATCAAAAGTCCCATCAGGTAGCCTGATTTCAGATGTCTCGATGTAAACAGACTTATGAGGGAAATCGTTCTTCTTGCTAAGCATGTAAATGTTTTGAACAAACTATTATTATATCATTCGGACTATCCACACTCACATTATTTTGTGCATGTAACCGTGCTTAATGAGTCAATGTACTATTGTCTGAAAGTCATTGATCTGTCAAATCAATTAATACCAACGCCAGCACCAGCTCCGTGCGAGTGTTTTGATTTTAAACAAGCACAGTCCTTCAGAGAGAGTTGTATGGTATCCGTGTTTTGGCCAATATTAATTCACGTGGGTCACAATTTCTAGTGCGATATGTGTTTTATATTCAGCTGCATCAGCACTAATGAGGGTAATCCAGCATGAGATGCACTGAAATTAACAAATCACTGAGGCTTTACACTGACATATCACAACAGTCTCAGTGTTTACATTTAGACGAGCAAGAGAAGGCCTTGTTCTATACTACTACGCTCCCTTATTCTCTGTCACTGTTAAACGAGGGTTTTTTGAGAGACATCCTGTTGTCTCGTAGATATTAAATCCCCTCCCATACAGTATGGAGGAGACATCTTGTGAATGGTCGTAATGATACTGTTTGATGTTAAAGGAATTCCTGTCTTATTGAAGGAGGATACCGTGGCGTGGAAAGTTAACCCTGGGAAGTTAAATGAACCCAATACAGCTTTGCACTTGTTCGCTATTCAATGGACTTCTCTTCTTCTTAATTTGATGGCAGCAGACATTTCATAAGTAGAGCGAATGGAGGGATCTGATGTTTGCCTTTCATGCTTGAGAGCTCTAATACAATTGCAGAGTGCTCCCATCGAGGGAAGGGCTCCAGGAAGCCGCCAAGGAGTTTTGGAGGGGAAACTCGAGACCTCTGCTGGCTTGCTCAATCAACTGGGTCAAGGCGGAAACAAAAGCAGACGAAAGCAAGTTTATAATGCCCTCATTTGGCACCTTAGCTGAGCGGAAACGCACACAGACACTGTTATCTGAGCAAACCGAGCTATCTGGCACTGCCATTGTAATTTGCTCTGTCACACCAGGGAGGCTAAGCTAGTCTGAAAGCGCAGGATATTGTTTGTGGGGTTGGAATTCGAAAAACTGTTAAATGAAAGCATGTGCATCAGGCTTGGACTCTCTGAACTTACTGGCCTATTTACTTTTGAGCATGTGTGGGTATCCAATTGGAAAACATTGGACAGAGATCAAGAAGACATTGTGTGGCAGCAACAGTTCTGAGTTCTTCAGAAGGCGCAGCGGAGGCTGAGTGTGCACCGAGGGGCAGACCTCAATGAGAGTGTACAGAATGTGTGTTATACGGGCATCTACACCCTGTACGGTACACTTTCTTCCAAAACCCGCCACCCTCCTCTCCTAGTTGCATCTGCCTCCTCGTCTGCTTAAAATCAATGCAGTGAACTCTTGTCCCTGCCCAGTTCCACTCAACAGATGGTGGGGATGCAAATCATACACAATCAATATGGAAGCTCCTTAGAACTCTCGAACCACGTTGTCATCCCGTTATTCTGTTCATGTCAGCCATTGGATGTATTTTAGTCACAGTTGTCCTCTTGTGTGTGAGATTTACAGATGTTACATGTACAAAAGGAGCACTCATTTTTTTCATGTTCCTTCGACCCGGATAGGGTTCATACATTACAGAATACCTTTATTAGAGTGTCCTTCACCCTCCACCCTGTAGCCTAGCGGAGCGTTGGGCCAGTACCCAAAATGTCGCTGGTCCGAATCCTTGAACCGACCAGGTGAAAAATGTATCTGTGCCCTTGAGCAAGGCACATAACACTAATTGCTCTTTTAAGTTGCTCTGGATAAGAGCATCTGCTAAATGACTAAAATGTAAATGTAAAATGTAAGGAAAAAGGGGCCAGAGATGTACTCATAAAATTGCAATTAGCCTACGAGTTGTGTGACTGACTGTGGACCAAACCATTGCGATTGTAAATGTGATTATGGCCCTGAAGATAATTAGGCTAGGCTAACCCTGGGGAGAACTATCTATTGTTCTTCGTTACATTGGCCTTATATGCATGCTACTGTATGGCAGGGAGCCAGCCCATGATGAGAGATCTCCTCCATGATGTCCTCCTAGGAGGCCCCCTTACAAGTTGCTGACAGAAACCATACTGTAGCCAAAAGCTCTCCTCTAAAATATGTAGCAGCTTATGATAGTCGAACATGTTTCAACACACTATACATCAGAGCTACTGTGGGAGTACTTGTCAAAAGTGCTCGGCTGTGTGTGTGCCTCTAGAGAGGAAAAATCATACAAAGCAAATCTCGCCTCTTGCCACTCTTGTCTTCCAACTCGGTTTGTCTTCCGTTTTTCTCCTGAACTTGTCTGACCTGCTCTTTATTTCTTAGATCAAGACAGCACCGATGACTCCCACCAAACACAAAATCTTAAAAACAATATCCCACACTAGTTTCTCTCTCTCTCTCTCTAAAAATGCAGAAGCATGCTGTGTCGGTACTAAGTGGTGATGATGATGATGATGTCGACTTCATCCACAGTTCTCTTAAAAGGCGTTGAGGTTTAAAAGCAGATGATGGGAGTGAGTATTCGGAATCTGTTAAAACTAAATAGCCTCTGGGTCCTTAATTATTAATGCAAAGTAGGGGGTTTAAAGCTGCCTTCAACACTAATTTGCTGAGTTTTCCACAGAGACCTGGACTGCAGCATTTATAATGAGTGTGATTGAAGTAGGCGTACAGACCCCTCTGCGAACTTCAGGTGTTGAGTCTGGCTGGCTCTCTTTCTGAGAGTGGTAATAAGGTCATTCTCTATTTCTCTCTGTCCCCCAGCTCCCTATCTCCCCCCTCTCCAAATCACGGAGAGATATTTATGACACTGACCTTTTCCACTGAAAGTTAAACACACTGCGCTTCTATTGATCCCTGCACCGGGCAATTAAAACTCAGTATGAGAGGAAATCGTTTGCACTTGCTATATGACACATGGGCTGGTGGCCTGCCGAAACGGCCCTCGGTAGAATATAAATTCTCTCCATCCGACTGAATCGAACCCTCAGTGGGGCTGAAAGTTGGCCATATTGAATATGTACCTTGATTGTGGCGCTATCTGGCATAGTCGACACGCTTTAGAAGCTCAATGCTCTCCTGTGTGCCCCATCTCTTAGGAGCTCCCAATTGGATCCCTAGCAAGAGAGAGAGAGAGAAACATGAAGTGAGTTTTTATGGAGAGATGGATAATTCCGGAGCAGGATAATTCCAAAGTGTCTTGTCTGGGGGAGCCCAATGATGCGAGCCATCGGAGCGCGGAAGCTTCCTACACAGACCCAATCAGCGTCGGCGGTGAGGACGCTGGGCCCGCCGCTTATGGAAATGAGCTATTGACATCTCTCTGCGCTGATGGCTACAATAGAGAGCTCTGCATCTGTAATGACACATTCTTTGTTCACAACACGCTAATGGCCTCACCGCTGGAGGTAGATCTCCGTCTTTCTCAACAGAAGCCGAATTTTATTTGTCAAAGTAATCGCTGTCATTGAAATTGCACAATTGATCTGCCTTGATCTTTCCCATTCTCTGTATTGTCTATGCTTTGTGCAGTCACCATTTTCTGGCAGGCTAAACCGCTATAGCTGTAACACAGTTAGTCATACTATTTCATCCTTTTTTATTTTTCCCCCAGGTGTGCTGCTGTGTGTGTTTTTTACCGTGTGGGGGGAGTCAGGCCCTGAGCTGTGTGAAGGGTTAAATGTCAGTAAACTGTAGTGGAACTCACACCTTCTCTGCTCCGTGACACTGATGGGGATGATAGGCACTGCAGGATATCCCAGGGGGGAACGTACTTCTCTTCCCCCGTACCTTCTGCCACCCTCCCTCTCTACCCTCATGCTCCCCTGTCCCCTCACCCCCTGCCATCCTGTCCCTCCGCGTTATCTGATCTTGTGTAAAGTCTACTGATCATCACCACAAACACACTTGGGTTTGCTTTCTGTCTTCTTCTTTCAATCTCTTTCTATTTCTCTCTCACTCACACGAATATCAACTCCAACACACTCCAGTGCCTTTGGTGAGGAGAGAGGGTGAGTGTGTTTTTGCCATTGAGCAGAGAAGATGATAGTGTAGGAAGGCTGGCTCCATGTGATGAGAAATAGTATAAGAATGGAGAGCTCACTCATGTCTCATTCAGGCAATATATCTGAGGGCAGATACTGTCTTTTTATCGATGGACCCTCCCCCCCCCCCCCCCCCCCCGCCCCATGGAATACAGAGCGAGAGGAAGATGAGATAGACAAACGGCAGACTCATATGGTTGCCAGCTCTGTGATCAGACAAAGATCTGGTAAAATAAATAATCTGTTGAATGTGTGTGTGTGTGTGCCTGCACGTCTGTCCGTTTGCGTGCGTCCGTGCAAGCATTTGTGTGTGTGTGTGTTTCTGTCCGTGATTGTCCGTGTGACGGCATGACCAGTGCCAAGGGACACCACTATCTCTCTAGCCATCTTCTCTCCTCTTAAGCATCACTGCACAACCCTCTCAGCCAAAATACATCACAGAACAGAGCGGCAAAATCCACTTCCGTTTGTCATTGAGGCATCTCTCTGTGCTTTGCGATGTCTTCGGCATGGGAGCCGCCATTTCAAATCAACAAATCAGCCGTAATTCGATAAATGTATCGATCACTCACTTCCCCTGGGCCTGCCTGCTGTGGCTGTCGGGGCATTAGAAGAAGAACGTGGAAAAGCATTCGCGACTAAAAGGATAGGACGCGAGGACAAGGTCTGATGGAGATTAGGTTAGAAGGGGAGACTGTACTAGGATTTATCCTTTCCTCCCATCCTGTGTGTCCCAAGTGGCATCCTATTCCCTACTTAGTGCACAACTTTTGACCAGGACCTGTAGAGCTCTGGTCAAAAGTAGTGCACTATGTAGGGAATAGGATGCCATTTGGGGTGCTACATTCCTTTCCGTTGTTTGATGATTAATCGAAACCCATTAGTATGGCACCCGGGACGGTGAATTCACTCTTAATTAGTTTCTTTTTTTACCCCCGGTTTCTCCTCTGCTTTGACATGGGGGGACGTATTATCTACACAATGAGAGATTGGCACGCAGCTTATCTGATGCTCGCACTAGTCACAGGCAGCTGTTGTATTATTGCTGTTCGGTGCAGTATCAGAAGGCTAAGCCGTTGTGGAACGGCATCTAGGGCTTTAGAATACATTACACGAGCATGTGTACACACACACACACACACACACACACACACACACACACACACACACACACACACACACACACACACACACACACACACACACACACACACACACAAAAACAGGCGCAGAGTCAAACAGACACCACACACACTAAGCAGACTCAGGAGAACGGCTTTTAGAGGTGGTGTAAAGGTATGAGAGACAGATTGGCTCTAAGTTGATCTTTCAGAGGAGGGTGGTGTGTATGCGTATATAGGAGAAAGGGGGGGGGGGGAGCCTCTTGATCTATTGGGATTCTGTGATGGGGTGTGGTGAACCAGGGTGGAGAGAGAGGCTGCACACTCAGAGCAACACACACTATGTTAAAAAAACACTGATCCAGTGTTTACCCCCTGCTGATTTCTCAGGCCCTGTGTGAGAATGGGTTCAAGTGTCATCCAGTGTACTCACATCAGCTCTTTCTCCTCCCCCTCTCCCTCCCTCTCTCTTCCCCGTGTCGCTCTGCCACCACCATTAGCCAGAGGAAGATTACAGACCTGTCACTGGCTGCCATGACTTGTTTGTGTTTAAAAAAATCCCCCCCCATGTTACCGTTTGTTAAAAAAGCTTTACATACAAACAAACCTCCCCGTCGGTAATCTTTATGACCACATTCTGTGCAAATACTTAAGCGGCTAATTAAAATGTCCAACGTGGCAATCGGGCTGCCTGCCGTATTTGTTTGACCAGAACCAGAGTATGTGAGTGGAGTTGAGCTATTGGAAATCGCGCTCATCCGCTCATGGAGCGTGCACCGCTCTGGCCCTCCACGTCCTTTCCTTTCTAACCACTCCGCTAAAAACCACTTCGCGCTCACAGGGGAAAAAACGGCCGCTCCAAATTTGATCCATTTATTAAACTCACAATTTAACCAACACCAGTCCATTGACTATCTGCACCCACCCTTTGGTTTTGAACTATTGAAGCCAAACCATATGGATTTGCCCCACCTTCCCTGAATGACGGTTCACCACTACATATAGGCCCAATATAGGCTATATCAATCAATAAAAAATAATTATTTTAGATGCTCCTAACTTTTTAAAGTGGTGAGCACCAGTGGCACCTGCTACCTCTCTAAGCAGTCAGTCAGTACACCTGGCCAAGCCGACTCCTCTCAAGGAAGGGTGCTGGTTTAAAATCCCATGTTCCATCCAGTCAGTCAGTACAGCAGCTGGATGTGGCCTGCTTTCCCAATGTGTGAGTCAACTATGTTTTCACAGTCATCACAAACTTGTCAAAGACAGTTCAGGGGATTGGATGAGGGTCGTTGGGTGTAATTCCATTGAACAGTGTGACGGGTGAAAATTGCACACATTCTTTACTCCATTAATCCTTCAGCCAGGGTGTTCTTCCGTTGGCAAGCGAGAGAGACCGAGAGCGTATGTAATTTACCGTCGTTCCCATGGCCACCGATGTGATTCGTCACACAGGGAAGGCCCCCATCCCGTCATTACTATTCTGTAAATGGATTCCACATGAAGCCCGATTGCATTAGCGGGGCCTGTAATATGGGCCCTATAAAGGTCACAATAATGATATGTAAACGTGTCGCAAGCCGAGGCGGCCCACTTCTCCAAAGAGCGATCGAGGCCGTCAAAGAGATATTGTCGAGCGGCTACAACAGGCTCCCCCCGTTAACCTCAGGCTTGTTACACACTGGAGATACTCAATAATATTTACTAGGCTGCCCATCTTGTTTCTCTGCCTCTGCCACACACAGTGGACAGCTGGGCTTTAGGCTGATTCAGCTATCTGTTGTGTTCTGTCGCTGCATTAGCCAACCCCATCTGACTGATCATCATTTATTGTTCATGTGTGTGCGAGAGTGACATTCATGGTCTTTGTCACTCAGGCCAAATTAAACTTGTATTCATAGGATGGTGATTGTCATGCTAACAGTGGAGGTCAGAGTAAGGTAGTGTTTGTGTGGGACTTTAAGGGAGCCGTTGATTATTCCTGGGATATCTTTCGAAGTGGAATGTGTTGTGTTGGTGTGGCGCTAATTCGCATCCTGTGCTGTGTTCTTCTAACCTAATGTGTGTGCCTGTCTCTCTTATCTGTTCCTGTGCTGGCTGTGTGTTGCAGACCTGCAAGAGATAGTGTTTGTGATCCAGAGCCAGAGTAACTCATTCCACATGAGTTGGGCGAAGAGACAGAGAGCAGACCTGTTACAACAGACTCAGAGCCTCACACAGGTACCACCAGCACCACTTAAAGAAACACACACAGCAAATGTTTTACTCTCCTTTTGGGGAACTACAATTGATTTCCTTTCCATTTTCCCTAACACCTAATTGGAACCCTAATTGGAACCCTAAACCTAACCCCTATGCCTAAAATAGCCTTGTTTTACTACCCTTGTGGGGACTTTTGTGGATTTCCAGTACCCACAAGGATAGTAATACACACACACACACACACACACACACACACACACACACACACACACACACACACACACACACACACACACACACACACACAGACACAGACACAGACACAGACACAGACACACACACACACACTTCAACCATCTCCTCTAAGCAATATGGTTCATGGCTGTTACTTACCTACTTATTCCTCTACGCTCCCTGTGGAGCATATAGCCGTCATATCTGTTGCTCTTTTGGAATCATTAGAGTGGAAAACCATCAGCTTAGTGTAACCGAGTCAAGTTCAACTCTTTACATTTAAATACCACCATCCGTGCCATTGAATTGCTAGCTTTTCGGTGACGCTTCCGGCTGAAGTTTTTCAAGAGGGTGGTCAGCTGTGTTTGCGAGATAGAGGATGCAAGATCAAATAGCAGTGTGGGCTTGTGAGCGAGAAAACTAGACTTTTACATTAATTAAATAGAACCATTGAGAGTGGTTACATTTCTCCAGCCCCATCCCTCAGCTGTTTACCAAAACAGTGATGGGGTGTTTGCTTTGTTGTTGTTTGAACTGCAGATTGTTCCTTTAACACGGTGTTATACAAGCTAATTAACAAGCAGAGTTTCAGCTCTGTACCGATGCTGCAGACAACCAAGGAAATAAATGATATGTCTTTTCACAATAAACTTAATCAGCATCAATTAACCATGAAAGAGGCACCAGTGCAGTCCATGCTCATTGCCACATGGTGTCAGTATTGCTTTTGATTTGAAGGAAACGATCATTGTCTCAGATCGCAGCCCCATCTGAACGGTAGAGAAAACTAGGTACTGGTAGCATAGTGTGTTGTCCAGTAGTGTAATGCAATGAAATACATCACCATGGTTGTCTTTGTTAAACAGACTACATCATATTGTATTCTGTCAGCATCATTCAAAACATTTATTCCAGATCAAAATGATCCTGTGTTGTCTCAATCCTGTTCTCACTTTATTTTAGAAAGATTTTTTTATTTTATTTATTTATTTTACCGTTATTTTACCAGGTAAGTTGACTGAGAACACGTTCTCATTTGCAGCAACGACCTGGGGAATAGTTACAGGGGAGAGGAGGGGGATGAATGAGCCAATTGTAAACTGGGGATTATTAGGTGACCATGATGGTTTGAGGGCCAGATTGGGAATTTAGCCAGGACACCGGGGTTAACACCCCTACTCTTACGATAAGTGCCATGGGATCTTTAATGACCTCAGAGAGTCAGGACACCCGTTTAACGTCCCATCCGAAAGACGGCACCCTACACAGATAGACAGATACACAGATAGAGGAAGACAATATTTAGACCAAATGTCATGGGATGATATAATATTTGTTTTAGCAAATATAATGTGATATGTTACATACTTGATTCTGTTTTGTTTTTAAAACTTTTTATTTCTTTTTTAAATAGGAGGGACTACATCTGAAGGGGGAGCAGAATTTAACACAGTACAGGATCGTTTTGGACTTGAATAAATGTTTAGAAAAACTGTGCCCTGCATTGAACACATTCAGGCCTTCAGTATGTAAATCAGCTGCAGTCCAAGAGAACATCATTTCATTTTTTTAAACCTATCCTGTTCTCAGATGTCCCCCTAGTTAGAACCACCATTACATCCGTCCATTTAGCTGAACCCTGTAACATAGACTAACTCATACATTTGACCGCATATTACAGTTACCTACCAGGGTAACTGGTAGGTTGCCTCTTGCAGGGCTGGTGAAGGATTAGGTCGCTCACCATGTCTTGAAAGCTGTGTGTGTGGGTTCTATTCTGAAGTTATATTTTCAAGATTGTTTTAGCTGGATATTGCATAAGTAATTTAACCCAATCTCTGTTCAAGTTAGTTATTTGTTGAGTGATAACTGTGGTCACTCAATAGCAAACTTCAGAAAACTCAGGTTAACTTGATAAAAAGCAAACGTTAGAGATGCATTTTTCCTTGTATATCTTTGCAAGGTCAGTAGAGCAGAGCTACACCACACCCACGCACGTTAGTTTCTCCTACGCGTCTGGATCTGAGTACCTCCCCGACCCTTCACCGAATGCCAACCCATTCGTGGCCGTCTAATTGGCCCAGAAACCAATGGGTTGGGCCAGAGCCAGAAGACACTTGGGTAAAGAGCCATTGGCTTTGATACTCTGATTGGTTAAAGACGATCCAATCGCTGATGACTTTGTTTTGTACGAAGCCCCTCGTGCCCTTTGTCACCACAAACAACTTCAATGATGGCAGTCTCAGACTTCAGTATGTAGCGAACGTAGCGAACGACAGAGCAGTGGAATAATTTGGTGTGAGTCGTCAGGCTACAGGGGTCCCTCAGTGATTGGATGTGATCTGAACTGTAATATATCTGGCTGGCCTCCCTGTGTTGCCTCAATGTCCCCCTGGACCTGGATGTCATGTAAGGGTTATACACTGAGTATACAAAACATTAAGAACATGACATAGACTGACCAGGTGAATCCAGGTGAAAGCCATGATCCCTTATTGATGGCACTTGTTAAATCCACTTCCACTTCAAGGGAAGAGACAGGTTAAAGAATGATTTTTAAGCCTTAAATTGACAATTGAGACATGGATTGTGTATGTGTGTCATGTAGAGGGTGTATGGGCAAGACAAAATATTTAAGTGTCTTTGAACGGGGTATGGTAGTAGGTGCAAGGCGCACCGGTTTGTGTCAAGAACTGCAATGCTGCTGGATTTTTCACACTCAAAGGATATCCAGCCAGTTTGACACAACTTTGGGAAGCATTGGAGTCAACATGGGCCAGCATCCCTGTGGAATGCTTTTGACACCTTGTAGAGTCCAGGCCCTGACGAATTGAGGCTGTTCTGAGGGCAAAGGGGAAGAGAGGTCAACTCAATATTAGGAAGGAGTTCCTAATGTTTGGTATACTCAGTGTATAGTCAAACTTATTCAGCTGCATATTTCTATAAAAAGTGGCTGTGTGTAAGACTTGCAGGAGCTCGCAGTGTGTGTTTGTGTGTGCGTGCATAAGATGGCGCCGAAGAACATGGCTGATGTTTTACATTCTCCCTACCAATTGTGCAATTGTCAATTTTTTGGGCATTTTTGTGTAACTCATTTTTTAACGTGTTGCATAGATTATGTTTCTGCTACCGTCTCTTATGACCAAAAAGAACTTCTGGACATCAGAAAAGCAATTACTCACCATGGACTGGAAGAAACTTTTTCCTTTAACGAGTCCGAGGAGAAAGATATCCTGCTTTCCCTGGAACAGGCCCAGATCCACGCCTTTTGCGTGAAGAAAAGACGCCGGAAAAGGGGACGCAGATCGGGGATCCTTCTGAGAAGCCGGAGGCGAGCGAGTAAACTCCCAATGCCTTCCATTCTCCTTGCTAACGTGCAATGGTTAGAAAAGAAAATATATGACTTATTATTAAGAATATTCTACCAACGGGACATTAAAAACCGTACCATCCTATGTTTCACTGAGACGTGGCTGAACGAAGAAACAGACAATATAGAGCTGCCGGGATTTTCCATGCACCGGCAGAACAGAGACGCTACCTCTGGTAAGACGAGGGGTGGGGGTGTGTGTCTTTTTGTCAATAACAGCTGGTGCCCGATGTCTAATATTAAAGAAGTCTCGAAGTTTTGCTCGCCTGAGGTAGAGTACCTTATGATAAGTTGTCGACCACACCATCTACCAAGAGAGTTATCATCTATATCATTCGTAGCCATCTATTTACCACCACATAGCGAAGCTGGCACTAAGACCACACTCAACCAACTCTGTAAGGCCATAAGCAAAGAATAAAATGCTCACCCAGAAGCTGCGCTCCTAGTGGCCGTGGACTTTAATGCAGGCAAACTTAAATCAGTTTTACTCCATTTTTACCAGCATGTCACATGTGCAACCAGGGAAAAAAAATCCAAGACCACATTTACTCCACACACAGAGATGCATACAAAGCTCTCCCTCACCCTCCATTTGGCAAATCTGACCACAGTTCTATCCTCCCGATTCCTGCTTACAAGCAAAAACTAAAGCAGGAAGTACCAGTGACTCGCTGAATACGGAACTGGTCAGATGACACGAATGCTACACTACAGGACTGTTATGCCAGCACAGACTGGAAAATCTTCCGGGTTTCATCCAATGGCAGACATTGGCTTCATCAATAAGTGCATCGACCTCGTCGTCCCCACAGCGACTGTACGTACATATCCCAACCAGAAGCCATGGATTACAGGCAACATCTGCATTGAGATAAAGGCTAGAGCTGCCACTTTCAAGGAGCGGGATCCGACACTTATAAAAAATCCCGCTATGCCCTCAGACGAACCATCAAACAAGCAAAGCATCAATACAGGATTAAGATTGAATCCTACTACACCGGCCCTCACGCTCGTCGGATGTGGCAGGGCTTGAAAACTATTACGGACTACAAAGGGAAACCCAGACGCGAGCTGCCCAGTGACGCGTGCATACCAGACGAACTAAATGCCTTTTATGCTCGCTTCGAGGAAAGCAACACTGAAGCATGCACAAGAGCACCAGCTGTTCTGGATGACTGTGTGATAACGCTCTCGGTAGCTGATGTGAACAAAACCTTTAAACAGGTCAACATTCACAAAGCTGCTGGGCCAGATGGATTACCAGGACGTGTACTCAAAGCATGTGCGGACCAACTGTCAAGTGTCTTCACTGACATTTTCAACCTCTCCCTGACCGAGTCTGTAATACCTACATGTTTCAAGCAGACCACCATAGTCCCTGTGCCCAGGAAAGCGAAGGTAACCTGCCTAAATGATTACCGTCCCGTGGCACTCACGTCGGTAGCCATGAAGTGCTTTGAAAGGCTGGTCATGGCTCACATCAACAGCATCCTCCCGGACACCATAGACCCACTCCAATTCACATACCGCCCCAACAGATCCACAGAAGACACAATCTCAATCGCACTCCACACCTCCCTTTCTTACCTGGACAAAAGGAACACCTATGTGAGAATACTGTTCATTGACTACAACTCAGCGTTCAACACCATAGTTCTCACTAAGCTCTGGGACTAAACACCTCCCTCTGCAACTGGATCCTGGACTTCCTGACGGGACGCCCCCAGGTGGTAAGAGTCGGCATCAATAAGTCTGCCACGCTGATCCTCAACACTGGGGCCCCTCAGAGGTGTGTACTTAGTCCCCTCCTGTTTTCCCTGTTCAACCAACTGCTTGGCCACACATGACTCCAACACCATCATTTAGTTTGCTGACGACACAACAGTGGTAGACCTGATCATCAACAACGATGAGACGGCCTATAGGGAGGAGGTCAGAGAACTGGCAGTGTGGTGCCAGGACAACAACCTCTCCCTCAATATGAGCAAGACAAGAGCTGATCGTGGACTACAGGAAAAGGCAGGCCGAACAGGCCCCCGTGAACATTGACCCGGCTGTAGTGGAGCGGGTCGAGAGTTTCAAGTTCCTTGGTCTCCACATCACCAACGAACTATCATGGTCCAAACGTACCGAGACAGTCGTGAAGAGGGCACGACAAAACCTTTTTTCCCCTCAGGAGACTGAAAAGATTTGTCATGGGCCCCCAGATCCTCAAAAGGTTCTACAGCTGCACCATTGAGAGCATCCTGACCCGGTTGCATCACCGCCTCGTATGACAACTGCTCGGCATCTGACAGTAAGGCACTACAGAGGGTAGTGCGAACGGCCCAGTACATCACTGGGGCCAAGCTTCCTGCCATCCAGGACCTATATAAGGCGTTGTCAGAGGAAAGCCCATAAAATTGGCAGAGGCCAAGTTATAGACTGTTTTCTCTGCTACCACACGGCAAGCGGTGCCGGAGCGCCAAGTCTAGGACCTAAAGGCTCCTCAACAGCTTCTACCCCCAAGCCATAAGACTGCTGAATAATTCATAATAATTGCCACAGGACAATTGACCCCCCCTTGTACACTGCTGCTACTCGCTGTTAGTTTGTTACCTATGCATAGTCACTTCGCCCCCACCTACATGTACAGATTACCTCAACTAGCCTGTACCCCTGCACACTGACTCGGTACCGGTGCCCCCTGTATATAGCCTCGTTATTGTTATTCTTATTGTGTTACTTTTTATTATTACTTTTTATTTTCGTCTACTTGGTAAATATGTTCTTCTTCTTGACCTGCACTGTTGGTTAAGGGCTTGTAAAGTAAGCATTTCACGGTAAAGTCTACACTTGTTGTATTCGGCGCATGTGGCAAATAATGTCTGATTTGATTTGTATGAGTATGGAGGCTGTGGCTGTTGTAGCTTGGAAGTTTTGGAGTCTTGGGACCAAGCTCCCCCACCCTTGCCACACACACCTCACCTAGTCTACTCCATGATTAAAGCATACCGTGTCACTGTGATGGCTGTGTCTCTCTGACACTGAGTCACCTCTCAATCAGCCTCCCATTCTTCCGCTCTGCTCCATGTCCACACACTCCACAACCACATCATGCTCTATCTCTGTCTCTGTTTCTCTATCTGTCTCTCTCTATCTCTCACTCCTGCTCAAATAAAATTAAATAATTTGTCACATGCACCAAATACAAATACCGTGAAATGCTTACTTACAAACCCTTAACCAACAATGCAGTTTTAAGAAAATAGTTAAGAAAATATTTACATACCATTATGAGCCTCGTTATGTGGTTAGTGTGTATATGGGGCTTGACTGAGCTGCTGGCAAACCCCCGGCTGACTAATGTGGTTAACATACTGGACACAGACTAGGGTTAATGAGCATTAATGTGCTCCACAGTTTATAACATGAATGTGCTCCACAGTTTATTACATTAATGTGCTCCACAGTTTATAGCATTAATGTGCTCCACAGTTTATAACATTAATGTGCTCCACAGTTCATAGCATTAATGTGCTTTATAACATTAATGTGCTTTATAACATTAATGTGCTCCACAGTTTATAGCATTAATGTGCTCCACAGTTCATAGCATTAATGTGCTTTATAACATTAATGTGCTTTATAACATTAATGTGCTCCACAGTTTATAGCATTAATGTGCTCCACAGTTTATAGCATTAATGTGCTCCACAGTTTATAGCATTAATGTGCTCCACAGTTTATAACATTAATGTGCTCCACAGTTTATAACATTAATGTGCTCCACAGTTTATAGCATGAATGTGCTCCACAGTTTATAACATGAATGTGCTCCACAGTTTATAACATGAATGTGCTCCACAGTTATAACATGAATGTGCTCCACAGTTTATAACATTAATGTGCTCCACAGTTTATAGCATGAATGTGCTCCACAGTTTATAGCATGAATGTGCTCCACAGTTTATAACATTAATGTGCTCCACAGTTTATAACATTAATGTGCTCCACAGTTTATAGCATGAATGTGCTCCACAGTTTATAGCATGAATGTGCTCCACAGTTTATAGCATTAATGTGCTCCACAGTTTATAGCATGAATGTGCTCCACAGTTTATAGCATTAATGTGCTCCACAGTTTATAGCATTAATGTGCTCCACAGTTTATAACATTAATGTGCTCCTCAGTTTATAACATTAATGTGCTCCAGCATTTTCTAAGATGATCATTTAAACTACTACTAGTAGTCTGATGGTTGTAGTCATCAATTGTCCAATTAACAATGACCCATATTAGCAAACCTATTTCATTTCAAAATTCACATTTCTCTAGTATATGCTACTTATCGTAACGAACGATATCTGTACTTAAGCTTTGTTCATGTGTCTCTGCTGTCTCTAACTAAA
Organism: Salvelinus fontinalis; assembly: GCF_029448725.1. Lineage (NCBI taxonomy): Eukaryota > Metazoa > Chordata > Actinopteri > Salmoniformes > Salmonidae > Salvelinus > Salvelinus fontinalis. Next base: position 404,031 of record NW_026600260.1, read on the forward strand.
CAAACACAGTTGTTTCCAATCTAGAACCAGACTCTTTAAGGACTGTCCTGTCCCTAAAGGTTCTCTAAAGGTTCCTTAGGTTGTCCTTCCTCCTGCTGTAAACTAAAGACTTCTTTGGTTACTCTGCTCTAAATTGACTACCTCTTAGGTTACTGCTTTAAAGTAAATACTTTGTTAGTTACTCTACTGTAAAGAAAATACTTCCTTGGGTTACTTCTGTAAAGACTTCCTTAGCTACTCTGCTCTTTAGTTAAGACTCCCTTGGTTACTCTTAAATACTTATTTATGTTACTGCTGTAAAGTAATGATTTCCAGAGGTCCCACTGCTGTAAAGTAACAAGGGTTTCCCTGTCTGGCTTGACTTAAACACAGTTTTTCTTTTCAGACACCCCCTCCAGTCCTGCTCCTCCACAGTCTGACAGACAATGAGGGAGACTGGAGCATCCTTCCTCTGCTGCCTTAGTAAGTGCTCGGGCCTGTCAGCTTTCAAAAGAGCAGCAACATCCACAAAGACTTCCATCTTGTAATTCCATACAGTACAGTAGGGACATAACGATTCACCGCTAGGCATTGGTCCCCGGTTCAAATGTTTAAGATATGAGTGCATGGTCTGCGGGATCCCGAACCGATCCAAATGTAGCATGTATCAGTCAGAAAATCTATTCAAACTTTACGAATCGGCTGCTCAGTTTTTTTGTTGGCTCAAATTACTTTCTTTTTACCTTCCGAAAATACCGCTCATATTTTGTGACCACGGTGTCCTCTCCGTCAGTGTCAAACTAAGAATGTAATTATGTTGACAGTCATTGATCTGCAAGTCATTTTGCATGCCGAATAACCCCAGGCAATATCAGTAGCCTATTTAAATTGCACGCTGTGTGCAGCTTCGCTCTCTGACCATCGAGAGGTAAGCCTATTCCTGATCTACTCGTCACTTTCAGCATTCAAATGTTTGTCAAATGGCTTCTGCAATATTAGGCTTTGTTAGTTAAATGGCAACCAATGTAATTTGCTATGTTATGTTTATCAAATCCGTTGTTGAAAAGCGTATGGCTGTCTCCATCTGATAGGGTCAGTTAAAAAAAGAGGGGGGAAATAATTGCTAACTTTACTAACCATTTTTCACAAATAATCTTTGGCAAATAACCTTGTAGCAATATTTGAGGTTAGTACAAGGCCTATACACACAATAGTTAGGTAGTTTGAATGTTAGAATGTTTCTCCTATAACAGGATTACCTACCATACGATGATAGTTACCTATAGCCGTCAGCTTATGCCCTGTTCGGCCTTTTGCTAGCCTGGGTGCCAGTCTGTTTCGGCTCTCTTGCTAGCTCCTTATTGAATTTTCATGCCAAACAATGACAACAATGATGGAGTAGGCAAGAGCACAAACGGATCTGGGACCAGGCTAGCCTTTTGCTACAAGATCAAAACAAATAGGTCATATCATGAATGTATCCACTGGTTCAATAAGCTGTGTAAAGGTCTGGCGACCCTGACGATGTTTCTGCCTCCTTAGCTTCTCCTCGTTGTTTGGGAAGAACTCGTCCTGGTTGGTGTTTCTGGAAGAGGAGACTAACGTCAAGGTGACCAAGCTGCTCCAGGCCCTCAGGAAGTTTGACAGGAGAAAAGTAAGTGACCCACAGATTTAGGATTGTAATAATTATATCTCTACTTAGTGACCACTCTGTGTGTGTCTGTCTGTCTGTCTCTCTCTCTCTTTAGACGTGAAACCTTTGCTTCGAAAAAATAAACTCCAGTACACTGGCATTCTTGTATGTGCCACAGAGTGTCTAATGGATCTCATACTAACGTTTTGGCCCAAATTACCTTTACTTGGTACCGGAATCACAGCACTTCACTTCTCCTTGGCCAATGACTGATCGCTAGCCTTCTGTCTCAACTGCTGTAATAGAGTCAGTGGGTTGGACCTAGTCTCGGAAACTCAGACCCTAGCCAACAGCAGTGACTAGCGTCTGGGATTAACGATGGAGTCTTTTTCAAACACAGTGTGAGCAGCTCTAGCCGTCCGGCTCGCCGGAGGCCCATTGATAATAATTATGTTATGATTGTTTTTTAGCAGCAGCACAGATGCAGGGAGGGTTTTGTTTTGTGTCTTATGAAGGTGATATTAACCATTTTACTCCGAGCTTGTCTCCAGAGCTGCTCTCTCCCTGAGGTTCAGGATCCAGGTGTTGCCGGTTGGATTAGCGACTCGTTTTAAACCACAAACCGAATGCCAATAGTAAAGGTTTTGTCCTCCACAGTGTTATTGAGTTAATATCAATTTTGTTTTGGATAAGTGGATTGTGAGGTTAAAACCAGATAACGACAGTTGATAGTGTTGCTTCATTTTTTTCAAAGTAACATTATCCTATTGACTGCAGCAAAGTGAATGCTTAAACTTTCTGGATTTTGTTACCATCAATAATTTGTGTAGGTTTTATAAGTGTTTCAAATTACTTGGCTCTCCTACTGTCAATCATAAAATGTTTAATCTTGGGAATTCACAAATTATGTTTTTGTTGCTAAGATTTATGGGTGAATGATTTGTGTTTTGATAAGCCTCGACAGTTGAAACAGGCTTTAAACCAAAGCATGGGAAAGAGCCAAAAATCATCCAACGGCCATCCTGATTAGTACATCCCGACACCGTTCAATGAACAACATCAAACTAATTACACCTTCCGGTGGTACACCAGACCTTAACAGAGAACCGAGGTTCAAGTTATTCTTACTCTGAAAAACGATGCATAATAATTAAGTGAACATTCTATCTGCTAGCCGGGACAGCCTGGAACCTGTAAGGGATTCCAATTCCAAGTGAGAAGTAGAATTCATGATTACCTCATCATCACACAAATCAAATCAAATTATATTGTCACATGCAACAAGTACAACAGGTGTAGTAGACCTTACCCTGAAATGCTTACTGACGAGCCCTTAACCAACAATGCAGTTTTAAGAAAAAAGAGCTAAGAAAATATTTACTAAATAGACAAAAAAAAAATTTTAAGACAAAAAAAGTAACACAATAAAATAACAATAATGAGGCTATATACAGAGGGTACCGGTGACGTGTCATTGTGCGGGGTACACACAGTGCGGGGTACACACTGAGCTCCGAGCACAGCACTGTATCAGGGATGAGGAGAGGATGTAGGTGGTCTTATGACTCACTTTAATACATCACACTGTATGTGTGACTTCAATTTTGGGTGAATTCGATTCAGTATTAACGCAGGGACCATCTTTACCATGGTCACATAAAGTCTCAAAATAGTTTTGGGTACTTTAAAAACAACTAATACTAATATAACTGGTAGACTCCCCTCAGAGATACTGTATGCTTCCGTTTATCAGATTAAAATAAGTGTATGCATGGAAGCAGTAGTGTTTTTAACAAAGACGTACGTACATTTGCCTGTCATCTCGAATTGGGAATAAAGTTTGCTCTTTTTATTACATTTATTTCTGCAACGTTTATAATTCTTAATCTCAATGAATACAGCCCAGATGTGTGGCGCGTTAGCAGCTGTGTCATCATGATGCTGATGATGTCACATCCATCCCTCAGGAGTGGTTCCTGGGTAAACCTCTCCATGACGAGGAGTCGACCATCATCCACCACTACGCCTTTGCAGAGAACCCCTCCATCTTTAAATACCCAGACTTCTCTGCTGCCTGGGCCCTTAGCATCCCCCTGCTTGACAGGTCAGATCCTAATCTATATCTAACTTCCTTTAACTTTTGTCGTCTCCATCTACCTTTCGTTATAGTTGCAATCTGTGATTTGTACATACATTTTTGGACTTCTAAATTAATTTATATAGCTATTTCTTCTTGGAAAATATAACTTATGAATGCCTTATTCAACTGTCTTATCCGATCAAAACCCAAAATATAAGCTTGTTTTACTCCATTGTTTGTAAACAATGTCAATTGAAAACAAACACGTCATAGCTTTAAAACATAGTTAGAACTATACGTTTGATCTGATGGATCTGTCAGTTCTTGCATCCATAGATCTATTTATACATCTAATAAAGTGTGATTACATTTCTTCAGGCACATCTCTCAGCTGTTTACCCAAAAAGTGGTGGTTGCCATTTTTGTTGTTGTTTGAATTACAGATGGCAGCGTTGAACCCTAGTCTCCATCTACCCTCCTTTAACCCTAGTCTTGATCTACCCTCTTCACTCCAGTCTCCATCTACCCTCCTTTAAACACTAGTCTCCCTCTACCATCCTTAAACCCTACTGTGGAATTTCTTTCCTTCTCAATGCGTTTTAGCCCATCAGTTTTGTTGTGACAAGTTAGGGGGGTATACAGAAGATAGCACTATTTGGTAAAAGACCAAGTCCATATTATGGCAAGAATAGCTCAAATAAGCAAAGAGAAATGACAGTCCATCATTACTTTAAGACATGAAGGTCAGTCAATCTGGAAAATATAAAGAACTTTTAAAGTTTCTTCAAGTGCAGTCGCAAAAACCATCAAGGGCTATGATGAAACTGGCTCTCATGAGGACCGCCAAAGGAATGGAAGACCCAGAGTTACCTCTGCTGCAGAGGATATGTTCATTAGAGTTAACTGCACCTCAGAAATTGCAGCCCAAATAAATGCTTCACAGAGTTCAAGTAACAGACACATCTCAACATCAACTGTTCAGAGGAGACTGTGTGAATCAGGCCTTCATGGTCGAATTGCTGCAAAGAAACCACTACTAAAGGACACACATAAGAAGAAGAGACTTGCTTGAGCCAAGAAACACGAGCAGTGGACATTAGACCGGTGGAAATTTGTCCTTTCGTCTGATGAGTCCAAATTGGAGATTTTTGGTTCCAACCGCCATGTCTTTGTGAGACCCGGTCTGGCTGAACGGATGATCTCCGCATGTGTTTTTCCCACCGTATAGCATGGAGGAGGAGGTGTTATGGTGTGGGGGTGCTTTGCTGGTGACACTGTCTGTGATTTATTTAGAATTCAAGGCACACTTAACCAGCATGACTACCACATCATTCTGCAGTGATACGCCATCCCGTCTGGTTTGGGCTTAGTGAAACTATCATTTGTTTTTCAACAGAACAATGACCCAACACACCTCCAGGCTGTGTAAGGGCTATTTTACCAAGAAGGAGAGTGATTGAGTGCTGCATCAGATGACCTGGCCTCCACAATCCCCCAACCAAATTGAGATGGTTTAGTATGAGTTGGGCTGCATAGTAAGGGAAAATCATTCAACAAATGCTCAGCGTATATGGGAGCTCCTTTAAGACAGTGGATAAGCATTCCAGGTGAAGCTGGTTGAGAGAATGCCAAGAGTGTGCAAATCTGTCATCAAGGCAAAGGGTGGCTATTTGAAGAATCTCTAAAAATATATATATTTGGATTTGTTTAACACTTTCTTGGTTACTACATGATTCCATATGTGTTATTTCATAGGTTTAACCTCTAACGAGCCTCTACCCCGGATCCGGGAGCACCCCCCACCCCCCCCCCCCCACACACTGATTAGCATCGCTAGCATAGCGTCACAATTAAATAGTAGCATCTAAATATCATTAAATCACAAGTCCAAGACACCTAATGAAAGATACAGATCTTGTGAATAAAGCCACCATTTCAGATTTTTAAAATGTTTTACAGGGAAGACACAATATGTAAATCTATTAGCTAAACACGTTAGCAAAAATCACAATTTTTCTTTGTCCACCATTTTCTCTCAACACCAGTAGCTATCACCAATTCGGCTAAACTAAGATATTGATAGCCACTATCCAAGAAAAAAACTCATCAGATGACAGTCTGATAACATATTTATGGTATAGGATAGGTTTTGTTAGAAAAATGTGCATATTTCAGGTATAAATCATAGTTTGCCATTGCAGCCAGCATCACAAATCTCACCAAAGCTCCTAGAATTACTACAGAGAGCAACTTGTATTACCAATTTACTCATCATAAAACATTTCTTAAAAATACACAGCACATAGCAATGGACAGACACAGATCTTGTGAATTCAGACAACATTTCAGATTTTCTAAGTGTTTTACGGCGAAAACACAATAAATCGTTATATTAGCATACCACATACGCAAACGTTACCCGAGCACTGATTCTAGCCAAAGAGAGCGATATCATATCATCGCCAAAATATATTAATTTTTTCACTAACCGTCTCAGAATTCTTCAGATGACACTCCTGTAACATCATATTACAACATACATATACAGTTTGTTCGAAAATGTGCATATTTAGCCATAAAAAAACGTGGTTATACAATGAAAATAGTAGTAAAACAAGCCTGGAAATGTCGGTCGCCATCTTTGAGTGATCTAGTTTAATCAATAGCTAATCATATACTTGACTAAAAAATACAGGGTTGACAGGAATCGAAAGACAAATTTGTTCTTAATGCAATCGCTGATTTACATTTTTTAAATTATCCTTACTTTTCAATACAGGTTGCGCCAAGCGAAGCTATACAAAACAAAATGGCGGCGTAAGCTTTAACATTTTTCGACAGAAACACGATTTATCATCATAAATTGTTCTTACTGTGAGCTGTTGTTCCATCAGAATCTTGGGCAAAGAATCTTTTCTTGGGTCTAATCTTCTTTTGATCGAAAGATGTCCACTTGTCCGTCGAAATGCCCACTAACGTACGACCGGGACACCGAAATGTGCCCAGCGCGTCAAAGTGCACAACAAAGCAATGCCTCAAAATCGCACTAAAAGGATATAAATTGCTATACAACGGTTCAAATTAACTACCTTATGATGCTGTTAACACCTATAACGGGTAAAAACATGACCGGAGAAATATTACTTGCTACACTAATGCTTGGAAAAAGAGCAGGGCGGTGTCCACCGCGCGTCCGGCGCAGCTGGAAAAGAGTTCCTACCTACACGTTTTTTTGTTTTATAGTGGCTGTGATTGCGCAATCGATACCATTCAAAGCGTCATCACGTAAAGGCATCCAGGGGAAGACGTAAGCAGTGTCCGTATCCTCATAGCATTCACAGTGGCCTTTAAACTGACTCCAGATCAGGTGCCAAAATGTGTGAAATCTGACTCCATGTCAGGGAAATTGCTGTAGAATGAGTTCTGTTCCACTGAGACAAAATTCCAACGGCTATAGAAACTAGAGAGTGTTTTCTATCCAATAATAGTAATAATATGCATATTGTACGATCAAGAATTGAGTAGGAAGCCGTTTCATCTGTAGAGACAATTATGCTAATTTGAAACAGCACCCCCTATAGTCGCAAGAAGTTAATGTCTTCACTAATATTCTACAATGTAGAAAATAGTAAAAATAAAGAAAAACCAAAAACCATACCATAGGAGGTGTTGTAATATATTTTTTATGTGAATCACATTTTTATTTGGCGTACCCCCGACGGCATTGCGCGTCCCCCTGGGGGGTATAGTTCGGGAATACCTGACCTATAGTTTTCAATGCTAACATAGATCTTGTTTCATCCCTAGTGGTTTTTAGAAACCTGAATAGCAACCACATCTCAGCAATAATGTTCTCTGCTGGACAATAACTTTTGTTATACTGTTTTTTTCATTATATCGTCAATCATTGTTACGTTCCTTGTGGTCTAGGGAAAATAATCATATTTTATTCAGTTCTAACTGCAAATTCTAATAGACAGTGATTTGATGTTCCAGGCTCGCAAACAAAGTGAGAGATGATCCACTCAAGTCTGACTTCACTATCGATCTGAAGCATGAGGTAAGATTTATATCCGACCGCATTATTGTTATGAGTTAAAATAAAATGTTATTGGTCGCGTACCCATATTTTGCAGATGTTATTGCGGGTGTAGCGTAATGGTTGGTTCTAATGAAAATGCTGTTAAAGAGTAATTTAAATTATTCGTTTTTAATATTTGGACATTTTGGCTACAGTTTATGACAGCATGGAGTAAAGCAGATGTTTTTATCGGATCATAATGTGTGTCACTAACCACGTTTCTATCCACAGTTTTATATGCACTTAAAGTCGTACCGTATAAAACAAGTCACGACAGCTTTGATGGAAACAGGAAGTTTCCGTACAATTTCATAAATGCAGACAAAATTTTTTCATTCAACATGGTAGGATCTTTTTGTGTCTGTAAGATTAATTATGTGCGCAATGGTGGTGGAAACGCCTTTATGCCTAAATATTGATATAATAGCATATTGAGATAAACTTGAAGTCACGCAATGATATAGTGTGCGGTCCTCCCACTACGAATCGGGAAACCATTCAGTTTATTAGGCTACAGATGAAATAAGTTATGTGATGAACTTCACAGGGTGGTGAAAGCGCACAGTGTTGATGCTCTTGTCCAATAAATATTGAGGGTCTTATTCTGGTGACATGATGCTTTGACTGCTATTTGACAAATACAATAATTCTTGCTCTTGTCCATAATAATCTCATCATGTAGACTAGCCTACCCGCCCTGTATCTGTGAGCTGTTGGCTAGAGCGCACGTTCCAAGACCAGAGTAGGAACATTTGCTATTTAACGCAACAGTTTTTGTGACAAAACTATCGGTACAGTTGAAAATGTGATGGAAACACATTGAACTTTAGATTTGTATTCGGTACATGAAAACTTAAGTGGTAAAAGTATACTGAACAAAAATATAAACGCAACATGTAACAATTTCAAAGATTTTACTTAGTAACAGTTCCTAAAAGGAGATCAGTCAATTGAAATAAATTCATTAGGCCCTAATCTATGGATTTCACATGACTGGGAATACAGATATGCATCAGTTGGTCACAGATACCTTAAAAAAAGGTAGGGTGGATCAGAAAACCAGTGAGTATCTGGTGTGACCACCATTTCCCTCATGCAGCGAGACACATTTCCTTCGCATAGAGTTGATTAAGCTGTTGATTGTGGCCTGTGGAATGTTGTCCCACTCCTCATAAATGGCTGTGCAAAGTTGCTGGATATTCGCAGAAGCTGGAACACGCAGCTGTACACGTCAATCCAGAGCATCCCAAACATGCTCAATGGGTGACATGTCTGTGGAGTATGCAGGCCATGGAAGAACTGGGACATTTTCAGCTTCCAGGAATTGTGTACAGATCCTTGTGACTTGGAGCTGTTCATTATCATGCGGAAACTTGAGGTGATGACGGCGGATGAATGGCACGACAATTGGCCTCAGGATCTCGTTACGGTATCTCTGTGTATTCAAATTGACATCGATAATATGCAATGGTTTTCATTGTCCGTACATTATGATGGCCCAACCATAACCCCACCGCCACCATGGGGCACTCTATTCACAACATTAACATCAGCAAACCGCTCACCCACACAACGCCATACACATGGTCTGCAGTTGTGAGGCCGGTTGGACATACTGCCAAATCCTCTAAAACAACATTGGAGGTGGCTTATGGTAGAGAAATGAACATGACATTCTCTGACAACATCTCTGGTGGACATTCCTGCCGTCAGCATACCAGTGGCATGCTCCCTCAAAACTTGAGACATTTGTGTTGTGTTATAAAACTGCACATTTTAGAGTGGCCTTTTTTTGTCCCCAGCACAAGGTGCACATGTGTAAACGCACGCTCGGCATGTGATGTCCTTGTTTGCCATGAGTTATATAGACATGAAGAAATGCTCCGTTTGCGACATTATTGGATATATATGAGAAAAACTCCCTGAAGAATGATTCTCAACTGAGTTTGACCAGCTTATTCAACTTTTAATATCACTTTTTGAAGTTTTCGTTCATTGCGCTAATGTGTATGGACACGTGTACTACACATGCTAGCCAAAGTTGCTAATTCGACAGAAGTAATGGACATTATAAAACAAAACAACAATTTATTGTGGAACTGGGATTCCTGGCACTGCATTCTGATGAAAGATCATCAAAGGTAAGGGAATATTTATGATGTAATTTCGTATTTCTGTTGACTCCAACATGGCGGAGAATGGCTGAGCGCCATCTCAGATTATTGCATGGTGTGCTTTTTACTAAAGTTATTTTTTAAATCTAACACAGCGGTTGCATTACGAACCAGTGTATCTTTAATTATATGTTAAACATGTATCTTTCATCAAAGTTTTAGGATGAGTATTTCTGTATTTCACGTGGCTCTCTGTAATTACTCTGGCTATTTTTGGAGGCATTTCTGAACATGGCGCCAATGTAAAACCACGATTTGTGGCTATAAATATGCACATTATCGAACAAAACATAAATGTATTGTATAACATGATGTCATATGAGTGTCATCTGATGAAGATGTTCAAAGGTTAGTGATTAATTTTATCTCTATTTGTGGGTTTTGTGAAAGCTATCTTTGCTGTGAAAAAATGGCTGTGTTTTTTTTGGATATGGTGGTGAGCTAACATAAATATATGTTGTGTTTTCGCTGTAAAACATTTTAAAAATCGGACATGTTGGCTGGATTCACAAGATGTTTATCTTTCATTTGCTGTATTGGACTTGTGATTTCATGATATTATATTATTTACCTGTGGCGCTATGCTAGGTTATGCTAGTCAGCGTTTCTGATGACAATTATCCCGGATCCGGGATGGGTAGTCCAGAAAGGTTTTAATCAGCTTCTTGAAATGCCACACCTGTCAGGTGTATGAATTATTTGGGCAAAGGAGAAATGCTCACTGACAGGGATATAAACAAATGTGTGTGCAACATTTGAGCGTATGGAAGGTTCCTGGGATCTTTTATTTCAGCTCAGGAAACATGGGACCAACAATTTACATGTTGCATTTATATTTTTGTTCAGTATACATTGTGTGCCCATTATATCATCACGCCATGGCTTTTGCCTGCAACAAGTCCATTTGGTGGAAACACACCACTGGTGGGACAATTCACATATTTTCTTTATGCGAGTTCTAGAATGTTCTCATGAAAATCTGTCGCCAATTGGATGAATATCGAGTTTGACACTGCACATTCTTCGACTTGTATTATCCTTCTCTGCTGTCCCCTGTCCTTTCTTGCTGTTGATGGCAGGATATTCTATACACTATCATTGTCTTAAGCCTAGTAGATGCTAATCAAGTGAAGTATAATTTAAATATAACCTGGTGTCACAAACTCATTACATCTGACAATAGCCCAATAGAAGCAGTTTCCTCCTCATATCTACCTCCTCCTTAAGCCCAGCTGGCTGTCACATTGTTGTCTGAGGGACATTCTGGTCTTGTAACTTCGCCTTCATTCTTTTCTGTTTATTTAGCCTCATCTCAGAGCATCTTCAGTCCTTCATTCAGGGGAGAAATAGAATAGCACTCACTGTATGCCTGTCTCTCTCCCTCTCACTCTTTCTCTCGGCTGGGTTTTTCTTCCATTTGTCTGGACTCACATTGCCTGTCACATTTCTCTGCCTCATGGATTTAGCCTCCGCTATGAAAGACAGGGAATAACACTTTACAATAAGGATATATTAACATTAGTTAATGCATTAGTTAAGCAGAATAAATAATTAATGAATATATCTATGAAGCATTAATTATTTGTATGTATGTTTACTAAGCCATCAAAAATGCATTAACCTGTCTAGGATCAGCGTGGCGCTAGCGGCACACCCCCCCACCCCCCCCCCCACTGAAAAACCAGTGCCGCGAAATTCAAAAAATTTTTTTTTTTTAAATATTTAACTTTCACACATTAAAGTCCAATACAGCTAATGAAAGACACAGATCTTGTGAATCCAGTCAACATGTCCGATTTTGAAAATGTTTTACAGGGAAGACACAATATGTAAAGATGTACATCTATTACCTAAAAACACATTAGCATAATCCACCATCTTTTATTTGTCCACCAACACCAGTAGCCATCACCAATTCGGCTAAACTAAGATATTTATAGCCCCTAACCAACAAAAAAACTCATCAGATGACAGTCTGATAACATATTTATGGTATGGGATAGGTTTTGTTAGAAAAAAGTGCATATTTCAGGTAGATGGCATAGGTTACAATTGCACCCACCGTCACAAATGGAATAGAAAAACTACTTAGAGCAACGTGTTTACCTACTTACTAATCATCAAACATTTCGTAAAAATACACAGCATACACGAATCGAAAGACACAGATCCTGTGAATACAGACAATATTTCAGATTTTCTAAGTGTCTTACAGCGAAAACACAATAAATCGTTATATTAGCATAGCACATAGCACATAGCAGCCCAGCATTGATTCTAGCCAAAGTGAGCGATAACGTCAACATTGCCAAAAATATATTAATTTTTTCACTAACCTTCTCAGAATTCTTCAGATGACACTCCTGTAACATCATATTACACATTCCATATAGAGTTTGATCGAAAACGTTTATATTTAGCCACCAAAATCATGGTTAGACAATGTGAAATGTAGCTCAGCTGGTCAGAATATGTCCTTGCGCCACTTAGACAGTGATCTACTCTTATACATAAATACTCATAAACGTGACTAAAAAATATAGGGTGGACAGGGATTGATAGACAATTTAATTCTTAATACAATTGCGGAATTACATTTTTTAATTTATCCTTACTTTTCAATACAGTTTGCGCCAAGCGAAGCTACGTCAAAAAACATGGCGTCCTAAGCCACTAAAATGTTTCGACAGAAACACGATTTATCATAATAAAAATGTCCTACTTTGAGCTGTTCTTCCATCAGTATCTTGGGCAAAGGATCCTTTCTTGGGAGTAATCGTCTTTTGGTGGAAAGCTGTCCTCTTGCCATGTGGAAATGCCAACTGCGTTCGGGATGAACTGAAAAGCGTGCCCAGCTATTCACATCGTTTCAAAAATAAATGTCCCAAAATCGCACTAAACGGATATAAATTGCTATAAAACGCTTTAAATTAACTACCTTATGATGTTTTTAACTCCTATAACGAGTGAAAAGATGACCGGAGAAATATAACAGGCTAAACTAACGCTTGGAACAGGAGCGGTCGGTGTCCTCCACGCGCGTTACGCACCAAGAAAAGACTTGCTAGCTACAGGTTTTTTTAATTTGTAGGGCCTGTGAACGCGCAATCGACCCCATTGGAATCGTCATCACGTAAAGGCATCCAGGGGAAGACGTAAGAAGTGTCCGTATAGTCATAGCAATAACAGTGCCCTTTTAACTGACTTCAGAACAGTGGCCAACATTTCTGAAATCTGACTCCATGTCAGGGAAATTGCTGTAGAATGGGCTCTGTTCCACTTAGAGACAAAATTTCAACTCCTATAGAAACTATAGACTGTTTTCTATCCAATAATAATAATAATATGCATATTGTACGATCAAGGATTTTGTGGGAAGCCGTTTCAAAAATTACCCAATTAGCATAAATAGTCTCAACAGCGCCCCCATCCTCAACAGGTTAATAAATGATTTATAAAGCTGATATTTCATGTTAGTAAATAGGTATATAACCTTAAGTTCCAGCATCTAAACTATTCATTAATAAAATGCTCTGTCAGGACAGTTTCATGGTAGTAAAGGCTTAATTAATATTAACAGTATGTTACGTTTTTTTTTATTAGTACATTATTTGTAGTTATGCTATTTCATGTTATTGAGAGATAATATCTTTATTCTTCTTTTAAAAATAGCTTGTGTGTGCTATATGTATTATTTCTTCATTTTAATTAGCTACGTTTCTTTGAGACTTATTGTAAAGTTGGTACAAATCGCACATTTACCATTGACTAAATAATCTGCCATGACAACTTGTTAAGCATTAGTGAACTAATGTTAACGGAAACTAACACCATTTTGTACATCGCGCTATTCCGTACAATTTACCTTATTTTAGCGTCCAAAAAACGTAATAATTTTAGGTCAACTGTAATATTGCATACCATTGTAAAGCACAATTTCTCCCCTTTTCAGCAAAATCAATAACGAGTCCTTCATGATGCCCGTCACTGCATGATTGAAGAAGGCAATGAGCTCCGTCGGGTCTTTTTAAAAATGGCGGGTGGGGTAGTGAAACCTACTGAGTAATAGTGAAAGGGGAGATATGTCGTATGAGGAAACAGATTTTTTTACCAGATCTGTCCAACTTATCACCTCTAAAATGTAAATAAAACACTATAAAGCGTTTATATAATGTGTCATTACATACCTATTTGAAAGTTTGTGTCGAATTTGAATCAGATTTTTAGTGCGGCGCTAAAGTTATCTTCAGAAGTAAACAGCGGCTGTCGTGGCTTTTGAGAGTCATGATGCCTTGCAGTGATTACGCAAAAAACGAATGCATTCAGTTGTACAATTGACTAGTTATCCCCCTTACCCTGTCTCTTTCTTGTTTTTTAACTGCGAGAGAAGTGCTACACCTAGTGGAAAGAGGCAGTCTGACACAGAATGAGTTGCATAATGCGTGCTGTACATTACGTCATGACACGTCACAATTTAACGTACTGCGTCAGAGGGGTCAGTTTTTTTCAACTTTTCAGCAATACTATCGGGCTATTACCATGTCAATTAACGCTTGAATAGAAACGTAGTTCACACCCCGTATTTTGATGCCAACACAGTCGCTACAGTCCCTCTTTTGAATGCCGCGGTTGCGCAAATTTGTACGGAATGGGGTTGGTCACCGTTACTCCATGAAAAGAAAACAACAATTCAGAGTACGTAATTTATCTTTAATTTCAAAAACAGAATTGGCATCAAGCTTAGCTAACTTTAGCTTACTTGAAAGGTTAGCCTACCTAAACAGTAGCTAGCTAACAGCAGATAATGACTTGGTATAAATGTTGGCATTGAGCTTCAAAGACACTTGTATTTTGGTAGCTAAATGTTTGCTCTTGGTTGCTCTTGTTGTAAGCCACGCTCAAGGTCCTAAATTATATCATAACCGTCATCTATAAGAGACATTACTGTGCAGCCGTATTCATCGACCTGGCCAAGGCTTTTGACTCTGTCAATCACCACATTCTTATTGGCAGACTCAACAGCCTTGGTTTCTCAAAGGAGAAACCAAGGCTGGTTTACAAACTACTTCTCTGATAGAGTCCAGTGTGTGAAATCGGAGGGCCTGTTGTCCGGACCTCTGGCAGTCTCTATAGGGGTACCACAGGGTTCAATTCTCTGGCCGACTGTTTTCTCTGTATACATCAATGATGTCGCTCTTGCTGCTGGTGATTCTCTGATCCACCTCTAAGCAGACGGCACCATTATGTATACTTTTGGCCCTTTGTTGGCCTTGTGTTAACTAACCTCCAGTCGAGCTTCAATGCCCTACAACTCTCCTTCCGTGGCCTCCAACTGCTCTTAAATACAAGTAAAACTAAATGCATGCTCATCTAACGATCACTGCCTGCAGCTGCCCACCCGTCCAGCATCACTACTCTGGATGGCTCTGACTTAGAATATGTGGACAACTACAAATACCTAGGTGTCTGGTTAGACTGTAAACTCTCCTTCCAGGCTCACATTAAGCATATCCAATCCAAAATGAAATCTAGAATCGGCTCCCTATTTCTCAACAAAACATCCTTCACTCATGCTGCCAAACATACCCTCGTAAAACTGACCATCCTAGCCGATCCTCGACTTTGGCGATGACATTTATAAATTAACCTCCAACACTCTACTCAGAAAATTGGATGCAGTCTATCACAGTGCCATCCGTTTTGTCACCAAAGCCCCATATACTACCCACCACTGCGACCTGTATGCTCTCGTTGGCTGGCCCTCGCTTCACTCTCGTCGCCAAACCCACTGGCTCCAGGTCATCTACAAGTCTCTGCTAGGTAAAGCCTCGCCTTATCTCAGCTCACTGGTCACCATAGCAGCACCCACTCGTAGCACGCGCTCCAGCAGAGCTGTTGGCTGTTCAGTTGTGCCCAGAGTAAACTGGTGCCGAGTGTAAACCGCCTGCTACTCAGGCCCAGAAGCTAAGACATGCATATTATTAGTAGATTTAAATAGAAAACACCCTGAAGTTTCTAAAACTGTTTGAATGATGTCTGTGAGTATAACAGAACTCATATGGCAGGCAAAAATCTGAGAAAAAATCCAACCAGGAAGTGGGAAATCTGAGGTTTGTTTTCAAGTCTTTGCCTATTCAATATACAGTGGGAATTTGGTCCGACTGCACTTCCTAAACCTTCCACTAGATGTCAACAGTCTTTAGAACGTTTCAGGCTTCTAATGTGAAGGGGGAGAGAATAAGAACTGTTTGAGTCAGGGGTCTGGCAGAATGCCATGAGCTAAGTCATGCGTGCGGCTGTGAGAGCTAGCTGCGTTCCTTTTCATTTATAAAGACAAAGAAATTGTCCGGTGTGAATATTATTGAAGATTTATGTTAAAAACATCCTAAAGATTGATTCTATACATCGCATCGTTTGACATGTTTCTACGAACTAATATAACTTTTTTGACATTTTTGTCTGGACTAAGTGTGCCTGCGCCTCGTGAATTTGTATTTGTGAACTAAACGCGCAAACAAAAAGGAGGTATTTGGACATAAATTATGGACTTTATCGAACAAAACAAACATTTATTGTGAAACTGGGATTCCTGGGAGTGAGTTCTGATGAAGATCATCAAAGGTAAGTGAATATTTATAATGCTCTTTCTGACTTCTGTTGACTCCACAACATGGCGGGTATCTGTATGGCTTGTTTTGGTGTCTGAGCGCTGTACTCAGATTATTGCATGATGTGCTTTTTCCATAAAGCTTTTTTGAAATCTGACACAGCGGTTGTATTAAGGAGAAGTATATCTTTAATTCCATGTATACCACTTGTATTTTCATCAACATTTATGATGAGTATTTCTGTAAATTGATGTGGCTCTCTGCAAAATCACCGGATGTTTTGGAAGCAAAACATTACTGAGCAAACACGCCAATGTAAACTGCGATTTTTGGATATATATATGAACTTTATCGAACAAAACATACATGTATTGTGTAACATGATGTCCTATGAGTGTCATCTGATGAAGATCATTAAAGGTTAGTGTTACGTTCCCCAGTTTCTGTGTTGTAGTTTGTGTATTTGAGTATGTGTGTTTCAGGAGATGGCTTCCTGAATTCTCCCCAAGCAGCTGATTGGCAGCCCCATTGATGATTGGAGCTGACCCCGCCCCCTCGTCAAGTTACAGCTGTATCCGATTAGACTCCTTCTGAAGCTATATAAAGCCTGTGTTCTGTTCAGGAGAAAAATAATGCAGAGAGAGGGAGATGATTGCTGAGAGAGGAGGCTGATGGCTGTGGTTCTTATTATGTTGGTTGTTGCTGAGAGTGAGACAGGCAGTTGGTATGTACTATGTTAGTTATTGATGGGAGCAGCTTTGGTATGATCTGTATGAGTTTGTTGCTCAGTCAGAGCCTATTTAATGTCCTGTGTTTCTCTGTGTTTGTGAAATTGTTTATAATATTCTGTTTCATTTGTTCCCAGGGGGAAGGGGAAGGCACCTAGGGAGTGCTTAGGCAAGAGGCCCGCGGGCATACATATACCCGTAGTATATTCACTGTCTAGGCACACTAGGTAAGACCTGGGCGGACCACCCCCTGTATTTTGTTTAGCGCACCAGGTGGTGCTAAGTTTAGTGGGTAGGCAGGTAAGGTAGGAGAGGGGGCTTTGATATTTACTTTCTTTGCTTTGGTTCCGTCCAGCCCCTTTTCCCCAAATTACCGTGTGAAGGAATAAATTCCTAGTAAACGGTAAATTCTCTGCCTTTTGTCATCCTTACTCGCACCTACAGTCCATACCTCTTTCACTTCACGGGGAGTTGAGAAATAGCAGGGTGTTGCGTTCCCGCTTCTTAGAGGTGTGCGTAACAGTTAGTGATTCATTTTATTTATTTCTGCTTTTATGACTCCTCTCTTTGGCTGGAGAAATGGCTGTGTTTTTCTGTGACTAGGTGCTGACCTAACATAATCGCATGGCATGCTTTCGTTTTAAAGCCTTTTTGAAATCGGACACTGTCGTGGAATTAACAACAAGTTTATCTTTAAAATGGTGTATAATACTTGTATGTTTGAGAAATGTGAATTATGAGATTTCTCTATGAATTTGGCGCCCTGCAGTTTCACTGGCTGTTGTCAAATCGATCCCGTTAACGGGATTTCATCCGTAAGAAGTTAATGGTCTCTTTTCCAAGTTTAAACATTCAACATTGGCCATGCTGTCAATGAAGCATGATTTGTGGAGCGCTCAAAACTGTTAACTCAGAACTGCGAAAACTTTACTTCAGTGAGTTCAAGACAACTGGGAAGTCAAGAATAAATAAGCACCGACTGAAAATACGTTTTGAACGGTAATCCAACTCGGAACTGTAAATCCGGCCTCTTTCTAGAGCTATGACCTGAAGATTGAAGATCAATGACGACGTCACGATTCAACATTTTTTCCCAGTTGCTTTGAAAGCATCATAAATCCAGAAAATGCCAGACTTGGTTGACAAAATTTGCCTACGATGGACCACGTCGCCACCTTCAAGTGAGCACAGCACAACAAGGATGAGTCCAAAAATATATTGTATTAAGCTGCATAAATTATGTAATATGCCAGGGAGATATGTATACTGTATCTAAGAAAGTAATACGTAGTGTATGACTTGGTGGTGCACATGTAGCATATAACCTGTTTTAAAGAAATGTTGTAAGAGCTTTCATTGTCTGCTTGTATGCCCCCTTTATTTATCCTACGGTTCTGACTTGGTGTACAGGGAGAACACTGTAAGAACGGCCCATGTTCTGAATTCTGTCCCTGTACATTTCAAAAGTTCTGAACAAATAGTGATATTGACTACGTCTATTCTAGCTCCCCTCATTAATGGCTTAATCGGAATTATAGATTGTTTTTTATCCGCTTGTCGTCCCCTTAGGCCATAGTTTGTACATCTCAATTGTCAGTAGAAATTACATTTGTTTAAGCAAGTCAGCCATATCAGCTATGTTTTTTTGAAGGCATTAAATGAGGCTGAATGAACTGTTTTGTTGCTAGACAAGGCTCCGCTGATAGCCATGTGGTAAGCCAGTGGTAAGATGTTGGGACTGCTGTTGGGACAGCTTTATGTAGGTCCTAACAGTTTGTGGGCACCGTTTTTTCACCATTATAGTGCAATTACTGTATTTAATGTTGTGTTGTGTAATGGCTTTGCTGGCATGCATCCCACTTTTTTATTTTTGCCCCACCAAGATTTACATGCTAAAATCGCCACTGATAACCATGCATGTGGTGTGATCCTATTTGAAACCAATCAAAAGCCAAGAACACACAAACACTTACAACTACCTTAAACAATCAGACACAGTGAACGGTGAAAAACCTGTATGAATTAATATTTTATATCAGTATCAAATTGGTTTTTCTTTAATTTTACTATTTTCTACATTGTAGACATCAAAACTATGTAATAACACATATGGAAACATGTAGTAACCAATAAAGTGTTAAACAAATCGAAATCTATTTTATATTTGAGATTCTTCAAAGTAGCCACCCTTTGCCTTGATGACAGCTTTGCACACTCTTGGCATTTTCTCAACCAGCTTCATGAGGTAGTCACCTGGAATGCATTTTAATTAACAGGTGTGCCTTAAGTTAATTTGTGGAATTTCTTTCTTGATGCGTTTGAGCCAGTCAGTTGTGTTGTGACAAGTTAGGGGTGGTATGCAGAAGATAGCCCTATTTGGTAGAAGACCAAGTCCATATTATGGCAAAAACAGCTCAATTAAGCAAGGAGAAACGCCAGTCCATCATTACTTTAAACATGAAGGAGCAGGCACAGGACGTACCGGACTGGGAACACGCACTTCAGGGAGAGTGCGAGGAGGAGGCACAGGACGTACTGGGCTGTGGAGGCGCACTGGAGACCTGGTGCGTAGAGCTGGCACAGATGGTGCCGGAACGATGACACACTCCGCACGGCGAGTGCGGGGAGCTGGCACAGGACGTACTGGGCTGTGTATGCACACTGGAGACCTGATGCTTAGAACCGGCACAACTTGTACTGGAATGGTGACACACACTTCAGGGGGAGTGCGTGGAGGAGACACAGGACGTACCGGACTGTGGTGGCGCACTGGAGGCCAGTTGTGTGAAACTGGTGCAGATGACACCGGACTGGTGTCACGCTCCTCAGCACGTCTGCTCTGCAGCACTCTCATCGTCACCACCTCTCTCCGGAATCTTTCGGCGAGTTCCTCCGACTCCCTGACGGTCTCTGGCTCATTCCTCGGCTCCGCCGACCATCCCGTGTGCCCCCCCCCCCCCCCCCCCCCCCCCAAAGAAATCGGGCTGTCCTTTGGGCTTTCTACCTGGCCGCGAACCCCGGCGTCGTTGCTGTCCTCCCTTCTCTCCTGTCGTCTGTCTTCCCGGCAGGCTTTTGTATCTTGCCAAGACTTCCTCCCAAGTCCAGGATATTCTCTCCTCGATCTCCTCCCAAGTCCAGGATGCCATCTCCTCCTGGGCACGCTGCTTGGTCCTGGTGTGGTGGGATCTTCTGTCACGGCTGTGTGTAGAGACGGACCAAGGCGCAGCGTGCTCTGAGTTCCACATCTTTATTCTCTTGTGAAACTTACAAAACAAAAAGGAAACAAGCAACGACCCGTAACGTGCACATGCACTAACTCAAAACAAGATCCCACAAAAAAACAGTCGGGAAATGGCTGCCTAAATATGATCCCCAATCAGAGACAACGATAAACAGCTGCCTCTGATTGGGAACCATACCAGGCCAACATAGAGATAAAACAACCTAGATAACCCACTCTAGTCACACCCTGACCTAACCAACATAGAGAATAAAAGGCTCTCTATGGTCAGGGCGTGACACATATGCGGAAAATAACCTAATAAATACTGTCAAATATGGTGGTTGATCTTTGATGTTATTGGGTCTGTTTTGTTTCCACTGGTCCTGGGAGCCTTTTTTAAGGTTAACGGCATCATGAACTCTAGTAGTTGTAGAACATTTTAACCAAAAACCTGGTTGCCTCTGTCAGGAGGCTGAAACTTGGTCGCAAATGAAACTTCCATTAAGACGATGACCCCAAGCACACATCAAAATCCACAAAGAAATGGTTGATTGACCAGAAAATCAAAATTTTGGACAGTTTCTGGACTTGAACACCATTAATAACCTGTGGTTTGAATTGCGGAGGGCAGTACATAAACGCAGACCGAACGAAATCAAGGATCGGGAAAGTTTCTGTACAGAGGAATAGTGTAAGATCCCTCCCAGTGTGTTCTTACAATCTCATAAAACATAGAAAAAGGCTAAGTGCCATTATCCTCACAAGGGGAGGGTGCACCAAGTATTGAAAACAAGGCTGCCAAGAATTTTGACATCTTTAAAAAATATACATATATTTCTTGTTAAGCAAAATACTTTTTGTATTAGTATTTTATACAGTCATTTCCGATGTGTCTGTAAAGCCTTCTGCATGCTTCTGTATGGCTGGCGTCTCACATACTACCTTTGCTTGAAAAACAAGAAAAAGCGGCAATAGTACTGTTTGTCCACCTTGAGACGCCGTAGCGTAAGAACTCAAGAAATCTGCCATAATTTTGACATTTTGTCGAGGAGATCTTAGTCGCGCAATTTTACATTTAAGACGTTTGGTGCAGTATTTTTTTAAGTGATTTTTTTTTGCATGAAAACCATTTGTCTCTCGTTGAATGACAACAAACACTTCATTAAATAATCCCTACTGTTGACCAATCACCGACGAAGGGGCGTAGACTTCAGCTACCGACTTTGGCTTGCTTCTAGAAGAACATTTGTTTGCATGAACAGCTGAAAAAAACAATAACAGTATCTTCCCGTGTTGTTGCAGGTGGCTCTGTATATCTGGGAGAATGGCCAAGGACCTCGTCTGACAGCAGTCCCAGAGCTGTGTACTGAGCCAGAACACTCTCCCACTGCCCAACACTGTGCTACCACGCTCAGGAGACTTGCTCCCCTGTGTGTAGGTACCAAGTTGTGCATACTGTACATCACAGGTCTATTCTTAACCACAGATCTTGGTCGAAATAATTGTTTTTTTGTTTCAGGTTACTTACTTGATTGGGGTTTAAATGAAATTGCACCAATGGAATAGTCCCAAAAGTGCCAACCCCACCCACTAAAACCAAGTATTTTTGGCGAAAAATATATATGCTTTGGACCCAATTCTGCTCCACCCCCCAGGAACGATGATTGTGTCTGTCTTTATGCATGCAAACTATCAGAAAGTTGGAGAATCTCAGGATGACCTTATTACTCAAATCCTCTTTCTCCCTCAAGCAATATTTTAAAGAACCCTCAAATCCTCTTCCAGTACTTTACATTCCTGGGTGAGGCACTCTTCAGCAGGCTACACCCTCCATACTGGAATTCCGTCTCACAGCCGCAGCCCTCAAGAGCCGTGTTGGTGTCACACCTTTTCTCCAGCCCCACAGCAGTACACCTGATGAATCCAATTGTGGGCTGAAATAAAAAGTAGTTATTAGTTCATTTGAATCAGATGTGGAGTGTTGAGCTGAAAAATGTGATGGCCATTGAGGACCGCCGCTGCCCACCCAACACAAATCACTGTGTTGAGCTCTGGCCTATTAGTTTGTGCTCAGATGCGCTTAATATATTCCCTCTGTTCTTGATGCCTGTCAGTCTGTCTGCCTAGTACCCCTGGAAGTGTTGTCTTTCCTCAGCCTGATCTGAATATTCGATACAGTGCTCAGAGAGAACAAGGTGCCCTCTCTCCTTTTACTCTTTCTCCTCTCTCATTCCCCTTCCTGGCTCTCTCCTTTTAGTCTTTCTTCCCTTCCTCCCTTCCTCCCTCCTACCATTCCTCCCTAATTTTAATACATTTAAATTACGTTTTAGTCATTTAGCAGACACTCTTAACCAGAGTGACTTACAGTGAGTGCATACATGTTCATACTCCCTCCAAACCCTTTCTCCCCCTCTGATCTATGACTATGCTGGCTCTCTCCTTTTAGTCTCCTTCTACCCTTCCCCCCTACTACCCTTTCTTCCCTGCTTATCTATGACTATGCTGGCAGTCTAATTTTAGTACCCTTCCTTCCTCCTTCTCTTTCTCCCCCTCTTATCTATGACTAGGCTGACTCTCTCCTTATAGCCCCATTTCTACCCTTTCTCCCTCCTACCCTTTCTCCCCTGCTGATCTATGAGTATGCTGGCTCTCTCCTTTTAGTCTCCCTCCTACCCTTCTTCCCTCCTATCTTTTCTCAACATCTTCCCACTAACCTGGCCAGAGCTCTAGTATGCAGAGAAGACAGAGAACTCATAGGACTTCATTATAAATTGCACCCTATTCCCTTTATAGTATACTACTTTTGCCCAATTCCCTACGGGCCCGGGTGAAACGTAGTGTACTACATAGGGAATAGGGTGCCATTTGAGACGCATGCATTAAGCAGAAAGCCTTGAGCCTCACAGAGAGGCAGAGGACAGCCTATCAGCAGGGTGTATGGCCTCCCTCTGGCATCAGCCTGAAAGCCACAGACAGACATGCAGTAGATCTGATCACTTAAATAAATATGGCCAGTTTACATTTAACTCTCAAATAATAACCTAATAATACCGCATGTGTCATCTTGAGGAACTTGTCAAGATTCACAAGGTCTCTTCAACATGGGCAGGGAATTTGAAAAAGTTAGTTGTGCTTCAACAACGATAACAGCTCCCTTTTTGGGACGTATGTTCCATAACTATGGCCCAGTGTTTTTCCTGATCATGTGACCTGACCAGGAAAAACTCTGGGCCCTAAAATATATGTCTAATTTTTATATTCCTCTTCTTACAGGGGGAGCCTGTAAAGAAGGAAGACATCTTTGTTGCTGTGAAAACTTGCAAGAAGTTTCACAGTGAGAGAGGTGAGTCAGACTGTTGAAGCTCACCTGAAGCTCTGGGGTGGTTAAACTCAGACAGGGTCCATATAATGTCAACATTTGCTCTATTCTTCTAAGGGATGGAATGTATTTTTAGCCTTTGAGATGTGTGCCTGGTAAAGTACTGACTCTGTGGTGGCCTGGTTTAACTCTCAGCACAAGATGTCAGTCACAAACTTGCTTTGACATGGCGTAGAGGTGGGTTGGTACCCCCCGACAGCCTAACTGTTAATGTAGCTTTCATGGCAGCGCTGGATCAAAAGTACCAGGAATCAATTAAAACTTAATGAGACAGATAACATTTTGCCGTTAGAATTTCGGAACCATCCGGAAAATTCTACATAAGCTCCAGCTGACATGTCGCTCACAGCTAATTGCTCTGATTATAATTATTACAGTCATCCTCAACTAACACACAGACAGAACTAAAAGGGACATTATATGTATTTATGGCGTGAAAAAATAGTATTTTGTAATTTACTATTTTTCCCCTCAGTTGACTCCGGTCCTTTACTGCTTTTGACTCTTGACTTTCTGTGTTTTTTATTTATTTTTACAGGTACAATTCTTTTACATTTGAAAAAGAAAAAACTACAAAAATATCTATTGAAATGTTTATTTCAAAAATGTCTGTAAAAGACAAATAATGTTTTTAACATTCATTATTAGTAATTGCTGCAAGTTTTCTGTGTACAGAAGCCTGATTCTACTTACTATTGTGAAAGTGTATTATTTGACCTGTTGTCCTGCCCCAGTCCCAGTGGTGAAGAAGACGTGGGAGAGAGAGGCATCTCTGTTGGAGTATTACAGTGACCACACTGACCCCTCCATACCTACCATCGACCTAGGAGTCCCCAACACAGAGAGAGGTGAGTTAGTCCATGGCCTGTATCCATAAAATGTCTGAGTAGGAGTGCTAATCTAGGATCAGTTTAGCCTTTTAGATCATAAATATTAAGATTACGTGGACAAGTCTGACAAACTTTTATTTGGGAGTGTCCCTTTAACTCTGGCAGATGGCGAGTCTGATACTACAGGTACAGCAAGGTACGTTATGCCAGTCTACCAAAGCACGGCACGTTGTATTGTGTTATTATTTAAACAAGAATGTTGATGCACTCTGTAAGTGACATTTTTGCTTTACTGTTTAAACTAGATGATAGGAACAATGTAACCAATTTTCAGCAAGTTTCAACCATGAAATTGAAAAAACACAAATTTGTAATCGCAATTTCTATATTGCCAGATGCTACCCCTCATCCCTGATTCTCTGCTGGACGTGCAATATCAGGTGCACCTGTGGTTTCAATCAAATTATCTATAACCTATAGCTATACTATAGGTCTAGGCTATACAAAGTACAACGTTTTATTTATGCGGAAATGTACTTCCTGAGTTTTTGTGCTGCTGGGATGGTGTTAATAAAATTAGACTACACTGCATACACACTAATGGATAGGCTATCCCATTCATGATGGATAGGCTATCCCTATAACAATTATATCAGTGTGTGCAGACTACTGATGTCCTGTTAAGTTTGAGAGTAAGAGCGTGAACATTTTGAGGAACGGAGGTTAACTTCAATCAGAGATGGGTGCTGAAAGTAGGCTAATTCGAGAAGGCTTAATTCATTTAAACAGTCTTCATTTTAATTCAACCTTTATTTTATTTAAAAATGTTTTGTACTTTTTTGTACCCTTTTTTTCTCCTTAATTTCATGAAATTTAATTGGTAGTTAGTCTTGTCCCATCGCTGTAACTCCCCTACGGACTTGGGAGAGGCAAAGGCCGAGTCATGCCTCCTCCGAAACACGACCCTGCCAAGCCGCACTGCTTCTTGACACACTGCTTGCTTAACCTGGAACCAATGTGTCGGAGGAAACGCCATCCAGCTGGTGACCGAGGTCAGCTTGCAGGAGCCCGGCCCGCCACAGGGAGTCGCTAGAGCGTGATGGGACAAGGATAATCCGGCCGGCCAAAACCACCTCTAACCCGGACGATGCTGTGCCAATTGTGTGCTGCATCATGGATCTCCCAGTCACGGCCGGCTGTGACACAGCCTGGGATCAAACCCAGATCTGTAGTGACGCCTCAAAGACTGCGATGCAGTGCCTTTTACCGCTGCGCCACTCACTCCTAAAAGGTAGGCTAAGAGGTAGGCCTAGGGCTGTTACGGGGACCGTATTACCGCCACACTGGCAGTCATGAGTCATGACGGCAGTCAAATTCCACGTAACTGTTTAATCACGGTAATTAGGCTTTTCCAAGCACTGATGCTGCTGATGGTCATTAGCAGCCTACAAAACTTGCTAACTGCCTGGTACTCAGCACTTCATTGTCCCTCTGACATCAATGCAAAATGTAATCGAAAATCTAATCAAACACTTCATGAGAGCCTGTGAGCTCATGTTCCGCAATCTTTCAATGCAATTGCGTGAGAAAACAGAGTTCTGATGGCCTCTTAAAAAGAGGAGAATCCCATCAGCTTTCTATAGGATAGGCCTACTATATTTATTTCTTAACTTTCCTAGTATTAAGTACATATTAAGTGCTTCACTTTACGACACGAGTATAGCCTACCTGGCTAGCATGAAAATAAACCACGGGAAAAGCATCTTCCATTTGCTATTTAAGCGCATAGATGACATGTATTTTTTTCCCCCATGCCCCTGTTCCCGAGACACGTGCATGATAATGGTTCATTCTAAATCAAAACTAATTTCACACATATATTATGTAATATATGTAAAGACAAAATTACATTAAGAATAGTCTGATGTGTGACAATATTAGCCTATAACTTGTGAACGATATATTATCAATGATGCCCAACTTGTGCAGTAAGGCAAGAAACAGCGCGTGGCAATTTTTTTGCTACTTTTTAAAATCATAGTCACACTCCTCATGTAGCCTAGCCCATAGGCCTATATGTTTTGATAAGGTTTGTATCACAACTAAAGTGGCCAAATAACTTAAAATGAAGCACATTAATCCGCCTTATAACCGCTGGAGAGCCTAACTGGCATACAATTTGGGGAAGATAATTTCCCCCATAAAAATGAATCTTTATAATAAAGCATTACATCCATAATCACTTTTAAGAACAGTGTTTTTACGCTAATTGATTGCATCCTGGAACATTGTGTATGCATTACTGCTCTTAAAATGTGATGAAATAGCTTAATAGTTCATCAACATTTTAAGCTAAACATTCTGATCTGTTGCATCAGCCTCGTTGCTTTTTTGACGCAAGTAGTTGTATTAATTCGTGATCCATCGCATCCAACAACTGCCTCAGAGTACGTTTGGAATATTTATATCTTGCACAGAGGACAAGTTGACCAATAGAATAGGTAAACTTTTTTTGTACTAGTAGATTGACATTTTGCTGTTCGTTAGGCCTACTCATCTTGATGGCTTACATCTTCTGTATGCGTCTCGGAATTCGATAAGAGTGTCTGACTTCATTCACTTGTAGTCTACTTCTTAGCTGAAATACCTGTGAGCAGGACCCGATCACGTGACGGGTATTGGCTGATAAGTATTGGGATATGTGAGTGAGATGTGCTTCGGAGCACGGCAGCCAGGAAGGGATTATAATTATTATATTCAGCCCAAGGGCAAAACGTCCACTTTGGCCGCAAAAGGCATAGATTTTTTAGGGGGCATTACGGCCACACAAGGGGGACGCCGGCAGGATGTTCGAGGCTTGGTGCGAGTATTATCAAGTGCTTGACAAAAATGTTTTTTTTTTCGATTATTATCGAGTATATTGGTTCCTGACTTCCCTGAAAAGTTGCATATCGCGGGGGCTATTTGATGCTAATGCAGAACGCCACAGGATGTTTTTTGTGCTGGTCAAGGGCAGTCAAGTCTGGGGTGAATCAAGGTCTATATTTGTTTTTAGTTCTACATTTTGTTAATGGGGCATGCTTATTTAAGATGGTGAGGAAGGCACTTTTTAAATAGCAACCAGGCATCTTCTACTGACAGGATGAGGTCAACATCCTTCCAGGATACCCGGGCCAGGTTGATTAGAAAGGCCTGCTCGCAGAAGTGTTTTAGGGAGCGTTTGACAGTGGTTTGATTGTTAATGAGAGACTGATGAAGTGTTGTCAGCTTCAACAAGAAACAAATCAGAGCTCATGCCTTTCATGCAACTTTTTTCAAAACATCATTAGAGTCCCACCATGCAGCTTTAGAATGTAGTAAAAATCTAAGTATACAGTGCATTCGGAAAGTTTTCAGACCCCTTGACTTTTTCCACATTTTGTTACGTTACAGCTTTATTCTATAATTGATTCAGATTTGTTTTAATCAATCTACACACTATACCACATAATGACAAAGCAAAAAAAAATTGGGGGGAATTTCTGGAAAATGTATACAAATTTAAACAGAAATACATTATTTACATAAGTATTCAGACCTTTTGCTAAGAGACTCAAAATTGAGCTCAGGTGCATCCTGTTTCCATGGATCATCCTCGAGATGTTTCTACAACTTCATTGGACTCGAGGTGAATGAGGTCAAAGGATTTGTCTGAAGTGCGCCGAGACAGGATTGTGACCAGGCACAGATCTGGGGAAGGGTACCAAAAAATTCTGCAGCATTGAAGGTCCCCAAGAACACATTGGCCTCCATCATTCTTAAATGGAAGAAGTTTAGAACCTCCCAAGACTCCTCCTAGAGCTGGCCGCCCGGCCGAACTGAGCAATCGAGGGAGAAGGACCTTGGTCAGGGAGATGACCAAAAACCTGATGGTCACTCTGACAGAGCTCCAGAGTTCCTCTGTGGAGATGGGAAAAGGACAACCAGAAGGACAACCATTTCTGCAGCACTCCACCATTAAGGTATTTATGATAGAGTGGTCAGACGTAAGCCACTTCTCAATTAAAGGCACATGGCAGTCTTCTTGGAGTTTGCCGAAAGGCACCTAAAGAACTCTCAGACCATGAGAAACAAGATTCTCTGGTCTGATGAAACCAAGATTGAACTCTTTTGCCTGTCTGGAGGAAACGGTGAAGCATGGTGGTGGCAGCATCATGCTGTGGGGATGTTTTTCAATGACAGGGAGTGGGAGATTAGTCAGGATAGATGGACGGCAAAAAGTACAGAGAGATCCTTGATGAAAACCTGCTCCAGAGCCCTCAGGACCTCAGACTGGGGTGAAGGTTCACCTTCCAACGGTACAATGACCTTAGGCACACAGCCAAGACATCGCAGAAGTTGGCTACGGGACAAGTCTGAAGGTCCTTGAGTGGCCCAGCCAGAGCCCGGACTTGAACCCGATCAAACATGTCTGGAGAGACCTGAAAATAGCTGTGCAGTGACGCTCCCCATCTCACCTGACAGAGCTTGTGTGGATCTGCAGAGAAGACTTGGAGGAACACCCCAATACAGGTGTGCCAAGCTTGTAGCGTCATACCCAAGAAGACTCGATGCTGTAATCACTGCCATAGGTGCTTCAACAAAGTACTGAGTATAAAGGGTCAGGGCCACATTGTCTCCCAACCCCCCCCTCTCAGCCTCCAGTATCTATGATGCTGTAGTCTATTTTCCGGGGGGCTAGGATCAGTCGGTTATATCTGGTGTTATTCTCCTGTCTTATCAGGTGTCCTGTGGGAATTTTAAGTATACTCCCTCTAATTTTCTCTCTCTCCCTTTCTCCCTTCCGGAGGACCTGAGCCCTATGACCATGCCTCAGGACTACCTGGCCTGATGACTCCTTGCTGTCCCCAGTCCACCTGGTTGCTGCTCCAGTTTCAACTCTTCTGCCTGAGGCTATGGAGGGGATTGCCTGCGGCTTAAGGTGACTGGCCACCCCCCAGAGCCTGGTTTCTTCCTTGGTTCCAGCCTTTCTAGGGACTTTTTACTAGCCACCGTGCTTCTACATCTGCATTGCTTGCTGTTTGGGGTTTTAGGCTGTGTTTCTGTATAGCACTTTGTGACATCTGCTGATGTGAAAAGGGCTTTATAAATACATTTGATTGGTTGAATACTTATGTAAATGTGATATTCATTTTTGTGTGCAAACATTTCTATAAACCTGTTTTTTCTTTGTCATTATCGGGAATTGTGTGTAGATTGACGAGGCAATAAAATATTATAGATATTATTTTTTGAATAAGGTAACGTAAAAGTCAAGGGGTCTGAATACTTTCCGAATGCACTATATTGTCCAACGTTTGTAGCACAATTAAAGTTGCATAAATAACTCTAAATTAAGCATATAGTTTATTTGTTAACGGCTCAACACAGATATGTGCACATGCGCACATATCTAAGGCTCTGGTCTGTCCTAGGAGTGAGGGTAAACAGTAGGCATGAAAAGATTCTTTGCCCAAGATTCTGATGGAAGAACAGCTCACAGTAAGAACAATTTATGATGATAAATCGTGTTTCTGTCGAAAAATGTTAAAGCTTACGCCGCCATTTTGTTTTGTATAGCTTGGCGCAACCTGTATTGAAAAGGAAGGATAATTTAAAAAATGTAAATCAGCGATTGCATTAAGAACTAATTTGTCTTTTGATTCCTGTCAACCCTGTATTTTTTAGTCAAGAATATGATTAGCTATTGATTAAACTAGATCACTCAAAGATGGCGACCGACATTTCCAGGCTTGTTTTGCTACTATTTTCATTGTATAACCACGTTTTTTTATGGCTAAATATGCACATTTTCGAACAAACTGTATATGTATGTTGTAATATGATGTTACAGGAGTGTCATCTGAAGAATTCTGAGAAGGTTAGTGAAAAAATTAATATATTTTGGCGATGATAACGATATCGCTCTCTTTGGCTTGAATCAGTGCTCGGGTAACGTTTGCATATGTGGTATGCTAATATAACGATTTATTGTGTTTTCGCCGTAAAACACTTAGAAAATCTGAAATGTTGTCTGAATTCACAAGATCTGTGTCTTTCCATTGCTATGTGCTGTGTATTTTTAAGAAATGTTTTATGATGAGTAAATTGGTAATACAAGTTGCTCTCTGTAGTAATTCTAGGAGCTTTGGTGAGATTTGTGATGGTGGCTGCAATGGCAAACTATGATTTATACCTGAAATATGCACATTTTTCTAACAAAACCTATCCTATACCATAAATATGTTATCAGACTGTCATCTGATGAGTTTTTTTCTTGGTTAGTGGCTATCAATATCTTAGTTTAGCCGAATTGGTGATAGCTACTGGTGTTGAGAGAAAATGGTGGACAAAGAAAAATGGTGATTTTTGCTAACGTGTTTAGCTAATAGATTTACATATTGTGTCTTCCCTGTAAAACATTTTAAAAATATGAAATGGTGGCTTTATTCACAGGATCTGTATCTTTCATTAGGTGTCTTGGACTTGTGATTTAATGATATTTAGATGCTACTATTTAATTGTGACGCTATGCTAGCGATGCTAATCAGTGTGGGGGGGGGGGGGGGTGCTCCCGGACCCGGGGTAGAGGCTCGTGAAAGGTTAATCCACCTATTGTGTCAGATTTTGAAAATATGCTTTACAGCGAAAGCAATCCAAAGCTTTTGTGAGTGTATCAATCAATGCTAGAACAGCTAGCCCCAAATTAGCATGGTCACGAAAGTCAGAAAAGCAATAAAATTAATCGCTTACCTTTGATAATCTTCGGATGTTTGCACTCACGAGACTCCCAGTTACACAATAAATGTTCTTTTTGTTTGATAAATATTACTTTTATAACAAAAAAACACCATTTGGGTTGCGCGTTATGTTCAGAAAACCACAGCCTCGTTCCGTTCAACGATAATTCCAAAATGTATCCGTAATGTTCGTAGAAACATGTCAAATGTTTTTTATAATCAATCCTCAGGTTGTTTTTAACGTACATAATCGATAATATTTCAACCGGACCGTGACCTATTCAATAAAAGAGAGAAAGAAAATGGAGAGCTACCCCTCTCGCGCTCAGGAACTAATCAAAGGACACCTGACTAGTTTTGAAAAATCTTGCTCATTTTTCAAAATAAAAGCCTGAAACTATGTCTAAAGCCTGGTCACAGCCTGAGGAAGCCATTGGAAAAGGAATCTGGTTGATACCCCTTTAAATGGATGAAAGACAGGAAATGAAACACAGATAAAAAAATTAAAAAAATCACTTCCGGGTTAGATTTCCTCAGGTTTTCACCTGCAAAATCTGTTTTGTTATACTCACAGACAATATTTTGACAGTTTTGGAAACTTTGGAGTGTTTTCTATCATAATCTGTAAAGTATATGCATATTCTTCGATCTGGACCTGAGAAATAGTCTGTTTACCTTGGGAACGTTATAATTTTTTTTTTTAAATAATAAAGAACCTGACCCCTAGCGTCAAGAACTTAACGCACAGAGCCACTCAAATTGACTGGAGACACAACAATTGACTGGGCCTGAGACGCACACAAACTGATTGTGACTCAATCCTAGTGGGACCTCTACCCAAGAGCAACAGAAGGCACCAATACATCCTGGTGATTCTGGATTATGCCACCAGGTACCCGGAAGCCATTCCCCTGCGCACCATGGCCACCAAGGGAATCGCACATGAGTTAGTCATGCTTTTCTCCCGAGTAGGCATCCCCGATGAGATATTAACCGACCAGGGAACCCCGTTCATGTCGCGAATCATGAAGGGTCTATGCAACTAATGAAACCGATGGGTTGGTGGAAGATTAAATCGAACCCTGAAGCAGATGCTAAAGAAGGTGATGGAGGCAGATGGAAAGAATTGGGACCAGCTGCTACCCTACCTGATGTTCTCGATCCGAGAAGTGCTTCAACAGGACTCTCTCCCTTCGAATTCTTGTACGTGAGATGGCCCAGAGGACTACTGGACGTGGCTAAAGAAGCCTGGGAACAGCAACCGTCACCCCATTGAACCATGGTGAAGCACGTGGAAGACATGAGAGACTGGATGGCAACCCTATGGCCCCTGGTACGGGAACACATGCTGGAGGCCCAGGAGGCCCAAGTGCGGGTGTACAACAGAAGGGCACAACAAAGGGACTTTCAGCCAGGAGATAGTGTTGATGTTGGTCTCCACCTCAGAATGTACGTTTTTGGCCCGATGGAACAGGCCATACAAAGTCCTTGAGAAGGTGGGTGAACTTAACTATAGGTTTAGACAGCTGGGACGAAGACATCGGACCCAGATTTACCATGTGAATTTACTAAAGAAATGGAATGCACTCTACTCTATTACCCCGAAGAAGCCTACCGCAGACCAAGCCGGCGGAGGTGCCACTGGGGGAGCAGCTGAGCCAAGCACAGAAGCAGGAGCCAAGCACAGAAGCAGGAGCTGAGGGAGTTGGTCGGCCGGAACCAGGATGTGTTCTCCAGTGAACCAGGACACAACGATTTGGTACAGCATAGCATCATCACCGAACCCGGGAAAAGGGTGAAGTTGAGACCCTACCGCAAACCAGAAGCAAGGAGAGAGGCTGTCAGGACCGAAGTAAAAACGATGTTGAAAGCTGATTATAATCGCAGAGTTGAATAGTGAGTGGTGCAGCCCCATAGTGTTGGTGCTAAAACCAGACGGAACCATTCGATTCTGTAATGATTTTAGAAAGGTAAATGAAATCTCAAAGTTCCACACCTACCCCATGGCCCAAATTGATGAATTAACCGAACGGCTAGGGACTGCCCGATTTATCAGCATGCTTGACCTGATAAAGGGTTATTGGCAGGTGCCCTTAGCTCCCGAGGAAGAAAACTGCTTTCGCCACCCCTGACCGGCTGCAAGAAGCTGCCCTTTGGGCTGTACGGGGTCCCGGCCACCTTCCAGAGGTTAATGGAACAAATTCTCCGTCCCCATCGTGAGTACGTGGCGAGCTACATTGATAATATTGTGATCCATGGGAGTGAGATCAGGTGCATGCCATGGAAATGCCATGGCACGGAGAGGTGAGGGGAGTGGTGAACCCCACACCCTTGAACCTGCTACAATATATGTGTGTGTTTAAAAATATATATATATATAATTTTTATATATATGTGTGTGTGTATATTTAAAAAAGATATATGTATATTCTCCTGACTGCGACATTGGTCGTCCTAATATTTCTTAATTCCATTCTTTTATCTTTAGATTTGTGTGTATCGTTAGATATTACTGCACTTTTGGAGCCAGGAACACAAGCATTTCGCTACACCCGCATTAACATCTGCTAAATATGTGTATGCGACCAATAAAAATGTATTTGATTCATACAAATCGCTCAGGCCCAGTCAATTTGACAACAAGAGATTTGCTGGCAATGTAAATACTGCATGTAGCTCCTATAAAACTGAAACATTTTCTCTACTCCTCATGGGCAAACTGTGTAGAATTGTAGGAAATTAACTTTCAAACTGAAACATCAGTTTTAGAAACTTGAGAGTGTTTTCTATCCAATAGTAACAATAATATGCATATTGTATGATCTAGAATAGAGTACGAGGCAGTTTAATTTGGGCAAAGTGGAAACAGCGCCCCCGTATTGACAAGAAGTTAATTGTTTATGGTTCATTGAACAACATTTACATTTAAGTCATTTAGCAGACGCTCTTATCCAGAGCGAATTACAAATTGGTGCATTCACCTTAGGAAACAGTGTTTAAACCCTTTACAATGAAGATCTGTGAAGGTATTTGGATTTTTACAAATTATCTTTGAAAGACAGCGTCCTGAAAAAGGGACATTTCTTTTTTTGCTGAGTTTACATAAGTATCAGTACTTTGTTGAAGCACCTTTGGCAGCGATTACAGCCTCGAGTCGTCTTGGGTATGACGCTACAAGCTTGGCACACCTGTATTTGGGGAGTTTCTCCCATTCTTCTCTGCAGATCCTCTCAAGCTCTGTCATGTTGGATGGGGAGCGTCGGTGCACAGCTATCTTCAGGTCTGACCAGAGATGTTCGTTCTGGTTCAAGTCCGGGCTCTGGCTGGGCCACTCAAGGACATTCAAAAACTTGTCCCGAAGCCACTCCTGCATTGTCTTGGCTGTGTGCTTAGGGTCATTGTCCTATTGGAAGGTGAACCTTCACCCCAGTCTGAGGTCCTGAGCGCTCTGGAGCACGTTTTCATCAAGGATCTCTGTACTTTGCTGCATTCATCTTTCCCTCGATCCTGACTAGTCTCCCAGTCCCTGACACTGAAAAACATCCCCACAGCATGATGCTGCCACCACCATGCTTCACCATAAGGGATGGTGCCAGGTTTCCTCCAGATGTGACGCTTGGCATTCAGGCCAAAGAGTTCGATTTTGCTTTCATCAGACCAGAGAATCTTGTTTCTTATGTTCTGAGTCATTCAGGTGCCTTTTGGCAACTCCAACCCGGCTATCATGTGCCTTTTACTGAGCAGAGGCTTCCGTCTATCCACTCTACCATAAAGGCCTGATTGGTGGAGTGCTGCAGAGATGGTTGTTCTTCTGGAAGGCTCTGTCAGAGTTTCCATAGGGCATTTTTTGGTACCCTTCCACAGATCAGTGCCTCAACACAATCATGTCTCTGAGCTCTACGGACAATTCCTTTGACCCCATGGCTTGGTTTTTACTCTGACATGCACTGTCAACTGTGGGACCTTTAATAGACAGGTGTGTACCTTTCCAAATCATGTCCAATCAATTGAATTCACCACAGGTGGACTCCAATCAAGTTGTAGAAACATCTCAAGGATGATCAATGGAAACAGGATGCACATAGACCTCAATTTCAGGTCTCATATCAAAGGGTCTGAATACTTAAGGTATTTTTAATACATTTGCAAAAATGTGTGTAGATTGATGAACATTTTTTATTCAACTTATTTTCGAATTAAGGCTGTAACTTTAACAAAATGTGGAAAAAGGGAAGGGGCCTTACTACTTTCCGAATTAACTGTATATCCCACAGTCAATCCTAAATCGTCATCCACGTGCACAATTCTTTTTTTAAATTGTGCATTGATATAAATGGTTCTAGTTTTAGATCTCAAATTCTAGTTTTAGTTCTCAAATTAAGATTCAGCCCTTTAATGCAACCGCTGTGTTAGATTTTTAAAAATAACTTTACCACAACATACAGCATGCATTATTGTGAGACAGCGCTCACCTATTCTCCGCCGTGTTGGAGTCAACATATTACACAGAAATACGAAATAACATCATAAATGTTGTCTTACCTTTGCTGTTCTTCCATCAGAATGTTGTGCAAGGAGACCTAGGTCCAGAATAAATCGTTGTTTGGTTTTAGAATGTCCATTTCTTCTGTCGAATTAGCAACCTTGGCTAGCCATGTGGCGCGAACATGCCCATCAACTCTTGGCGCTTGGAACGAAAAATTCCAAAATTCCCAATACACTTCGAATAAACTGGTCAAACTCGGTTGAAAATCCTACTTTATGATGTTCTTCTCATATGTATCCAATAAAATGAGAGCCGGAGCAATTCGTAGTGTATACCGAACGCTTTTCAGAAGACAATGTGAGGCTTCCCTGCGCGCCGTCGAAAACTGCCAAAAGGGAAGACCTGTCACTCCAAAAGCTCTTATTCGGCCTCAGATCAAGCTAGACACCCCATTCAACCTTCCACTGCCTGTTGACATCTAGTGGAAGGCGTATCAAGTGCATACAGATCCATAAATAAAAGCCAGTTGAATAGGCAGGCCCTGACACAGAGCCTCGTTTTCAGATTTTTCACTTCCTCTATGGAAGTTTGCTGCCAAATGAGTTCTGTTTTACTCACATATATAATTCAAACAGTTTTAGAAACTTCAGAGTGTTTTCTATCCAATAGTAAGAATAATATGCATATTGTAGGATCTAGAACAGAGTACGAGGCCGTTTAATTTGGGCACGATTTTTTCCAAAGTGAAAACAGCGCCCCCCTATTCACAAGAAGCCCTTTAATGTCCTGTCAAATTATGGGCAATCTTGCGTCATACAGAAAAAGAAACGGTACTATGTGTGTTTTGTTCTACAGGTCATTGTGGGAAGACGTTTGCCATCTTGAAGAGGTATATCAGCGATGCGGTGCCAAAGACAAGCTGGCTGCTGGTGGTGGATGATGACACACTCATCAGGTAAAGCTTTCAGTATACACACACTCGTGTACACACGCAGCCACACACACACAAAGATACACATACACACACAGACAGACACTAATGCCGATGGTGTGTCTGAGTGATAGTTCCTCCAAAATGTGTGTCTTCACTTATGCCAAAACCCCTGATGCAGTGAAAAATGGTCAAATAAAAAAAAATGTAAGAACTCTTCAAGACTGCCTCCTGAGGGCACAGTCAGCAAACTGATTCTTTTTTATTTAGTGCGGAAGTTACCAGATGTAGAGAGCAGCGGAGTCATAATTTAATTGTTTTTTTTTTAATGAAGAATATCCTACCTGTTGTACCAGTGTGTGTGTGTGTGTGCATTGTGTGATGAGAGAGAATATATGTGTGTGTGCATGCACACGTGTTTGTTTGTACTTGCATGTGTACCTGATTAGTGTGAGTGTATGCCCTCCCCAGCCTGCCCAGACTGCAGATGCTGTTGAGCTGTTACGACCCCTCTGAACCGCTGTGTCTAGGGGAGAGGTACGGCTACGGGCTGGGCCAGGGAGGCTACAGCTACATCACTGGAGGAGGGGGGTGAGTCACTTACAGCTTCTACATCCCAAATGGCACCCTATTCACTACATAGTACAGTACTTTTGATGGCCCTGGTCAAAAATACAGTGGTTCCCAACTATGATCCTCGAGGACCCCCAACTAGAGGTTTTCATGATTCGAACAGACCCGAAATTCCGAGACATGACCGGGGACCCGAGCGGATCCAAGTTCTAAATTCTCACTTTTGTCTCGGATCTGGGTCAGGTCTGATGTAACTGTCACGAGTCTCTTGTATGTGCAACTAAAATAGATTTGCCGACTGGGCCTGATTGGACCTGTCCTCTGATAATTTAATGTCTGATGTGATCAGAACTGCGCAAGCTTGTCTGTGTCATCTAACTGCAACTCAATAAAACGTATAGCTTATGTCCAACTGAAACTGGTCCCGGCCGCTCACCTCACGTGCGCCTGCTGCTGAGGAGAGAGAGAGCGTGAGTAAGAGGAGCCTTGGCCTATAGGCTACTCTTGATTGCGCAGATGGAGGCCTTTTTCAAGGTAAAATGAAAGTTAGAGTAGAAAGATTATAGTGAAAACAAATTGACAAGTGGAATCACAACAAAGCATCCTCCACTCGTGCTGCCAAACATGCGCTTGTAAAACTGACCATCTTACCGATCCTCGACGATGTCATTTATAAAATAGCCTCCAAAACTCTACTCTACTAACAAATTGGATGCAGTCTATCACAGTGCCATCCGTTTTGTCACCAAAGCCCCATATACTACCCACCTCTGCGACCTGTACGCTCTCGTTGGCTGGCCCTCGCTTCACTCTCGTCGCCAAACCCACTGGCTCCAGGTCATCTACAAGTCTCTGCTAGGTTAAGCCCCGCCTTATCTCAGCTCACTGGTCACCATAGCAGCACCCACTCGTAGCACGCGCTCCAGCAGGTATATCTCACTGGTCACCCCCAAAGTCAATTCCTCCTTTGGCCACCTTTCATTCCAGTTATCTGCTTCTAATGACTGGAACGAACTGCAAAAATCACTGAACCTGGAGACTCTCCCAGAATCTCCCTCACTAGCTTTAAGCACCAGCTGTCAGAGCAGCTCACAGATCACTGCACCTGTACATAGCCCATCTGTAAACAGCCCATTCAACTACCTCATCCCCATACTGTATTTATTTATTTATCTTGCTCCTTTGCACCTGTCACATTCCTGACCTGTTTTCCCTTGTTTTGTATTTATTTAGTATGGTCAGGGCGTGAGTTGGGTGGGTTGTCTATGTGTTGTTTTCTATGTTGGGGTTTTGTGTGTTCGGCCTGGTATGATTCCCAATCAGAGACAGCTGTCAATCGTTGTCCCTGATTGAGAATCATACTTAGGCAGCCGGGGTTTCACGTGTGTTCTGCCCAGCGCTGTCTGAGCTGCCTGCCTGCCCAGCGCTGTCTGAACTGCCTGCCTGCCCAGCGCTGTCTGAACCGCCTGCCTGCCCAGCGCCATCTGAGCCGCCTGCCTGCCCAGCGTCGTCTGAGCCGCCCGTCTGTCCCGAGCCGTCAGAGCCGCCCGTCTGTCCCGAGCCGTCAGAGCCGCCCGTCTGTCCTGAGCCGTCAGAGCCGCCCGTCTGTCCTGAGCCGTCAGAGCCGCCCGTTTGTCCCGAGCCGTCAGAGCCGCCCGTCTGTCCCGAGCCGTCAGAGCCGCCCGTCTGTCCCGAGCCGTCAGAGCCGCCCGTCTGTCCCGAGCCGTCAGAGCCGCCCGTCTGTCCCGAGCCGTCAGAGCCGCCCGTCTGTCCCGAGCCGTCAGAGCCGCCCGTCTGTCCCGAGCCGTCAGAGCCGCCCGTCTGTCCCGAGCCGTCAGAGCCGCCCGTCTGTCCCGAGCCGTCAGAGCCGCCCGTCTGTCCCGAGCCGTCAGAGCCGCCCGTCTGTCCCGAGCCGTCAGAGCCGCCCGTCTGTCCCGAGCCGCCAGAGCCGTCCGCCAGACAGGAGCAGCCAGAGCCGTCCGCCAGACAGGAGCAGCCAGAGCCGTCCGCCAGACAGGAGCAGCCAGAGCCGTCCGCCAGACAGGAGCAGCCAGAGCCGTCCGCCAGACAGGAGCAGCCAGAGCCGTCCGCCAGACAGGAGCAGCCAGAGCCGTCCGCCAGACAGGAGCAGCCAGAGCCGTCCGCCAGACAGGAGCAGCCAGAGCCGTCCGCCAGACAGGAGCAGCCAGAGCCGTCCGCCAGCCAGGACCAGCCAGTGCCGTCCGCCAGCCATGACCAGCCAGTGCCGTCCGCCAGCCATGACCAGCCAGTGCCGTCCGCCAGCCATGACCAGCCAGTGCCGTCCGCCAGCCATGACCAGCCAGTGCCGTCCGCCAGCCATGACCAGCCAGTGCCGTCCGCCAGCCATGATAGCTGTCAATCGTTGTCCCTGATTGAGAATCATACTTAGGCAGCCGGGGTTTCACGTGTGTTTTGTGGCTGTTTGTTCCTTGTCGCCACACGGGACTGTAACGGTAGTTTCATTTTGTTATTTTGTATCGCATATTGTTTTTGTGTTATTAAATTACCATGGAAACTAACCACTCCGCATATTGGTCCGATCCTTCTCTCCTCGTCCAATGAGGAGGACGACATAGACTATCGTTACAGCACCCCAGTATCTCTACTTGCACGTTCATCTTCTGCACATCTACCATTCCAGTGTTTAATTGCTATATTGTAATTACTTCGCCACCATGGCCTATTTATTGCCTTAATAACTCCCTTTATCTTACCTCATTTGCACTCACTGAATATAGATTTTTTGTTTTCTTTTTTCTACTGTATTATTGACTGTATGTTTTGTTTATTCCATGTGTAACTCTGTGTTGTTGTATGTGTCGAACTGCTATGCTTTATCTTGGTCAGGTCGCAGTTGCAAATGAGAACTTGTTCTCAACTAGCCTACCTGGTTAAATAAAGGTGAAATAATATTTTTTTTTAAAGGTG
Organism: Salvelinus fontinalis; assembly: GCF_029448725.1. Classification (NCBI taxonomy): domain Eukaryota; kingdom Metazoa; phylum Chordata; class Actinopteri; order Salmoniformes; family Salmonidae; genus Salvelinus; species Salvelinus fontinalis. Next base: position 444,443 of record NW_026600260.1, read on the forward strand.
AGAAGAACATTGGCGTGACCAAATGGATTATGTGCAACTAGCTATTCAGGTTTGATGCAATTTTCAAACTTGTATTTATTTATTTTTGTATTTATTACAATTTATCATTATTGTACATCCTTATTATTAGTCTATAGATTTCACATGACTGGGCCCACCCACTGGGGAGCCAGGCCCAGCCAGTGATAATTAGCTTTTCCCCACAAAAGAGCTTTATTACAGACAGAAATACTTCTCGGTTTCATCAGCTGACGATGTGGCTAGTCTCAGATGATCCCACAGTTGAAGAAGCCGGATGTAGAGGTCCTGGGCTGGCCTTGTTACACGTGGTCTGCGGTTGTGAGGCTGGTTGGACATACTGCCAAATTCAAAAGAAATTAATTGGAGGTGGCTTATGGTAGAGAAATTAACATTCCATTATCTAGCAACAGCTCTGGTGGACATTCCTGCAGTCAGCATGCCAACTGCATGCGACCGCAAAACTTGAGACTTCTGTGGCAATGTGTTTGTGTGACAAAACTGCACATTTGAGTGGCCTTTTATTGTCCCCAGTACAAGGTACTGTGTAAAGATCATGCTGTTTAATCAACTTCTTTATATGGCACAGCTGTCAGGTGGAGGGATTATCTTGGCAAAAGAGAAATGTTGACTAACAGGGATGTACACAAATTTGTGCACAATTGAGAGAAATAAGCTTTTTGTGCGTATTGAACATTTTCTGGGATCTTTTATTTCAGCTCATGAAACATGGGACCAACGCTTTACATGTTGCGTTTATATTTTTGTTCAGTTTAGTTTTCGTAAGTATTCAGACCCTTTGCTATTTCGAGCACAGGTGCATCCTGTTTCCATTGATCATCCTTAAGATGTTTCGACAACTTGATTGGAGTCCACCTGTGGTAAATTCAATTGATTGGACATGATTTGGAAATGCACACACATCTATATAAGGTCCCACAGTTGACAGTACATGTCAGAGCAAAAACCAAGCCATGTTTAGTACCCTGGGGAAGAGTACTAAACATTTCTACAGCATGGAAGGTCCCCAAGAACGCCGTGGCCTACATCATTCTTAAATGGAAAAAGTTTGGACTCTTCCTAGGGCGGCAGGTAGCATAGTGGTTAGAGCATTGGGCCAGTAACCGAAAGGTTGCTAGATTAAATGCCCGAGCTGAAAAGGTACAAATCTGTCGTTCTGCCCCTGAATAAAGCAGTTAACCCACTGTTCCTAGGCTGTCATTGTAAATAAGAACGTGTTCTTTACTGACATGCCTAGTTAAATTTAAAAAAAATCATACTAGAGCTGGCCGCCCGGAAAAACTAAGCAATCGTGGGAGAAGGGCCTTGGTCAGGGAGGCAGAGCTCTGGAGTTCCTCTGTGGAGATGGGAGAACCTTCCAGAAGGACAATCATCCTGTGGCCCAGCCAGAGCCTGGACTTAAACCCGATCGAACATCTCTGGAGAGACCTGAAAATATTAACGCTCCCCATCCATCCTTACAGAGCTTGAGAGGAATGGGAGAAACTCCCCAAATACAGGTGTGCCATGCTTGTAGTGTCATACCCAAGAAGGTGCTTCAACAAAGTACTAAAGGGTCTGAATTCTTATGTAAATGTAATATTTCAGTTGTAGGTTTTTAATACATTTGCAAAAAAAAAATTTTAAAGCTGTTTTTGCGTTGTCATTATGGGGAATTGTGTGTAGATTGATGAGGGAAAAAACAATTTGATCAATTTTAGAATAAGGCTGTAACGTAACATAATGTGGATATGGTCAAGGGGTCTGAATATTTCTGAATATCTTCTGAATGCACTGTTTCTGAATGCACTGTATGTTTTTTTCTGTAACATAATATTATGAAGCCTTTCATGTGCTTTATGTGCTTTTTGAAATTATATAAATGCTTCAAAATTTACAAAAAGTGACATTAGCTTATGAAGATGGCACTTTACCCCTATCTACATGTACAAATTACCTCATCTAACCTGTACCACTGCACATTGACTCTGTACTGGTACCCCCTGTATATAGCCTCGTTATTGTTATTTTATTGTCTTACTTTTAAAAAAATTTTTTACTTTTGTTTATTTAATAAATATTTTCTTAACTCTATTTCTTGAACTGCATTGTTGGTTAAGGGCTTGTAAGTAAGCATTTCAAGGTAAGGTCTACACATGTTGTATTCGGCACATGTGACATAACATTTGATATGATTTGAAGATTATCTCATAGAACAAAGTTTATAAGATCTCCAAAGCCTTTATTTTCTGCATTTATCCAAAAACCCTACAAAACCTCCATTAATTTTCTCATAGCCTGTGTCCAACGAACCATGGCAGAGTTAGTGCCTACAAAAAGACGCCAAGTTGCTTTCTATTGCTGCCATTTGTTGGGTAGGACTACAGTAGGCACTCGCCTTTGTTGGTAATTGGCTGCAATATAGGCCTAGCCTGTTCAAAACGTTTGTGAAGGTTTAAACCTTCAAAACAAGTGTTTTGTTTAATTCTGTTGAGCTATTTTCTTTGGTGAAGTTAAGTTCCAACTCTAATGTAATAGTAGAACCGGTAACTTACTATATCTGCTCACACTCAAACCATGCAAAGGAAAAAATCAAGAGGGCGAGATGCAAAATGTAATTTAAACCTGTTCATATTTTCCCTATAAACAATGACTTGACTTAACTTTATTAGGGTAATATCAAAAGAAATACACTTTTAGGGCCTCCCGAGTGGCGCAGCGGTCTAAGGCACTGCATTGCAGTGTTAGAGGTGTCACTACAGACCCGGGTTCGATTCCGGGCTGCATGACAACCAGCCGTGATCAGGAGTGCCATAAGGCCGTGCACAATTGGCCCAGCGTCGTCCGGGTTTGCCTCATCGCGCCCTAGCAACTTCTTGTGGTGGGCCGGGCGCCTGCAGGCTGACCTTGGTCGTCAGTTGAATGGTGTTTCCTCCAACACATTGGTGCGGCTGGGGGGCGGGTGTTAAGAAGCGCGGTTTGGCGGGTCATGTTTCAGAGGACGACCTTTGCCTCCAGAGCCCGTTGGGGAGTTGCAGCGATGAGACAAGATCTAAATTGGGGAGAAAAATGGGTAAAAAAAATAAAAGTAAATAAAAAATGAGGAACTTTTGTGACGGCTATTATTAGGCTATAGCCCTACTGCAGGCCTATGATATGAAGACAGTGTGCACCGGCGCTCCAACTGTCAGTTGAACTTGAGGTGAGGAAGACTGTTTCAGGCCTACCAGAGTTACTCTTACAATCGAACAATATAATCCTGATCTTTATACAAAAATATTCTGTTCGAAAATTTACATAATAGCCTCCTTCTATATGCCAATATCTGTATAGCAGTAGTAGCCTATTTGACAAGGATAAAGAAATGCATGTTGGAAACATGGCCCTGGCATAAGTCTATCTTTCTCTCGGTCTCTAGGGCTAAGCTTCTCTTCCTTCATATATATTTTTTTATATCATACAGTATACCTATAGGCCTATATGCTTGCAATGCCTTGATGCATTTCCGCTCAAATCTCTGACAGCTGAAACATGAGGTGGACAATTACTGTTTTTATAGGCAGTTTTTAAGGACACAACTGTCGATCATTTGGCCAATATTGCTTGTTTATTGATCGCGCTGGCATTCTGAGGTTTCTTTTGACTTCTACTCTCGGAACGGGTCTCTCTGTTTTTCCACAGGCCTTTTTGGAATGGGTCTGACTGTCCTCGGGTCCATTTCGGAACGGGTCTCCATTTTTTAATTTTTTTATTTATGCATATCGGGTCGAGTGGGAAAGCCACGGATCCATTTCGGAACTGATCCAACTTTTTGGACCCATGAAGACCTCTACCCCAACAGTACACGTTTTTGTTGTATACCCAGACAAGCACACCTGATTCAGCTTGTCAACGAATCATCAAGCCCTCAATGAGTTTGTCCGGGGCTACAACAAAAATGTGTGCTGTTGGTGGTACTCGAGGACCGGAGTTGGGAACCACTGTTTTAGAGGAAGTGTAGTAGTGGTGGGGGTGGTGTTGATCTGTGTATAAACTGCAGGAGGAACTATATTTGGAACAAATCCATTAGCAATCTCCCAAACACCCGCATTTGCAGTTTTCTCTACAGATACTTATCTTCAATGATTTGTATTTTTTCTGAATGGCCTGTGCCTTGTTTCTCTGTGATGAGTTTTTGGTGTAATTTTGCATTCTCACTTCAAATCATTACCATGGATTTGACTGGATTATTAGATCAAAATATAACAACAATATAATAGAATATAAGACAGACATAAATGTGGTCAAATTGGCCAATTGCAACCAAGATTGGCCACTAGATCATTGCCAGTTGGTCTCTCGTTAAACCATCAATACGCGCTAAAATCACCCTACAGCTGATATCAGTTGCAACCATCATCCGCCACCAATTTACCGCTCCATAAAGGCATCCGCATACTAGGTTTGTTGTGTGTCCCTCAAGACACACTTTTGAGGAAGTGTACTGTAGCCAGTACACTTCCTCAAAATAATCTGAATTAATCTAAGATAACAAAAAAAATCTGCTATTATTTTGACGTTTTTTCCGATGTCTAAGATGTTTGGGGCAGTATTTCTCAAGTGAAATTTGCATGAAAACAAGTCGTCTCTCGCTGAATAACAAACACTTAATTGAAGAATCCTTACTGTTGACCGATCACAGACGAAGGGGCGTAGACTTCGGCTACCAAAGTTCAGCTTGCCTCAAGAAAAAGAATTGTGTCCACGAACACCCCAAAAAAACCTTGGCGAAGACCAATATGAACAAAAACGTTTGTCATAACTTTCGTCATAATGTATGCACTGTTTCGGATGGGAAGCCTGGTTTCCGGGTGTCGCTTTTATCTCTAGTCCTGAATGCAACCAACATTTTTCAAGATGATTTTGCCCTCTGGTGGGTAGCATCATCGGAACTTGCAATTTTAAGAGTGATTTATTGATTTGACAATCATTCTGTACAACTGAAATAAAGTATTTAATTTCCTTGTTTACCACGGCAAATCTACTATGGCAATGTAGCCTACCCTTTCCAATTTATGTAAACCATTAATGATTTCACTTGTCTGAATCGAAAAAAAACATTTCTTATCAAGAAGGGAAAAGGAAATATTCCTGAACTGTAGGCTACAGTTTGATATTTGAAACAAAATCGTGATTGTGTTGTATTTTGAATAAAATAATATTATATTCTTATATTGTGCGGATAGTGGAGATTATTTATTTGAAGCTATTTGTAGAACAACGTGATAAAACTCAATAGTGAACCTTTATAATTTCATACAGGGCTACTGTACAAAATAGTAATTATTGTAGTCTACTTTATTGAAGAAACAATGTCTGAATTGGAAGGAAATGTGGTAGGATGAGTAATTTGTTATTATTTGGATGTCGTTATCCAAAGAAACTAACGATTGTCGTCGGGAGAAGGAGAGGAGAACAGATGCCAAGTGTTTCATTTTATGATATTTAAATTGTCTATCACACACATTGCTGCAATCAATATCACTTTCATTTACAATGTGGTCGGCTAATTAATTAACAATTGGTTTTCAATAACTTTATTTTTGCGAAGTTATAATTGTCGTAATGACATTTCCAGTCTGATCATTTTATTTCAGTTGTAATATGTCACATTCTTCCGTTCATCTTTTTCATATTGCGATGTCCTTGTTCCTAATAGGATGTTTTTTCATTGGGGTGGGAATAGTGAATGCAGAGTGACCATTTCCTATGTCATTTTCACGGTCTAGTATCAAGCTGGTTTGACACCAGAACAGCGTCAGATCAGCAGGTCTAGTAGTTTATTGCAGAGTTTTTTTCGTTGCAACCAGAGTTGTTTTAGCTCGGAGCTCCTTGTAATCTCCCGTTTAGTAGCGTGTTAAGAAATTCAGTGGCAACCTGCAGGTAACCCGCAGGTTCCGCATCTTTGTTGCAATCAGGCCATTCATTCTTATTTGTGAGATGTGTGTGTACAGTACATGTAAAATTAACCAGACTACTCTGCTAAGGGTCGCTCTTTACTGGACATTTTGAACACAAAGTCCTACTCCAATCTCTTTTTCATCTCATTTATCACCTGATTTACTCAGTAGGTGGTCCAGGTGTCCTCTGACATGGTAAAAATAGGGGTGGGGGGGGCTCTCTTTTGTTCTCTATTGCTCCTCTATTGTTCCTCAAGCAAGGGGGGAAGCTGATGACAGAGGGCACCATCAGATCAATTCCTTTAATGGCCTACTCCATGAATTACACGTGTCTAAAAAACACTATTTTGCTCAAAACATATTTGTTTACCCTTAACTGTGTGTACATTGCTGTATTCATACGTGGGATATTGTTTTTTAACATGTTCAATCCACCTTGTTTTCTCTGAACTGTGTTGGTCAGAGTAGTAATGTTGATGTGTGCGTTAATAATAAAATAAATGTATTGGATTGTTCACTTAGGTGCTCAACCATTTTCTGTGCCAGAACGCTCACCACACATAAGCTAATGTGTGTTGGGGTGTTTGTGTGTTGTGTCCTGTCAGGATGGTGTTCAGTAGGGCCGCGGTGGTGAGGCTCCTGGCCAGTGACTGCAAGTGTTACAGTAATGACGCCCCTGATGACATGGTGCTGGGGATGTGTCTCAACGCTCTGGGGCTCCCTGTCACGCATAGCTCCCTCTTCCACCAGGTAATACACTGACCTTACCCATTACCCTTATGCCAGGAACCCACAGTTTGGAATTGTATTGCCACTATTCATGTTTCACATACTATTTTCATGATCGTTATTGTCGTACACGAAAAATGGGAGCTCCAGAGTCGCTCAGTGTGGCAAGGTCAACAATAGCTGATTTACTGCACTTGTGGTCTCCCGACAGCACCAAATTGTCCCAAACAAAAGTCTAGCATGTCAGAATGTTCTGTCGTAGCTCTGTACTTTTCCTACTGTGTGAACACTGCTATGAAGAAGATTCCACGCCAATAGGAACGCTGCATACTGGCATGCACTGTAGAAAATATGAAGCAGTTGGTTCATCTTTATACACAGCATGTTATCTAACATTTTCTATACCCAAATGACAAGTATTATGGAGTGAAAATTTCCAAATCAAATTTTGTTAACCACATTGAAGGCATGCTGGACCACAGATTATGGCATATTTGACAAATAAGCACTTTCTGCTATCTGCTATTTTTTCTGACAAATTCAAATAAAAGCAGATTGAACTTAATACAAGTGGTAAAGTGAGAACACCCTTCAGATAGCAAATCCTTAAAATGTATTAGCTGTTACATCCACTGCACAACATAACGTTTGGATGATTAAAAACACACTGTGTGAGAGAGCCATTACCTTATACCTTTTTTATCCATTACCCTTACCTCATACCAACTACCCTAACCCATTACCTTTATCTAATAAGTTACTTAAGACCTAATACTGTTTACCCATTATTCTAACCTAATAATACCAACATTTCACAGTACATCAATTTCACAGTTCAACAATGGTTGTTGTAGCAAGGCCTTGGTTACGAAGATACTAGTCTTTGATATTCTCTCTGATTGTACTAGTGTATTTAATAGCCCTGTTTATGAGTAGCAATTACAACAGTCTGGAGTGCGGTGTCTGCTGGCTTCACTACATTCCTACAGAAAATATTGTACTTTTTACTCAATACATTTTCCCTGACAACCCAAAGTACCCGTTACGTTTTGAGTGCTTAGCAGAACAGGAAAATTGTGAAATTCACACACTTATCAAGAGAACACATGGTGAAATGATTTATACTTTTACTTTTATTTTTGATACTGAAGTATATTTAAAACAAAATACTTTTAGACTTTTACCCAAGTAGTATTTACTGGGTGACTTTCACTTTTACTTGAATAACTTTCTATTAAGGTATCTATTTTTACTCAAGTATGACAATATGGTACTTTTTACACCACTGGTAAGCAGTCTATGGACAAGATAAGAGAGCAATCCATGCTTTGGTTTCTCCAAATGCTAACCTTTTAACATTTGTGACACAACCAATGCAAATCAATATCCTCGATATTAGCTTTTTAAAAATTGTGCTGTCCCTCCAGGCACGACCTGAAGACTACTCCAGAGACTTCCTAGCCCACCAGGTGCCCATCTCTTTCCACAAACACTGGAACATCGACCCCGTTGCCGTCTTCAACAGGTGGCTAAAGGATGAGTCGATTTCAACAAGCTCACACGGACTAAACAAGAGCACCAAGGAAGAGTTATAGTCACTCAGACACTATCAGTCTTGGTGTGTGTGTGTGTGGAGTCATGGACAAACATATTGTCAGCATGTTTCCTCCATCGGTGTAAATGTTTTCTATATTGTGAATCTTACGGAGATATAATTTGGAAGGTTCATGCAAGCCTGTCCCTGACTGTATGTATGGGAACTTATTCATGACTGAGGCCAGGATTCAATCCAAGGCGCGTTAGAGCAGCGCAATATAATGGACTCTCAAAGGTAAATGATGCTTGAGTCGACATGCTAGCATTTACCATGAATGCGATCTCGGCGAACGCCGGGGAAAACGCCTTTAGAAGACATATTGTCGGCTGTCTAACGCTCAGCTATAGGTATTGAATCCTGGCCACAGTTTCAATTGATTTGCATGTTGAGGTTGTCAGTGTGTGTTCGGATCTTGTCTGTGTATATTTATATGATCTAATCTATTCCTTGCCAAGTTGAACAATTAAACAGTTATTTTTTCTTAAGGACATATCTCAACATTATTACTACATGCTGTACAATGTGAACTATTTTGATATCAAAGTGTTATTACTTAAAAAATATATGTTTGCGCTGTCTTATTGGAGTTTTATTTCTGGCATTTGGTTTCAGGATTAATTAATGACTATTAATTGTGAATGTACATTTTTATTTATTTATTTTTATTTCACCATTATTTAACCAGGTAGGCAAGTTGAGAACAAGTTCTCATTTACAATTGCGACCTGGCCAAGATAAAGCAAAGCAGTTCGACACATACAGAGTTACACATGGAGTAAAACAAACATACAGTCAATAATACAGTAGAAAAATAAGTCTATATACAATGTGAGCAAATGAGGTGAGATAAGGGAGGTAAATGCAAAAAAAAGGCCAAAAAAGGTAGCAGTGGTGGGTAGTACATGGGGCTTTGGTGACAAAACGGATGGCACTGTGATAGACTGCATCCAATTTTCTGAGTAGAGTGTTGTTTTGTAAAGGACATCGCCGAAGTCAAGGATCGGTAGAATGGTCAGTTTTACGAGGGTATGTTTGGCAGCATGAGTGAAGGATGCTTTGTTGCGAAATAGGAAGCCGATTCTAGATTTAATTTTGGATTGGAGATGCTTTATGTGAAACTGGAAGGAGATTTTACAATCTAACCAGACACCTAGGTATTTGTAGTTGTCCACATATTCTAAGTCAGAACCGTCCAGACTAGTTATGTTAGTTGGGCGGGCAGCGAATGGTTGAAAAGCATCCATTTGGTTTTACTTGGATTTAAGAGCAGTTGGAGGCCACGGAAGGAGTGTTGTATGGCATTGAAGCTTGTTTGGAGGTTTGTTAGCATAGTGTCCAAAGAAGGGCCAGGTGTATACAGAATGGTGTCATCTGCGTAGAGGTGGATTAAAGAATCACCAGCAGCAAGAGCAATATCATTGATGTATACAGAGAAAAGAGTCAGCTCGAGAATTGAACCCTGTGGCACACCCATAGAGACTGCCAGAGGTCCGGACAACAGGCCCTCCGATTTGACACACTGAACTCTGTCTGAGAAGTAGTTGGTGAACCAGGCGAGGCAGTCATTTGAGAAACAAAGGCTGTTGTGTCTGCCAATAAGAATGTGGTGATTGACAGAGTCGAAAGCCTTGGCCAGGTCAATGAAGACAGCTGCACAGTATTGTCTCTTATCGATGGCAGTTATGATATCGTTTTGGACCTTGAGCGTGGCTGAGGTGCACCCATGACCAGCTCGGAAACCAGATTGCATAGCGGAGAAGGTACGGTGAGATTCGAAATGGTTGGTGATCTGTTTGTTAACAGATCTGTTTGGCTTTTGAAGACCTTAGAAAGGCAGGGTGGGATAGATATGTCTGTAGCAGTTTGGGTCTAGAGTGTCTCCCCCTTTGAAGAGGGGGATGACTGCGGCAGCTTTCCAATCTTTAGGGATCTCAGGCGATACAAAAGAGAGGTTGAACAGGCTAGTAATAGGGGTTGCAACAATTTGGGCAGATCATTTTAGAAAGAGAGGGTCCAAATTGTCTAGCCCGGCTGATTTATAGGGTCCAGATTTTGCAGCTCGTTCAGAACATCAGCTATCTGGATTTGGTTGAAGGAGAAATGGGGGAGGTTTGGGCAAGTTTCTGTGGGGTGTGCAGGGCTGTTGACCGGGGTTGGGGTAGCCAGGTGGAAAGCATGGCCAGCCGTAGAAAAATGCTTATTGAAATTCTCAATTATCGTGGATTTATCGATGGTGACAGTGTTTCCTATCCTCAGTGCAGTGGGCAGCTGGGGGAGGTGCTTTTATTTTCCATGGACTTTACAGTGAAGTCGGGGGCTGCTCTGGTGCGAGACGAAGTACCCACTCTGCTCGTAGATACGTCGTCCTCCATGGCGGCTCTGGTGCGGGGATCGTCGCCGGACTCTACGGACCGTGGGTTGTCGCCGGAGGAACCGGACCGTGGATTGTCGCTGGAGGAACCGGACCATGGATCGTCGCCGGAGGAACCAGACCGTGGTTCGTCGCTGGAGGCTCCGGACCACAGACCGTCACTGGAGGCTCCGGACCGCGGACCGTCTCAGGAGGTTCCGGACTGTGAAACGTCGCCGGAAGCTCTGGTCTGGGAACTGTCGCCGGAAGCTCTGGACTGGGAACTGTCGCCGGAAGCTAGGTGCGTGGAGCCGGCACTGGTGGTACCGGCCTGGTGATATGCACCTCAGGGCGAGTGCGGGGAGGAGGCACAGGACGTGCTGGACTGTAGACACGCACTCCAAGGAGAGTGCGAGGAGCAGCAACAGGACGCACCTGACTGGGAACACGCACTTGAGGGAGAGTGTGAGGAGCAGGCACAGGACGTACTGGGTTGTGAAGGTGCACTGGAGACCTGGTGTGTACAGCCGGCATCAATTGTTTTGGAACTTTAACACACTTCTCAGGACGAGTACAGGGAACTGACTCAGGTGGCACCAAACTGACAACACGTTCCTTTATTCCCAATCCGTGCATCCTCCACCAACCAACAACTCTCCCATTTCTCTCTCCTCCAAATTCTCCTTCTCCCAGACTGGCACTGGTTCACTCCTCGACTCTGCCGACTTCTCCATGTGCCCCCCCCCCCCCCCCCAAAAAAAATTGTGTTTTCTGTGGCCTTCCTCCCCGACTTCGTCGCTGCCCCTCCTTCGCTGCTTCCGTCTGCTTCCATGGCAGGGTCTTGTCCCCTGCCATAACCTCCTGCCATGTCCATGATTTCCTCCCAGGATCCTTGCTCCTCCTGGCCACACTGCTTGGTGGTGAGATCTTCTGTCACGATCGTCATAATGAATGGACCAAGGCGCAGCGTGCATAGAGTTCCACATATTTTAATAAATCGAAACTCACCAAACAAAACAAACAAGCACAAACAAAACATGACGTTCTGGGATGCTCACAGGCAGCTACACAAACACAAGATCCCACAACCACAATGGAGAAATGGCTGCATAAATATGATCCCCAATCAGAGACAACAATAAACAGCTGCCTCTGATTGGGAACCATACCAGGCCAACATAGAACATTAAACACCTAGATAACCCACCCTAGTCATTGTCACGCCCCAAACACCATAGAGAATAAACAGCTCTCTAAGGTCAGGGCGTGACAATATCAGTGCGCTTTGTGATGAATGAGCCATCTGATTCAATGAATGAAGAAGCAGAGTTGTCTTTTTTTCTGAATTTTATTTTAGGATCCTTATAGCTTTTTACTATCATTCTTTATATAATTTATCTTTGTTTCGTAGTGTAGTTTCCTTTTATTTAGTTAAGTCACATGATTTATTAATTTGCAGTATGTTTGCCAATCAGTTGGGCTGCCAGACTTAATTGCCATACCTTTTGTCTCATCCCTCTCAACCGTACAATTTTTCAATTCCTCATCAATCCAAGGGGATTTAACAGTTTTTACAGTCATTTTCTTAATGGATGCGTGCTTATTAGTAACTGGAATAAGTAGTTCCATAAATACGTCAAGTGCAGCGTCTGGTTGCTCCTCCTTATACACAACAGACCAGCAAATATTCTTTACATAGTCAACATATTAATCACAACAAAACTTGTTTTCCTAGATATGGCTATTATATTGTGATCACTACATCCTATGGATTTGGATACTGCAAATATCTGCAGCGTTAGTAAAGATACATGTTAAAATGATTTAATTCCTGTGCTGTTTGTAACTACCCTGGTAGGTTGACTGCAGGCACTGGTTACAGTTTTACGTTTTTTCCTAAGTGGGCAGCTTGATGATAGCCAGTCAATATTTAAATCACACAGAAAATATTCTTCTCTGTTGATATCACATACATTATCAACATTTCACACATATTATCCAGATACTGACTGTTAGCACTTGGTCTATAGCTTGGTCTATAGCTTGACTGTTAGCACTTGGTCTATAGCAGCTTCCCACAAGAATGGGCTTTAGGTGAGGCAGATGAACCTGTAGCCATATTACTTCAACAGTATTTAACATTAGATCGTCTCTAAGCTTTACGGGAATGTGGTTCTGAATATAGACCGCAACACCGCCTCCATTGGTATTTCTGTCTTATCGGTAGATGTTATATTTGTGTATTGCTACCACTGTATCAGCAAAGGTATTATCTAAGTGAGTTTCAGAATATGAATGTCATCTGTTACAAGCAAAGCAGTGCAGTGCAGACTTGGTTTGTCATTCTTCCCTGTACATTTTGTATTTTTCATATTTTTTTGTATATAATTCAATTTATTTTCAATCTTTTTTACATTTTTTAGATTGAATATACCTTCCTGTAACCCGCCTCACCCAATTTGGTACGGATCCGCTATTTTTAGACCTTTTAGCCAGAACCTCCATCAGAAGTTAACCAGCTAATTAGCCACTAGCTATTTAGTCATTGTCAGCCACTGCTAGAGGCCTTTACCTTCGGCACAGACACCAGCCGCTTTTAGCCAGGATAACACTTGCCAGCCTGCCAGTATCGGACTATTTTCTCCACTACAACGCCAGATTCCTGCCGTAAGCCCTGGACCATTACTCCTGATCATCACAGCTAGCTAGCTGCCACCGAGTGGCTCAGCCCCGAAGCTAGCTATGAGCAAGGCCCACCTCCCGGCCCACTCAGTGATCACTCGGCTACACAGCTAATGCCTCCCGGACACTTCCCCAACACGGCTAGAATTCCACTACTCCACCGGATCCTTGCCGTAAGCTCTGGACCTTTGCATCCGATCATCGCTGCTAGCTAGCTGCTACCGAGTGGCTATAGTGGCTAACGCCCCTGTCCCGAAGCTAGCACCAGTTAGCCGAGAGCCAGGCGCATCTCCCAGCTAGCAAACGAAATTACTACAACCCCAATACCTCTATCGCCAACTGGCCTGGACCAATTTGTCGACACGAAGCTCCGCCGTTCCACCATGACTGGTCTGCAGATGTATCTTCATCTGCTGTGCCCCCAACCGGCATTTGTCGGACGTCGGAGCAGGCGCTTCTATTAGCCCCGACCTGCTAACTTTAAACACTGTGTCTCCCGCTTGCTAGGTAGTAACGATTACCCAGAGGCTTCCCTGTTTAATCTATTGCTGTTCACTGGACACTATGATCACCTGGCAACATAGCTGATGCCTGCTGGACTGTTCATTAATCACGGTACTCTATTTTGTTTATTTTTTGTTTATCTGTCGGCCCCAGCCTCGAACTCAGGCCCTGTGTGTAGTTAACTGACCCTCTCTGCCCATTCATCACTATTTTACCTGTTGTTGTTATCTTAGCTAATTAGCTATTGTTGTCTTACCCGTTGTTGTCTTAGCTAGCTCTCCCAATCAACACCTGTGATTGCTTTATGCCTCGCTTTATGTCTCTCTCAAATGTCAATATGCCTTGTATACTGTTGTTTAGGATCGTTATCATTGTTTTAGTTTACTGCGGAGCCCCTAGTCCCACTCAAAAGGCCTCAGATACCTCCTTTGTCCCACCTCCCACACATGCGGTGACCTCACCCAGCATAACTAGTACGTCCAGAGATGCAACCTCTCTTATCGTCACAAAATCCCTGGGTTTAACTCCACTGTAACCACACCCCACCATACCCCTGTCTGTACATTATGCCCTGAATCTATTCTACCACACCCAGAAATCTGCTCCTTTTATTCTCTGTCCCCAACTCACTAGACAACCAGTTTTGATAGCCTTTAGTCGTACCCTCAACCTACTCCTCTGTTCCTCGGGTGATGTGGAGGTTAACCCAGGCCCTGCGTGTCCCCAGGCACTCATTTGTTGACTTCTGTAACCGAAAAGCCTTGGTTTCCTGCATGTTAACATCAGAAGCCTCCTCCCTAAGTTTGTTTTACTCACTGCTTTAGCACACTCTGCCAACCCTGATGTCCTTGCCGTGTCTGAATCCTGGCTTAGTAACCTCTTTGGGCTGCAGGGGCAGTATTGAGTAGCCTGGATAAAAGGTGCCCATTTCAAACGGCCTCGTACTCAATTCTTGCTCGTACAATATGCATATTATTATTACTATTGGATAGAAACACTCTCTAGTTTCTAAAACCGTTTGAATTATATCTGTGAGTAAAACAGAACTCATTTTGCAGCAAACTTCCTAACGGGAAGTGGAGAATCTGAAATCGATGCTCTGTTCTAGGGCCTGCCTATAAATGTGCTTCTTATGTATTAGTATACATGCACTTCATACGCCTTCCACTAGATGTCAACAGGCAGTGAGAGAAGAAATGTAGTGTATAACTTGATCTGAGGTCGAATAAAAGCTCTCGGCATGACGTGACACCAATTTCCAGTTTTCTGGAACGCGCAAGAAGGGACCGGGTATTGCCTTCTGAAAAGCTGTCGTTATAGACGACTAATATCTCCGGCTTTGATTTTATTTGATAAATGTGACAATATCATCATCGTAAAGTATGTTTTTTCAATATAGTTTTATTAGATTATTGAATTTTTTTCGGGACGTTAGGCGTGTTGCGTTGTCTGCGTTTGTTCACGAAGGAGAGCTTCGCGCCACTTTGCTAGCTTTCCGTGCTAAGTGACTGAAGAAGAGGACATTCTAAAACCAAACAACGATTGTTCCCGACAAAGGACCCCTTGTACAACATTCTGATGGAAGATCATCAAAAGTAGGACCCATTTTATGATGCTATTTCATATATCTGTCGAACATGTGTACTATTAGTTTGCGCCCAGATTTTGGGCACTCTCTCGCTATAACGTAAGCTGGATGTCGTAATGAAGTTATTTTTAGAATTCTAACACGGCGATTGCATTAAGAACTAGTGTATCTATCATTTCCTATACAACATGTATTTTTTAGTAACGTTTATGTATAGTTATTTGGTCAGAATAGGTGAGTGTCATAAAAATATCCGAACATTCTGGGAAAAAGATGCTACGTTAGCACAATGTATAACCACTGATTTCAGCTCTAAATATGCACATTTTCGAACAAAACATAAGTGTATGTATAACCTGATGTTATAGGACTGTCATCTGATGAAGCTTATCAAGGTTAGTCAAAAATTATATATCCTTTGCTGGTTTGTTACGATCGCTAACTTTTGCTGCTGGTAAATGGCTTGTGTTTCTGGCTATTGTGGTAAGCTAATATAATGCTATATTGTGTTTTCGCTGTAAAACACTTAAGAAATCGGAAATATTGGCTGGAATCACAAGATCTTTGTCTTTCATTTGCTGTACGCTGTGTATTTTTCATAAATGTTTTATGATGAGTATTTAGGTATTTCACGTTGGTGTCTGTAATTACTCTGGCTGCTTCGGTGCTATTTGTGACGGTAGCTGTGATGGTAGCTGCAATGTAAAACTGATTTATACCTCAAATATGCACATTTTTCGAACAAAACATAGATGTATTGTATAACATGTTATAAGACTGTCATCTGATGAAGTTGTTTGTTGGTTAGTTTGGTTGGTTCTTGGTTAGTTAGGTTGGTTTTGTGCATGCTACCTGAGCTGTGAAAAATGTCTGTCCTTTTTTGTATTTGGTGGTGAGCTAACATAAATATACGTGGTGTTTTCACTGTAAAACATTTTAACCTGTTGGGGATGGGGGCGCTGTTTAGACTATTTATGCTAATTTGGCTAATTTTTGAAACGGCTTCCCACAAAATCCTTGATCGTACAATATGCATATTATTATTATTATTGGATAGAAAACAGTCTATAGTTTCTATAGGAGTTGAAATTTTGTCTCTAAGTGGAACAGAGCCCATTCTACAGCAATTTCCCTGACATGGAGTCAGATTTGAGAAATGTTGGCCACTCTTCTGAAGTCAGTTAAAAGGGCACTGTCATTGCTATGACTATACGGACACTTCTTACGTCTTCCCCTGGATGCCTTTACGTGATGACGATTCCAATGGGGTCGATTGCGCGTTCACAGGCCCTACAAATGAAAAAACCCTGAAGCTAGTCATTCTTTTGGAGCTGCGTAACGCGCGTGCTGGACACCGACCCGCTCCTGTTCCAAGCGTTAGTTTAGCCTGTTATATTTCTCCGGTCATCTTTTCACTCGTTATAGGAGTTAAAAACATCATAAGGTAGTTAATTTAAAGCGTTTTATAGCAATTTATATCCGTTTAGTGCGATTTTGGGACATTTATTTTTGCAACGATGTGAAAAGTTGGGCACGCTTTTCAGTTCATCCCGAACGCAGTTGACATTTCCACATGGCAAGAAGACAGCTTTCCACCAAAAGACGATTTCTCCCAAGAAAGGATCCTTTGCCCAAGATACTGATGGAAGAACAGCTCAAGGTAGGACATTTTTATTATGATAAATCGTGTTTCTGTCGAAACATTTTAGTGGCTTAGGACGCCATGTTTTTTGACGTAGCTTCGCTTGGCGCAAACTGTATTGAAAAGTAAGGATAAATTAAAAAATGTAATAACGCAATTGTATTAAGAATTAAATTGTCTATCAATCCCTGTCCACCCTATATTTTTTAGTCACGTTTATGAGTATTTATGTATAAGAGTAGATCACTGTCTAAGTGGCGCAAGGACTTTTTCTTTACCAGCTTGTCTACATTTCACATTGTCTAACCATGATTTTGGTGGCTAAATATAAACATTTTCGATCAAACTGTATATGCATGTTGTAATGTGATGTTACAGGAGTGTCATCGGAAGAATTCTGAGAAGGTTAGTGAAAAAATTAATATCTTTTGGCGATGTTGACTTTTATCGCTCACTTTGGCTAGAATCAATGCTGGGCTGCTAATTGCTATGTGCTAAGCTAATATAACGATTTATTGTGTTTTCGCTGTAAGACACTTAGAAAATCTGAAATATTGTCTGTATTCACAGGATCTGTGTCTTTCGATTCGTGTATGCTGTGTATTTTTACGAAATGTTTGATGATTAGTAGTTAGGTAAACACGTTGCTCATTGTAATTATTCTAGTCCATTTGTGACGGTGGGTGCAATTGTAAACTATGCCATCTACCTGAAATATGCACTTTTTTCTAACAAAACCTATCCCATACCATAAATATGTTATCAGACTGTCATCTAATGAGTTTTTTTGTTGGTTAGGGGCTATAAATATCTTAGTTTAGCCGAATTGGTGATGGCTACTGGTGTTGGTGGACAAATAAAAGATGGTGGATTATGCTAATGTGTTTTTAGGTAATAGATGTACATCTTTACATATTGTGTCTTCCCTGTAAAACATTTTAAAAATCGGAAATGTTGACTGGATTCACAAGATCTGTGTCTTTCATTAGCTGTATTGGACTTTAATGTGTGAAAGTTAAATATTTTAAAAAAATATTTTTTTTGAATTTCGCGGCACTGGTTTTTCAGTGGGGGGGGGGGGGGTGTGCCGCTAGCGCCACGCTGATCCTAGACAGGTTAAAAATCGGACATGTTGGCTGGATTCACAAGATGTTTATCTTTCATTTGCTGTATTGGACTTGTTAATGTGTGAAAGTTAAATATTTCTAAAAAATATATTTTGAATTGTAGACCCTACACTTGAAGTGGCTGTTGTCATATTGTGCCCGGCTTCGGGCTTGCAGCCCAAAGAAGCTTTAGGAAGGCCACCAAAAATTCTGAGATTTCCATCCCCAACTACAACATTTTCCATCAAGATAGAACTGCCAAAGGGGGAGGAGTTGCAGTCTACTGCAGAGATAGCTTGCAGTTCTGTCATACTTTCCAGGTCTATGCCCAAACAGTTCGAGCTTCTAATTATAATAATGAATCTCTCCAGAAATAAGTCTCTCACTGTTGCCGCCTGCTATAGACCACCCTCAGCTCCCAGCTGTGCCCTGGACACCATATGTGAATTGATTGCCCCTCATCTATCTTCAGAGTTTGTTCTGTTCGTGGACCTACACTGGGATATGCTTAACACCCTGGTAGTCCTACAATCTAAACTAGATTCCATCAATCTCACACAAATTATCAAGGAACCCACCAGGTACAACCTAAAATCCGTAAACATGGGCACCCTCATAGATATTATCCTGACCAACTTGCCCTCCAAATACACCTCTGCTGTTTTCAATCAGGATCTCAGCGATCACTGCCTCATTGCCTGCACCCTCTATGGGTCTGTGGTCAAACAACCACCCTTCATCACTGTCAAACGCTCCCTAAAACACTTCTGCATGCAGGCATTTCTAATCGACCCTCATCCCGTCAGTCGAGGATGCCTGGTCGTTCTTTAAAAGTAGTTTCCTCACCATCTTAAATAAGCATGTCCCTTTCAAAACATTTTGAACTAAGAACAGATATAGCCCTTTTTTCTCTCCAGACCTGACTGCCCTCGACCAGCACAAAAACATTCTGTGGCGGACTGCAATGGCATCGAATAGTCCCCGAGTTTTGCAACTGTTCAGGGAAGTCAGGAACCAATACACGCAGTCAGCCAGGAAAGCAAAGGCTAGCTTTTTAAACAGAAATTTGCATCCTGTAGCTCAAACTCCAAACAGTTTTGGGACACTGTAAAGTCCATGGAGAACAAGAGCACCTCCTCCCAGCTGCCAGCACTGAGGCTAGGTAACACTGTCACCACCAATAATTCCACGATAATCGAGAATTTCAATAAGCATTTCTCTACGGCTGGCCATGCTTTCCTCCTGGCTACCCCAACCCCGGTCAACAGCCGCGCATCCCCCGCAGCTACTTGCCCAAGCCTCCGCAGCTTCTCCTTCACCCAAATCCAGATAGCAGGTGTTCTGAAAGAGCTGCAAAACCTGGACCTGTACAAATCAGCTGGGCTAGATAATCTGGACCCTCTCTTTCTAAAACGATCTGCCGCCATTGTTGCAACCACTATTACCAGTCAGTTCAGCCTCTCTTTCGTATCATCCGAGATCCCTAAAGATTGGAAAGCTGCTGCGGTCATCCCACTCTTCAAAGGGGGTGACACTCTAGACCCAAACTGTGATAGACGTATATCTATCCTACCCTGCCTTTCTAAGGTCTTCAAAAGCCAAGTTAATAAACAGATCACTGACCATTTCTAATCCCACCGTACCTTCTCCGCTGTGCAATCCGGGTGGTCACGGGTGCACCTCAGCCACGCTCAAAGGTACTAAACGATATCATAACCGCCATCGATAAAAGATTTACTGTGCAGCCGTCTTCATCGACCTGGCCAAGGCTTTCGACTCTGTCAATCACTGTATTCTTATCGGCAGACTAAACAGCCTTGGTTTCTCAAATGACTGCCTCGCCTGGTTCACCTACTACTTCTCAGAGTTCAGTGTGTCAAATCAGAGGGCTTCTGGCAGTCTCTATGGGGGTACCACAGAGTTCAATTCTCGGGCCGACTCTTTTCTATAGATATATCAACGATGTCGCTCTTGCAGCGGGTTATTCCCTGATCCACCTCTACGCAGACCACACCATTCTGTATACATCTGGCCCTTCTTTGGACACTGTGTTAACTAACCTCCAAACGAGCTTCAATGCCATACAACACTCCTTCCGTGGCCTCCAACTGCTCTTAAACGCTAGTAAAACCAAATGCATGCTTTTCAACCGTTCGCTGCCTGCACCCGCCCACCCGACTATTATCACTACTCTGGACGGTTCTGACTTAGAATATGTGGACAACTACAAATACCTAGGTGTCTGGCTAGACTGTAAACTCTCCTTCCAGACTCATATTAAACATCTCCAATCCAAAATTAAATTGGCTTTCTATTCTGCAACAAACCCTCCTTCACTAACGCCGCCAAACATACCCTAGTAAAACTGACTATCCTACCGATCCTCGACTTTGTTGATGTCATTTACAAAATAGCCTCCAACACTCTACTCAGCAAACTGGATGCAGTCTATCACAGTGCCATCCGTTTTGTCACCTAAGCTCCATATTCCACCCACCACTGCGACCTGTATGCTCTAATCGGCTGGCCCTCGCTACATATTCGTCGCCAGACCCACTGGCTCCAGGTCATCTTTAAGTCTTTGCTAGGTAAAGTTCCGCCTTATCTCATCTCACTGGTCACGACAACAACACCCACCCGTAGCACGCGCTCCAGCAGGTATATTTCACTGGTCATTCCCTAAGCCAACACATCCTTTGGCCACCTTCCAGTTCTCTGCTGCCAATGACTGGAACGAATTGCAAAAATCGCTGAAGCTGGAGACTTATATTTCCCTCACTAACTTTAAACATCAGCTATCTGAGCAGCTAACAGATCGCTGCAGCTGTACATAGCCCATCCAATCTACCTACCTCATCCCCATGTTGTTTTTATTTCCTTTTCTGCTCCTTTGCACACCAGTATTTCTACTTGCACATCATCATCTGCACGTCTATCACTCCAGTATTAATTTGCTAAATTATAATTACTTGCTACTATTGCCTATTTATTGCCTTCCTCCTCACGCCATTTGCACACTGTATATAGACTTAATTTTTTTTTCTAATGTGTTTTTGACTGTACTCTTGTTTATTCCGTTTGTAACTCTGTTTTGTTGTTTGTGTCGCACTGCTTTGCTTTATCTTGGCCAGGTCGCAGTTGTAAATGAGAACTTGTTCTCAACTAGCCTACCTGGTTAAATAAAGGTGAAATGTAAAAAAATGTAAAAAAAATTGACTTCATGGACCTTGTTTCTTAGGCTACATATGTTAATATGGGCTATTTTTAGCACTTTTCTGGGTTGCTTGATTGTTTTTCATGCTTTACTGGGAAGCTTATCAGAGGTAGACTTACTCATGTTATTTATATTGGAGCTGATAGTGCAGGGTGAGCTGCATAAAGTGGTCTTCCTACTATTGCACACCACCTCAGTGCTAACAGTGTAACTGTATTTCATAGGCTTGTGATTACTGCATACAATAGCTGTACGATAAACATATGTATTAAGTGCAATTAGGGTACATAAATTAAATAACTTACATTGTGATCATGTACATTTGATGCATCATTATGACAACACATTGTCACAATGGTAGGGATTAACTGAGCTGGTCTTGGATCATTTACCAGTCATTGTTTCAACGCATCCTTGAAATGCATGGACAGAGTCCAGGAGCCAAGAGGATTTGGATGGACTCCGTCATTCCTGTAGAGTATCTTCTATTTCCAGAAGGTGTAAAATGTTATCAATAAAAGTGACTCCAGCAGAGCTACAGTAGTATTTTAGCCAGATGTGTAATGCCAGCAGTCTGCTGAATCTTTCACATCCATGGCCGAACGATGATACTGGACCTGAAATTATTGCCGTTTTTTGGAGTCTTTTCATGCTAAAATCTGTTTTTTTAACTGGGAGCTCCGAGGATCTGAACCCGAGGAAGAAGCCACCGGAGAGGGAGACAGAGCCGAGGATGAAGACGCAGGTACCTCCGAATCTGATCTTGATTGGGAAGCCACCAAGGACGAAGGCGCCGGAACCTCTGGATCCAGGGCGGCAAAGCTGTTTCTTGTCAGTGTCAGTTTCGGCCTCAACACCTCCATGGAGACCCCCGTTGCCAGACGGCGCCCTCTTCAACTTCCAGTGTGACGTACCTCCATGTGACGTACCTCCATGGCTGGTTGGTTGGGTCGAGATCAGCTCTGTTCTCCAGGGAAGGGGGAGAACCCTTCGGGGATGGAACCCTGCCTAGCACCGGCCAGTTGGCTGTGGAGAGCCGACACGGCGGGGAAACTTCCACCAGACCAGAGCGGCGTCCGGCTACTGGGGTGGAAGGAAAATAAAAAGTAGGTAGGCGTGGGTTCCCTAGTAGCTTATGTAGCTTTGCTACTTTCTTGCTAAGAGTAGCTACTTCGCTCCTGTAGTCCTCCGCAAGCATGCAGTTTCTACATTGAAAGTCAGCGCGGTCCACATTGTCCCGGAACAAAGCAAAGTAAATACAGCTCCTGCAACGCTGGAAACGTTCAATAGCGGCTTCCATTTGAGCCCACCGTGCCAGCTAGGCTAGCTGGGCTTTCGCGTCTCTCCCCCTATATGGAATCTGGCAGGATCCCGGAACAGATAGCAGCGCTCACAGCAAGTTAGCCCAACAGAGCCGCAGGATTCAAAATGAAATGTATATTGATCCTCGACTCTCAGCGTCTGGGCATCAGAGATATAATACAAATTAAGATTACGTTTCTTTAAGGATGAGAATGATATAGATAGCATTTTACTTTCTTTTGAATACATTCAAACATTTCCATCCTGTCAGCTCAGTGGATACTGTACAACACAATAGCAACCCAGCAGGCAAAATTTGGCACATGATGTCTGAATGTAATTTTCTGGTTGTAAACGTTTTTTTGTGGTTGTATAGATTACAATTAGATTACAACTGCTCTCTGTTATTACCAGGTAAATGCATTTTTCATGAAGAGATCAGGACGTCATGGGAAAGACATCATATTTGGCTTATCTGGTCAGTTAGCCAAATTACAACAAGATAAAGACTTTAAAGCTACAGTCTGCAATTGGTACATACAGTTGAAGTCAGAAGTTTACATACACCTAAGCAAAATAGATTTCAACTCAGCTTTTCACAATTCCTGACATTTAATCCTAGTAAAAATTCCCTCTCTTAGGTCAGTTAGGATCACCACTTTATTTTAAGAATGTGAAATATCAGAATAATAGTTGAGAGAATGATTTATTTAATATTTCTTTCTTTCATCACATTCCCAGTGGGTCAGAAGTTTACAGACACTCAATTAGTATTTGGTAGCATTGCCTTTAAATTGTTTAATTTGGGTCAAACGTTTCGGGTAGCCTTCCACTAGCTTCCCACAATTTTGGCCTATTTCTTCTGACAGAGCTGGTGTAACTGAGTCAGGTGTGTAGGCCTCCTTGCTCGCACACGCTTTTTCACACGCTTTTTCAGTTCTGCCCACAAATGTTCTATAGGATTGAGGTCAGGGCTTCGTAATGGCCGCTCCAATACCTTGACTTTGTTGTCGTTAAGCCATTTTGCCACAACTTTGGAAGTATGCTTGAGGTCATTGTCCAATTGGAAGACCCATTTGCGACCAAGCTTTAATATGGATCCCTTCATGCGCCAATCCCTTTAGCGGGATCGATTTGACAACATCCAGTGAAATGGCAGTGCGCCAAATTCAAACTACAGGAATATCAATATTCAACATTCATGAAAATATATGTGTAATACATCAAAATAAATCTTAACTTCTTGTTAATCCAGCCGCTGTCAGATTTCAAAAAGGCTTTACGGCAAAAGCAGGCCATGCAATTATCTGAGGACAGCGCCCCGCATACAAACACATGAAATTCATTTTTCAACCAGGCAGGTGCGACACAAAAGTCAGAAATAGCCATATAATAAATGCCTTAACTTTGAAGATCTTCTTTTTGCAATTCCAAATGTCTCATTGACACAATGAATGGTCGTTTTGTTCGATAAATTCCTTATTTATATCCCCAAAATGTCCATTTATTTCGCGCGTTTGATTCAGAAATGGACCGGTTCCAACTCGCCCAATATGACTACAAAGTATCGAATAAGTTACCTGTAAACTTGGTCCAAACATTTCAAACAACGTTCCTAATCCAACCTCAGGTGTCCTAAAATGTAAATAATCAATCAAATTTAAGACGGAATAAACTGTTTCTAATACCGGATAAAAACAATGTGAAGCACGTTCCTGTTCACGCGCACCAAAATAGTATGGACCTTCAGAGTGACACATGGATCGAATAGCCCTACTTCTTCATTTCTCAAAAGATAAACATCGAACAATTTCTAAAGACTGTTGACATCTAGTGGAAGCCGTAGGAACTGCAACCAGGTTCCTCATAAATAGGGCTTCCCATAGAAACCTATTGGGAAATCCAATGACCTCAATTTTTCCCCCCTGGATTTTTATTTATTATTAAACCTTTATTTAACCAGGAAGGGCTCATTGAGATTTAAAATCTCTTTTTCAAGAGCGTCCTGGCCAAGATAGGCAGCACCAAGTAATTACAAAAATTACAGACAAACAACATGAAAAACTACAAGTAATCTAGTAAAAACCATAGAATTCACAAGAGTATAACAAAATCAAAGACAGCAAATTAAAAACATTGACAGGTCAGGGTATCAGTCTCAAGATCATTCATCAGTGATTTAAAAATACCAATCGGGACAAGTTCTTCCAGTTTAAAAGTATTTTGTAAGGCGTTCCAAGACGATGGCGCAGGGTACATAAAATACCTTTTACCAAATTCAGTTCGGACATTTGGAACAGTTAGCAGAATAAAGTCCATGGTTTGTCCTCGGGGTTTCGCCTCCCAAGTCAGTTCTGTTATACTCACACACATTATTTATTATTTTCTATCCGAAACTACCAATCATATGCATATCCTAGCTTCTGGGCCTGAGTAACAGGCAGTTTGCTTTGGGCACGCTTTTCATCCGGACGTCAAAATACTGCCCCCTAGCCTTAAGAAGTTTTAACTTCCTGACTGATGTCTTGAGATGTTGCTTCAATATATCCACATCATTTTCCTTCCTCATACAGCCATTTATTTTGTGAAGTTTACCTGTCCTTCCTGCAGCAAAGCACCCCCACAACATGATGCTGCCACCCTCGTGCTTTATGTTTGGAATGGTGTTCTTCAGCTTGCAAGCACCCCCTTTCCTCCAAACATATTGATGGTCATTATGGCCAAACAGTTCTATTTTTATTTCATCAGACCAGAGGACATTTCTCCAAAAGGTACAATGTTTGTCCCCATGTCCCGTTGCAAAACGTAGTCTTTCTTTTTTGGGGAAGTTTTGGAGCAGTGGCTTCTTCCTTGCTGAGCGGCCTTTCAGGTTATGTCAATATAGGACTCGTTTTACTGTGGATATAGATACTTTTGTATCTGTTTCCTCCAGCATCTTCACAAGGTCCTTTGCTGTTGTTCCGGGATTGATTTGCACTTTTCGCACCAAAGTACGTTCATCTCTAGGAGACAGAATGCATCTCCTTCCTGAGCGGTATGACGGCTGCATAGTCCCATTGTGTTTATACTTGCTTATACTTTATTTATTTAACCTTTCTCGCCCCGGGGTTCCGCTAGCGGAACACCCACAACATTCCGTTGCCTTCGCAGAGCGCGAAATTCAATATATATATATTTTTAATATTTAACTTCCACACATTAACAAGTCCAACACAGCAAATGGAAGATAAACATCTTGTGAATCCGGCCAACATGTCCGATTTTTAAAATGTTTTACAGCGAAAACACAATATATATTTATTTTAGCTCACCACAATAGCCAAACACACAATGCTATTTATCCACCGCATAGGTAGCTTTCAAAAAAACGACAAAATATAGATATAATTAGTCACTAACCAAGAAACATCTTCATCAGATGACAGTCTTATAACATGTTACACAATACATTTATGTTTTGTTCGAAAAATTTGCATATTTGAGGTATAAAATCATAGTGTAACATTGCAGCTACAATCACAAATAGCAACGAAGCAGCAAGAATAATTACAGAGAGCAACGTGAAATACCTAAATACTCATCATAAAACATTTATGAAAAATACATGGTGTACAGCAAATGAAAGATAAACATCTTGTGAATCCAGCCAATATTTCAGATTTTTTAAGTGTTTTACAACAAAAACACAATATAGCATTATATTAGCTTACCACAATAGCCAACCACACAAACGCATTCATTCACCGCAAAGGTAGCGATCGCAAAAAAACAGCAAAAGATATACAATTATTCACTAACCTTGACAAACTTCATCAGATGACAGTCCTATAACATCAGGTTATACAATACACTTATGTTTTGTTCGAAAATGTGCATATTTAGAGCTGAAATCCGTGGTTATACATTGTGAAAACGTAGCAACTTTTTCCCAGAATCTCCGGATATATTTCTGATACTCACCTAATCTGACCAAATAACTCATCATAAACTTTACTAAAAAATACATGTTGTACAGCAAATGAAAGATACACTAGTTCTGAATGCAACCGCAGTGTTAGATTTTTTAAAATAACTTTTGTACGACATACAGCTTACGTTATAGCGAGACAGCGCCCGCAATGAGGGCGGAAAATAGGAATAAACATTTTCCACAGAAATACGAAATAACATCATAAATGGTTCCTACTTTTGCTGAGCTTCCATCAGAATCTTGTACAAGGAGTCCTTTGTCCAGAATAAATCGTTGTTTGGTTTCAGAATGTCCTCTTCTCCTGTCGAATTAGCAACCAAAGCTAGCCAAGTGGCGCGAAGATGTCCAGCTTCACCAAACGCAGAGAACGGAAAACGCCAAAACTCCCAATAAACGTAAAATAATCTGATAAAACTATATTGAAAAAACATACTTTACGATGATATTATCACGTATCAAATAAAATCAAAGCCGGAGATATTAGCCATCTATACCGAAAGCTTTTCAGAAGGCAATCCAGGGTTCCTTCCCGCGCCTTGCTATACAAAGGAAATTGGGGTCACGACATTCCAAAAGCTCTTGTTCGACCTCAGATCAAGCTAGACACCCCATTCCACCTCCCACTTTCTGTTGACATCTAGTGGAAGGCGTTTGAAGTGCATGTATATCCATAGATTTCAAGCAATTGAATAGGATGGCCCTGGAACAGAGCCTCGATTTCAGATTTATCACTTCCTGTCAGGAAGTTTGCTGCAAAATGAGTTCTGTTTTACTCACAGATATAATTCAAACAGTTTTAGAAACTTGAGAGTGTTTTCTATCCAATAGTAATAATAATATGCATATTGTACGATCTAGAATAGAGTACGAGGCCGTTTAAATTGGTTTACGATTTTTTTCCCAAAGTGAAAATAGCGCCCCCTACACACTAACAGGTTTAAACAAAGAACACTAACAAACTCACAAAACAACAAAATGATTCGTGAAGCCAACGTAGTGCTCACAGGCAACTAAACAAGGACAACTACCCACAAAACCAACTTGGAAAATGACAACCTAAATAGGCTCCCCAATCAGAGACAACGATAAACAGCTGTCTCTGATTGGGAACCCATCCAGGCCACCATCAACCTAATTACCCCTAGACAATACAAAATCCCCATAGATAACAAAAACCCTAGCAAAGACAAAAACTAAACAAACCACCCTTGTCACACCCTGAACTAACCAAATAATAAAGAAACCAAATATAACTAAAGTCAGGGCGTGACAGTACCCCCCCCCAAAGGTGCGGACTCCCGACCGCAAACCTAAACCTATATGGGAGGGTCTGGGTGGGCATCTCCCCGCGGTGGCGGCTCTGGTGAGGGACGCAGACCCCGCTCCACATCTGGCTTTACCCACTTTGGTGGTACCTCTAGAGCAGGGACCCTCACCGCGGGCCCCGGGCAGGAGGGAGACTCTGGCAGCTCCCGGGCAGGAGGGAGACTCTGGCAGCTCCCGGGCAGGAGGGCGACTCTGGCAGCTCCCGGGCAGGAGGGCGACTCTGGCAGCTCCCGGGCAGGAGGGCGACTCTGGCAGCTCCCGGGCAGGAGGGCGACTCTGGCAGCTCCCGGGCAGGAGGGCGACTCTGGCAGCTCCCGGGCAGGAGGGCGACTCTGGCAGCTCCCGGGCAGGAGGGCGACTCTGGCAGCTCCCGGGCAGGAGGGCGACTCTGGCAGCTCCCGGGCAGGAGGGAGACTCTGGCAGCTCCCGGGCAGGAGGGAGACTCTGGCAGCTCCCGGGCAGGAGGGAGGCTCTGGCAGCTCCTGACTGGCGGCTCTGGCAGCTCAGGACAGACGGGCGGCTCTGGCAGCTCAGGACAGATGGGCGGCTCTGGCATCTCAGGACAGACGGGCGGCTCTGGAGGGAGGAGACGGAGAGACAGCCTGGTGCGTGGGGCTGCCACCGGATGCCTGGTACGTGGAGGAGGCACCGGATAGACCGGACCGTGGAGGCGCACTGGAGGTCTCGAGCACCGAGCCTGCACAACCTTTCCTGTCTGGATACTCCCCGTAACCCGGCCAGTGCGGCAAGGTGGAACAGACTGCACTGGACTGTGCTGGCGAACCGGGGACACCGTGTATAGGGCTGGTGCCATATACCCCGGGCCGAGGAGACGCACTAGAGACCAGATGCGCTGAGCCGGCTTCATAGCACCTGGCTCGATGCCCACTCTAGCCCGGCCGATACGAGGCGCTGCGATGTAACGCACCGGGCTATGCCTGTGCACCGGGGACACCGTGCACCTCACGGCATAATACGGTGCCTGCCCGGTCCACCTCTCTCCACGGTAAGCACGGGGAGTTGGCTCAGGTCTCCTACCTGACTTAGCCACACTACCCGTGTGCCCCCCCCCCCCCCCCCCCCCCCCCCCCCCAAGAAATCTTTGGGGCTGCCTCTCGTCCCATCCGCGCTGCAGTGCTGCCTCCTCATACCACCGCCTCTCGGCTTTGGCTGCCTCCAGCTCTTCCCGGGGGCGGCGATATTCCCCAGCCTGTGTCCAGGGTCCTTCTCCGTGTAGATTCTCCTCCCATGTCCATGAGTCCAGATTGCACTGCTCCTGGTTCCCACGCTGCTTGGTCCTTTTTTGGTGGGTAGTTCTGTCACGGCCATTTAAAGGAGTGGACCAAGGCGCAGCGTGATTAGAATCCATTCCTCTATTTATTCAAACAAAGAACACTAACAAACTCACAAAACAACAAAACGAACCGTGAAGCCAACGTAGTGCTCACAGGCAACTAAACAAGGACAACTACCCACAAAACCAACTTGGAAAATAGCAACCTAAATAGGCTCCCCAATCAGAGACAACGATAAACAGCTGTGTCTGGTTGGGAACCCATCCAGGCCACCATCAACCTAATTACCCCTAGACAATACAAAATCCCCATAGATAACAAAAACCCTAGACAAGACAAAAACCCATAGACAATACAAAAACTAAACAAACCACCCTTGTCACACCCTGAACTAACCAAATAATAAAGAAACCAAATATAACTAAAGTCAGGGCGTGACAATTGTAAATAAGAATTTGATCTTAACGGGCTTGCCTAGTTAAATAAAGGGGAAAAAACACACAAAAATCCACATCAATCAGTGTAGATGAAGGGGAGGAGACAGGTTAACCTGTCTGGCTCTGGCGTTCCGCTAGCGGAACTCCTCCCACATTCCACTGAAAAGGCAGAGCGCGAAATTCAAAAGATTTTTTTTTGAAATATTTAACTTTCACACATTAACAAGTCCAATACAGCAAATGAAAGATACACATCTTGTGAATCCAGTCAACATGTCCGATTTTTAAAATGTTTTACAGCGAAAACATCACATATATTTATGTTAGCTCACCACCAAATACAAAAAAGGACAGACATTTTTCACAGCACAGGTAGCATGCACAAAGCCAACCTAACTAACCAAGAACCAACCAAACTAACCAAGAAACAACTTCATCAGATGACAGTCTTATAACATGTTATACAATAAATCTATGTTTTGTTCAAAAAATTTGCATATTTGAGCTATAAATCAGTTTTACATTGCAGCTACCATCACAGCTACCGTCACAAATAGGACCGAAGCAGCCAGAGTAATTACAGACACCAACGTCAAATACCTAAATACTCATCATAAAACATTTCTGAAAAATCGATGGTGTACAGCAAATTAAAGACAAACATCTTGTGAATCCAGCCAATATTTCAGATTTTTTAAGTGTTTTACAGCAAAAACACAATATAGCATTATATTAGATTACTACAATAGCCTGCCACACTACCACATTCATTCATCAAGGTACGTTAGCGATAGCAATAGGCACGTTAGCGATAGCGAATAAACCAGCAAAAGATATAATTTTTGACCAACCTTGATAAGCTTCATCAGATGACAGTCCTATAACATCAGGTTATACATACACTTATGTTATGTTCGAAAATGTGCATATTTAGAGCTGAAATCAGTGGTTATACATTGTGCTAACGTAGCATCTTTTTCCCACAACGTCCGGATATTTTTCTGACACTTTTTCTGACACACATATTCTGACATATTCTCACATATTCTGACCAAATAACTAACTAAAAAATACATGTTGTATAGGAAATGATACATACACTAGTTCTTAATGCAATCGCCGTGTTAGAATTCTAAAAATAACTTCATTACGACATCCAGCTTAGGTATCTTCCCAAACTCTGGGCGCAAACGACTAGTTCACATGTACGACAGATATATGAAATAACATCATAAAATGGGTCCTACTTTTGCTTTTGTAGAGTCCATGCCCTGACAAATTGAGGCTGTTCTGAGGGCAAAAAGGTGGGTGTTCTTAATTTTTTTTTTACTCAGTGTATATGTATGTTATGTAGCAACAGTATGTATGTTTTGTATGATATGAATGATGCTTGGCTTAGTTCAATACTCAATTCCAGACAAACAACAGTGCACTGCATCTTACTTTGCACATTGTAATTGTAGTAATTGTAGTCAATGACCAGAATCTTTGCTGGTGTAGAAAGAGTCAGTTCAGAATAAGACATTTGGTAAATGTGTGTAAACTCCAATGTGTGTGTAAACTCCAATGTGTGTAAACTAATTTACCACACTACATAATAGATGAGTTGTTTCAGTGCAGACTGTAACGGCAGTCTAAGTCGTCCTCCTCCTCGAACGAGGAGAGGCGAGAAGGATCGGAGGACCAATGTACAGCGTGGTAAGTTTCCATGATTTAATGACAAGAAAACTAGACAAAATACAAAACAACAAACGTACTAACCGTCACAGTC
The DNA here is from genome assembly GCF_029448725.1 of Salvelinus fontinalis. Taxonomy (NCBI): domain Eukaryota; kingdom Metazoa; phylum Chordata; class Actinopteri; order Salmoniformes; family Salmonidae; genus Salvelinus; species Salvelinus fontinalis. The sequence goes on from NW_026600260.1 coordinate 475,913, forward strand.
CCGTGTGGCACAAACACTGACACAGAAAACAACCACCCACAAATCCCCAACACAAAACAAGCCACCTATATATGATTCTCAATCAGGGACAACGATAAACAGCTGCCTCTGATTGAGAACCATATTAGGCTGAACACAGAAACAGACAAACTAGACACACAACATAGAATGCCCACCCACCCAGCTCACGTCATGACCAACACTAAAACAAGCAAAACACATAAGCACTATGGTCAGGACGTGACAGTACCCCCCTCCTGAGGTGAGGACTCCGAACGCACCCCTAAAACTCAAGGGGAGGGTCTGGGTGGGCATCTGTCCGCGGTGGCGGCTCCGGCGCAGGACGAGGACACCACTCCACCATTGTCTTTGTCCCCCTCCTTAGCGTCCTTTGAGTTGCGACCCTCGCCCCCGACCCTGGTCTAGGAACCTTCACAAAGGTCCCCCCTAGATAGAGGAGACAGCTCAGGACAGAGAGGTAGCTCAGGACAGAGAGGTAGCTCAGGACAGAGAGGTAGCTCAGGACAGAGAGGTAGCTCAGGACAGAGAGGTAGCTCAGGACAGAGAGGTAGCTCAGGACAGAGAGGTAGCTCAGGACAGAGAGGTAGCTCAGGACAGAGAGGTAGCTCAGGACAGAGAGGTAGCTCAGGACAGAGAGGTAGCTCAGGACAGAGAGGTAGCTCAGGACAGAGAGGTAGCTCAGGACAGAGAGGTAGCTCAGGACAGAGAGGTAGCTCAGGACAGAGGGGCAACTCCGGACTGAAGGGCAGCTCCGGACTGAGTGGTAGCTCCGGACTGAGTGGCAGCTCCGGACTGAGTGGCAGCTCCGGACTGAGTGGCAGCTCCGGACTGAGTGGCAGCTCCGGACTGAGTGGCAGCTCCGGACTGAGTGGCAGCTCGTGACTGAAGGGCAGCTCGTGACTGAAGGGCAGCTCGTGACTGAAGGGCAGCTCGTGACTGAAGGGCAGCTCGTGACTGAAGGGCAGCTCGTGACTGGAGGGCAGCTCGTGACTGGAGGGCAGCTCGTGACTGGAGGGCAGCTCGTGACTGGAGGGCAGCTCGTGACTGGAGGGCAGCTCGTGACTGGAGGGCAGCTCGTGACTGGAGGGCAGCTCGTGACTGGAGGGCAGCTCGTGACTGGAGGGCAGCTCGTGACTGGAGGGCAGCTCGTGACTGGAGGGCAGCTCGTGACTGGAGGGCAGCTCGTGACTGGCTGGCGGCTCTGGCAGCTCATGACTGGCTGGCGGCTCTGGCAGCTCATGACTGGCTGGCGGCTCTGGCAGCTCCTGACTGGCTGGCGTCTCTGGCAGCTCCTGACTGGCTGGCGTCTCTGGCAGCTCCTGACTGGCTGGCGGCTCTGGTAGCTCCTGACTGACGGCTCTAATGGCTCGGGACAGACGGGCGGCTCTAATGGCTCGGATGGCGCTGGGCAGACTGATGGCTCAGACGGCGCTGGGCAGACGAGTATTGCAGGCGGCGTTGGGCAGGCAGGCAGCTCAGACTGCGCTTGGCAGGCAGGCAGTGCAGGCGGCGTTGGACAGACGGCCGACTCTGACCTGCTGAGGCGCACAGTAGGCCTGGTGCGTGGTGCCGGAACTGGTGGTACCGGACTGGAGACACGCACCTCAAGGCTAGTGCGGGGAGCAGGGATAGTGCGTACAGGGCTCTGGAGACGCACAGGAGGCTTAGTGCGTGGTGCCGGACCTGGAGGTACTGGGCTGGAGACACGCACCACAGGGAGAGTGCGTGGAGGAGGAACAGGGCTCTGGAGATGCACTGGAAGCCTGGTGCGTGGTGTAGGCACTGATGGTACTGGGCTGGGGCGGGAAGGTGGCGCCGGATATACCGAACCGTGCAGGCGTACTGGCTCCCTTGAGCACCGAGCCTGCCCAACCTTACCTGGTTGAATGCTCCCCGTAGCCCGACCAGTGCGGGGAGGTGGAATAACCCGCACTGGGCTGTGTTGGCGAACCGGGGACACCATGCGTAAGGCTGGTGCCATGTACACCGGCCCAAGGAGACGTACTGGAGGCCAGATATGTTGAGCCGGCTTCATGGCACTTGGCTCAATACTCAATCTAGCCCGGCCAGTGCGGGGAGGTGGAATAACCCGCACCGGGCTATGCACACGTACAGGAGACACCGTGTGCTCTTCCGCATAACACGGTGTCTGCCCGTACTCCCGCTCTCCACGGTAAGCATGGGAAGTGGGCGCAGGTTTCCTACCTGCCTTCGCCACACTACCCTTTAGCCTCCCCCCCCCAAGACATTTTGGGGATTTCTTCTCGGGTTTCCGTGCTAGCCGCATACCTTCATAACGCCGGTTCCTCTCTCCGGTTGCCTCTGCTCTCCTAGCTGCCTCCAGCTGTTCCCATGGGAGGCGATCCTTTCTAACCTTAGCCTGGCATTCTGGCATTCTGGAAAGCTCTCGTTATAGGCCTTAGATATATCCGGCTCTGATTTTATTCGATATAGGTTTTAAAAACATCATAATGTAGTTATTTTAAACCCGAGTTTATATCAGTATATTGCGATTTTCTGAATTTTCTTAGTGCTGAACACGTCTTCGCCACATGGCACGTGGACACGTCTTCGCCACATGGCTAATGTTTACTGCTAATTCCAAAGTTGAAGGCGACAATCTACAACCGAGCAACGATTCTTCTGGACAAAGGACAACTTGCCCAAGATTCTGATGGAAGCTCATCAAAAAGTAAGAACTATTTATGATGTTAATTCGTTGTTCTGTTGAAAAATGTAAAACTACTACTGCGGTCTCGCTTTAACACACGCTGTATGTCGTAGTAACGTTCATTTTAAAAATCTAACACAGCGGTTGCATTAAGAACTAATGTATTTTTCATTTGCTGTCCAACCTGTATTTTTTTGTCAAGTTAATGATTAGTTATTGATTAGATTAGGTGCCTCTCCCAAGATATCTCCCGACATTTTCTTTGCAGCTTGGCTACTATTCTCATTGTATAACCACGATTTGTGCCGCTAAATATGCACATTTTCGAACAAACAATATATGTATTGTGTAATATGATGTTATAGGACTGTCATCTGATGAAGTTTTGAGAAGGTTAGTGAAAAATGTAATATCTTTTGCTGGTTTATTCGCTATCGCTAATGTGCATGAATCAATGCTGCTGTGTGGTTGGCTATTGTAGTAAGCTAATATAATGCTAAATTGTGTTTTCGCTGTAAAACACTTAAAGAATCTGAAATATTGGCTGGATTCACAAGATCTTTGTCTTTCATTTGCTGTACGGTGTGTATTTTTCATAAATATTTTATGATGAGTATTTAGGTAATTCACGTTGCTCTCTGTAGTTATTCTAGTTGCTTTGGTGAGAGTTGTGATGGTGGCTGCAATGTAAAACTATGATTTATACCTGAAATATGCACATTTTTCGAACAAAACATATGCTATACAATAAATATTTTATCAGACTGTCATCTGATGAAGTTGTTTCTTGGTTAGTGACTATTTATATCTTTATTTGGTCAAATTTGTGATAGCTACCTATGCAGGAAAAAAATTGTGGGGAAAAAAAGTTGTGTCTTTTGCTATGGTGGTTAGCTAATAGAAATACATATTGTGTCTTCCCTGTAAAACATTTTAAAAATCAGAAATGATGGCTGGATTCACAAGATGTGTATCTTTCATTTGGTGTCTTGGACTTGTGATTTCATGAACATTTTATTATATGATATCCCTGTGGCTTTAGGCTAGGCTATGCTAGTCAGCTTTTTTGATGGGGGGATCCCGGATCCGGGTTTGTGACTCGTTAGAGGTTTAACAGATCTAGTGAACATTGGATAAGCAACACTGAGCTGCTGTCACGCTCGCTATCCTCAAACTCCCCGTCATAAAACAACCAAGGCGCAGCGTGCATGTCGTTCCACATCGTTTAATCGGAGTGAAAAACTTAACCAACAAAACAAACAGGTAAACAGCAAAGAACGTGACGCAACCGAGGTGCACACAAACACACACAGAAAAATAATAATTACCCACACATTAGGTGGGATAAAAGGCTGCCTAAGTATGATTCTCAATCAGAGACAACGATAGACAGCTGTCCCTGATTGAGAACCATACCCGGCCCAAACATAGAAATACAGAAACCTAGAAAACAAAACATAGAATACCCACCCCACATCACACCCTGACCTAACCAAATAGAGAAATACAACGGCTCTCTAAGGTCAGGGCGTGACAGCTGCATTGGTTTGGGTGTGACGGATTGAAGTAGTCACTACAAGCCCTCCATTAAAGTTGCCTGAAGCTGAATGGAAAGTGCTATGCCCTGACCCGTTATTCAGTCTAATTTACATAAGGTTGGTTAAGTTACCGGCCTGGACCAAAAACAAACACATTCTACACATTTATAAACTATCTTTCATTGCAACCATGGTGTTATTTTTTACTGAAGTGTAAACAGTATATCAAATAATGTGACAATGATCCACATTGTTGGGTTCTAGCTTGAAATATACTTATTCATGTTACCATACTAGAACTTATTGATTACTTTACATGTATAATGAATGTATATGTTGTGGTCAATGGAGGGTGGATAGGAACTAGGTGTATGGAAAGTTACTGAGTGAGGAAGGGGGAGTGCAAGAAAGTTTACATTCTGTCAAAACATGGTATTGTCAACTCTCATGTATCCTATGGAGAGAGGCAAAGGGCAACAGTCTTGTTTCAGTCACTGATAAGATAGGACAATCAGAGATTAGGGAGGAGCAGTGGCGACCCGTCATTCAAGCAGGTGGGGCTTAGAGCCCTACACTTTTAGCAGGGCTCTCCTGTTTTGCATGTTATTTTGTCATTAATACGTGACACATATCGGTTTGCAAACAATGTAAAAAGAAAATATATAATTGAGTTATAAAGCCACATACAAACATGGTCTCTTTTTTGTTTTCTTGACTAAGGCAGCTCCAGAATGCAAACGGTGTTTCAGCCTAACTCGGTGCTTTCTGTGGTGGTGGGGCAAGCCAGCAGAAAATACGGAGCGTTGCGCCGTGATTGGCTCAGTGTTCTGGCACTCATGGGGACACTACGTGACCGCCAAGTCTAAGGGCAGAGCTAGAAAATTCAAGCCCCTTTCCATTATATCGCTTCCCTGACCAAAAGCCAAATTATTGAATAAGTGGATTAGAAATCATCTATTTTTCGTTTAAAGGGAAAATGTAAACCAGAGAGAATATATCAAGGAAGCCAACTATTTAAATGGGTCATACACCATAGAGTTACATTAGAAGTGCCCATCCAAGAAGGCTCAAGGTCATTGGCCACAGATAAAATGATGTCAAATCACATTATATCTACAGTAGCTTTGATTGGACTGTTGGAAATCGCAAATTCCACAATGAGTGGTTTGGAAGGAATCAGTGGCTAACTGCAAGCATTGCAAAGCAATCATTAGCCTGCTATTCAGTGGAGTGGCTGTGTGGTCCCAAAGTCTAAGACTAAGGGTCTCTTTTCCTCGTTTAAAATTATAAACATTAAACATTGGCCATGCTGTTAATGAAGCATGATTTGTGCAGCGCTCAAAACAAATGTTAACTCGGGAACTGCAAAATCTGACTTTAATGAGTTCATGACAACTGGGAACTCGGGAAAAACGAGCTACGACACGGAAAACACGTTTTGAAGGGGGGGAGTATTGTCACATCTTCTCCTGCTCCTCCCCTATGGCGTACGACATTGCCAGAATACTAACCAACGGTCCTGGGATTCATAATTATGCACACCTGGCACTCATCATTACGTGCACCTGTTAATCATTATGATTCACACCTGGATGCACTCATTGCGATGGCCTGGATAACCTTCTCTAGGAGTGTCGGCCTTCTCAGCGCTTCTCTCCCTCCTTCGGCAAGTACTCGGGATCAGAGCCTGAACCCATGGAGGTAAGGGTCACACGCCTTTCCGCGGCAGAACGACGCAGACGGATACAGCTGGGGCTATGTCTGTATTGTGGGCAAGGAGGGCACCAGCTCCAGCGGTGTCCGGTACTTCAGAATCCAGGATCCACTAGAGCAGATGGATGGTCACGTGAAGTTACATCCCTTGGACCAGGACTGAGTATTCCAGATTCAGATTTTCTTGCTAGACTCTTTGGATGTACTGTGTCTACAGCTTTAGTGGATTCCGGCGCCGTGAGAAACTTTTTATAGATTAGACCCTTGCCTCCTCCCTCAACATTACCATCTATCCACTCTCCACTCCTTTTCCGGTTCAAGGACTCGACTGTCGGCCATTAGGATCTGGGAGAGAGGAGAGGAGGAGCTATATTCTTATGAGGGGTTCATGGCTCTGTTTTAAATGGATTTTCGATCATCCCGCGGAGGGCAGAAATGGAGATATACGTCTGCTTCAGCTACAGCAGGGGAATCAGACGGCTGCTGAGTATGCGCTCACCTTCCGGACAGGAGCAGCCTGGTGACCTAGAGTGCCAGAGAGGGAGTATACTTGACATTTCATTGTCTGCTTATAAGCCCCATTTATTTATCCTACGGTTCTGACTTGGTGTACAGGGAGAACACTGTAAGAACGACCCATGTTCTGAATTCTATCGCTATACATTTCAAAAGTGCTGAACAAATAGTTGACCACGTCCGTCCTAGCTTGCTCATAAATGTCTTAAACGGAATTACATATTGCCTCTTATCCGCTTGTCATCCTCTTATGCCATAGTTTGTGCATCTCAATTGTCAGTAACAACCACCACATTTGTTTAAGCAAGTCAGCCATATCAGCCATATATATTTTTAAAAGGCAGTAAATGAGGAACAGCTTCGCTGCCAGATGAGGCTCCGCCAGGTGTAGCAGTGATAAGGTGTGTGGCAAACCTCTTCAAGGTTATGAGCGTTTGTCACAAATTAAGTGGGAAACTGTCACCAAATTACCCCAGAATGAGAGTTCTTTCGAACAGGACAGTACCTGTGTGTTTGTTTCTCCGTCATGGTCCACCCAGGTCGTAGGCAAGGTCAAGGATAGCAGGGTTCGGTACACGAATCGGGTTCTCGGTATGTCCAGGTCCAAACGCCAACAGGTAAGTCCAAAACAGTCCAGCTCATACACGGTAAATCCAGCCAATATCTATTGTCTCTTTCTCTACGGTTCATAGATCCTTCCACCCCTCTCTTTCTCTTCCTGGTTTTTCTTGACCCTTTATCTGTGTGTCGGCTCCACCTTCTGAGGGTTCCCCTTGCTTCTGGGACTTGTAGTTTTGGCAGCCGGCCATTTTGTGATCTGTAGTTCTGATCGGGGTGGCCATTTTAGTGATCGGGCAGAGCCCGTTTATTAGTTCTGCTCTCACATATCTGCCATTTATCACTCGACCCCCTTCTTTGCCACAGGTGTTAGAACTGCTGTTGGAACAGCTTTCTGTAGACCCTAACAGTTTGTGGGCACCGTTTGTCACCGTTATAGTGCAATTCATGTATTGTTTAGTGTTGTGTTGTATAGTGGCTTTGCTGGCATGCATCTCAAATATTTTTTGGGCCCCACCAAGATTTACTTGCTAAAATCACCACTGGGGAGGAGCGAGGAATTCTGCCGAGGTCAGGTCAGATGAAGTGGGAAGGAACAGTCCTATCCCACACATATATACTTCCATAACCACAAAGGTTCTAGCATATATGACCCAGTGGGTGAATAAACTTGTTTTCAACGTTTTACTTAGGTTCTGAACAAACAAACGGTTGGTTTTGTCGGCAGGATTCACAACGATTTATAGTCGAACTGGAGAATCTGAATCAGTGGAACAGGAGCCGGCACATAAAAACAAGGTAGGCAAAGTTCTTACACCTGTTACTACTCATTCTGACATCTTAGGGAGACTAGAGTCGTAAGGTGAATACAAATTAAAGGATAGGGGGATTTAGCCACCTGAAAGTTAGACTAGGCTCCTGCAGGCCCTGCGTGCCTAGGAAGGTCTAGCCCCCTAACAGGTTAAACTGTGGCACTGCGTGCCTACAGTGGTTCCTCCTTTAAAAGTTGCAAGATTGCACTGCGTGACTTAGAGGTACCTAGCGTCATGGCTTCATTGCTCCAGACCAGCACAAGTGGGAGTTAGAGCACTCATTATGCATTTGGGTCACAAGGTTTTTATATGACCAATCATATTGAGTGGTTCCAATGACGAATTTTGACGCTAGCCACCCTTGCCTTGTGGCGTTCTTCAACAAAGATGGCTGACAAAACATTACAGTAGAACCAGGTGTAAGTTGTTATAATGTCATAACGAGTCAAGCAAAACATTTACAGTTGAGAGGAATGTAGAGACAAATGTTTGTGCATATTTTTTTGTCATAAAGTTAATTTACAAAAATCACTATTTAGGAAGTTATCTGACTAGCTAACATTAGCCAGCTAGCTAGTGTTAGGAGAATGAATTTGTAATTTATGTTGTTTAATGTTTTAGGGTCTCCTGAGAAAACCAGCAAACCAGGCTGTCATCTTGTGAAACAGTGGATGTAAAGAATCAGGCTAGCGGATGTATTTACTGCAAATTGAATGTACAAATGTGTAAGCTTGCCTTACAATGCAGCTGAAGTAACATAGCTAGCTAACTATTTACTTGCTTATTGTGTAGTGGAGGATAAAAATAACTGTATGCCTATGGATGTGTAGCTAGCTACAGTATGTAGCCGATCTGTGTATGGACCCTAAAACGTTAGCTTTTGAACTAATATTCATACCAATCTATGAACCTCAGCTATCAAAGTTGTTGTATCTACTTCAAGTCTGAATGGCATTAATGAAGCCTTTGGATAGAGTAGAATATAATAACTTTATTGTCCCAAGGATGCAAGTCCTATATACACATGTACTGTAGTTATTACCATGCATGAGATTCCCACATTGTAGCCTGTACATTGAATATATGTCACATTCTGACCTTTATTTCCTTTGTTTTGTCTTTATTTAGTATGGTCAGGGCGTGAGTTGGGGTGGGCAGTCTATGTTTGTATTTCTATGTTTTGTATTTCTGTGTTTGGCCTGATATGGTTCTCAATCAGAGGCAGCTGTCAATCGTTGTCCCTGATTGGGAACCATATTTAGGTAGCCTGTTTTGTGTTGGGTTTTGTGGGTGGTTGTCTTCAGTCTTCGTGTGTCTGCACCAGATAGAACTGTTTTGGTTTCGTTTATGTTCACCTTTATTGTTTTGTATTTCTTAGTGTTCAGTTTATGTTTGATAATAAACGTGATGGACACTTACCACGCTGCGCATTGGTCCTCTGATCCTTCTAACTTCTCATCCTCAGACGAGGAGGAAGACGACAGCCGTTACAATATATTCACTGATCATGTACTCTTCCTTGGCAAATAAAGGTGCGGTTCAGGTATGACTCTCTAAGACATTCTTTTTCAGTCATATCAAACTCCATTATTTGAATGATTCTGTTTCTGGATGTATGTATTACAATGATACACTTCAACAGTGTTTACCAGTCCTGCTCCTGGGACATCAATGATTACACATTTTAACTATGCAATAGATTAGAAACATGATTGATTTGTAATTCATATACGGGTGATTATGCAACTTCGGGCACTTTGGCCGTGCAAACTTTCAGAAATTAAAACTTATTCAAACACCATTTTACCAGTATTGTACTTGTCTTTGATTTGTCTAGAAACTATATCTGATAATGGCTGCGATTGTACTATTCAGGAATTTATATATTTTTGTAAATTTTCCCAGACAGCCATACACAAATGTAATTTCCATCACGTCATTAAACATAAATTTATGTTGAAAATGAAATATCATACAATTGATTTATAACGGATTTCTTATACATTTGTACATGAACTTGTATTGAATATTATTTAAAGTGATTTTTAAGGTTTTCCTAATATTAATAATTCAACAAGACGCCTGAATGTATTAACTTGCCTTGGTGAAAGCTGAAAACATTTATTTATCATGAAAAATAATATATTTCCATCCAACCTTTTTATGAGATTATGATAACAACCATATGATTTCTATATCTAAAACAAATAAATGTATGTAAATTATACATAATATACTAATTTAACTCAAAATATGGGTTGTGATGGAAGGTGTGGTGGAAATGACATCTATGTATAAAAAAAAACATATGAAAACAATATTTTATTGCAAACATTTTGAAGAACAACTATTGTTAAACATTTCCGACATATCCTGGGTTGTAGGCCCATCACTCACAAAGTGTACAGCAGTAGCCGATGGGCAGAGCTCAAGGAAGTAGGCCAGTGTTTTTGAGAGATGGGCCCATAGAAGAGCTCAGGGAGCAAAGTGAAACTGTATCATTTGTGGTATATCCAACACAGGTGTGGAGGGCCACCTGCTTGTGAGAATCACCAAAGTGAACTGCCTGGATTTCACAGGTAGTTCTCTGCAAAGTCAATATGCACAATGATCTCCTCTTTCCCCAGATTCTCTTAATTCTCTCAGTTGAGCATTGGTGTCGAACATGTTGTACACGTGGTTCCCCAACTTTTCTTTCAATCCTTTGGAGAAGTCCTCCAATAGAATTTGCAGTGTGCCACATAACTTTTCTTTTACTGTCAAATGTACAGTGAACTTCTCCATGTTTTCCTCTTTGTTTTCCTTCTCTCTCTCTTCAGCTTTGTTTTTCCACTCAAACCACCATGTCTGCTCACCAGCATCAAAGTCAGATGTTTTAAGCTCTTTTGCGTGACAAAGGGAGCACTCTCTATACATACACTCTTTGTTCAGGTTCTCACAGCACAAAGACAAAGACTAAAACATTCTCATTGTTGCTGCAGCTGATCACTTTGTGATACTGTAGTTTGTCCGCCACGAACTGGAGGTTGGCGTGGGTTTTGCAGAGACATGTGTCCCTATCCTGGACTGTTGGCTTGACAACCCAAAAAGGACAAATTTTGCAGAATTCACAGTAGGACATTTTTATTTCTGAATATTCCCTCTTAAACTTCTGATAAAGGTTCTGAATTGTGCCATTCAAGAAGTGCTTCTGCTTTTTCTTCTTGTTCCTCGTTAGTGTGTCCTTCTTCCCTGTTCTGTTACACTGATTTTTCCTGGAGTATTGAAGACTTGCGGGCCTGTTTTCATTTGCCCTCATTGCTTTTGCTGAAAATCCAAATTCTCTGTTTGCGGCTTTAACTGTTGGGGATGGGGGCGCTGTTTAGACTATTTATGCTAATTTGGCTAATTTTTTAAACGGCTTCCCACAAAATCCTTGATCGTACAATATGCATATTATTATTATTATTGGATAGAAAACAGTCTATAGTTTCTATAGGAGTTGAAATTTTGTCTCTAAGTGGAACAGAGCCCATTCTACAGCAATTTCCCTGACATGGAGTCAGATTTGAGAAATGTTGGCCACTCTTCTGAAGTCAGTTATAAGGGCACTGTCGTTGCTATGACTATACGGACACTTCTTACGTCTTCCCCTGGATGCCTTTACGTGATGACGATTCCAACGGGGTCGATTGCGCGTTCACAGGCCCTACAAATGAAAAAACCCTGAAGCTAGTCATTCTTTGGGAGCTGCGTCATGAGCCTAGAGGACACCGGCGCGCACCTGTTCCAAGCGTTAGTTTAGCCTGTTATATTTCTCCGGTCATCTTTTCACTCGTTTTAGGAGTTAAAAACATCATAAGGTAGTTAATTTAAGGCGTTTTATAGCAATTTATATCCGTTTAGTGCGATTTTGGGACATTTATTTTTGCAACGATGTGAAAAGTTGGGCACGCTTTTCAGTTCATCCCGAACGCAGTTGACATTTCCACATGGCAAGAGGACAGCTTTCCACCAAAAGACGATTTCTCCCAAGAAAGGATCCTTTGCCCAAGATACTGATGGAAGAACAGCTCAAGGTAGGACATTTTTATTATGATAAATCGTGTTTCTGTCGAAACATTTTAGTGGCTTAGGACGCCATGTTTTTTGACGTAGCTTCGCTTGGCGCAAACTGTATTGAAAAGTAAGGATAAATTAAAAAATGTAATAACGCAATTGTATTAAGAATTAAATTGTCTATCAATCCCTGTCCACCCTATATTTTTTAGTCACGTTTATGAGTATTTATGTATAAGAGTAGATCACTGTCTAAGTGGCGCAAGGACTTTTTCTTTACCAGCTTGTCTACATTTCACATTGTCTAACCATGATTTTGGTGGCTAAATATAAACATTTTCGATCAAACTGTATATGCATGTTGTAATGTGATGTTACAGGAGTGTCATCGGAAGAATTCTGAGAAGGTTAGTGAAAAAATTAATATCTTTTGGCGATGTTGACTTTTATCGCTCACTTTGGCTAGAATCAATGCTGGGCTGCTAATTGCTATGTGCTAAGCTAATATAACGATTTATTGTGTTTTCGCTGTAAGACACTTAGAAAATCTGAAATATTGTCTGTATTCACAGGATCTGTGTCTTTCGATTCGTGTATGCTGTGTATTTTTACGAAATGTTTGATGATTAGTAGTTAGGTAAACACGTTGCTCATTGTAATTATTCTAGTCCATTTGTGATGGTGGGTGCAATTGTAAACTATGCCATCTACCTGAAATATGCACTTTTTTCTAACAAAACCTATCCCATACCATAAATATGTTATCAGACTGTCATCTAATGAGTTTTTTTGTTGGTTAGGGGCTATAAATATCTTAGTTTAGCCGAATTGGTGATGGCTACTGGTGTTGGTGGACAAATAAAAGATGGTGGATTATGCTAATGTGTTTTTAGGTAATAGATGTACATCTTTACATATTGTGTCTTCCCTGTAAAACATTTTAAAAATCGGAAATGTTGACTGGATTCACAAGATCTGTGTCTTTCATTAGCTGTATTGGACTTTAATGTGTGAAAGTTAAATATTTAAAAAAAATATTTTTTTTGAATTTCGCGGCACTGGTTTTTCAGTGGGGGGGGGGGGGTGTGCCGCTAGCGCCACGCTGATCCTAGACAGGTTAACCAGGCCATACTTTCTCAGGATGTTGCCTCTGAGAATTTTTGAAGCAACTTGTTTGTCTTTGGCACTGCACATTTTTTTATACTTTTATTTTAACTCTGCAATGATGTCATTTTGAAACAATAGAATCCTTCTCAAGTTCTTCGGAGTTCCCTTCATTTAGTGTTCTGTCTTTGTCTTTGGGGAATCTTGTCTCTTCATTTTGTTCATCGGTCGATCATACCTTTTTTTGTATTTTTCAGCTTTCCGTAAAGCATTTTCAAGTTTGACATTGGTCATACTAAGATCTCTGTATGCTTTTGAGCGACCTCTTCCAACCTTTTTCCTTCCAGCAAGTATTCGACCTCTCATTCATGTTGCAGACGACGAGGAAGGGGTACCAGGGTGTGCATCAGGGGTAGGTAAGTTAGGGGCAGGTATGTTAGCCTCATGTTCTGGCTGCAAGTCATCTGGTGACTGAGGTGGTGTGTTGGCTGATAGGTAGGTCTCCATTGCAACTGTTCTCTTTAACTTTTTTAAAGGCCAACATCCGGTGAAACTGTAGAGAGCTAACATTTTAAATACACCATTCGTTGTATTAAACATTCTTGTAAATACATGTATTTTACATCATTTAAAAGATGAACGTCTTATTAATCCAGCCGCTGTGTCAGATTTCAAAAAGGTTTACTGCAAAAGCAAACATGCGATTTTCTGAGGACGGCGCCAACACACACAAGTATTACTAGCATTTTCCAACCAAGCATTAGCGTCACGAAAGTCAGAAATAACAATAAAATAAATTGCTTACCATTAAAGATCTTCCTCTGGTGGCAATGCCAAGTGTCCTAACTACACAGTGAATGTTTGTTTTGTTTGATAAAAATCCATTTTTATAGCCTAACACGAAACATTTGTAAACCGGTTGCGTCGTGATTTCCGTCTCATTCAACTTTGGACGAAGCGTTCGTAGTAATTACACACATGTGGAAGGACCACCAGAGGGCAGGCTGAGCTCACGGATGGTAGCCCAACAAGGCATGGGAGACAGGTGAACCAGAGGCAATTAAGCACAGCTGACACTACTAATGAGATATTCTCCTTCCCCTATAAGAGAGAGTATGGAACCAGCAAGAGGGGAAACTATCTCTGGAAGATGGCCACCGAGACAGAGGAGCTATCTAGGAAGAACCATTAAGACGGTGACAATGTCATGATTTTTTTTTGTAATTTAAAGACAATCGTATTGTGTTCCTGTTTTGCTCTGGAGAAGAAGATATATGTTTTATTCCTTTGGAGAGTTTCGTTGATTCTGTTGGAGTGTTTGTGTTGTCCAAATGCCCTCAATATAGAACTTTGTTCAATCAAGAAAACCTACTCCTGACTCGTTTGTTCCACCTTCCCGCTTTAGAGTGGCGCCCAATTACTTGGTCCGCTCACATTGGTGGAGAATGTGGGCATTAGGTGGACGAGTGACACAAGGATAAGTGAGTAAATCAAGATTCTTCCAGTAGACCAGGAGGAACCTTTCAAGAACGATGGATAACGCCCTACTACAACAATTGATCGCGGCACAGCATACAACCATAGAACTCCTGCAACAACAGCTGAGCCGGCGAGAAGAACCTAGAGTTAAGCCAAGAGCGGCTGCTCATGCCATCTTACCTCGTCTCTCCAAGGAGGATGATATTGAGGCCTTCCTCATGACCTTCGAAAGGACGGCCACCTTGGAAGAGTGGTCGCCCACAGAATGGGCAAGCGCATTAGCTCCTCTTTTGACCGGGGTGGCTCAGGAAGCCTATTTTGACCTGGATGCCCGCGAAGCTGCAGACTATGGGCGACTAAAAACCGAGATCCTATCCCGGTACCAGCTGACTGCCAGAGATAGGGCCGTAAAGTTCCATCAATGGACCTACACAGCTGACAAACCCGTCCGTTCCCAGATTTTTGCATTAATACGACTGACGAAACAGTGGCTAGAACCTGAAAAGGGAGTAGGACAGGTGATAGAGACTCTTGTAGTGGACAAGATATTGAGGGAATTACCCAGTGACTTAAAAAGGGTTGTGGGGCAAGCCAACCCGTTGTCAGCCGACGACATAGCACAGGCGGTGGAAACATATCGGTCTACAGGGGAGTTGTTAAAAAGTGACAAGGAGGAACGGAAGTATTCTTCCGATCCCGTACCCCGACTCACGCCGGCGCGTCCGCCACCGAAACGTCCAAACCCCCTCCGGAGGTGGGAGAAATCATCCCCCACACAGCAGGGTCGGTGTTATAAATGTCAGTCTCCCAACCATTATGCCCCACAATGTCCTAGCAAGGACGAGCCCATGGTCACAGAGTCATCACTGCCCACCCCCACACCTGTCGGTTTGAGGGGGCAGGATCAACACTGTTGGTTAGCAGAAATAGCTCCAGCCCCAGAGATTCCAGTTCAAGTCGAAGGACAAGATGTGGTAGCCATCCTTGACTCGGGAAGTATGGTTACGTTAGTAGAGGAGCGGCTGGTGACCTCCGCAACACTGCTGCCAGACAAAGTAGCCGTATCCTGTATCCATGGAGACACCCACTATTACCCCACTGTGAATCTGCCGATTCTCACTCCAAAAGGAAGGTGTACAGTCAGGGCAGGGAAAGTGCCCCAGCTGAAGGTACCATTATTGATCGGGAGAGACTGTCCCTTATATAAGGAGCTTCGGCAGATGACGTTATGCGTGGAAAGAAGGGGGACAGGAAAGAAGAGAAAATCCAAGCCCGAGGTAGTAGTCCTACAAGGAGACGTAGCTACGTCCTCGTCCTCTGCAGCAGAGGAAGAAATAGCAACCCAACGTTTACGACAGATATTCCAGGAAACCACCGATGAAGACACTTGTGAAGGGTTATACACTACACAGGAAGGAAGGAGCAACCAGACGCTAAGGGATATATTTGAAGCTCCATCCGAGGAGGGAACCTGGAAGGGGTTCTCATCGGTCACCCCTGAGGGGGATGGGGAACATCCTCCACATCCCTCTACCGAGGTTGATCTGCCCCAGGAATTAAAGGGACAGTTCGGCACCTCGCAGCATAGAGACCCAGACCTAAGGGAGGCCATGAGGAAGGTGAAGGTGATCGACGGGAGGAACGTCGACGGATCAGGTGAGCCCCCTCTTCCTTACTATGCAATCAGGCGGGGTCTCTTATACTGGGTCGTACGACGAAGGGGGGAAAACCTGGAATTACTAATGGTGCCTAGACCATACAGGGATACAGTTCTACAGTTAGCCCATTCCCACGTCCTAGGAGGACACCTGGCACGAGACAAGACTATTGACAGAATCATGCAGAGATTCTATTGGCCCCGGGTCACCCGGGATGTGGCCAGGTATTGTAGGACGTGTGATCAATGTCAACGTACAGCTCCACGGCCACACCTGCGTAACCCTTTGATTCCTCTCCCCATTATAGAGACTCCCTTTGAACGCATAGCTATGGACCTCGTAGGACCCCTCCCAAAATCCGCCAGAGGACACGAGTACATCCTAGTGGTCATAGATTACGCTACCAAGTTCCCGGAGGCCATACCCCTGCGTAATATGTCGTCAAAGGGAATTGCCAAGGAATTATTCATGATGTTCTCTCGGGTGGGCCTCCCCAAGACGATCTTAACTGATCAGGGAACCCCATTCATGTCGCGGTTGATGAAGGACCTGTGTCGGTTGTATCAGGTTCAACAAATACGTACAAGCATATTCCACCCTCAAACAGACGGGTTGTGTGAACGCTTGAACAAAACGATTAAAAGCATGTTGAGAAGAGTGGTGTCCCGAGACGGGAAAAACTGGGACATGCTTCTCCCACACTTAATGTTTGCCCTGCGAGAAGTACCCCAAGCATCCACTGGATTCTCTCCGTTTGAATTGCTCTATGGCAGACCCTGTCGAGGGATCCTCGACTTGGCCAAGGAGACCTGGGAGACCCAACCATGCCCCTTTCGATCCACAATAGAACATATTACCCTGATGAGAGACCGCCTGTCAGCAGTGTGGCCCATAGTCAAGGAACATATGGAGAAGGCACAAAGGACCCAAGGCCGGGCCTATGATAAGTCCGCGACCCCCCGTGAGTTCACCGTGGGAGAGAAAGTGATGGTGCTCGTGTCCACGGCCGAACATCGCTTGCTGGCACAGTGGAGGGGACCCTACGAGGTAATGAAAAGGGTCTCACCGGTCAATTACCTCATCAAGCAACCTGATAGAAGGAAGAAGGTCCAACTCTATCACATAAACCTGTTAAAGCCGTACCATGGAAGAGAGAAGGAGGTGGCTTTGATGGCCCTGGAGGGAAAAGGAAAAGAGGAGGCTCTACCACCGGTGCGCCGTGGTCAAACTCTCCTGCCGGAGCAGTCAAGACAGCTAGACAAGCTGATAATGAACTTCGGTCGAATATTCTCTCCATTCCCAGGACAAACAGATGTCCTGTTCCACCATATCCACACTGAACCCGGCCAGAAGGTGCATATCCGCCCTTACAGGATTCCTGAGGCTCGCCGAGTCATCGCTAAGAACGAGGTAAGGGAGATGTTGAGGATGGGTGTGATCGAGCCATCGACGAGTGAGTGGTCCAGTCCCATAGTCCTGGTCCCCAAATCCGATGGTAGTATGAGGCTCTGCAACGATTTTAGGGCCGTGAATGCCATCTCTACATTCGATGCGTATCCCATGCCCCGCGTGGATGAACTCTTGGAGCGCTTAGGAAAGGCCAAGTTCATCACCACCCTGGATTTGACTAAGGGATATTGGCAAGTGCCGGTGGCTCCGGAGGATCGCCCAAAGACTGCCTTTGCCACACCAGAGGGGCTTTTCCAGTATGTGAGGATGCCCTTCGGACTGCATGGTGCCGCTGCAACTTTCCAACGCCTCATGGATGCCATTCTACGGCCCCATCAAGAGTATGCAGCGGCGTACATAGACGATGTGGTTATCCACAGCGAGGACTGGGATAGTCACCTTCTGCGATTACGGGCGGTGCTCATGAGTTTGGAAGCCACAGGGTTGACGGCCAATCCAAATAAATGCTGCCTGGGTCTGTCCGAAGCGGAATACCTGGGGTACACCGTGGGGAATGGGAAAATACGCCCACAGGCAGAGAAGACCAGGGCAATTCGAGACTGGCCGCGACCCCGGACCAAGCGGGACGTTCGGGCCTTCTTAGGGATAACGGGATATTATCGCCGTTTTATCCCGGGATATGCAACCATTGCCAATCCCCTCACAAACCTCATCAAGAAAAACTTGCCAAACCAGGTAGAGTGGAACGACGAGACGGAAGAGGCCTTTCAATCGCTAAAAGATGGCCTGTGTTCTGATCCCGTCCTACAGGCTCCGGACTTCTCACAAGAGTTCATTGTGCAGGTCGACGCCTCGGATACAGGGCTCGGGGCCGTACTAGCTCAGGGTAAAGGCGAAGCAGAGAAGCCGATTCTCTTCATAAGTAGGAAGCTCAGCGATCGGGAACAGAGGTATGCTACCGTAGAGAAAGAGGCCTTAGCCATTAAGTGGGCTCTCGATTATCTCCGGTACTACCTACTGGGTCGGAGGTTTGCTTTAGTTACGGACCATGCGCCCCTCACGTGGATGGCTGGTAAGAGGAACAATAACAACAGAATAGCCAGATGGTTTTTGTCTTTGCAACCATTCTCTTTCCATGTCATCCACAGGGCCGGATCGAGGAACGGGAATGCAGACGCGCTGTCCCGACGCGACCAAGACGGTGCGTCTGGCGCCCGACCCTCCGGTTCGGTCCTGAGGGGGAAGGTATGTGGAAGGACCACCAGAGGGCAGGCTGAGCTCACGGATGGTAGCCCAACAAGGCATGGGAGACAGGTGAACCAGAGGCAATTAAGCACAGCTGACACTACTAATGAGATATTCTCCTTCCCCTATAAGAGAGAGTATGGAACCAGCAAGAGGGGAAACTATCTCTGGAAGATGGCCACCGAGACAGAGGAGCTATCTAGGAAGAACCATTAAGACGGTGACAATGTCATGATTTTTTTTTGTAATTTAAAGACAATCGTATTGTGTTCCTGTTTTGCTCTGGAGAAGAAGATATATGTTTTATTCCTTTGGAGAGTTTCGTTGATTCTGTTGGAGTGTTTGTGTTGTCCAAATGCTCTCAATATAGAACTTTGTTCAATCAAGAAAACCTACTCCTGACTCGTTTGTTCCACCTTCCCGCTTTAGAGTGGCGCCCAATTACTTGGTCCGCTCACACACACTAAACAAAACGTTTATCCAGTCATGGTTGGTTTCATTGCAATCCTCTGGTTGTTACTAACACAACCATACATGATGGCTCTTTTCCCGGGACGTGTTGACCGAAACAAACCGATTGGAAGACACCAATCAATGACCTCATTGCGCACCAATGGTAGGACCGGTCTATCGTTGATTGTCTGTATTTTGGACCAATGACCGCTGATCATCTTGAAATCTAGCTTGGAAGATAGCCAATGAGCTGAGGTAAACGGCAATATGTAATGGTTATACGTTTGAAGACCAGCCTTTGTCGTAAACTCTGGCGTAAAAGAGGTTCATTCGCCATTGCCAATCCTACTTGACGGAGCCACGAGTGTAACGCATAGCAGTACATATTCAATAGCATTTTCAACAAGTTTATATATTTAAATTATGGCGAATAATTCAGGAAAAGCTAAAACAAAGTCTAGAGTCTGTGAACACCACAACCAGTGGTGTTCACCTGCCCAGATTAATCTCTGCAGGCATGAATGGGCCTCAGGGCAAAAAGGGCACAGTAGGGAGACGTCGTTGAGCTCTTTGTCACAGGAAATGCCCCATCACATGCACCACCTGTTCAGTAAGCCTCTGCTTTACAGCAGAAAGAGATTGCTATGGGCCATGGCACCAGCAGCACAATATTGTGTAGAGGACTGAGGGTCTTCACAATATTGTAAATAGAAAATGTGTAAATACAACCAAAGGAGACTTAAGGGATTAAAAACATCTCAAACACACATATATACTGTATATGCATTTGATCATAATCTGTAACTGGAGCATTGTTAGAAAACCCTTGTTATTTGTTTGTTTATTATAATACATTTTTTTAAATTATTTTTTTCAAGTGTATATATATTTTTTGGGGGGTGTGTTAAAATAGCATGTATGTATTTTGTATGTATTTTGTTTATAGTTCTTTCCTTCAAAATGTATCACGGTACCAATTCGGGCACTTGGGTACATTTGTGTGGGACACCTGGGTGACTTGCTCAATGTCATGTAGCTCGCTCATTTTTGAAGTTATCTGTCTAAAACTTTTCTCAGCTATTGTTGCCATCTTATGTTCTTCATTGAAATCATCCACAGCATCCTATCTGTATGTTTGGCTGTTCTTTGTCATTTGAAAGATGATGCAGCAAAAATAAAAAACAGAAAACGTATGTTTAATTCCTTGTATTTTCTTCTACCAGATCTATTGTGTTATATTCTCCTACATTCAATTCACATTTCCACAAAATTCAGTGTTTTCTTTCAAATGATACCAAGAATATGCATATCCTTGCTTCTGAGCCTGAGCTACAGGCAGTTGGATTAGGGTATGTCTTTAGGCGGAAATTGAGAAGAAGGGGGGGTGCCCCAAAGAAGTTAAAGCCTGTCTTCTATTCCGTTGGTTACATTTTAACTGCCTTCTCTTGTTTCTCTGTTCTCGCTTTGTAAGCTCAGAGATAGATTTCACTTCTCCCTTCTCTTTTTTTCTTCCAGTATCTCTCCCTGTCTTTTTGCAGATGTTCCTGGTATTGTATGGGATTTTTAAAATGTTGTTTCTATATGTCTGTGACCTCTGTGCTGTTTTATGTGGCATCTTCTAAAAATAAAGACAAATACTACTTAGTTTTTAACTTGGAGCATTTTCTAGATTCAATTAATTTAAAACATGATTAACTTCTTATGGATGCAAGGGGCAGCATTGAGTAGGCAGTTAAATAGTGCCCATTTCAAACGGCCTCGTACTCAATTCTTGCTCGTACAATATGCATATTATTATTACTAATGGATAGAAAACACTCTCTAGTTTCTAAAACCGTTTGAATTATTTCTCTGAGTGAAACAGAACTCATTCTGCAGCACTTTTCCTGACCAGGAAGTAGAATGTCAGAAATCTATGCTCTGTTCAACTTCTTGCCTATACATGGGCATAAGACGTAAGAGGCTACGTACACTTCATACACCTTCCCCTGGTTGGTCAAGAGGTTGTGAGAGAATTTTTTTTGTGTTTATCTTTGTCTAAGGTGGAATAAAAGCTCTTTCTTTGACGTGACCATCCACTTCCTGTTTCTGGAGTGCGCAAAGAGGACATGGACTTGCCTTCTTTTTAGCTGTCGTTATGAACAACTAACTTCTCCGTGTTAGATTTTATTTGATACATGTGACCATATCATCGTAAAGTATGTTTTTTCAATATAGTTTAACATTTCTCGACAGAAACACGATTTATCATAATAAATTGTTCCTACTTTGAGCTGTTCTTCCATCAGAATCTTGGGCAAAGAATCCTTTCTTGGGTCTAATCGTCTTTTGGTCGAAAGCTGTCCTCTTGCCATGTAGAAATGCCCATTGCGTTCGGCATGAACTGGAACCGTGCCCAGAGATTCACAGTGTCTCAGAAATAAATGTCCCAAAATCGGACTAAACGGATATAAATTGCTATAAAACGGTTTAAATTAACTACCTTATGATGTTTTTAACTCCTATAACGAGTAGAAACATGACCGGAGAAATATAACTGGCTACACTAATGCTTGGAAAAAGAGCAGGGTAGGTGTCCACCGCGCGCACGACGCATCTGGAAAATAGTTCCTACCTACACGTGTTTTTGTTTTATAGGGGCTGTGATTGCGCAATCGATACCATTCAAATCGCCATCACGTAAAGGCATCCGGGGGACGACGTAAGCAGTGTCTGTATACTCATAGCAATAACAGTGGCCTTTTAACTGACTCCAGATCAGGGGCCAAAATGTGTGAAATCTGACTCCATGTCAGGGAAATTGCTGTAGAATGAGTTCTGTTCCACTCAGAGACAAAATTTCAACGGCTATAGAAACTAGAGACTGTTTTCTATCCAATAATAATAATAATATGCATATTGTACGATCAAGGAATTTAGTAGGAAGCCGTTTAAAAATTACACGATTTCCATAAATAGTGACAAAAGCACCCCCTAGCCTCAACAGGTTAACGAGCGTCGTGCAGGAGCCTAGTCCATGTTCTACTTCGTGACCAGAAAAAAAAATTATGTGCGCAGGTCTCACTCCAAGATGTTGTGTTCAGTCCCTGGACGAGATATTCAAGTCCTTTCTGCTCTCACTTCCGCATGACACCCAGAGGAAGGCGTATGACGTGTTTCTACAGTCCTAAGTGACATGACCTTTTATAGACAAGCTCTTAAAGAGAGACCTCGCATTTGGAAATCTCAATTCCGGATAGGAAATGGGCTGTAGAAATAGTTCTGTTCCACTTAGAGAAATAATTCAAACGTTTTTAGAAACTAGAGACTGTTTTCTATCCAATAGTAGTAAATATATGCATATTGTAAGAGCAAAAATTGATTAAGAGGCCGTTTGAAAATGTGCACATATTTTCCAGTTTTTCAATACGCCCCCTGCAGCCATAAGAAGTTAAACTTTAGGCTTATTTAACCGGTTTGGGCGGCAGCCCGACGTCGGTACACTTATGACAACAGCCAGCTCAAAGTGCAGGGCGCGAAATTCAAAAGATATTTTTTTTAAATATTTAACTTTCACCCATTAAAGGTGAATATGATCTCTGGCTTCGATATTATTTGATACATGTCACAAAATCATCCTAAAGTATGTTTTTTCAATATAGTTTAATTATATTATTGAAATTTATTTTGGACTTTAGACGTGATGCTTTGGAAGAATTGTTTGAAGAAAGAGAGGTTAGCGCCGCACGGCCAGTGTGCTTGCTAATTCAAGAGGGAAATAGTTTGTTCTGGATCCCAAACAAAGACTGTACTGGACAATGGACCCCTTTACAACATTCTGATGGAATATCAACAAAGATAAGGACCCAATTTGGGATGCTTTTTCATATATCTGTCGAACTGGGCTATGCTACCGTTTGACTAGAATCAATGCTGCCGTGTGCTAGCTAATGTAGTAAGCTAATATAACGATATATTGTGTTTTCGCTGTAAAACACTTCAAAAATCGGAAATATTGGCTCTATTCACACGATCTTTGTCTTTCATTAGCTATCCACCATATATTTTTCTGAAATGTTTTATGATGTATAATTAGGTAGTTGACGTTGGTGTCTGTATTTTCTCTGGCTACTCCCGTGCGATTTCAGACTGTAGCTATGATGGGAGCAGTAATGTAAAACTGATTTATAACTAAAATATGCACATTTTTTGAACAAAACATAGATTTATTGTGTAACATGTTATAGGACTGTCATCTGAGGTAGTTTTTTCTAGGTTATTTAGGTTGGTTCTAGGTTAGTTAGGTTGGCTTGTGCATGCTACTTGCATCCTACTTGTGCTGTGAAAAATGTCTGTCCTCTTTTTTATTTGGTGGTGAGCTAACATAAATATATGTGGTGTTTTCTCTGTAAAACATTTAAAAAATCAGACATGTTGGCTGGATTGACAAGATGTTTATCTTTCAAATGCTGTATTGGCCTTGTTAATGTGTGAAAGTTAAATATTTAAAAAAAAATTGATTTTGAATTTCGCGCCCTGCACTTGAGCTGGATGTTGTCATAGGTGTACCGGCGTCGGGCTGCCCCCCTAACAGGTTAAAAAGAGTTAAGTAAAAACGAATAAGATAATGGATTTGTGTCATTTCCACCACTTTGTAATTTCCACTACACTTAAGTTTGTGATGGAAATGACGGTGATGGAAATGACATTTCTACAGTTTCTGGAGAAAATTTACAGACAGCTTAGCATGCTTTGATTGGTATTACAGCTAGTATATCGTTTACCTTAAATACAAAAGTTCTGCCCCAAATTAAAGAAATTATAGCCTGTTTGGAAATGACTGACAATTAAAATATTCTCTACACAAGCAATACAGTATTTACCTCGACTTTTCTTAAACTTCTGGACATCACATCTGGAACAACTGTCCACTGCAGCCATGTACATAACATTAATGTACATAACATTATATAATGCGTAATTATTAGTAGAGTAAACATAGCACTAGTAAACATAGTACTACTAGTAAACATAGTAGAAGCTTAAAAGTCTGGGTCAGGGACAAGGGAAAAATTGTGAAATTGAGGTATAAAATGCATCTAAAAAGTAGCTAAAATACTTGATAGAGATGTGTTTAAAAAAGTATGGGGTGATTCCAGTGTGAACTTAACATACAAATATTTGTATTTGTTTTATTTTGGATAAAATCCCCAAAATTGACCCGAGGACATGGAAGTGCCCGTAGCTGCATAATCACCCCTACACAGAAAAAAACGAGGCATATCTAACTCCTTTCATCTGCATTAATCTGAGGACACAGGATAGTATTTCAATGAGATACTTAATTTCAACCAGTGGAGAATGTGAAACACTTTATTGAAAGAAGTTCATTATCCAGGTGTTATAAATACATAAGTGCATTATAATTAAGATAATTGTAATATTATAAATACAAGTTCAATCTGTACTTTAATGCACATATGGTGTGCATTATAAAACGAGGAAGAAAGACGAGGTGGGGAGAGGTGTAGAAGACAGAAAGGGAAAGAGGTAAGAACAGCGGCAGACAGCATATGATTCATAAATGACAGTGCTACCCTAATTTTCTCTCAGTTCATCACAATTGCGGTGTCTCCTAATCAGCCTTGGGCCGATTAGGCGTTGGCAGGCGAGAGCGGGTGAGGTGGCAATGACAGGACTGGATTCCTCTCTGACATCAAAACATACCTGCAGACGAGTGACAGATGGATAGAGAGAGAGCATGATTAAGCCTTGTTTTTTTTATTCTAACACGGTCAGTCATCTTAAATCAGGAGGTGAAATGCAAAACTGACCTTGGATCATTATCTCTGGGACTACTACATCTCTGTCTGTATTTCAATGTAAAGCATCTCTGTAATAATACTTCCTGTTGACCCGACCAAGTGACCTCTCACCTATGCTCATGCTGTGCCCTCTGTGTCAGCCAGTTCAGATGCGGTTCACCAAAACAGCTGATAAATCCTAGAGGATTTAGGGAGAAGGGGGAGAGGGATGAAGTGAAGAAGAGAGACTGTTATTGTGTGTGTGTGGTCTCACCTGCTATCCACACTAAGTGGCTACAGAATACTTTATGCTGAAAAACAGACACATGAGGACAAACAATAGAAGATAGTGTCAATAGAAGATACTGTATGTGACGCAGTTACCTATCAGAGTGTACCTGAAACATTTAAATATAGAGGGCTATGTGTCTCACCACTTGGTTATTGCAAGGCTAACGCCCAGGGAAATCATGACTTGGCAACAGGTAGCATAAGATAGTGCAGTGAAAATGACTGTGTTGATGTGGTGTAAATCTGAAAATTAGCAGCTGACATCTTAAGGGTTTTTAAATTAATGCATGTGAGACAGGTTCCATGTACAAGACAGGCAGAGATGGAGCAAAATAATACAGAACAGTTTAATTACCTCTGGTTATGGACACTTTTACAAACAATAAAGCTTCCATGGCCTGTTCCTCACACAGTGAACATCTGGCAATATCTATTTATAAAGTTAGTGAGGGAAACGTAAGTCTCCAGCTTCAGCGATTATTGCAATTCGTTTCAGTCACTGGTAACAGAGAACTGGAAGGAAAGGCGGCCAAAGGCGGTGTTGGCTTTGGGGATGACCAGTGAGATATACCTGCTGGAGTGCGTGCTACGGGTGGGTGTTGTTATCGTGACCAGTGGGCTGAGATAGGGCGGAGCTTTACCTAGCATAGACTTATAGATGACCTGGAGCCAGTGGGTCTGGCGACGAATATGTAGCGAGGGCCAGCCGACTAGAGCATACAGGTCGCAGTGGTGGGTGGTAAAAGGGGCTTTGGTAACAAAACGGATGGAACTGTGATAGACTGTATCCAGTTTGCTGAGTAGAGTATTGTAAGCGATTTTGTAGATGACATCGCCGGAGTCGAGGATCGGTAGGATAGTCAGTTTTACTAGGGTAAGTTTGGCAGCGTTAGTGATGGAGGCTTTGTTGTGAAATAGAAAGCCAATTCTAGATTTGATACGTTTGATATGAGTCTGGAAGGAGAGTTTACAGTCTAGCCAGACACCTAGGTATTTGTAGTTGTCCACGTATTCTAGGTCAGAACCATCTAGAGTAGTGATGCTAGTCAAGTGATGCTAGTCAGGCTGGAGGGTGTGGGCAGTGAATGGTTGAAAAGCATGCATTTGGTTTTATTAGCGTTTAAGAGCAGTTGGAGGCCGCGGAAGGAGTGATGTATGGCATTGAAGCTCATTTGGAGGTTAGTTAACCTGATGATGGGCGCTGTTGTCGCTTTGGGGGAAAAACGTGCCCAATTTAAACGGCCTCGTACTCAATTCTTGCTCGTACAATATGCATATTATTATTACTATTGGATAGAAAACACTCTCTAGTTTCTAAAACCGTTTGAATTATATCTGTGAGTGAAACAGAACTCATTTGGCACAAACTTCCTGACCAGGAAGTGGAAAGTCTGAAATCGAGGCTCTCTTCTAAGTCCTGCCTATAAATGGGCATGATACCTATTAGTATACATGCACGTCATACACCTTCCCCTGGATGTCAAGATGCAGTGAGAGAAGAAATTAGGTGATTATCTTGGTCTGAGATGGAATACGTCCTCTTGGAATGACGTGTCACCGATTTCATGTTTTCAGGAAGGCGCGAGGAGGACAGTGGGATTGCCTTTTGAAAAGCTGTCGTTATAGGCGACTACTATCTCCGGCTTTGATTTTATTTGATACATGTGACAATATCATCGTAAAGTATGTTTTTTCAATATAGTTTTATTAGATTTTTGAAATTTATTCGGGACGTTAGGCGTGTTGCGTTGTGTGCCCTTTGTTCAGAATGGAGAGCTTCGCGCCACTTGGCCAGTGTACTTGCTAATTCAAGAGGGAAAAACGATGTTCTAAATCCAAACGACGACTGTTCTGGACAAAGGACCCCTTGTCCAACATTCTGATGGAAGATCACCAACAGTAGGCCCCATTTTGTGATGCTATTTCATATATCTGTCGAACTGTGTACTAGTAGTTTTGCGCCCAGATCTTGGCCAATCTCTCGCTATAACATAAGCCTTATGTCGTAATGAAGATATTTTTAGAATTCTAACACTGCGATTGCATTAAGAACTAGTGTATCTATCATTTCCTATACAACATGTATTTTTTTGTAATGTTTATGAATAGCTATTTGGTCAGAATAGGTGAGAGTCTAATAGATTTTTTTTATTTTTTTTATTTTTTTTATTTCACCTTTATTTAACCAGGTAGGCTAGTTGAGAACAAGTTCTCATTTGCAACTGCGACCTGGCCAAGATAAAGCATAGCAGTGTGAACAGACAACAACACAGAGTTACACATGGAGTAAACAATAAACAAGTCAATAACATGGTAGAAAAAAGAGAATCTATATACAATGTGTGCAAAAGGCATGAGGTATCGAATAATTACAATTTAGCAGATTAACACTGGAGTGATAAATCATCAGATGATCATGTGCAAGAAGAGATACTGGTGTGCAAAAGAGCAGAAAAGTAAATAAATAAAAGCAGTATGGGGGTGAGGTAGGTAAATTGGGTGGGTAGTTTACAGATGGACTATGTACAGCTGCAGCGATCGGTTAGCTGCTCGGATAGCAGATTTTTAAAGTTGTTGAGGGAAATATCCGCACATTCTGGGAAAAATAAGCTACGTTAGCATAATGGATAACCACTGATTTCAGCTCTAAATATGCACATTTTCGAACAAAACATAAGTGTATGTATAACCTGATGTTATAGGACTGTCATCTGAGGAAGGTTTATGAAGGTTAGTGAAAATTAATATCTTTTGCTGGTTTATTCGCTAACTCTAACGTGCCTATTGCTGTCGCTAACGTGCCTTGATGAATGAATGCGGTAGTGTGGTAGTCTATTGTAGTAAGCTAATATAATACTGTATTGTGTTTTCGCTGTAAAACACTTAAAAAATCTGAAATATTGGCTGGATTCACAAGATGCTTGTCTTTCATTTGATGTACACGATGCATTTTTCAGAAATGTTTTATGATGAGTATTTAGGTATTCCACGTTGGTCTCTATAATTACTCTGGCTGCTTCGGTGCTATTTTGGACGGTAGCTGTGATGGTTGCTGCAATGTAAAACTGATTTATATCTCAAATATGCACATTTTTCGAACAAAACATAGATTTATTGTGTAACATGTTATAAGACTGTCATCTGATGAAGTTGTTTGTTGGTTAGTTTGGTTGGTTCTTGGTTAGTTAGGTTGTCACCTGTGCTGTGAAAAATGTCTGTCCTTTTTTGTATTTGGTGGTGAGCTAACATAAATATACGTGCTGTTTTCGCTGTAAAACATTTTAAAAATCGGACATGTTGGCTGGATTCACAAGATGTGTGCCTTTCATTTGCTGTATTGGACTTGTTAATGTGTGAAAGTTAAATATTTCTAAAAAATATCTTTTGAATTTCGCGCTCTGCCTTTTCAGTGGAATGTGGGTGGAGTTCCGCTGGCGGAACGCTGGAGCAGTATAGGGTAACACAGTGTCCAAAGAAGGGCCAGATGTATATAAAATGTTGTCGTCTGCGTAGAGGTGGATCAGGGAATCCCCCGCAGCAAGAGCGACGTCATTGATATATACAGAGAAAAGAGTCGGCCTGAGAATTGAAACCTGTGGTACCCCCATAGAGACTGCCATAGGTCCGGACAACAGGCCCTCCGATTTGACACACTGAACTCTGTCTGCGAAGTAGTTGGTGAACCAGGCGAGATAGTCATTCGACCAAGGCTATTGAGTCTGTCGATAAGAATACGGTGATTGACAGAGTCGAAAGCCTTGGCCAGGTCGATGAAGGCGGCTGCACAGTACTGTCTTTTATCGATGGCGGTTATGAAATCGTTTAGTACCTTGAGAGTGGCCGAGGTGCACCCATGACCAGCTCGGAAACCGGATTGCACAGAGGAGAAGGTACGGTGGGATTTGAAATGGTCAGTGATCTGTTTATTAACTTGGCTTTCGAAGACTTTAGAAAGGCAGGGCAGGATGGATATAGGTCTATAACAGTTTGGGTCTAGAGTGTCACTCCCTTTGAAGAGGGGGATGACCGCGGCAGCTATCCAATCTTTAGGGATCTCGGACGATACGAAAGAGAGGTTGAACAGACTGGTAATAGGAATTGCAACAATGGAGGCGGATAATTTTAGAAAGAGAGGGTCCAGGGTTGTCTAGCGCAGCTGATTTGTACAGGTCCAGGTTTTGCAGCTCTTTCAGAACATCTGCTATCTGGATTTGGGTGAAGGATAAACTGGGGAGGCTCGGGCAAGTAGCTGCGGGGGGTGCAGGGCTGTTGGCCAGGGTTGGGATAGCCAGGAGGAAAGCATGGCCAGCCATGGCCAGCCGTAGAGAAATGCTTATTGAAATTTTTGATTATCATGGATTTATCGGTGGTGACAGTGTTGCCTTGCCTCAGTGCAGGGGGCAGCTGGGAGGAGGTGCTCTTGTTCTCCATGGACTTTACAGTGTCCCAAAACTTTTTGGAGTTTGAGCTACAGGATGCAAAGTTCTGTTTGAAAAAGCTAGCCTTTGCTTTCCTGACTGACTGCGTGTATTGGTTCCTGACTTCCCTAAACAGTTGCAAATTGCGGGGACTATTCGATGCTATTGCAGTCCGCCACAGGATGTTTTTTTGCTGGCCAAGGGCAGTCAGGTCTGGAGTGAACCAGGGGCTATATCTGTTCTTAGTTCTAAATTATTTGAAAGGGGCATGCTTATTTAAAGAACAACCAGGCATCCTCGACTGACGGGATGAGGTCAACATCCTTCCAGGATACCCGGGTCAGGTCGATTAGAAAGGCCTGCTCGCAGAAGTGTTTTAGGGAGCGTTTGAAAGTGATGAGGGGTGTTCGTTTGACCGCAGACCCATTACGGATGCAGGCAATGAGGCAGTGATCGCTGAGATCTTGGTTGAAGACAGCAGAGGTGTATTTGGAGGGCAAGTTTGTTAGGATGATATCTATGAGGGTGCCCGTGTTCACGAATTTGGGGTTGTACCTGGTAGCTTCATTGATAATTTGTGTGAGATTGAGGGCATCAAGCTTAGATTGTAGGATGGCCGGGGTGTTAAGCATGTCCCAGTTTAGGTCACCTAGCAGCACTAGCTCTGAAGATAGCTGGGGGGGCGATCAACTCATATATGGTGTACAGGGCACAGCTGGGGGCAGAGGGTGGTCTATAGCAAGTGGCAACAGTGAGAGACTTGTTTCTGGAAAGGTGGATTTTTTAACCTTTCACGAGCCTCTACCCCGGGTCCGGGAGCACCCCCCCCCCCCCCCCACACACACACTGATTAGCATCGCTAGCATAGCGTCACAATTAAATAGTAGCATCTAAATATCATTAAATCACAAGTCCAAGACACCTAATGAAAGATACAGATCCTGTGAATAAAGCCACCATTTCAGATTTTTTAAATGTTTTACAGGGAAGGCACAATATGTAAATCTATTAGCTAAACACGTTAGCAAAAATCACCATTTTTCTTTGTCCACCATTTTCTCTCAACACCAGTAGCTATCACCAATTCGGCTAAACTAAGATATTGATAGCCACTAACCAGTCTGATAACATATTTATGGTATATGATAGGTTTTGTTAGAAAAATGTGCATATTTTAGGTATAAATCATAGTTTGCCATTGCAGCCACCATCACAAATCTCACCAAAGCTCCTAGAATTACTACAGAGAGCAACTTGTAATACCAATTTACTCATCATAAAACATTTCTTAAAAATACACAGCACATAGCAATGGAAAGACACAGATCTTGTGAATTCAGACAACATTTCAGATTTTCTAAGTGTTTTACGGCGAAAACACAATAAATCGTTATATTAGCATACCACATATGCAAACGTTACCCGAGCACTGATTCAAGCCAAATGACACTTCAGATGACACTCCTGTAACATCATATTACAACATACATATAGAGTTTGTTCGAAAATGTGCATATTTAGCCACCAAAATCATGGTTAGACAATGACAAAAGTAGCTCAGCTGGTCAGAAAATGTCGTGCACCATATTAGACAGTGATCTAGTCTTATACATAAATACTCATAAACTTGACAAAAAAATACAGGGTGGACAGCGATTGATAGACAATTTAATTCTTAATACAATCGCGGAATTACATTTTTTAAATTATCCTTACTTTTCAATACAGGTTGCGCCAAGCGAAGCTATAGCAAACAAAATGGCGGCATAAGCGTTTAACATTTTTCGACAGAAACACGATTTATCATCATAAATTGTTCTTACTATGAGCTGTTCTTCCATCAGAATCTTGGGCAATGAATCCTTTCTTGGGTCTAATCTTCTTTTGGTCAAAAGATGTCCACTTGTCCGTCGAAATGCCCACTAACGTACGACCGGGACCCCGAAACGTGCCCGGAGCTTCAAATTGTATTACAAAGCAATGCCTCAAAATCGCACTAAACGGATATAAATTGCTATAAAACGGTTTAAATTAACTACCTTATGATGTTTCTAACACCTATAACGAGTAAAAAGATGACCGACGCTATATTACTGGCTAAACCAAGGCTTGGAAAAAGGCCAGTCAGATATCCTTCTTGCGTTGAGCGCAGAGTCCAAAGGAACGCTACTTCCGGTATTTGGTCATTTATAGAGCCCATGATTGCGCAATCGACTCCATTCAAATTGTCACCACTTACTGACATCTAGAGGAAGGCGTGGGCAGTGTTTGTATCCTCATAGGATCTACAGTGGCTTTAAAACTGATCTGGAACCAGAGGCCAAGAGTTCTGAAAACTCACTCACTGGGAGGAAAAGTGCTGTAGAATGAGTTCTGTTCCACTCAGAGACATAATTCAAACGGCTATAGAAACTAGAGAGTGTTTTCTATCCAATAATAACAATAATATGCATATTTTACGAGCAAGAATTGAGTACTAGGCAGTTTAATCTGTAGAGAAAAAAGCCTGGCCTCCTACTCAATTCTTGCTCGTACAATATGCATATTATCATTACTATTGGATAGAAAACACTCTCTAGTTTCTTAAACCGTTTGAATTATTTCTCTAAGTGAACCAGAACTCTTTCTGCAGCCCATTTCCTATCCGGAAGTGAGATTTCCAAAAGCGAGGTCTTTTTTCAAGAGCTTGTCTATAAAAGGGAATGTCACTTGGGACTATAGAAACACGTCATACACCTTCCCTTGGGTGTCATGCGGAAGTGAGAGCAGAAATGACTTGATTATCTCGTTCTGGGATTGAATACAGCCTCTTGGAGTGAGAGGTGCGCCATTATTTTTTTTTCCGAAGGCGCGAAGTTGGACCTGGAATTGCCTCCTGGAAAACCGTCGTTATAGGTGAATATTATCTCCGGCTTCGATTTTATTTGATACATGTCACAATATCATCCTAAAGTATGTTTTCTCAATATAGTTTAATTATATTATTGAAATTTATTCGGGACTTTAGACGTGATGCGTTGGAAGAATTTTTTCAAGAAGGAGAGGTTAGCGCCGCACGGCCAGTGTGCTTGCTAATTCAAGAGGGAAATAGTTCGTTCTGGATCCAAACAAAGACGGTTCTGGACAATGGACCCCTTTACAACATTCTGATGGAAGATCAACAAAGATAAGGACCCAATTTGGGATGCTATTTCATAAATCTGTCGAACTGTGCTATCGCTACCGATTACTTGGAATCAATGCTGTTGTGTGTTAGCTATTGCAGTAAGCTAATATAACGACATATTGTGTTTTCGCTGTAAAACACTTAAAGAATCGGAAATATTGTCTGTATTCACAAGATCTTTGTCTTTCATTTTGCTATACACCATATATTTTTCTGAAATGTTTTATGATGAGTAATTAGGTAGTTGTCTGTATTTACTCTGGCTACTCCCGTGCTATTTCTGACTGTAGCTATGATGGTAGCATCAATGTAAAACTGATTTATAGCTCAAATATGCACATTTTTCGAACAAAACATAGATTTATTGTGTAACATGTTATAGGACTGTCATCTGAGGAAGTTGTTTCTACGTTTGTTTGGTTGGATCTTGGTTAGTTAGGTTGGCTTTGTGTTTGCTACCTGTGCTGTGAAAAATGTCTGTCCTCTTTTGTATTTGGTGGTGAACTAACATAAATATACGTGGTGTTTTTGCTGTAAAACATTTTAAAAATCGGACACGTTAGCTGGATTCACAAGATGTTTATCTTTCAAATGCTGTATTGGACTTGTTAATGTGTGAAAGTTAAATATTTAAAAAAAAATAGATTTTGAATTTCGCGCCCTGCAATTGAGCTGGATGTTGTCATAAGTGTACCGACCTCGGGCTTGCAGCCCAAACAGGATAAGAAGTTAATGCGGTCACCCTCCATCACCACCCCCGAGGTGGAAATGCGATAACCCAGAAAGAAGACGGCTCGTTTGGAGAACACACACTGCTCAGCCTTGACATATAGATCATGCTCCAGCAGTCTACCAAGCACCTTGCGTACCAGAGACACATGCACGGCGTGAGTGGCTGAGTAGATCAGAATGTCATCGATATAAACAACCACTCCCTGCCCGTGCAGGTCCCTGAGAATGTCGTCTACAAAGGATTGGAAAACGTCTGGAGCATTTTTTAACCCATACAGCATGACGCAGTACTAATAATGGCCCGATGTGGTACTAAATGCAGTTTTCCACTCGTCTCCCTTCCGAATACGCACCAGACTCCTGAGATCCAGTTTTGTGAAGAACTGCGCTCCGTGAAATGATTCCACAGCCGTAGCGATGAGAGGTAGTGGGTAACTAAACCCCACTGTGATGGCATTTAGACCTCTATAATCAATACACGGACGTAAACCTCCCTCCTTTTTCTTCACAAAAAAGAAACTCGAGGAGACGGGTGAGATGGAGGACCGAATGTACCCCTGTCCCAGAGACTCAGTGACACATGTCTCCATAGCCAACGTCTCCTCTTGGGACAATGGGTACACGTGACTCTTGGGAAGCGCAGCGTTTACCTGGAGATCTATCGCACAATCCCTTCCCAGTCGATGAGGTGGTAATTTAGTCGCTTTCTTTTTACTGAAAGCGATTGCCAAAATCGGCATACTCGGGGGGAATGCACAGCGTGGGACCCTGGTCTGGACTTTCCACCGACGTGGCACCGATGGAAACTCCCAGACACCTTCCAGAACACTCCTCTGACCACCCCTGGAGAACCCCCTGTCTCCACGAAATTTTAGGATTGTGCCGGGCCAGCCAGGGAGTCCCTAGCACCACTGGAAACGCAGGCGAATCAATAATATGAAGACTGATACGCTCCTCATGATTCCCCTGCGTCACCATGTCCAGGGGAACCGTGGTCTCCCTGACCACCCCTGACCCTAATGGCCGGCTATCTAGGGAGTGCACGGGAAAGGGAGAATCTATCGGCACAAGCGGAACACCTAACTTAAGAGCGAGTCCGCAATCCATAAAGTTCCCAGCTGCGCCTGAATCGACTAGCGCCCTATGCTGGGAAGAGGGAAAAAATGTAAGGGAAAAAATTAAATCAAACATGTGACCAACAGGAGGTTCTGGGTGAGTTTGGTGCTGACTCACCTGGGGTGATCGAGAAGCGTTCCGCCTGCCATCTCGACTCCCAGACGGACCCCCCCAGCACCGATCGGCCGTGTGTCCTCTCCGACCACAGCTGGTGCAGGGGGAGCCTCCTCCTCAGGTACCCCTCGGCACGGCCCCTCCCAACTCCATCGGAATGGGAGCGGAGGTGCTGGGTGGTGGAACGCACAGAACCCTCTCCGAGCGCCCGCGGGCAGCCAGCAGATTGTCCAGTCGGATGGACAAGTCAATCAGCTCATCCAGGGAAAGAGCGGTGTCCCGACACGCTAGCGCCCTGCGGACGTCCTCCCGGAGACTACACCGGTAGTGGTCAATCTCTCAACCAGCTTCATTTAAATGAACCGGTGTGCCTTGCTAAAAGTTAATTTGTGGCATTTCTTTCCTTCTCAATGCGTTTGAGCCAATCAGTTGTTTTGTGACAAGGTAGGAGTGGTATACAGAAGATAACCCTATTTGGTAAAATACCAAGTCCATATTATGGCAAGAACAGTTCAAATAAGCAAAGAGAAATGACAGTCCAACATTACTTTAAGACATGAAGGTCAGTCAATACGGAAAATGTCAAGTTTCTTCAAGTGCATTCGCAAAAACCATCAAGCGCTATGATGAAACTGGCTGTCATGAGGACCGCCACAGGAAAGGAAGAACCTCTAACGTCATTAGAGTTACAGTACCAGCCTCAGATTGCAGCCTAAATAAATGTAACAGACACATTTCATCATCAACTGTTCAGAGGAGACTCCATTAATCAGGCCTTCATGGTCAACTTGTTGCAAAGAAACCACTACTAAAGGACACCAATAAGAAGAAGCGACTTACTTGGGCCAAGAAATTAGTATTGCACATTAGACCCGTGGAAATGTCTGACTGGTGCTGTACAGTGGGGCAAAAAAGTATTTAGTCAGCCACCAATTGTGCAAGTTCTCCCACTTAAAAAGATGAGAGAGGCTTGTAATTTTCATCATAGGCACACTTCAACTATGACAGACAAAATGAGAAAAAGAAATCCAGAAAATCACATTGTAGGATTTTTAATGAATTTATTTTTATTTATTTATTTTTTGCAAATTATGGTGGAAAATAAGTATTTGGTCACCTACAAACAAGCAAGATTTCTGGCTCTCACAGACCTGTAACTTCTTCTTTAAGAAATGCTGCTAAAGGTTCTACTGATAAAACAAATAATAAAGCTGATAAAGGACACCCCTGTCTCACAGATCTCTCAAGAAAAAAAGAATTGGTTAAAACCCCATTACATTTCACCCTACTTTTTGCCTTCTTATATAATAATTTTATCCATCCTATTATTCTATTACCAAAACCATATTTATCCATTACCCTAAACATAAAATTATGTTCCACCCTATCAAAAGCTTTATTTAACCTGTCTAGGATCAGCGTGGCGCTAGCGGCACACCCCCCCCCCCCCCACTGAAAAACCAGTGCCGCGAAATTCAAAAAAAATATTTTTTTAAAATATTTAACTTTCACACATTAAAGTCCAATACAGCTAATGAAAGACACAGATCTTGTGAATCCAGTCAACATTTCCGATTTTTAAAATGTTTTACAGGGAAGACACAATATGTAAAGATGTACATCTATTACCTAAAAACACATTAGCATAATCCACCATCTTTTATTTGTCCACCAACACCAGTAGCCATCACCAATTCGGCTAAACTAAGATATTTATAGCCCCTAACCAACAAAAAAACTCATTAGATGACAGTCTGATAACATATTTATGGTATGGGATAGGTTTTGTTAGAAAAAAGTGCATATTTCAGGTAGATGGCATAGTTTACAATTGCACCCACCATCACAAATGGACTAGAATAATTACAATGAGCAACGTGTTTACCTAACTACTAATCATCAAACATTTCGTAAAAATACACAGCATACACGAATCGAAAGACACAGATCCTGTGAATACAGACAATATTTCAGATTTTCTAAGTGTCTTACAGCGAAAACACAATAAATCGTTATATTAGCTTAGCACATAGCAATTAGCAGCCCAGCATTGATTCTAGCCAAAGTGAGCGATAAAAGTCAACATCGCCAAAAGATATTAATTTTTTCACTAACCTTCTCAGAATTCTTCCGATGACACTCCTGTAACATCACATTACAACATGCATATACAGTTTGATCGAAAATGTTTATATTTAGCCACCAAAATCATGGTTAGACAATGTGAAATGTAGACAAGCTGGTAAAGAAAAAGTCCTTGCGCCACTTAGACAGTGATCTACTCTTATACATAAATACTCATAAACGTGACTAAAAAATATAGGGTGGACAGGGATTGATAGACAATTTAATTCTTAATACAATTGCGTTATTACATTTTTTAATTTATCCTTACTTTTCAATACAGTTTGCGCCAAGCGAAGCTACGTCAAAAAACATGGCGTCCTAAGCCACTAAAATGTTTCGACAGAAACACGATTTATCATAATAAAAATGTCCTACCTTGAGCTGTTCTTCCATCAGTATCTTGGGCAAAGGATCCTTTCTTGGGAGAAATCGTCTTTTGGTGGAAAGCTGTCCTCTTGCCATGTGGAAATGTCAACTGCGTTCGGGATGAACTGAAAAGCGTGCCCAACTTTTCACATCGTTGCAAAAATAAATGTCCCAAAATCGCACTAAACGGATATAAATTGCTATAAAACGCTTTAAATTAACTACCTTATGATGTTTTTAACTCCTATAACGAGTGAAAAGATGACCGGAGAAATATAACAGGCTAAACTAACGCTTGGAACAGGTGCGCGCCGGTGTCCTCTAGGCTCATGACGCAGCTCCCAAAGAATGACTAGCTTCAGGGTTTTTTCATTTGTAGGGCCTGTGAACGCGCAATCGACCCCGTTGGAATCGTCATCACGTAAAGGCATCCAGGGGAAGACGTAAGAAGTGTCCGTATAGTCATAGCAACGACAGTGCCCTTTTAACTGACTTCAGAAGAGTGGCCAACATTTCTCAAATCTGACTCCATGTCAGGGAAATTGCTGTAGAATGGGCTCTGTTCCACTTAGAGACAAAATTTCAACTCCTATAGAAACTATAGACTGTTTTCTATCCAATAATAATAATAATATGCATATTGTACGATCAAGGATTTTGTGGGAAGCCGTTTAAAAAATTAGCCAAATTAGCATAAATAGTCTAAACAGCGCCCCCATCCCCAACAGGTTAAATCTATGCTTTAAAACAATTCCCCCCATCTTATCATGATTCATTTTATTTATCACATCTCTAATTGTATTAATTGTATCAGCAATATCTCTACTAGGCACACTATAATTCTGTGTAGGTGCTAAAATATAATTTAAAACTTGCTTCATTCTATTTGCCAGTATCTTAGCTAAAATCTTATAATCCGAATTTAATAAACTAATTGG
Source organism: Salvelinus fontinalis (assembly GCF_029448725.1). Classification (NCBI taxonomy): domain Eukaryota; kingdom Metazoa; phylum Chordata; class Actinopteri; order Salmoniformes; family Salmonidae; genus Salvelinus; species Salvelinus fontinalis. The sequence goes on from NW_026600260.1 coordinate 514,180, forward strand.
CCTATAATTCTCCAGTTTTAATTTGCTCCCCTTATTTTTATATAAAATCGTTATCAGCCCTGTTACCATAGATTCAGAAATACTATCATTATCCTCCATATATTGATAAACTTCCAATAAAATAGGTGCTAAAAAACTGGCATATATTTTATAAAATATAGATGGAATAATGCAATTATTCCATCTACTCCAGGACTCTTATTTACTTGTAAACCCTTAATCGCATCTTTAACTTCAGTCAATGTTATCTTCCCATCACACATTTGTTTATCCTCTACATTAATTTGCACATCCACACTATCCAATATCTCCTTTACACACCCCTCATCCACCTCCCCTTTCTTAAATAAATCCTTATAAAAATTCTGCACTGTTTCTAAAACCTCTACATAATCATTGACAACTTCACCCTTTATATTTTCGAACTCTCTAATATATGTTCTCCTCTGTTTATTCTTCTCTAAACCAAGAAAAAATGAAGTACATTTCTCCCCCTCCAAAACATACTTTGCCTTATTTCTTATAATTGCACCCTTACACTTATCTATTTCATATTTAGTCAATTGTGCTTTTAATTCCAAAAACTTTCCTATATTATAATTAGGTTCACTGTCACACTTCCTCATTTCTTTATCCAATTTAGCTCTCAACTCATTTTCTTCTCTTTTCATCCTACCTCTCTTTTTCCTTGCATATCCTATACTAAAAACTTTTATTTTTTCCTTAACCTTATCCCACCATGAACACTTATCATTCTCTTTCTGCTTATCCTCCATTTCACATGCTTTCAAAGATTTAAGTTGTTTCCCATATTCCTCATCTCCCAAATACCCTGCATTCATACACCATATTCCACCCCCTGTTCTTTCCTTATCTAATCCCACTGAAAAAGTTAAACCTGCATGATCACTAAAAGTTGTAAAAACATACTTAATATCTTTCATAAAATTCCTTAAACCTTCTTTTACTAAAACCAGATCTATCCTCGTTTGTTTCAAATCCCCTAAAACCACCTGCCTTCTAGAAAATTCTCTTTTTTCTGGATTTTCCTCTCTCCATATATCAATTATTCCTTTTTCTAACATCATCTTCTTTAAAACCCCCCTAGATACATCATTTCTAAAAATAGCTTCTCTTGTCATATCCAGTCTATCCATTTTAACATTAAAATCTCCAACTACAATACAGTTTCCCTCACACCATTTCCCTATTTCTAAAAATAAATTTTTGCGCTCTATTTCAGTATTAGGTGCATAAATATTTATAATTCTAAAAACCATACTCATATATTCAAAATCTACAATTAAAATCCTCCCATTATTATCATTATATATCTGTTTCACATTATCCACCACATCCTTCCTCAATAAAATAGCAACCCCACTTGAATTCCCTCTGCCATTGATTACATAAATAAAATCCCTCCATATTTTTTTTACTTCTAAAACACATACATTATCCCAGTGCGTCTCTTGAATACATAAAATATCTGAATTCTTCATTTTTACTATTCTATTAAATTTTCCCATTGTCCTCAAACCATTTGCATTTAATGACAATATATTAACCATTCTAATAAATAAAAAAATAAAAAAATATAATTTCATTATCCTCTACCTGTTATCCAGTTTCATTTTCTCTTCCACCCTTTCTCTCCCCCTCTTCCCGCCGCTTTCCTCTTCCTGTATCCTTCCCTTGTTCTTTCAATCTTTTCTCCATCATCCGTATCCGATATCTCTTCCAAGTCCATGTTTTCCAGCCAACTCACCCTCTTGACATCCACATCCGTTGTGCTCCCCGTATTCATCTCCGTTTCTTGTATAGTCGTTGTGCTCCCCGTGCTCATCGCCGTCTCTGGTATTGTCATCAACTCCATAACCCCCTCCATTTCTTCACCCCCCGAGCTACTTGTTAGTGCTGTGCTTTCCCCCAAACCCTGTGAGTCCCCCGTGCTTCCCCCCAGTCCACTCCCCCCCTCCTCCTGAAAACTCCCTCTTCTTATTTCTATATCCATACTGCTCCCAATTTCATTTATCTTCTGGTCCTTCTTCCTTCTTCCTTCCTCCGTCTCTCCACCTTCCACCACTTCCTCTCCTCCATCTTCTTCTCCTTCTTGCGACAAAACACCTGCTTCCTCGTATAATGTTTGACTCCCCTCTTCAGCCCTAACCTCTCCACAGTTGCACTCCGTCAATCTCTTTCTGCATTCACCACAAAAATTCTTTTCCTTCTCTCCATCACATTCTCTCGCATAGTGTCCTTGATTGCCACACTTAAAACACTTAAATTCCGGGCAGTCTTTAACTATGTGCCCGGGTTGAATACACATACGACACACTCTGACCTGTTTGTCATGAATGACTCTGAAATATTCTGCTCCCTCCAACGTCTCAATTCTTGTAGAATAAGGTAATGATGTCACTTTTTCTGTGAACTTGACCTTGCAGAAACGTGTCCCGTCAACCACCTCCGTTCCTGGCCAAACTCTCCTCCTTATCTCCGAGACAGCCGCCACTCCCCAGCTACTCAGCTTGCCCAGTATCACACCATCTTCTACCTATACTGGGAGATTCATGAACGACACCACCACTTCCTTCACATTAATATCTCTCGCCAGTATCTTGGTGTCCTTTATCCGTATTCCATCCATTAGCCGTTCTTTTCCTTTTTCATTCCTCATCGTAACTTCATACTTCTTTTCTCCTTTCATTCGGCATCCCACCACCTCTCCACATACCTCCTTAATTGCTCGTAGTAATTCCATTGTTGTCACTTTGTCTTCTCCTTCCAACTCAATTGCCACCGTGTATTCTTTTCCATATTTCATTCCTTCTTTATCTTAATTTTTCTTCCGTTGCGCCTTTTCGTTGTATTTGTCCATTCCGTTTGTCTTTTCCATGTTGTCCGTCATAGTAAAAATGTAATCCAAAAAAAAAAACACTCTCCCACAAGCAGAAAAACTGCAAGGGGGAAAACTAACCAAACTTTAAACTATTCAACTGAAGAAAATAATAAATTATATTGCAAAATAACCAATTAATTAACAAAAATAGCTCTCGAGCAAACACTCTCCAGCAAACACTCACTCACAGCTCAAACACTCGCACCTGTCGTCACTTCTCCAATCAGGAAATGCGCATTAAGGCTGGTATGGCCGTAAGCGAAGGTACATCTCTTGGCACACCATATAAAGTCAAAGTGAGTCTGATAAACAGACATTGCATTCTCAACAATTAGATAAGCAGCTTGAACTTTGGCTCACTCAAAAAGTGGAAGAAATTACATATACTGTAGCCATCACTTTTTAGCACAGATAGTTGGATGAAATACAAACAAACCTTGCAAACATTTCTAAGCGAGGGCACATATTTCAGCCTTGTGGGAAAAAACGGACAAATACAATGACTTCTGACAAATACATCATCAGCAAGAGTTTCCCATGCAGCTATCCTACTAGCCACAATAAATACACAAAAGCTCTGGATGTTGAAAACCTATTGCATTGTTCTGTGCTAAGGAGGAACGCATGTATCGACAATTTCATATTGGAAGCGCATGACACATCATGACCGGGGGGGGGGGGGGGGTTAGAGTGGCTTCTCAACTATCTCCTGATTGAAGTACCAGCGTGGCATAAATACAATGCTGCATTTCGCAACATAATGTTTTGACAAAATGCCAACAATATTTTGCTACAAACAAATGTTTCCACCTTTCGATTGGTCCACAAAGTCTCCTTCACAACTGACTTCAAAGATCTCCATAAGCACAGTCAGTTGACTCAAGTCATCGTTAAGCCTGCCGCCAAGCAACGGTTTGTCATTAACAAAGACATCAGGGTAAAGCGCAAACGAGCACTACCATAAATTTTGCAATTAAGATTCCCACATTTGGAAAATTCACAAGGGGTCAGCACAGCCAGAGTGCAATGGCTGAGCCCCACACTGGGTGAACAACCTTCTTGATCACAGTATCTCTTTTGCTTAGTGGAGTAAAAGTCTCTCCAGTGCCAACATTTTCCGCTAACGGTAACCACTTTGTGTTCTGATAATATCATATCACATCGACCTGCGTTAAATGCCGTTTAGGAATGCAGTTGCACACAGAGTAGTGAAAAAGTAGTTTATTTTGTTTTCTAGATTATATCGGTGAACCACTAGATTCCCATCATGCAACACTGTCGAAAAAATCACCAATTACTTTTTAATATCTTAACCTATCTTATATCACAAATGTTTGCGATATGACGAAATCCATCACATTCAGACACACACACACACACACACACACACACAGACAAATGCATGAAACCAATTGATTTATTATCGATAACATCTCAGATTCTCTTGTGCTTTTGATTTACGCCATAAAAGAAGGGTTGTAATTCAAACATGGAAAACACAGGGCCATCAGACACCAGTCCAGTTCCACTCCTCACCAGCATTACTTCCTTTGATCATTTGAACAGGGCGAGGGAGCACAGAGCACACACAAGCTGCATTCAGTAACAATATTCTTATTTGTCTTATAAATTATAGGGAGTTGCTCCCTGACAACACAAGGAACTTTGATCGTATTAAAAGGGCAGGGGAGACTAGCCCATAGAAGCTGCATTTAGTCAATTCAGCATCAAATGCTTACTACAAGGCAGTGTTGCTGATGAAATAATGCCACACCCCCTAGTGGACAAAAGGCTTACAGCACCTGGTATTCCCATGCGGTCTCCCATCCAAGTACTAACCAGGCCCGACCCTGCTTAGCTTTCCAAGATCAGACGAGATAGGGCGTATTTTTTTATTATAAATTTTTTTTCAATTACAATATTTTATCAAATGTACAATACACAAAAACCGAGAGTAACATAGGCAGGTGAACAATTCACCCCCTATCAAATCAAAGAACTCAAATAAAATACAACAAAAACTAATAAAAGCCTAACATAAATTCCAATCTCACAAAACAGGCATGTTGAAATCAACTCCCGAACAACTATGAAAACCAATAAATTAATAAACATACCAATACTTTCAAAAATTATAAGTGATTCTTCCACCATCCACGTTTGAAATCAACCCACTCCCCTCCACAAAAGCTTCATCAAAACATTCTTTTCCATAACAATAAAACATATCTATATGCTTCTTTAACAATACTACAAAAATATCCCACACCCTTACCTTCTTCCCCTCAAAAAAAGCATAATTCCTCCTACAAAAAATAGCATACCTCAAGAAACTCAAAACAACATTCAACAAACCCACATTAACACCCTCACATTTACCAGACACGCCAAATAACACCAATTCATCCCACACATATTTTTTCAAAATATCACCCCCCCAGTTTCTATGAATCATTCCCTTTACTTTACAAAATAAATCTTTTAACTCCTTACATTCCACAAACAAATGCATTACATTTTCCGGTGACTCACCACATAAGTCACATTCTCTATTTATTTCCCTATTGATTTGATGTAAAACCACTTTTGTATATATACGATTATGCCTTATTTTAAAATCGTTACTTTCACATTCCATACTATTATATTTTACATTTAAAGTTTTCCATATCTTTTTTACGTCCAAAGTCGGAAAAATTCCTTTCCAAACTTTCTCCGCAGCTGGCCTTTTCACATTTTTCTCTACCATTATTTTATAGAATCTTTTCACTGGGATACTAGATAAATGAGCCTTCTCCTTACTGTTACCAATAAACAAATTTGGAAAGACAAATAAATCTTCCCTAACAACTTCACTATTTATTAAATCCACCCATTTACTTGGTATACTTTCTTTTATCTTCTCATACATATTTCTCACTGTTCCCCTACCCACCTCTACATCCCATTCATGGATGGTATCAAAAATAGCTTCCTCAGGAAAAAAAACTGGAAATACCTCATATGTGTAATCTTTTATTTGTGTAAGACCTGCACTCATGAATACTTCACTATATAACACCTTTTCTTTGTACTTAAGTTTCTCATTCAGAAAAACAGGATGATTCATAATTAGGTCAATATGCCCACACTCATAATACACATTAGGCAACAACTCTGCCCATGCATTTAACACTTCTTTATAAAAATCTGGTACCTTTTCACACATTTTCCTTTTAAGACCCATCAACAAACCATTATCTTCACATCCACCACTCTCATCTAAATAGACTTTGAAAAAATGTTTCCAGCCATAATCTAAGCTGTCATACAAATATTTCTTTACTATTTTTATCCTAATAGCTTTTCTTTTAACATCCAAATCTACAAGTTTTAAACCTCCATCATCATAGTCTGCTATCAATGTTTTCTGCGCAATTCTAACACCTTTACCATCCCATATAAAATTAGACACCACATTATTCAATTCATTTAGAACCCACTCTGGCATGTCTAGAACTCCCAAAACATACACAAGTTTAGATGATACCAAAGCATTTACTACAATTATTTTACCTTTTAACTTTAATTTTCTATTTTTCCAGAAATTCAAAGTTTGCTTGATTTTATTGAGGATCCCTGTCTAAGTTATATCCCTTGCCTCTTTCTCCTCTACACCAATATGTACTCCCAGCACCTTCATAAAATCCTTAGCTACCTTAAATGGAATCTCACACTTATTTGCATTGATATCCCCAAAGTACATAATTTCCGTCTTCTCCATATTAACTTCAGCTCCCGATGCCTTACAATAGATATCTATGATTTTCATAATGCTTTCAATGCTACCTACATCCTTCACAGTAAAAGTAGTGTCATCAGCGTACTGATGTATAACACTGACACCACCACCTGCGATTCCCACACCCCTCACCTCTTTGTCTCCAAGTATTAAAACAGCTAAAGGTTCTGTAGAAACACTGTACAACAGAGCTGACAAAGGACAACCCTGCCTTACTGACCTCTTTATAGGGAAAGTATCTGTTAACCTGTTGAGGATGGGGGCGCTGTTGTCACTATTTATGCTAATCGTGTAATTTTTGAAACGGCTTCCCACAAAATTCTTGATCGTACAATATGCATATTATTATTATTATTGGATAGAAAACAGTCTATAGTTTCTATAGGAGTTGAAATTTTGTCTCTAAGTGGAACAGAACCCATTCTACAGCAATTTCCCTGACATGGAGTCAGATTTCAGAAATTTTGGCCCCTGATCTGGAGTCAGTTAAAAGGGCACTGTTATTGCTATGAGTATACGGACACTGCTTACGTCTTCCCCTGGATGCCTTTACGTGATGACGATTTGAATGGGGTCGATTGCGCGTTCACAGGCACTATAAATTAAAAAACCCTGTAGCTAGCAAGTCTTTTCTTGCTGCGTAATGCGCCTGGAGGACATCGACCCGCACTTGTTCCAAGCATTAGTGGAGGGAGTAATATTACTCTGGTCATGTTTCTACTCGTTATGGGAGTTAAAAACATCATAAGGTAGTTAATTTAAAGCGTTTTATAGCAATTTATATCCGTTTAGTGCGATTTTGGGACATTTATTTCTGAAACGCTGTGAATTGCTGGGCACGCTTCCAGTTCATCCCGAACGCAGTTGGCATTTCCACATGGCAAGAGGACAGCTTTCCACCAAAAGACGATTAGACCCAAGAAAGGATCCTTTGCCCAAGATACTGATGGAAGAACAGCTCAAAGTAGGACATTTTTATTATGATAAATCGTGTTTCTGTCGAAAAATGTTAGTGGCTTAGGACGCCATGTTTTTTGACGTAGCTTCGCTTGGCGCAAACTGTATTGAAAAGTAAGGATAATTAAAAAAATGTAATTCCGCGATTGTATTAAGAATTAAATTGTCTATCAATCCCTGTCCACCCTATATTTTTTAGTCACGTTTATGAGTATTTATGTATAAGAGTAGATCACTGTCTAATATGGCGCACGGACATTTTCTCACCAGCTGGGCTACATTTCACATTGTCTAACCATGATTTTGGTGGCTAAATATGCACATTTCGATCAAACTCTATATGGATTGTGTAATATGATGTTACAGGAGTGTCATCTGAAGAATTCTGAGAAGGTTAGTGAAAAAATTAATATATTTTGGCGATGTTGACGTTATCGCTCACTTTGGCTAGAATCAATGCTGGGCTGCTATGTGCTATGTGCTATGCTAATATAACGATTTATTGTGTTTTCGCTGTAAGACACTTAGAAAATCTGAAATATTGTCTGTATTCACAGGATCTGTGTCTTTCGATTCGTGTATGCTGTGTATTTTTACGAAATGTTTGATGATTAGTAAGTAGGTAAACACGTTGCTCATAGTAATTATTCTAGTCCATTTGTGACGGTGGGTGCAATTGTAACCTATGCCATCTACCTGAAATATGCACTTTTTTCTAACAAAACCTATCCCATACCATAAATATGTTATAAGACTGTCATCTGATGAGTTTTTTTCTTGGTTAGGGGCTATCAATATCTTAGTTTAGCCGAATTGGTGATAGCTACTGGTGTTGGTGGACAAATAAAAGATGGTGGATTATGCTAATGTGTTTTTAGGTAATAGATGTACATCTTTACATATTGTGTCTTCCCTGTAAAACATTTTAAAAATCGGACATGTTGGCTGGATTCACAAGATCTGTGTCTTTCATTAGCTGTATTGGACTTTAATGTGTGAAAGTTAAATATTTAAAAAAAAAATTTTTTTTGAATTTCGCGGCACTGGTTTTTCAGTGGGGGTGGGGGGGGAGTGCCGCTAGCGGCACCCTCATCCTAGACAGGTTAACACTCCGTTACATTTAACACAACTTTTTGCTCCACTATACAACAAGTTAATCCAAGATACAAATTTTGGCCCAAAACCGAACCTCTCCAAAGTCTGTATTAGAAAACTATGTTCCACTTTATCAAAAGCTTTCTTAAAATCTAAACTTAAAACTATACCACCTTCATTTTTCATTTGATTAACAACATCTCTAATTGTACAAATTACATCGGCAACATCTCTTCCGGGTATTCCGTAGGCTTGTGTTGATGTAATAATACTTCCAATCACCATTTTCATCCTATTAGCCAAAACTTTACTCAGTATTTTATAATCTGAATTCAGAAGACTAATAGGCCTATAATTTTCTAACTTTTACCTACTGCCTCTATTTTTAAACAAGATGGTTAACATACCAATTGACATAGACTCAGGGATTTCCTTATTCTCTTCCATATACTGAAAAACCTTCAATAAAATGGGTGCCAAAATATCCACAAAAGCTTTATAGAATTCATTTGTTAAACCATCCAAACCTGGACTTTTATTTCCTTGAGTGTTCTCAATTGCTTTCTTGATTTCCACAATTGAAATATCTTCATCACACATCATTCTATCTGCCTGAGATACTTTAGCACTGATTTTCTCCAACACTTTTGCAACACACACTTTGTCCACATCATTATTTTTATAAAGATTTCTGTAAAAGGATTCAACTGAATCTAAGATGTCAACAAAATCATTTACCTTTACACCTTTTTCATTTTCTAATTCTACAATATAACTCTTAAATTTATTTCGTTTTTCAAGCCCCAGAAAAAAGGAAGTACATTTCTCTCCCTCCAAGGCGTACTGTGCCTTACTCCTAACAATAGCCCCTAAACATTTCTTTTTTTCATAAAACCCTAGCTCTGCATGGATTTTCAAATAGTTCACAACATCATAGTCTGGATCAGCATCAGCCTTTTCAAGTTCATGTAACATCCTATTTCTAAGCATTTTTTCTTTCTGCTTATCTAAACGGTTACGATTTTTAGAGTACCTAATACTCCTGTTTTTTACTTTAACTTTCACTTCCTCCCACCATAAACACACATTCTCTTTTAACAGTACATTAGACATTTCATCCTCGATACATTCAACCATTTCCTTTATATAACTTTCTTCCTTTAACAGACTGGCATTTAAACACCAGACACCTCCCCCCCTCATCTCCACAGCAAAACCTATCTGAAATGACATTACTGCATGATCACTGTATGCTGTAAAATTATATGTCATCTTCTGAACCTGATGTACCACATCTACCTTTGCTAAACATAAATCAATTCTACTTTGTTTTAGTTCATTTAACACCACCTGCCTTCTCGAAAACTCTCTTCTATTTACATTTTCAGCCCTCCATATATCTACAAGATTTTCCTTATTCATTAATTCCCGTAAAGCATTTCTAGACGAATCATGTCTGAAACTATCACATCTCGAGACATCCATTCTAGTACACTTCACGTTAAAATCTCCTACTAGTATACAGTTCTCTGAACACAGTGTTCTTAGGTTATTAAACATATCTCTCCTTTCCGCTTCAATATTCGAAGCATAAACATTAATTAGACGAAAAATGACATTTTGCACTTCAAACTCAATAACAATAATTCTTCCCTGATTATCTGCATATACCTGCTTGACATTTTTAACCACATCATTTTTTACCAAAATAGCCACTCCACATGTTTTATCACTTCCGTGACTACAAAAAATGAGCTCAGACCATTTGCTCTTAATCTCCAGCATTTTGGCGTCCGTCCAATTAGTCTCTTGAAAACACCACATGTCCGTTTCAACAGACACCAAAACCTGCTCCAATTTGTTCATATTTCTTAAACTGTTGCCATTTAGTGATGCAACTCTAATCATTGTTAATATATACAGAAATATGGCCAAAAACAAACATGTCATTTCAAAAAATACTTTTTATTTTTTCCAGATCCCGTCACCTCCTTAGCTTTCACTAATGATCTCTTATTTCTAGCAAACCGCTGAAAATCCTCAATATCTATTTCTTCGTCTGACTCCTGACTTGTACTTGTAAGGGGAGCAACATCCAAGCCCTTTGCAAAACACTCTCTAACAGTGCCATCAACTCCAGTGGACCCAGCACTCTCCTTGGTTTCATTTTCACACAGGTTTAAAGCTGGATCAGGCACCTGAGAAGCACCTTGCACCATCTCTACCTGTGTATCCAATTCACCAAGCATTTGCTGCTGCTCCACCTTGTCAGCAGCAGAGACCAAGACTGCGTCTCGAGTACTGCCAGAAGGCATTACATACTCTCCAAGCATATCTATAGCTGTCTCTGGAATCACCTGCGACACACTTTCCATATCACTCTCTTCCTCCCCCTCCATAGTCTCACTCCTCTCAACCTCTTCTTCAGTAATGAGGTCCAGTGTTTGCAGAAATAAGACATCCTTTTCCTTCTTACATTTACATCTGTCCTTAGGTCTGTCACACCTTCTACACATATCACCGATGTTCGAACATTCTCTGGCATAATGTCCTTGTTCACCACATTTATGACATACAAATTCTGGACATTCTTTGAGTATGTGTCCCGGTTGAATACATAGTCTACATACCTTAACTTGGTTATCGTGGATCACTCGGAAATATTCAAATCCTTCTACAGTTTTGAATTTGGTTGAGTAAGGTAATGATTGCACACTGTCCGTAAACTTCACCTTACAAAATCTCGTCCCGTCCACAATGTCCGTTCCTGGCCACATCCTCCTCTTGATTGGTGTTGTTGCGTTCACATTCCATCCTTGTAATTTTTCATGTATTTCCTCATCCGTAATATATGCCGGCAGGTTCAAAAAGGACACCACAAGTTCATCATTTCCCAGTTCTTTCGCCATTATTTGACAGCTCTTTATTTTTAGCCCGTCTAGTAGTCTTTCTTTTCCTTTCGCGTGTGACATGGTTATTTCGTACTTATTTCTGTCCTTCATTCTACATCCCAATATCATTCCACATACTTCTTTTATTCCTCTCAGCAATTCCATCGTTGTTATTTTTTCTTCACCAATAACTTCCACGTTCAACGTCAATTCTTTCTCATATTTTCTTCTCCTCAAATCTTTATTCAACGCTCTTTTTTCTCCATTGTCCATTCTCGTTGTTGTTGTTATTCTTGATGTCGAAGCCATTGTATCCGTCCAATTATTTTACTTAGAATCCCCCAAACAGCTCACGCCGTTGGGGGATAAAAAACGCAAATATTTACAAAGAAAATAAGATACACTCCCCACACAAACTTCCAAACTTAAAGTATATAAACCAACAAAATCAAAAACGATTTTCTCTCTACAAACAATCTGCTGCTCACTCACTTCCTGAAACTTCCAAAAAGGGGCGTATGGCCGTAAGCGAAGGTACATCTCTTGGCACACCATATAAAGTCAAAGTGAGTCTGATAAACAGACATTGCATTCTCAACAATTAGATAAGCAGCTTGAACTTTGGCTCACTCAAAAAGTGGAAGAAATTACATATACTGTAGCCATCACTTTAGGGCACAGATAGTTGGATGAAATACAAACAAACCTTGCAAACATTTCTAAGCGAGGGCACATATTTCAGCCTTGTGGGAAAAAACGGACAAATACAATGACTTCTGACAAATACATCATCAGCAACAGTTTCCCATGCAGCTATCCTACTAGCCACAATAAATACACAAAAGCTCTGGATGTTGAAAACCTATTGCATCGTTCTGTGCTAAGGAGGAACGCATGTATGGACAATTTCATATTGGAAGCGCATGACACATCATGACCGGGGGGGGGGGGGGGGGTTAGAGTGGCTTCTCAACTATCTCCTGATTGAAGTACCAGCGTGGCATAAATACAATGCTGCATTTCGCGACATAATGTTTTGACAAAATGCCAACAATATTTTGCTACAAACAAATGTTTCCACCTTTCGATTGGTCCACAAAGTCTCCTTCACAACTGACTTCAAAGATCTCCATAAGCACAGTCAGTTGACTCAAGTCATCGTTAAGCCTGCCGCCAAGCAACGGTTTATCATTAACAAAGACATCAGGGTAAAGCGCAAACGAGCACTACCATAAATTTTGCAATCGAGATTCCCACATTTGGAAAATTCCCAAGGGGTCAGCACAGCCAGAGTGCAATGGCTGAGCCCCACACCGGGTGAACAACCTTCTTGATCACAGTATCTCTTCTGCTTAGTGGAGGAAAAGTCTCTCCAGTGCCAACATTTTCCGCTATCGCTAACCACTTTGTGTTCTGATAATATCATATCACATCGACCTGCGTTAAATGCCGTTTAGGAATGCACTTGCACACAGAGTAGTGAAAAAGTAGTTTATTTTGTTTTCTAGATTATATCAGTGAACCACTAGATTCCCATCATGCAACACTGTCGAAAAAATCACCAATTACTTTTTAATATCTTAACCTATCTGATATCACAAATGTTTGCGATATGACGAAATCCATCACATTCAGACACACACACACACACACACACACACACACACACACAGACAAATGCATGAAACCAATTGATTTATTATCGAGAACATCTCAGATTCTCTTGTGCTTTTGATTTACTCCATAAAAGAAGGGTTGTAAATTCAAACATGGAAAACACAGGGCCATCAGACACCAGTCCAGTTCCACTCCTCACCAGCATTATTTCCTTTGATCATTTGAACAGGGCGAGGGAGAACAGAGCACACACAAGCTGCATTCAGTAACAATATTCTTATTTGTCTGATAAATAAAAGGGAGTTGCTCCCTGACAACACAAGGAACTTTGATCGTATTAAAAGGGCAGGGGAGACTAGCCCATAGAAGCTGCATTTAGTCAATTCAGCATCAAATGCTTACTACAAGGCAGTGTTGCTGATGAAATAATGCCACACCCCCTAGTGGACAAAAGGCTTACAGCACCTGGTATTCCCAGGCGGTCTCCCATCCAAGTACTAACCAGGCCCGACCCTGCTTAGCTTTCCAAGATCAGACGAGATAGGGCGTATTTTTTTTATTTTTTTATTATTATTATAAAAAATGTCAAATTAATTTACAACCAAATCACATAACCACCAACAATCCTTCAACCAATTTCACTCCCTGTACATCAGAAACAAAACCAATTTTCCAAAACACCAATAACTCATATTATTAAAAAAACAAAATCAACAAAACATTACAACAAATAAAACAATTACACCATCCTTATTCACTAATCAACTTAAAATACATAATCTAATAAACATTATACATACACCATTTCAGAAGTTAACCCTAAATCCCCCTCCTCCCTCCTCCATAGACACTAAAGTACTCCCCTTTATAAACATACTTTCAAATTTCTCTAGTTTTGCATTATACATTAATTCCAACTGCTTTCAATAAACCTGCTTTAAAGATTACCCAAACATTCAATTTTTTCCCTTCAAAATGTTTCATATTCCTTCTACAGTAAATTGCATACCTCACAAAACTCAAAACAAGATTCAACAGGTACACATTCACACCCAAACATTTCCCCACTACTCCAAATAATAATAATCTATCCCATGCAAAGCTTTATATAAACTCTTTTCTCCAGTTCCTCCACAACAAAAGTTTTACCTCATTGAAAAAATCTGTCAGACATGGACATTCAACAAATAAATGCATCAAAGACTCTGGCTTCATCATACACACATCACATTCCCGCCGTACATCACGGTTTATCTGATGTAAAATAATATTTGTGTATATACGATTATGCCGTAACATAAAATCCATGTTCTCACAATTTCGTTTATTCCCAAACAAAACAAAATTCTCCCACATCAAAGAAACATCCAAATCAATAAACATTTTTCTCCACATCCTCTCAGCCGCAGGCCTCACACACACAGACTTCAACATACACTTCAACAAATCATGTTGAAATACAGAAATAATCACTTTTCCATAAACAAGCTCTAAATCATGTTTGATGCACTCTGTAAGTTAAACTTTTGCAGTACTGTTAAAACTCGATGATAGGAACACTGTGGACAGTTTTCAGCAAGCTGCAACCTTGAAATACAGAAATAAACACTTTTCCAAAAACAAGCTCCAAATCATGTTGAAATAAAGAAATAATCACTTTTCCATAAACAAGCTCTAAATCATGTTTGATGCACTCTGTAAGTTAAACTTGTGCAGTACTGTTAAAACTCGATGATAGGAACACTGTGGACAGTTTTCAGCAAGCTGCAACCTTGAAATACAGAAATAAACACTTTTCCAAAAACAAGCTCCAAATCATGTTGAAATACAGAAATAATCACTTTTCCATAAACAAGCTCTAAATCATGTTTGATGCACTCTGTAATTTAAACTTTTGCAGTACTGTTAAAACTCGATGATAGGAACACTGTGGACAATTTTCAGCAAGCTGCAACCTTGAAATACAGAAATAAACACTTTTCCAAAAACAAGCTCCAAATCATGTTGAAATACAGAAATAATCACTTTTCCATAAACAAGCTCTAAATCATGTTTGATGCACTCTGTAAGTTAAACTTTTGCAGTACTTTTAAAACTCGATGATAGGAACACTGTGGACAGTTTTCAGCAAGCTGCAACCTTGAAATACAGAAATAAACACTTTTCCAAAAACAAGCTCCAAATCATGTTGAAATACAGAAATAATCAATTTTCCATAAACAAGCTCCAAATCATGTTTGATGCACTCTGTAAGTTAAACTTTTGCAGTACTTTTAAAACTCGATGATAGGAACACTGTGGACAGTTTTCAGCAAGCTGCAACCTTGAATTACAGAAATAAACACTTTTCCAAAAACAAGCTCTAAATCATGTTGAAAAACTGAAAAAAACACTTTTCCAAAAACAAGCTCCAAATCATGTTGAAATACAGAAATAATCACTTTTCCATAAACAAGCTCTAAATCATGTTTGATGCACTCTGTAAGTTAAACTTTTGCAGTACTGTTAAAACTCGATGATAGGAACACTGTGGACAGTTTTCAGCAAGCTGCAACCTTGAATTACAGAAATAAACACTTTTCCAAAAACAAGCTCTAAATCATGTTGAAAAACTGAAAAAAACACTTTTTCATAAACAAGCTCCAAATCATGTTGAAATACAGAAATAAACACTTTTCCAAAAACAAGCTCCAAATCATGTTGAAATACAGAAATAATCACTTTTCCATAAACAAGCTCTAAATCATGTTTGATGCACTCTGTAAGTTAAACTTTTGCAGTACTTTTAAAACTCGATGATAGGAACACTGTGGACAGTTTTCAGCAAGCTGCAACCTTGAAATACAGAAATAAACACTTTTCCAAAAACAAGCTCCAAATCATGTTGAAATACAGAAATAATCAATTTTCCATAAACAAGCTCCAAATCATGTTTGATGCACTCTGTAAGTTAAACTTTTGCAGTACTTTTAAAACTCGATGATAGGAACACTGTGGACAGTTTTCAGCAAGCTGCAACCTTGAATTACAGAAATAAACACTTTTCCAAAAACAAGCTCTAAATCATGTTGAAAAACTGAAAAAAACACTTTTCCAAAAACAAGCTCCAAATCATGTTGAAATACAGAAATAATCACTTTTCCATAAACAAGCTCTAAATCATGTTTGATGCACTCTGTAAGTTAAACTTTTGCAGTACTGTTAAAACTCGATGATAGGAACACTGTGGACAGTTTTCAGCAAGCTGCAACCTTGAATTACAGAAATAAACACTTTTCCAAAAACAAGCTCTAAATCATGTTGAAAAACTGAAAAAAACACTTTTTCATAAACAAGCTCCAAATCATGTTGAAATACAGAAATAAACACTTTTCCAAAAACAAGCTCCAAATCATGTTGAAATACAGAAATAATCACTTTTCCATAAACAAGCTCTAAATCATGTTTGATGCACTCTGTAAGTTAAACTTTTGCAGTACTGTTAAAACTCGATGATAGGAACACTGTGGACAGTTTTCAGCAAGCTGCAACCTTGAAATACAGAAATAAACACTTTTCCAAAAACAAGCTCTAAATCATGTTGAAAAACTGAAAAAAAGACTTTTTCATAAACAAGCTCCAAATCATGTTGAATTACAGAAATAAACACTTTTCCATAAACAAGCTCCAAATCATGTTGAAATACAGAAATAAACACTTTTCCAAAAACAAGCTCCAAATCATGTTGAAATACAGAAATAATCACTTTTCCATAAACAAGCTCTAAATCATGTTTGATGCACTCTGTAAGTTAAACTTTTGCAGTACTGTTAAAACTCGATGATAGGAACACTGTGGACAATTTTCAGCAAGCTGCAACCTTGAATTACAGAAATAAATACTTTTCCAAAAACAAGCTCTAAATCATGTTGAAAAACTGAAAAAAACACTTTTTCATAAACAAGCTCCAAATCATGTTGAATTACAGAAATAAACACTTTTCCAAAAACAAGCTCCAAATCATGTTGAAATACAGAAATAATCACTTTTCCATAAACAAGCTCCAAATCATGTTGAATTACAGAAATAAACACTTTTCCAAAAACAAGCTCCAAATCATGTTGAAATTCAGAAATAATTACTTTTCCATAAACAAGCTCTAAATCATGTTTGATGCACTCTGTAAGTTAAACTTTTGCAGTACTGTTAAAACTCGATGATAGGAACACTGTGGACAGTTTTCAGCAAGCTGCAACCTTGAAATACAGAAATAAACACTTTTCCAAAAACAAGCTCCAAATCATGTTGAAATACAGAAATAATCACTTTTCCATAAACAAGCTCCAAATCATGTTTGATGCACTCTGTAAGTTAAACTTTTGCAGTACTGTTAAAACTCGATGATAGGCACACTGGACAGTTTTCAGCAAGCTGCAACCTTGAATTACAGAAATAAACACTTTTCCAAAAACAAGCTCCAAATCATGTTGAAATACAGAAATAATCACTTTTCCATAAACAAGCTCTAAATCATGTTTGATGCACTCTGTAAGTTAAACTTTTGCAGTACTGTTAAAACTCGATGATAGGAACACTGTGGACAGTTTTCAGCAAGCTGCAACCTTGAAATACAGAAATAAACACTTTTCCAAAAACAAGCTCCAAATCATGTTGAAATACAGAAATAATCACTTTTCCATAAACAAGCTCCAAATCATGTTTGATGCACTCTGTAAGTTAAACTTTTGCAGTATTGTTAAAACTCGATGATAGGCACACTGGACAGTTTTCAGCAAGCTGCAACCTTGAAATACAGAAATAAACACTTTTCCAAAAACAAGCTCCAAATCATGTTGAAATACAGAAATAATCACTTTTCCATAAACAAGCTCTAAATCATGTTTGATGCACTCTGTAAGTTAAACTTTTGCAGTACTGTTAAAACTCGATGATAGGAACACTGTGGACAGTTTTCAGCAAGCTGTAACCTTGAATTACAGAAATAAACACTTTTCCAAAAACAAGCTCTAAATCATGTTGAAAAACTGAAAAAAACACTTTTTCATAAACAAGCTCCAAATCATGTTGAAATACAGAAATAAACACTTTTCCATAAACAAGCTCTAAATCATGTTTGATGCACTCTGTAAGTTAAACTTTTGCAGTACTGTTAAAACTCGATGATAGGAACACTGTGGACAGTTTTCAGCAAGCTGCAACCTTGAATTACAGAAATAAACACTTTTCCAAAAACAAGCTCTAAATCATGTTGAAAAACTGAAAAAAACACTTTTTCATAAACAAGCTCCAAATCATGTTGAAATACAGAAATAAACACTTTTCCAAAAACAAGCTCCAAATCATGTTGAAATACAGAAATAATCACTTTTCCATAAACAAGCTCTAAATCATGTTTGATGCACTCTGTAAGTTAAACTTTTGCAGTACTGTTAAAACTCGATGATAGGAACACTGTGGACAATTTTCAGCAAGCTGCAACCTTGAATTACAGAAATAAATACTTTTCCAAAAACAAGCTCTAAATCATGTTGAAAAACTGAAAAAAACACTTTTTCATAAACAAGCTCCAAATCATGTTGAAATACAGAAATAAACACTTTTCCATAAACAAGCTCTAAATCATGTTTGATGCACTCTGTAAGTTAAACTTTTGCAGTACTGTTAAAACTCGATGATAGGAACACTGTGGACAGTTTTCAGCAAGCTGCAACCTTGAATTACAGAAATAAACACTTTTCCAAAAACAAGTTCTAAATCATGTTGAAAAACTGAAAAAAACACTTTTTCATAAACAAGCTCCAAATCATGTTGAAATACAGAAATAAACACTTTTCCAAAAACAAGCTCCAAATCATGTTGAAATACAGAAATAATCACTTTTCCATAAACAAGCTCCAAATCATGTTGAATTACAGAAATAAACACTTTTCCAAAAACAAGCTCCAAATCATGTTGAAATTCAGAAATAATTACTTTTCCATAAACAAGCTCTAAATCATGTTTGATGCACTCTGTAAGTTAAACTTTTTCAGTACTGTTAAAACTCGATGATAGGAACACTGTGGACAGTTTTCAGCAAGCTGCAACCTTGAAATACAGAAATAAACACTTTTCCAAAAACAAGCTCCAAATCATGTTGAAATACAGAAATAATCACTTTTCCATAAACAAGCTCCAAATCATGTTTGATGCACTCTGTAAGTTAAACTTTTGCAGTACTGTTAAAACTCGATGATAGGCACACTGGACAGTTTTCAGCAAGCTGCAACCTTGAATTACAGAAATAAACACTTTTCCAAAAACAAGCTCCAAATCATGTTGAAATACAGAAATAATCACTTTTCCATAAACAAGCTCTAAATCATGTTTGATGCACTCTGTAAGTTAAACTTTTGCAGTACTGTTAAAACTCGATGATAGGAACACTGTGGACAGTTTTCAGCAAGCTGCAACCTTGAAATACAGAAATAAACACTTTTCCAAAAACAAGCTCCAAATCATGTTGAAATACAGAAATAATCACTTTTCCATAAACAAGCTCCAAATCATGTTTGATGCACTCTGTAAGTTAAACTTTTGCAGTATTGTTAAAACTCGATGATAGGCACACTGGACAGTTTTCAGCAAGCTGCAACCTTGAAATACAGAAATAAACACTTTTCCAAAAACAAGCTCCAAATCATGTTGAAATACAGAAATAATCACTTTTCCATAAACAAGCTCTAAATCATGTTTGATGCACTCTGTAAGTTAAACTTTTGCAGTACTGTTAAAACTCGATGATAGGAACACTGTGGACAGTTTTCAGCAAGCTGTAACCTTGAATTACAGAAATAAACACTTTTCCAAAAACAAGCTCTAAATCATGTTGAAAAACTGAAAAAAACACTTTTTCATAAACAAGCTCCAAATCATGTTGAAATACAGAAATAAACACTTTTCCATAAACAAGCTCTAAATCATGTTTGATGCACTCTGTAAGTTAAACTTTTGCAGTACTGTTAAAACTCGATGATAGGAACACTGTGGACAGTTTTCAGCAAGCTGCAACCTTGAATTACAGAAATAAACACTTTTCCAAAAACAAGCTCTAAATCATGTTGAAAAACTGAAAAAAACACTTTTTCATAAACAAGCTCCAAATCATGTTGAAATACAGAAATAAACACTTTTCCAAAAACAAGCTCCAAATCATGTTGAAATACAGAAATAATCACTTTTCCATAAACAAGCTCTAAATCATGTTTGATGCACTCTGTAAGTTAAACTTTTGCAGTACTGTTAAAACTCGATGATAGGAACACTGTGGACAATTTTCAGCAAGCTGCAACCTTGAATTACAGAAATAAATACTTTTCCAAAAACAAGCTCTAAATCATGTTGAAAAACTGAAAAAAACACTTTTTCATAAACAAGCTCCAAATCATGTTGAAATACAGAAATAAACACTTTTCCATAAACAAGCTCTAAATCATGTTTGATGCACTCTGTAAGTTAAACTTTTGCAGTACTGTTAAAACTCGATGATAGGAACACTGTGGACAGTTTTCAGCAAGCTGCAACCTTGAATTACAGAAATAAACACTTTTCCAAAAACAAGCTCTAAATCATGTTGAAAAACTGAAAAAAACACTTTTTCATAAACAAGCTCCAAATCATGTTGAAATACAGAAATAAACACTTTTCCAAAAACAAGCTCCAAATCATGTTGAAATACAGAAATAATCACTTTTCCATAAACAAGCTCTAAATCATGTTTGATGCACTCTGTAAGTTAAACTTTTGCAGTACTGTTAAAACTCGATGATAGGAACACTGTGGACAATTTTCAGCAAGCTGCAACCTTGAATTACAGAAATAAATACTTTTCCAAAAACAAGCTCTAAATCATGTTGAAAAACTGAAAAAAACACTTTTTCATAAACAAGCTCCAAATCATGTTGAATTACAGAAATAAACACTTTTCCATAAACAAGCTCCAAATCATGTTGAAATACAGAAATAAACACTTTTCCAAAAACAAGCTCCAAATCATGTTGAAATACAGAAATAATCACTTTTCCATAAACAAGCTCTAAATCATGTTTGATGCACTCTGTAAGTTAAACTTTTGCAGTACTGTTAAAACTCGATGATAGGAACACTGTGGACAATTTTCAGCAAGCTGCAACCTTGAATTACAGAAATAAATACTTTTCCAAAAACAAGCTCTAAATCATGTTGAAAAACTGAAAAAAACACTTTTTCATAAACAAGCTCCAAATCATGTTGAATTACAGAAATAAACACTTTTCCAAAAACAAGCTCCAAATCATGTTGAAATACAGAAATAATCACTTTTCCATAAACAAGCTCCAAATCATGTTGAATTACAGAAATAAACACTTTTCCAAAAACAAGCTCCAAATCATGTTGAAATTCAGAAATAATTACTTTTCCATAAACAAGCTCTAAATCATGTTTGATGCACTCTGTAAGTTAAACTTTTGCAGTACTGTTAAAACTCGATGATAGGAACACTGTGGACAGTTTTCAGCAAGCTGCAACCTTGAAATACAGAAATAAACACTTTTCCAAAAACAAGCTCCAAATCATGTTGAAATACAGAAATAATCACTTTTCCATAAACAAGCTCCAAATCATGTTTGATGCACTCTGTAAGTTAAACTTTTGCAGTACTGTTAAAACTCGATGATAGGAACACTGTGGACAGTTTTCAGCAAGCTGCAACCTTGAATTACAGAAATAAACACTTTTCCAAAAACAAGCTCTAAATCATGTTGAAAAACTGAAAATAACACTTTTTCATAAACAAGCTCCAAATCATGTTGAAATACAGAAATAAACACTTTTCCATAAACAAGCTCTAAATCATGTTTGATGCACTCTGTAAGTTAAACTTTTGCAGTACTGTTAAAACTCGATGATAGGAACACTGTGGACAGTTTTCAGCAAGCTGCAACCTTGAATTACAGAAATAAACACTTTTCCAAAAACAAGCTCTAAATCATGTTGAAAAACTGAAAAAAACACTTTTTCATAAACAAGCTCCAAATCATGTTGAATTACAGAAATAAACACTTTTCCAAAAACAAGCTCCAAATCATGTTGAAATACAGAAATAATCACTTTTCCATAAACAAGCTCCAAATCATGTTGAATTACAGAAATAAACACTTTTCCAAAAACAAGCTCCAAATCATGTTGAAATACAGAAATAATCACTTTTCCATAAACAAGCTCTAAATCATGTTTGATGCACTCTGTAAGTTAAACTTTTGCAGTACTTTTAAAACTCGATGATAGGAACACTGTGGACAGTTTTCAGCAAGCTGCAACCTTGAAATACAGAAATAAACTCTTTTCCAAAAACAAGCTCCAAATCATGTTGAAATACAGAAATAATCACTTTTCCATAAACAAGCTCCAAATCATGTTTGATGCACTCTGTAAGTTAAACTTTTGCAGTACTGTTAAAACTCGATGATAGGCACACTGGACAGTTTTCAGCAAGCTGCAACCTTGAATTACAGAAATAAACACTTTTCCAAAAACAAGCTCCAAATCATGTTGAAATACAGAAATAATCACTTTTCCATAAACAAGCTCTAAATCATGTTTGATGCACTCTTTAAGTTAAACTTTTGCATTACTGTTAAAACTCGATGATAGGAACACTGTGGACAGTTTTCAGCAAGCTGCAACCTTGAAATACAGAAATAAACACTTTTCCAAAAACAAGCTCCAAATCATGTTGAAATACAGAAATAATCACTTTTCCATAAACAAGCTCTAAATCATGTTTGATATGCACTCTGTAAGTTAAACTTTTGCAGTACTGTTAAAACTCGATGATAGGAACACTGTGGACAGTTTTCAGCAAGCTGTAACCTTGAATTACAGAAATAAACACTTTTCCAAAAACAAGCTCTAAATCATGTTGAAAAACTGAAAAAAACACTTTTTCATAAACAAGCTCCAAATCATGTTGAAATACAGAAATAAACACTTTTCCATAAACAAGCTCTAAATCATGTTTGATGCACTCTGTAAGTTAAACTTTTGCAGTACTGTTAAAACTCGATGATAGGAACACTGTGGACAGTTTTCAGCAAGCTGCAACCTTGAATTACAGAAATAAACACTTTTCCAAAAACAAGCTCTAAATCATGTTGAAAAACTGAAAAAAACACTTTTTCATAAACAAGCTCCAAATCATGTTGAAATACAGAAATAAACACTTTTCCAAAAACAAGCTCCAAATCATGTTGAAATACAGAAATAATCACTTTTCCATAAACAAGCTCTAAATCATGTTTGATGCACTCTGTAAGTTAAACTTTTGCAGTACTGTTAAAACTCGATGATAGGAACACTGTGGACAATTTTCAGCAAGCTGCAACCTTGAATTACAGAAATAAATACTTTTCCAAAAACAAGCTCTAAATCATGTTGAAAAACTGAAAAAAACACTTTTTCATAAACAAGCTCCAAATCATGTTGAAATACAGAAATAAACACTTTTCCATAAACAAGCTCTAAATCATGTTTGATGCACTCTGTAAGTTAAACTTTTGCAGTACTGTTAAAACTCGATGATAGGAACACTGTGGACAGTTTTCAGCAAGCTGCAACCTTGAATTACAGAAATAAACACTTTTCCAAAAACAAGCTCTAAATCATGTTGAAAAACTGAAAAAAACACTTTTTCATAAACAAGCTCCAAATCATGTTGAAATACAGAAATAAACACTTTTCCAAAAACAAGCTCCAAATCATGTTGAAATACAGAAATAATCACTTTTCCATAAACAAGCTCTAAATCATGTTTGATGCACTCTGTAAGTTAAACTTTTGCAGTACTGTTAAAACTCGATGATAGGAACACTGTGGACAATTTTCAGCAAGCTGCAACCTTGAATTACAGAAATAAATACTTTTCCAAAAACAAGCTCTAAATCATGTTGAAAAACTGAAAAAAACACTTTTTCATAAACAAGCTCCAAATCATGTTGAATTACAGAAATAAACACTTTTCCATAAACAAGCTCCAAATCATGTTGAAATACAGAAATAAACACTTTTCCAAAAACAAGCTCCAAATCATGTTGAAATACAGAAATAATCACTTTTCCATAAACAAGCTCTAAATCATGTTTGATGCACTCTGTAAGTTAAACTTTTGCAGTACTGTTAAAACTCGATGATAGGAACACTGTGGACAATTTTCAGCAAGCTGCAACCTTGAATTACAGAAATAAATACTTTTCCAAAAACAAGCTCTAAATCATGTTGAAAAACTGAAAAAAACACTTTTTCATAAACAAGCTCCAAATCATGTTGAATTACAGAAATAAACACTTTTCCAAAAACAAGCTCCAAATCATGTTGAAATACAGAAATAATCACTTTTCCATAAACAAGCTCCAAATCATGTTGAATTACAGAAATAAACACTTTTCCAAAAACAAGCTCCAAATCATGTTGAAATTCAGAAATAATTACTTTTCCATAAACAAGCTCTAAATCATGTTTGATGCACTCTGTAAGTTAAACTTTTGCAGTACTGTTAAAACTCGATGATAGGAACACTGTGGACAGTTTTCAGCAAGCTGCAACCTTGAAATACAGAAATAAACACTTTTCCAAAAACAAGCTCCAAATCATGTTGAAATACAGAAATAATCACTTTTCCATAAACAAGCTCCAAATCATGTTTGATGCACTCTGTAAGTTAAACTTTTGCAGTACTGTTAAAACTCGATGATAGGAACACTGTGGACAGTTTTCAGCAAGCTGCAACCTTGAATTACAGAAATAAACACTTTTCCAAAAACAAGCTCTAAATCATGTTGAAAAACTGAAAATAACACTTTTTCATAAACAAGCTCCAAATCATGTTGAAATACAGAAATAAACACTTTTCCATAAACAAGCTCTAAATCATGTTTGATGCACTCTGTAAGTTAAACTTTTGCAGTACTGTTAAAACTCGATGATAGGAACACTGTGGACAGTTTTCAGCAAGCTGCAACCTTGAATTACAGAAATAAACACTTTTCCAAAAACAAGCTCTAAATCATGTTGAAAAACTGAAAAAAACACTTTTTCATAAACAAGCTCCAAATCATGTTGAATTACAGAAATAAACACTTTTCCAAAAACAAGCTCCAAATCATGTTGAAATACAGAAATAATCACTTTTCCATAAACAAGCTCCAAATCATGTTGAATTACAGAAATAAACACTTTTCCAAAAACAAGCTCCAAATCATGTTGAAATACAGAAATAATCACTTTTCCATAAACAAGCTCTAAATCATGTTTGATGCACTCTGTAAGTTAAACTTTTGCAGTACTTTTAAAACTCGATGATAGGAACACTGTGGACAGTTTTCAGCAAGCTGCAACCTTGAAATACAGAAATAAACTCTTTTCCAAAAACAAGCTCCAAATCATGTTGAAATACAGAAATAATCACTTTTCCATAAACAAGCTCCAAATCATGTTTGATGCACTCTGTAAGTTAAACTTTTGCAGTACTGTTAAAACTCGATGATAGGCACACTGGACAGTTTTCAGCAAGCTGCAACCTTGAATTACAGAAATAAACACTTTTCCAAAAACAAGCTCCAAATCATGTTGAAATACAGAAATAATCACTTTTCCATAAACAAGCTCTAAATCATGTTTGATGCACTCTTTAAGTTAAACTTTTGCATTACTGTTAAAACTCGATGATAGGAACACTGTGGACAGTTTTCAGCAAGCTGCAACCTTGAAATACAGAAATAAACACTTTTCCAAAAACAAGCTCCAAATCATGTTGAAATACAGAAATAATCACTTTTCCATAAACAAGCTCTAAATCATGTTTGATATGCACTCTGTAAGTTAAACTTTTGCAGTACTGTTAAAACTCGATGATAGGAACACTGTGGACAGTTTTCAGCAAGCTGTAACCTTGAATTACAGAAATAAACACTTTTCCAAAAACAAGCTCTAAATCATGTTGAAAAACTGAAAAAAACACTTTTTCATAAACAAGCTCCAAATCATGTTGAAATACAGAAATAAACACTTTTCCAAAAACAAGCTCCAAATCATGTTGAAATACAGAAATAATCACTTTTCCATAAACAAGCTCTAAATCATGTTTGATGCACTCTGTAAGTTAAACTTTTGCAGTACTGTTAAAACTCGATGATAGGAACACTGTGGACAATTTTCAGCAAGCTGCAACCTTGAATTACAGAAATAAACACTTTTCCATAAACAAGCTCCAAATCATGTTGAAATACAGAAATAAACACTTTTCCAAAAACAAGCTCCAAATCATGTTGAAATACAGAAATAATCACTTTTCCATAAACAAGCTCTAAATCATGTTTGATGCACTCTGTAAGTTAAACTTTTGCAGTACTGTTAAAACTCGATGATAGGAACACTGTGGACAATTTTCAGCAAGCTGCAACCTTGAATTACAGAAATAAATACTTTTCCAAAAACAAGCTCTAAATCATGTTGAAAAACTGAAAAAAACACTTTTTCATAAACAAGCTCCAAATCATGTTGAATTACAGAAATAAACACTTTTCCAAAAACAAGCTCCAAATCATGTTGAAATACAGAAATAATCACTTTTCCATAAACAAGCTCCAAATCATGTTGAATTACAGAAATAAACACTTTTCCAAAAACAAGCTCCAAATCATGTTGAAATTCAGAAATAATTACTTTTCCATAAACAAGCTCTAAATCATGTTTGATGCACTCTGTAAGTTAAACTTTTGCAGTACTGTTAAAACTCGATGATAGGAACACTGTGGACAGTTTTCAGCAAGCTGCAACCTTGAAATACAGAAATAAACACTTTTCCAAAAACAAGCTCCAAATCATGTTGAAATACAGAAATAATCACTTTTCCATAAACAAGCTCCAAATCATGTTTGATGCACTCTGTAAGTTAAACTTTTGCAGTACTGTTAAAACTCGATGATAGGAACACTGTGGACAGTTTTCAGCAAGCTGCAACCTTGAATTACAGAAATAAACACTTTTCCAAAAACAAGCTCTAAATCATGTTGAAAAACTGAAAATAACACTTTTTCATAAACAAGCTCCAAATCATGTTGAAATACAGAAATAAACACTTTTCCATAAACAAGCTCTAAATCATGTTTGATGCACTCTGTAAGTTAAACTTTTGCAGTACTGTTAAAACTCGATGATAGGAACACTGTGGACAGTTTTCAGCAAGCTGCAACCTTGAATTACAGAAATAAACACTTTTCCAAAAACAAGCTCTAAATCATGTTGAAAAACTGAAAAAAACACTTTTTCATAAACAAACTCCAAATCATGTTGAATTACAGAAATAAACACTTTTCCAAAAACAAGCTCCAAATTATGTTGAAATACAGAAATAATCACTTTTCCATAAACAAGCTCCAAATCATGTTGAATTACAGAAATAAACACTTTTCCAAAAACAAGCTCCAAATCATGTTGAAATTCAGAAATAATTACTTTTCATAAACAAGCTCTAAATCATGTTTGATGCACTCTGTAAGTTAAACTTTTGCAGTACTGTTAAAACTCGATGATAGGAACACTGTGGACAGTTTTCAGCAAGCTGCAACCTTGAAATACAGAAATAAACACTTTTCCAAAAACAAGCTCCAAATCATGTTGAAATACAGAAATAATCACTTTTCCATAAACAAGCTCCAAATCATGTTTGATGCACTCTGTAAGTTAAACTTTTGCAGTACTGTTAAAACTCGATGATAGGCACACTGGACAGTTTTCAGCAAGCTGCAACCTTGAATTACAGAAATAAACACTTTTCCAAAAACAAGCTCCAAATCATGTTGAAATACAGAAATAATCACTTTTCCATAAACAAGCTCTAAATCATGTTTGATGCACTCTGTAAGTTAAACTTTTGCATTACTGTTAAAACTCGATGATAGGAACACTGTGGACAGTTTTCAGCAAGCTGCAACCTTGAAATACAGAAATAAACACTTTTCCAAAAACAAGCTCCAAATCATGTTGAAATACAGAAATAATCACTTTTCCATAAACAAGCTCTAAATCATGTTTGATGCACTCTGTAAGTTAAACTTTTGCAGTACTGTTAAAACTCGATGATAGGAACACTGTGGACAGTTTTCAGCAAGCTGTAACCTTGAATTACAGAAATAAACACTTTTCCAAAAACAAGCTCTAAATCATGTTGAAAAACTGAAAAAAACACTTTTTCATAAACAAGCTCCAAATCATGTTGAAATACAGAAATAAACACTTTTCCAAAAACAAGCTCCAAATCATGTTGAAATACAGAAATAATCACTTTTCCATAAACAAGCTCTAAATCATGTTTGATGCACTCTGTAAGTTAAACTTTTGCAGTACTGTTAAAACTCGATGATAGGAACACTGTGGACAATTTTCAGCAAGCTGCAACCTTGAATTACAGAAATAAATACTTTTCCAAAAACAAGCTCTAAATCATGTTGAAAAACTGAAAAAAACACTTTTTCATAAACAAGCTCCAAATCATGTTGAATTACAGAAATAAACACTTTTCCAAAAACAAGCTCCAAATCATGTTGAAATACAGAAATAATCACTTTTCCATAAACAAGCTCCAAATCATGTTGAATTACAGAAATAAACACTTTTCCAAAAACAAGCTCCAAATCATGTTGAAATTCAGAAATAATTACTTTTCCATAAACAAGCTCTAAATCATGTTTGATGCACTCTGTAAGTTAAACTTTTGCAGTACTGTTAAAACTCGATGATAGGAACACTGTGGACAGTTTTCAGCAAGCTGCAACCTTGAAATACAGAAATAAACACTTTTCCAAAAACAAGCTCCAAATCATGTTGAAATACAGAAATAATCACTTTTCCATAAACAAGCTCCAAATCATGTTTGATGCACTCTGTAAGTTAAACTTTTGCAGTACTGTTAAAACTCGATGATAGGAACACTGTGGACAGTTTTCAGCAAGCTGCAACCTTGAAATACAGAAATAAACACTTTTCCATAAACAAGCTCTAAATCATGTTTGATGCACTCTGTAAGTTAAACTTTTGCAGTACTGTTAAAACTCGATGATAGGAACACTGTGGACAGTTTTCAGCAAGCTGCAACCTTGAAATACAGAAATAAACACTTTTCCAAAAACAAGCTCCAAATCATGTTGAAATACAGAAATAATCACTTTTCCATAAACAAGCTCCAAATCATGTTTGATGCACTCTGTAAGTTAAACTTTTGCAGTACTGTTAAAACTCGATGATAGGAACACTGTGGACAGTTTTCAGCAAGCTGTAACCTTGAATTACAGAAATAAACACTTTTCCAAAAACAAGCTCTAAATCATGTTGAAAAACTGAAAAAAACACTTTTTCATAAACAAGCTCCAAATCATGTTGAATTACAGAAATAAACACTTTTCCAAAAACAAGCTCCAAATCATGTTGAAATTCAGAAATAATTACTTTTCCATAAACAAGCTCTAAATCATGTTTGATGCACTCTGTAAGTTAAACTTTTGCAGTACTGTTAACCTCTACAGAGTACCTAACCCGGATCCGGGAGCACCCCCCACACCCCCCACACTGATTAGCATCGCTAGCATAGCGTCACAATTAAATAGTAGCATCTAAATATCATTAAATCACAAGTCCAAGACACCCAATGAAAGACACAGATCTTGTGAATAAAACCACCATTTCAGATTTTTTAAATGTTTTACAGGGAAGACACAATATGTAAATCTATTAGCTAAACACGTTAGCAAAATGACACCATTTTCTTACTCCAACAGTTTCTTACTCCATCAGGTGCTATCACCAATTCGGCTAAACTAAGATATTGATAGCAATTAACTAACAAACAAATTCATAAGATGACAGTCTGATAACATATTTATGGTATAGCATAGTTTTTTTTTTTTAAATGTGCATTTTTCAGGTATAAATCACAGTTCTACATTGCAGCTGCAATCTGATATAGTGCTGATGCAGCTAGAACAATTACAGAGACCAACGTTATATAACTAATTACTTGTCTTAAAACATTTCAGAAAAAATACACAGCGTACAGACATTGAAAGCCCAACATCTGGTGAATCCAAACAATATTTCAGATTTTTTAAATGTTTTATAGCGAAATTAGCATAACTAGCTAATTAGCATAACCAGGCCAGCCAAAACCAGCTGGACGCGCGCGACCAGTTCACATGCACGACAGATATATGAAATAACATCGTAAATTGGGTCTTACTATTGCTGGTCTTTCATCAGAATGTTGATCAAGGTGTCCTTAGTCCTGATGAGTCGTTCAATCCATTCACAATGGCAACCTCCCCTCTTCATTTAGCCTGGTACTGGTCGACTGGCACGGTCAATTCCCAAAGTTAAAAAACTCAAAGAACGGAACACGGCAAAACTCCCGAAAAAATTCTAATAATCTGATTAAACTATATTGAAAAAACATACATTACGGTGATATGGTCACATGTAGCAAACAAACTTCGACACGGAGATAGTTTTCATCCATAACGTCAGCATAACAAAAGACAATGCCACCTCTGAAAACGCGCATCTCAGAAACCGGAAGTTGTCGGTCACGCTAAAGAAATAAGTCTTATTTCACGTCAGTACAAGATAAACAAAAAATTTCTCCTCTGACGTCTTCCAAACACCCATAGGAAGAAGTAGGAAGTGTCATTCGGGTCATAGGTGGCGTGACCATATATAGGCAGAGCTTTGAAGCGAGCATACACATCTTGCAATCTTTTTCAGGCTCAGGGAAAGTGCTGTGAAATGACCTGTGTTTGACTCAGAGACTCAATTGGAACGGTTTTAGAAACCATATCTTGTTTTCTATCCAATGCTATATGGTTATATGCATATAGTAACAGCAATAATTGAATAAGAGGCAGTTTAGTCTGTAGAGGCAATTATGCTAATGCGAAATAGCACCCCCTGTATTCTCAAGAAGTTAAAACTCGATGATAGGAACACTGTGGACAGTTTTCAGCAAGCTGCAACCTTGAAATACAGAAATAAACACTTTTCCAAAAACAAGCTCCAAATCATGTTGAAATACAGAAATAATCACTTTTCCATAAACAAGCTCCAAATCATGTTTGATGCACTCTGTAAGTTAAACTTTTGCAGTACTGTTAAAACTCGATGATAGGAACACTGTGGACAGTTTTCAGCAAGCTGCAACCTTGAAATACAGAAATAAACACTTTTCCATAAACAAGCTCTAAATCATGTTTGATGCACTCTGTAAGTTAAACTTTTGCAGTACTGTTAAAACTCGATGATAGGAACACTGTGGACAGTTTTCAGCAAGCTGCAACCTTGAAATACAGAAATAAACACTTTTCCAAAAACAAGCTCCAAATCATGTTGAAATACAGAAATAATCACTTTTCCATAAACAAGCTCCAAATCATGTTTGATGCACTCTGTAAGTTAAACTTTTGCAGTACTGTTAAAACTCGATGATAGGAACACTGTGGACAGTTTTCAGCAAGCTGCAACCTTGAATTACAGAAATAAACACTTTTCCAAAAACAAGCTCTAAATCATGTTGAAAAACTGAAAAAAACACTTTTTCATAAACAAGCTCCAAATCATGTTGAATTACAGAAATAAACACTTTTCCAAAAACAAGCTCCAAATCATGTTGAAATTCAGAAATAATCACTTTTCCATAAACAAGCTCTAAATCATGTTTGATGCACTCTGTAAGTTAAACTTTTGCAGTACTGTTAAAACTCGATGATAGGAACACTGTGGACAGTTTTCAGCAAGCTGCAACCTTGAAATACAGAAATAAACACTTTTCCAAAAACAAGCTCCAAATCATGTTGAAATACAGAAATAATCACTTTTCCATAAACAAGCTCCAAATCATGTTTGATGCACTCTGTAAGTTAAACTTTTGCAGTACTGTTAAAACTCGATGATAGGAACACTGTGGACAGTTTTCAGCAAGCTGCAACCTTGAAATACAGAAATAAACACTTTTCCATAAACAAGCTCTAAATCATGTTTGATGCACTCTGTAAGTTAAACTTTTGCAGTACTGTTAAAACTCGATGATAGGAACACTGTGGACAGTTTTCAGCAAGCTGCAACCTTGAAATACAGAAATAAACACTTTTCCAAAAACAAGCTCCAAATCATGTTGAAATACAGAAATAATCACTTTTCCATAAACAAGCTCCAAATCATGTTTGATGCACTCTGTAAGTTAAACTTTTGCAGTACTGTTAAAACTCGATGATAGGAACACTGTGGACAGTTTTCAGCAAGCTGCAACCTTGAATTACAGAAATAAACACTTTTCCAAAAACAAGCTCTAAATCATGTTGAAAAACTGAAAAAAACACTTTTTCATAAACAAGCTCCAAATCATGTTGAAATACAGAAATAAACACTTTTCCAAAAACAAGCTCCAAATCATGTTGAAATACAGAAATAATCACTTTTCCATAAACAAGCTCTAAATCATGTTTGATGCACTCTGTAAGTTAAACTTTTGCAGTACTGTTAAAACTCGATGATAGGAACACTGTGGACAATTTTCAGCAAGCTGCAACCTTGAATTACAGAAATAAATACTTTTCCAAAAACAAGCTCTAAATCATGTTGAAAAACTGAAAAAAACACTTTTTCATAAACAAGCTCCAAATCATGTTGAAT
Source organism: Salvelinus fontinalis (assembly GCF_029448725.1). Lineage (NCBI taxonomy): Eukaryota > Metazoa > Chordata > Actinopteri > Salmoniformes > Salmonidae > Salvelinus > Salvelinus fontinalis. Next base: position 547,169 of record NW_026600260.1, read on the forward strand.
TACAGAAATAAACATTTTTCCAAAAACAAGCTCCAAATCATGTTGAAATACAGAAATAATCACTTTTCCATAAACAAGCTCTAAATCATGTTTGATGCACTCTGTAAGTTAAACTTTTGCAGTACTGTTAAAACTCGATGATAGGAACACTGTGGACAGTTTTCAGCAAGCTGCAACCTTGAAATACAGAAATAAACACTTTTCCAAAAACAAGCTCCAAATCATGTTGAAATACAGAAATAATCACTTTTCCATAAACAAGCTCCAAATCATGTTGAATTACAGAAATAAACACTTTTCCAAAAACAAGCTCCAAATCATGTTGAAATAAAGAAATAATCACTTTTCCATAAACAAGCTCTAAATCATGTTTGATGCACTCTGTAAGTTAAACTTGTGCAGTACTGTTAAAACTCGATGATAGGAACACTGTGGACAGTTTTCAGCAAGCTGCAACCTTGAAATACAGAAATAAACACTTTTCCAAAAACAAGCTCCAAATCATGTTGAATTACAGAAATAATCACTTTTCCATAAACAAGCTCTAAATCATGTTTGATGCACTCTGTAAGTTAAACTTTTGCAGTACTGTTAAAACTCGATGATAGGAACACTGTGGACAGTTTTCAGCAAGCTGCAACCTTGAAATACAGAAATAAACACTTTTCCAAAAACAAGCTCCAAATCATGTTGAATTACAGAAATAAATACTTTTCCAAAAACAAGCTCTAAATCATGTTGAAAAACTGAAAAAAACACTTTTTCATAAACAAGCTCCAAATCATGTTGAATTACAGAAATAAACACTTTTCCAAAAACAAGCTCCAAATCATGTTGAAATACAGAAATAATCACTTTTCCATAAACAAGCTCCAAATCATGTTGAATTACAGAAATAAACACTTTTCCAAAAACAAGCTCCAAATCATGTTGAAATTCAGAAATAATTACTTTTCCATAAACAAGCTCTAAATCATGTTTGATGCACTCTGTAAGTTAAACTTTTGCAGTACTGTTAAAACTCGATGATAGGAACACTGTGGACAGTTTTCAGCAAGCTGCAACCTTGAAATACAGAAATAAACACTTTTCCAAAAACAAGCTCCAAATCATGTTGAAATACAGAAATAATCACTTTTCCATAAACAAGCTCCAAATCATGTTTGATGCACTCTGTAAGTTAAACTTTTGCAGTACTGTTAAAACTCGATGATAGGAACACTGTGGACAGTTTTCAGCAAGCTGCAACCTTGAAATACAGAAATAAACACTTTTCCATAAACAAGCTCTAAATCATGTTTGATGCACTCTGTAAGTTAAACTTTTGCAGTACTGTTAAAACTCGATGATAGGAACACTGTGGACAGTTTTCAGCAAGCTGCAACCTTGAAATACAGAAATAAACACTTTTCCAAAAACAAGCTCCAAATCATGTTGAAATACAGAAATAATCACTTTTCCATAAACAAGCTCCAAATCATGTTTGATGCACTCTGTAAGTTAAACTTTTGCAGTACTGTTAAAACTCGATGATAGGAACACTGTGGACAGTTTTCAGCAAGCTGTAACCTTGAATTACAGAAATAAACACTTTTCCAAAAACAAGCTCTAAATCATGTTGAAAAACTGAAAAAAACACTTTTTCATAAACAAGCTCCAAATCATGTTGAAATACAGAAATAAACACTTTTCCATAAACAAGCTCTAAATCATGTTTGATGCACTCTGTAAGTTAAACTTTTGCAGTACTGTTAAAACTCGATGATAGGAACACTGTGGACAGTTTTCAGCAAGCTGCAACCTTGAATTACAGAAATAAACACTTTTCCAAAAACAAGCTCTAAATCATGTTGAAAAACTGAAAAAAACACTTTTTCATAAACAAGCTCCAAATCATGTTGAAATACAGAAATAAACACTTTTCCAAAAACAAGCTCCAAATCATGTTGAAATACAGAAATAATCACTTTTCCATAAACAAGCTCTAAATCATGTTTGATGCACTCTGTAAGTTAAACTTTTGCAGTACTGTTAAAACTCGATGATAGGAACACTGTGGACAGTTTTCAGCAAGCTGCAACCTTGAAATACAGAAATAAACACTTTTCCAAAAACAAGCTCCAAATCATGTTGAAATACAGAAATAATCACTTTTCCATAAACAAGCTCCAAATCATGTTGAATTACAGAAATAAACACTTTTCCAAAAACAAGCTCCAAATCATGTTGAAATAAAGAAATAATCACTTTTCCATAAACAAGCTCTAAATCATGTTTGATGCACTCTGTAAGTTAAACTTGTGCAGTACTGTTAAAACTCGATGATAGGAACACTGTGGACAGTTTTCAGCAAGCTGCAACCTTGAAATACAGAAATAAACACTTTTCCAAGAACAAGCTCCAAATCATGTTGAATTACAGAAATAATCACTTTTCCATAAACAAGCTCTAAATCATGTTTGATGCACTCTGTAAGTTAAACTTTTGCAGTACTTTTAAAACTCGATGATAGGAACACTGTGGACAGTTTTCAGCAAGCTGCAACCTTGAAATACAGAAATAAACACTTTTCCAAAAACAAGCTCCAGATCATGTTGAAATACAGAAATAATCAATTTTCCATAAACAAGCTCTAAATCATGTTTGATGCACTCTGTAAGTTAAACTTTTGCAGTACTGTTAAAACTCGATGATAGGAACACTGTGGACAGTTTTCAGCAAGCTGCAACCTTGAATTACAGAAATTAACACTTTTCCAAAAACAAGCTCTAAATCATGTTGAAAAACTGAAAAAAAACACTTTTTCATAAACAAGCCCCAAATCATGTTGAATTACAGAAATAAACACTTTTCCAAAAACAAGCTCCAAATCATGTTGAAATACAGAAATAATCACTTTTCCATAAACAAGCTCTAAATCATGTTTGATGCACTCTGTAAGTTAAACTTTTGCAGTACTGTTAAAACTCGATGATAGGAACACTGTGGACAATTTTCAGCAAGCTGCCACCTTGAATTACAGAAATAAATACTTTTCCAAAAACAAGCTCTAAATCATGTTGAAAAACTGAAAAAAACACTTTTTCATAAACAAGCTCCAAATCATGTTGAATTACAGAAATAAACACTTTTCCAAAAACAAGCTCCAAATCATGTTGAAATACAGAAATAATCACTTTTCCATAAACAAGCTCTAAATCATGTTTGATGCACTCTGTAAGTTAAACTTTTGCAGTACTGTTAAAACTCGATGATAGGAACACTGTGGACAGTTTTCAGCAAGCTGCAACCTTGAAATACAGAAATAAACACTTTTCCAAAAACAAGCTCCAAATCATGTTGAAATACAGAAATAATCACTTTTCCATAAACAAGCTCCAAATCATGTTGAATTACAGAAATAAACACTTTTCCAAAAACAAGCTCCAAATCATGTTGAAATACAGAAATAATCACTTTTCCATAAACAAGCTCTAAATCATGTTTGATGCACTCTGTAAGTTAAACTTTTGCAGTACTGTTAAAACTCGATGATAGGCACACTGGACAGTTTTCAGCAAGCTGCAATCTTGAATTACAGAAATAAACACTTTTCCAAAAACAAGCTCCAAATCATGTTGAAATACAGAAATAATCACTTTTCCATAAACAAGCTCTAAATCATGTTTGATGCACTCTGTAAGTTAAACTTTTGCAGTACTGTTAAAACTCGATGATAGGAACACTGTGGACAGTTTTCAGCAAGCTGCAACCTTGAATTACAGAAATTAACACTTTTCCAAAAACAAGCTCTAAATCATGTTGAAAAACTGAAAAAAAACACTTTTTCATAAACAAGCCCCAAATCATGTTGAATTACAGAAATAAACACTTTTCCAAAAACAAGCTCCAAATCATGTTGAAATACAGAAATAATCACTTTTCCATAAACAAGCTCTAAATCATGTTTGATGCACTCTGTAAGTTAAAATTTTGCAGTACTGTTAAAACTCGATGATAGGAACACTGTGGACAGTTTTCAGCAAGCTGCAACCTTGAAATACAGAAATAAACACTTTTCCAAAAACAAGCTCCAAATCATGTTGAAATACAGAAATAATCACTTTTCCATAAACAAGCTCCAAATCATGTTGAATTACAGAAATAAACACTTTTCCAAAAACAAGCTCCAAATCATGTTGAAATAAAGAAATAATCACTTTTCCCTTAACAAGCTCTAAATCATGTTTGATGCACTCTGTAAGTTAAACTTGTGCAGTACTGTTAAAACTCGATGATAGGAACACTGTGGACAGTTTTCAGCAAGCTGCAACCTTGAAATACAGAAATAAATACTTTTCCAAAAACAAGCTCTAAATCATGTTGAAAAACTGAAAAAAAACACTTTTTCATAAAAAAGCCCCAAATCATGTTGAATTACAGAAATAAACACTTTTCCAAAAACAAGCTCCAAATCATGTTGAAATACAGAAATAATCACTTTTCCATAAACAAGCTCTAAATCATGTTTGATGCACTCTGTAAGTTAAAATTTTGCAGTACTGTTAAAACTCGATGATAGGAACACTGTGGACAGTTTTCAGCAAGCTGCAACCTTGAAATACAGAAATAAGCACTTTTCCAAAAACAAGCTCCAAATCATGTTGAAATACAGAAATAATCACTTTTCCATAAACAAGCTCCAAATCATGTTGAATTACAGAAATAATCACTTTTCCATAAACAAGCTCTAAATCATGTTTGATGCACTCTGTAAGTTAAACTTTTGCAGTACTGTTAAAACTCGATGATAGGAACACTGTGGACAGTTTTCAGCAAGCTGCATCCTTGAAATACAGAAATAAACACTTTTCCAAAAACAAGCTCCAAATCATGTTGAAATACAGAAATAATCACTTTTCCATAAACAAGCTCTAAATCATGTTTGATGCACTCTGTAAGTTAAACTTTTGCAGTACTGTTAAAACTCGATGATAGGAACACTGTGGACAGTTTTCAGCAAGCTGCAACCTTGAAATACAGAAATAAACACTTTTCCAAAAACAAGCTCCAAATCATGTTGAATTACAGAAATAATCACTTTTCCATAAACAAGCTCTAAATCATGTTTGATGCACTCTGTAAGTTAAACTTTTGCAGTACTGTTAAAACTCGATGATAGGAACACTGTGGACAGTTTTCAGCAAGCTGCAACCTTGAAATACAGAAATAAACACTTTTCCAAAAACAAGCTCCAAATCATGTTGAAATACAGAAATAATCAATTTTCCATAAACAAGCTCCAAATCATGTTTGATGCACTCTGTAAGTTAAACTTTTGCAGTACTGTTAAAACTCGATGATAGGCACACTGGACAGTTTTCAGCAAGCTGCAATCTTGAATTACAGAAATAAACACTTTTCCAAAAACAAGCTCCAAATCATGTTGAAATACAGAAATAATCACTTTTCCATAAACAAGCGCTAAATCATGTTTGATGCACTCTGTAAGTTAAACTTTTGCAGTACTGTTAAAACTCGATGATAGGAACACTGTGGACAATTTTCAGCAAGCTGCAACCTTGAATAACAGAAATAAATACTTTTCCAAAAACAAGCTCTAAATCATGTTGAAAAACTGAAAAAAACACTTTTTCATAAACAAGCTCCAAATCATGTTGAATTACAGAAATAAACACTTTTCCAAAAACAAGCTCCAAATCATGTTGAAATACAGAAATAATCACTTTTCCATAAACAAGCTCTAAATCATGTTTGATGCACTCTGTAAGTTAAACTTTTGCAGTACTGTTAAAACTCGATGATAGGAACACTGTGGACAGTTTTCAGCAAGCTGCAACCTTGAATTACAGAAATAAACACTTTTCCAAAAACAAGCTCTAAATCATGTTGAAAAACTGAAAAAAAACACTTTTTCATAAAAAAGCCCCAAATCATGTTGAATTACAGAAATAAACACTTTTCCAAAAACAAGCTCCAAATCATGTTGAAATACAGAAATAATCACTTTTCCATAAACAAGCTCTAAATCATGTTTGATGCACTCTGTAAGTTAAACTTTTGCAGTACTGTTAAAACTCGATGATAGGAACACTGTGGACAGTTTTCAGCAAGCTGCAACCTTGAATTACAGAAATAAACACTTTTCCAAAAACAAGCTCCAAATCATGTTGAAATACAGAAATAATCACTTTTCCATAAACAAGCTCCAAATCATGTTGAATTACAGAAATAAACACTTTTCCAAAAACAAGCTCCAAATCATGTTGAAATACAGAAATAATCACTTTTCCATAAACAAGCTCTAAATCATGTTTGATGCACTCTGTAAGTTAAACTTTTGCAGTACTGTTAAAACTCGATGATAGGAACACTGTGGACAGTTTTCAGCAAGCTGCAACCTTGAAATACAGAAATAAACACTTTTCCAAAAACAAGCTCCAAATCATGTTGAAATACAGAAATAATCACTTTTCCATAAACAAGCTCTAAATCATGTTTGATGCACTCTGTAAGTTAAACTTTTGCAGTACTGTTAAAACTCGATGATAGGAACACTGTGGACAGTTTTCAGCAAGCTGCAACCTTGAAATACAGAAATAAACACTTTTCCAAAAACAAGCTCCAAATCATGTTGAATTACAGAAATAATCACTTTTCCATAAACAAGCTCTAAATCATGTTTGATGCACTCTGTAAGTTAAACTTTTGCAGTACTTTTAAAACTCGATGATAGGAACACTGTGGACAGTTTTCAGCAAGCTGCAACCTTGAAATACAGAAATAAACACTTTTCCAAAAACAAGCTCTAAATCATGTTGAAATACTGAAATAATCAATTTTCCATAAACAAGCTCCAAATCATGTTTGATGCACTCTGTAAGTTAAACTTTTGCAGTACTGTTAAAACTCGATGATAGGCACACTGGACAGTTTTCAGCAAGCTGCAATCTTGAATTACAGAAATAAACACTTTTCCAAAAACAAGCTCCAAATCATGTTGAAATACAGAAATAATCACTTTTCCATAAACAAGCGCTAAATCATGTTTGATGCACTCTGTAAGTTAAACTTTTGCAGTACTGTTAAAACTCGATGATAGGAACACTGTGGACAATTTTCAGCAAGCTGCAACCTTGAATAACAGAAATAAATACTTTTCCAAAAACAAGCTCTAAATCATGTTGAAAAACTGAAAAAAACACTTTTTCATAAACAAGCTCCAAATCATGTTGAATTACAGAAATAAACACTTTTCCAAAAACAAGCTCCAAATCATGTTGAAATACAGAAATAATCACTTTTCCATAAACAAGCTCTAAATCATGTTTGATGCACTCTGTAAGTTAAACTTTTGCAGTACTGTTAAAACTCGATGATAGGAACACTGTGGACAGTTTTCAGCAAGCTGCAACCTTGAAATACAGAAATAAACACTTTTCCAAAAACAAGCTCCAAATCATGTTGAAATACAGAAATAATCACTTTTCCATAAACAAGCTCTAAATCATGTTTGATGCACTCTGTAAGTTAAACTTTTGCAGGACTGTTAAAACTCGATGATAGGAACACTGTGGAAAGTTTTCAGCAAGCTGCAAACTTGAATTACAGAAATAAACACTTTTCCAAAAACAAGCTCCAAATCATGTTGAAATAGAGAAATAATCACTTTTCCATAAACAAGCTCTAAATCATGTTTGATGCACTCTGTAAGTTAAACTTTTGCAGTACTGTTAAAACTCGATGATAGGAACACTGTGGACAATTTTCAGCAAGCTGCAACCTTGAATTACAGAAATAAATACTTTTCCAAAAACAAGCTCCAAATCATGTTGAAATACAGAAATAATCACTTTTCCATAAACAAGCTCTAAATCATGTTTGATGCACACTGTAAGTTAAACTTTTGCAGTACTGTTAAAACTCGATGATAGGAACACTGTGGACAGTTTTCAGCAAGCTGCAACCTTGAATTACAGAAATAAATACTTTTCCAAAAACAAGCTCTAAATCATGTTGAAAAACTGAAAAAAACACTTTTTCATAAACAAGCTCCAAATCATGTTGAATTACAGAAATAAACACTTTTCCAAAAACAAGCTCCAAATCATGTTGAAATACAGAAATAATCACTTTTCCATAAACAAGCTCTAAATCATGTTTGATGCACTCTGTAAGTTAAACTTTTGCAGTACTGTTAAAACTCGATGATAGGAACACTGTGGACAGTTTTCAGCAAGCTGCAACCTTGAAATACAGAAATAAACACTTTTCCAAAAACAAGCTCTAAATCATGTTGATGATAGGAACACTGTGGACAGTTTTCAGCAAGCTGCAACCTTGAAATACAGAAATAAACACTTTTCCAAAAACAAGCTCTAAATCATGTTGAAATAGAGAAATAATCACTTTTCCATAAACAAGCTCTAAATCATGTTTGATGCACTCTGTAAGTTAAACTTTTGCAGTACTGTTAAATCTCGATGATAGGCACACTGGACAGTTTTCAGCAAGCTGCAACCTTGAATTACAGAAATAAACACTTTTCCAAAAACAAGCTCCAAATCATGTTGAAATACAGAAATAATCACTTTTCCATAAACAAGCTCCAAATCATGTTTGATGCACTCTGTAAGTTAAACTTTTGCAGTACTGTTAAAACTCGATGATAGGAACACTGTGGACAGTTTTCAGCAAGCTGCAACCTTGAAATACAGAAATAAACACTTTTCCAAAAACAAGCTCCAAATCATGTTGAAATACAGAAATAATCACTTTTCCATAAACAAGCTCTAAATCATGTTTGATGCACTCTGTAAGTTAAACTCTTGCAGTACTGTTAAAACTCGATGATAGGAACACTGTGGACAGTTTTCAGCAAGCTGTAACCTTGAATTACAGAAATAAACACTTTTCCAAAAACAAGCTCTAAATCATGTTGAAAAACTGAAAAAAACACTTTTTCATAAACAAGCTCCAAATCATGTTGAAATACAGAAATAAACACTTTTCCAAAAACAAGCTCCAAATCATGTTGAAATACAGAAATAATCACTTTTCCATAAACAAGCTCTAAATCATGTTTGATGGACTCTGTAAGTTAAACTTTTGCAGTACTGTTAAAACTCGATGATAGGCACACTGGACAGTTTTCAGCAAGCTGCAACCTTGAATTACAGAAATAAACACTTTTCCAAAAACAAGCTGCAAATCATGTTGAAATACAGAAATAATCACTTTTCCATAAACAAGCTCTAAATCATGTTTGATGCACTCTGTAAGTTAAACTTTTGCAGTACTGTTAAAACTCGATGATAGGAACACTGGACAGTTTTCAGCAAGCTGCAACCTTGAATTACAGAAATAAACACTTTTCCAAAAACAAGCTCCAAATCATGTTGAATTACAGAAATAATCACTTTTCCATAAACAAGCTCTAAATCATGTTTGATGCACTCTGTAAGTTAAACTTTTGCAGTACTTTTAAAACTCGATGATAGGAACACTGTGGGCAGTTTTCAGCAAGCTGCAACCTTGAAATACAGAAATAAACACTTTTCCAAAAACAAGCTCTAAATCATGTTGAAAAACTGAAAAAAACACTTTTTCATAAACAAGCTCCAAATCATGTTGAATTACAGAAATAAACCCTTTTCCAAAAACAAGCTCCAAATCATGTTGAAATACAGAAATAATCACTTTTCCATAAACAAGCTCTAAATCATGTTTGATGCACTCTGTAAGTTAAACTTTTGCAGTACTGTTAAAACTCGATGATAGGAACACTGTGGACAGTTTTCAGCAAGCTGCAACCTTGAAAGACAGAAATAAACACTTTTCCAAAAACAAGCTCCAAATCATGTTGAATTACAGAAATAATCACTTTTCCATAAACAAGCTCTAAATCATGTTTGATGCACTCTGCAAGTTAAACTTTTGCAGTACTTTTAAAACTCGATGATAGGAACACTGTGGGCAGTTTTCAGCAAGCTGCAACCTTGAAATACAGAAATAAACACTTTTCCAAAAACAAGCTCTAAATCATGTTGAAAAACTGAAAAAAAACAGTTTTTCATGAAAAAGCTCCAAATCATGTTAAAATACAGAAATAACCACTTTTTCATAAACAAGCTCCAAATCATGTTGAAATCCAAAAATAATCACTTTTCCATAAACAAGCTCTAAATCATGTTTGATGCACTCTGTAAGTTAAACTTTTGCAGGACTGTTAAAACTCGATGATAGGAACACTGTGGAAAGTTTTCAGCAAGCTGCAAACTTGAATTACAGAAATAAACACTTTTCCAAAAACAAGCTCCAAATCATGTTGAAATACAGAAATAATCACTTTTCCATAAACAAGCTCTAAATCATGTTTGATGCACTCTGTAAGTTTAACTTTTGCAGTACTGTTAAAACTCGATGATAGGAACACTGTGGACAATTTTCAGCAAGCTGCAACCTTGAATTACAGAAATAAACACTTTTCCAAAAACAAGCTCTAAATCATGTTGAAAAACTGAAAAAAACACTTTTTCATAAACAAGCCCCAAATCATGTTGAATTACAGAAATAAACACTTTTCCAAAAACAAGCTCCAAATCATGTTGAAATACAGAAATATTGTCACGATCGTGTTGACATGAACGAGAGGACCAAGGCGCAACATGATTTGAATACATCTTCTTTTTTAATAGCAACGACGAAGATGAACACTACACACTTATACAACACTTAACGAAAACAACAAACGATCGTGAAAACTTCAAACGTAAGTGCACACACAAACTACTTACGTCGAACTATACAGATACACAAACAATGACCCACAAACAGCTAAAGCCCATGGCAGCCTTAAATATGGCTCCCAATTAGAGACAACCGAAATCAGCTGTCTCTAATTGAGAACCCATTCCGGCCACCATAGACTTTCCTAGAACTACACCCAACATAGACACAGCTAGACACATACACTCAACACCAAACCATAAACTACACCAAACACCCCCTCTACCATATAATACCCCAAAATACACACATACCCCATGTCACACCCTGACCTAACTAAAATAATAAATAAAACAAATAATACTAAGGCCAGGGCGTGACATAGCCCCCCCATTAAGGCGCGAACTCCGGACGCACCAACACATAGTCTAGGGGAGGGTCTGGGTGGGCTTCCTTCCACGGCGGCGGCTCCGGCACTGGTCGTGGTCCCCACCCCACCATAGTCATAAGGGGCAGCACCGGGATAAAGGGCAGCACCGGGATAAGGGCCAGCACCGGGATAAGGGGTAGCACCGGGATAAGGGGCAGCACCAGGATAAGGGGCAGCACCAGGATAAGGGGCAGCACCAGGATAAGGGGCAGCACCAGGATAAGGGGCAGCACCAGGATAAGGGGCAACACCAGGATAATGGGCAGATCCTGGCTGGACGGCTCATGGCTGGCTGACAGATCTGGCTGCTCATGGCTGGCTGACGGATCTGGCTGCTCATGGCTGGCTGACGGATCTGGCTGCTCATGGCTGGCTGACGGATCTGGCTGCTCATGGCTGGCTGACGGATCTGGCTGCTCATGGCTGGCTGACGGGCCTGGCTGCTCATGGCTGGCTGACGGATCTGGCTGCTCATGGCTGGCTGACGGATCTGGCTGCTCATGGCTAGCTGACGGATCTGGCTGCTCATGGCTGGCTGACGGATCTGGCTGCTCATGGCTAGCTGACGGATCTGGCTGCTCATGGCTAGCTGACGGATCTGGCTGCTCAAGGCTAGCTGACGGATCTGGCTGCTCATGGCTAGCTGACGGATCTGGCTGCTCATGGCTAGCTGACTGATCTGGCTGCTCATGGCTGGCTGACTGATCTGGCAGATCCTGTCTAGTTGGCGGCTCTGGCAGATCCTGTCTGGTTGGCGGCTCTGGCAGATCCTGTCTGGTTGGCGGCTCTGGCAGATCCTGTCTGGTTGGCGGCTCTGGCAGATCCTGTCTGGTTGGCGGCTCTGGCAGATCCTGTCTGGTTGGCGGCTCTGGCAGATCCTGTCTGACGTACGGCTCTAGCGGCTCCTGTCTGGCTGGCGGCTCTAGCGGCTCCTGTCTGGCGGACGGCTCAGTAGGCTCATGGCAGACGGGCGGCTTTGCAGGCTCATGGCAGACGGGCGGCTTTGCAGGCTCATTGCAGACGGATGGCTCAGATGGCGCTGGGGAGACGGATGGCTCAGATGGCGCTGGGGAGACGGATGGCTCAGATGGCGCTGGGGAGACGGATGGCTCAGATGACGCTTGGCAGACGAGCAGTTCAGGCATCGCTGTGCAGACGGCAGACTCCTGCCGGCTGAGGCGCACTGTAGGCCTGGTGCGTGGTGCCGGGACTGGTGGCACCGGGCTAAAGGCACGCACTTTCAGGCTAGTGCGGGGAGAAGGAACAGGGCATACTGGACCCTGGGGACGCACATTAGGCCTAGTGCGTGGGGCCGGAACTGGTGGTACCGGACTGGGGACACGCATCTCAGGGCTAATGCGGGGAGCAGCAACAGGATGCACAGGACTCTGGAAACGCACAAGAGGCTTAGTGCGTGGTGCTGGAATTGGTGGTACCGGGCTGGAGACACGCACCATAGGACGAGTGCGTGGAGGAGGAACAGGGCTCTGGAGACACACTGGAAGCCTGTTACGTGGTGTATGTACTGGTGGCACTGAACTGGGGCGGGGAGGTGGCGCCGGAAATACCGGACCGTGCAGGCGTATTGGCTCCCTTGAGCATTGAGCCTGACCAACCTTACCTGGTTGAATGCTCCCCGTTGCCCGACCAGTGCGGGGAGGTGGAATAACCCGCACCGGGCTATGTAGGCGAACCGGGGACACCATGCGTAAGGCTGGTGCCATGTAAACCGGCCCGAGGAGACGCACTGGTGGCCAGATATGTAGGACCGGCTTCATGACATCCGGCTCAATACTCAATCTAGCCCTGCCAGTGCGGGGAGGTGGAATAACCCGCACCGGGCTAAGCACACGTACAGGAGACACCGTGCGCTCTACTGCGTAACACGGTGTCTGCCCGTACTCTCGCTCTCCACGGTAATTACAGGGAGTAGGCGCAGGTTTCCTACCTGACTTCGCCACTCTCCCTTTAAGCCCCCCCCAAAGAAATTTTTGGGGTTTTCCCACAGGCTTCCTACCGCTTCGTCGTGCTGCCTCCATTCGCCGGTATCCATCCTCGCACTGCGCCAGAGAATCCCAGGCGGGCTCCGGCACTCTCCCTGGGTTGATCGCCCACCTGTCGATCTCCTCCCACGTAGTGTAGCCCAGATCCCTTGTAGGTTCCTTTTCCTGCCTCCGAGCTAGCTCCTCATATCGCCGCCTCTCTGCTTTCGCTGCCTCCAGCTCAGCTTTGGGGCGGTTATATTCTCCTGGTACCTCCCGGTCTAAAATTTCCTCCCATGTCCATGAATCCTTGTATTGCTCCTGTTGCCGCTGGTCATGTTGCTTGGTCGTATATAGGTGGGTCATTCTGTCACGATCGTGTTGACATGAACGAGAGGACCAAGGCGCAACATGATTTGAATACATCTTCTTTTTTAATAGCAACGACGAAGATGAACACTACACACTTATACAACACTTAACGAAAACAACAAACGATCGTGAAAACTTCAAACGTAAGTGCACACACAAACTACTTACGTCGAACTATACAGATACACAAACAATGACCCACAAACAGCTAAAGCCCATGGCAGCCTTAAATATGGCTCCCAATTAGAGACAACCGAATCAGCTGTCTCTAATTGAGAACCCATTCCGGCCACCATAGACTTTCCTAGAACTACACCCAACATAGACACAGCTAGACACATACACTCAACACCAAACCATAAACTACACCAAACACCCCCTCTACCATATAATACCCCAAAATACACACATACCCCATGTCACACCCTGACCTAACTAAAATAATAAATAAAACAAATAATACTAAGGCCAGGGCGTGACAAATATTCACTTTTCCATAAACAAGCTCTAAATCATGTTTGATGCACTCTGTAAGTTAAACTTTTGCAGTACTGTTAAAACTCGATGATAGGAACACTGTGGACAGTTTTCAGCAAGCTGCAACCTTGAAAGATAGAAATAAACACTTTTCCAAAAACAAGCTCCAAATCATGTTGAATTACAGAAATAATCACTTTTCCATAAACAAGCTCTAAATCATGTTTGATGCACTCTGTAAGTTAAACTTTTGCAGTACTTTTAAAACTCGATGATAGGAACACTGTGGACAGTTTTCAGCAAGCTGCAACCTTGAAATACAGAAATAAACACTTTTCCAAAAACAAGCTCCAAATCATGTTGAAATACAGAAATAATCACTTTTCCATAAACAAGCTCCAAATCATGTTTGATGCACTCTGTAAGTTAAACTTTTGCAGTACTGTTAAAACTCGATGATAGGCACACTGGACAGTTTTCAGCAAGCTGCAACCTTGAATTACAGAAATAAACACTTTTCCAAAAACAAGCTCCAAATCATGTTGAAATACAGAAATAATTACTTTTCCATAAACAAGCTCTAAATCATGTTTGATGCACTCTGTAAGTTAAACTTTTGCAGTACTGTTAAAACTCGATGGTAGGAACACTGTGGACAGTTTTCAGCAAGCTGCAACCTTGAATTACAGAAATAAACACTTTTCCAAAAACAAGCTCTAAATCATGTTGAAAAACTGAAAAAAACACTTTTTCATAAACAAGCTCCAAATCATGTTGAAATACAGAAATAAACACTTTTCCAAAAAAAAGCTCCAAATCATGTTGAAATAGAGAAATAATCACTTTTCCATAAACAAGCTCTAAATCATGTTTGATGCACTCTGTAAGTTAAACTTTTGCAGTACTGTTAAAACTCGATGATAGGAACACTGTGGACAATTTTCAGCAAGCTGCAACCTTGAATTACAGAAATAAATGCTTTTCCAAAAACAAGCTCTAAATCATGTTGAAAAACTGAAAAAAACACTTTTTCATAAACAAGCTCCAAATCATGTTGAATTACAGAAATAAACCCTTTTTTTATAAACAAGCTCTAAATCATGTTTGATGCACTCTGTAAGTTAAACTTTTGCAGTACTGTTAAAACTCGATGATAGGAACACTGTGGACAGTTTTCAGCAAGCAGCAACCTTGAATTACAGAAATAAACACTTTTCCAAAAACAAGCTCTAAATCATGTTGAAAAACTGAAAAAAAAAGTTTTTCGTAAACAAGCTCCAAATCATGTTGAAATACAGAAATAAACACTTTTCCAAAAACAAGCTCTAAATCATGTTGAAAAACTGAAAAAAAAAGTTTTTCGTATACAAGCTCCAAATCATGTTGAAATACAGAAATAAACACTTTTCCAAAAACAAGCTCCAAATCATGTTGAAATACAGAAATAATCACTTTTCCATAAACAAGCTCTAAATCATGTTTGATGCACTCTGTAAGTTAAACTTTTGCAGTACTGTTAAAACTCGATGATAGGAACACTGTGGACAGTTTTCAGCAAGCTGCAACCTTGAAATACAGAAATAAACACTTTTCCAAAAACAAGCTCCAAATCATGTTGAATTACAGAATAATAACTTTTCCATAAACAAGCTCTAAATCATGTTTGATGCACTCTGTAAGTTAAACTTTTGCAGTACTGTTAAAACTCGATGATAGGAACACTGTGGACAGTTTTCAGCAAGCTGCAACCTTGAAATACAGAAATAAACACTTTTCCAAAAACAAGCTCTAAATCATGTTGAAAAACTGAAAAAAAACACTTTTTCATAAAAAAGCCCCAAATCATGTTGAATTACAGAAATAAACACTTTTCCAAAAACAAGCTCCAAATCATGTTGAAATACAGAAATAATCACTTTTCCATAAACAAGCTCTAAATCATGTTTGATGCACTCTGTAAGTTAAAATTTTGCAGTACTGTTAAAACTCGATGATAGGAACACTGTGGACAGTTTTCAGCAAGCTGCAACCTTGAAATACAGAAATAAACACTTTTCCAAAAACAAGCTCCAAATCATGTTGAAATACAGAAATAATCACTTTTCCATAAACAAGCTCTAAATCATGTTTGATGCACTCTGTAAGTTAAACTTTTGCAGTACTGTTAAAACTCGATGATAGGAACACTGTGGACAGTTTTCAGCAAGCTGCAACCTTGAATTACAGAAATAAACACTTTTCCAAAAACAAGCTCCAAATCATGTTGAAATACAGAAATAATCACTTTTCCATGAACAAGCTCTAAATCATGTTTGATGCACTCTGTAAGTTAAACTTTTGCAGTACTGTTAAAACTCGATGATAGGAACACTGTGGACAGTTTTCAGCAAGCTGCAACCTTGAAATACAGAAATAAACACTTTTCCAAAAACAAGCTCCAAATCATGTTGAAATACAGAAATAATCACTTTTCCATAAACAAGCTCTAAATCATGTTTGATGCACTCTGTAAGTTAAACTTTTGCAGTACTGTTAAAACTCGATGATAGGAACACTGTGGACAGTTTTCAGCAAGCTGCAACCTTGAATTACAGAAATAAACACTTTTCCAAAAACAAGCTCTAAATCATGTTGAAAAACTGAAAAAAACACTTTTTCATAAACAAGCTCCAAATCATGTTGAATTACAGAAATAAACACTTTTCCAAAAACAAGCTCCAAATCATGTTGAAATACAGAAATAATCACTTTTCCATAAACAAGCTCTAAATCATGTTTGATGCACTCTGTAAGTTAAACTTTTGCAGTACTGTTAAAACTCGATGATAGGAACACTGTGGACAGTTTTCAGCAAGCTGCAACCTTGAAATACAGAAATAAACACTTTTCCAAAAACAAGCTCCAAATCATGTTGAAATACAGAAATAATCACTTTTCCATAAACAAGCTCCAAATCATGTTGAATTACAGAAATAAACACTTTTCCAAAAACAAGCTCTAAATCATGTTTGATGCACTCTGTAAGTTAAACTTTTGCAGTACTGTTAAAACTCGATGATAGGAACACTGTGGACAGTTTTCAGCAAGCTGCATCCTTGAAATACAGAAATAAACACTTTTCCAAAAACAAGCTCCAAATCATGTTGAAATACAGAAATAATCACTTTTCCATGAACAAGCTCTAAATCATGTTTGATGCACTCTGTAAGTTAAACTTTTGCAGTACTGTTAAAACTCGATGATAGGAACACTGTGGACAGTTTTCAGCAAGCTGCAACCTTGAAATACAGAAATAAACACTTTTCCAAAAACAAGCTCCAAATCATGTTGAAATACAGAAATAATCACTTTTCCATAAACAAGCTCTAAATCATGTTTGATGCACTCTGTAAGTTAAACTTTTGCAGTACTGTTAAAACTCGATGATAGGAACACTGTGGACAGTTTTCAGCAAGCTGCAACCTTGAAATACAGAAATAAACACTTTTCCAAAAACAAGCTCCAAATCATGTTGAAATACAGAAATAATCAATTTTCCATAAACAAGCTCCAAATCATGTTTGATGCACTCTGTAAGTTAAACTTTTGCAGTACTGTTAAAACTCGATGATAGGCACACTGGACAGTTTTCAGCAAGCTGCAACCTTGAATTACAGAAATAAACACTTTTCCAAAAACAAGCTCCAAATCATGTTGAAATACAGAAATAATCACTTTTCCATAAACAAGCTCTAAATCATGTTTGATGCACTCTGTAAGTTAAACTTTTGCAGTACTGTTAAAACTCGATGATAGGAACACTGTGGACAATTTTCAGCAAGCTGCAACCTTGAATTACAGAAATAAACACTTTTCCAAAAACAAGCTCTAAATCATGTTGAAAAACTGAAAAAAACACTTTTTCATAAACAAGCTCCAAATCATGTTGAATTACAGAAATAAACACTTTTCCAAAAACAAGCTCCAAATCATGTTGAAATACAGAAATAATCACTTTTCCATAAACAAGCTCTAAATCATGTTTGATGCACTCTGTAAGTTAAACTTTTGCAGTACTGTTAAAACTCGATGATAGGAACACTGTGGACAGTTTTCAGCAAGCTGCAACCTTGAATTACAGAAATAAACACTTTTCCAAAAACAAGCTCTAAATCATGTTGAAAAACTGAAAAAAACACTTTTTCATAAACAAGCCCCAAATCATGTTGAATTACAGAAATAAACACTTTTCCAAAAACAAGCTCCAAATCATGTTGAAATACAGAAATAATCACTTTTCCATAAACAAGCTCTAAATCATGTTTGATGCACTCTGTAAGTTAAACTTTTGCAGTACTGTTAAAACTCGATGATAGGAACACTGTGGACAGTTTTCAGCAAGCTGCAACCTTGAAATACAGAAATAAACACTTTTCCAAAAACAAGCTCCAAATCATGTTGAAATACAGAAATAATCACTTTTCCATAAACAAGCTCCAAATCATGTTGAATTACAGAAATAAACACTTTTCCAAAAACAAGCTCCAAATCATGTTGAAATAAAGAAATAATCACTTTTCCATAAACAAGCTCTAAATCATGTTTGATGCACTCTGTAAGTTAAACTTTTGCAGTACTGTTAAAACTCGATGATAGGAACACTGTGGACAGTTTTCAGCAAGCTGCAACCTTGAAATACAGAAATAAACACTTTTCCAAAAACAAGCTCCAAATCATGTTGAAATACAGAAATAATCACTTTTCCATAAACAAGCTCTAAATCATGTTTGATGCACTCTGTAAGTTAAACTTTTGCAGTACTGTTAAAACTCGATGATAGGAACACTGTGGACAGTTTTCAGCAAGCTGCAACCTTGAAATACAGAAATAAACACTTTTCCAAAAACAAGCTCCAAATCATGTTGAATTACAGAAATAATCACTTTTCCATAAACAAGCTCTAAATCATGTTTGATGCACTCTGTAAGTTAAACTTTTGCAGTGCTTTTAAAACTCGATGATAGGAACACTGTGGACAGTTTTCAGCAAGCTGCAACCTTGAAATACAGAAATAAACACTTTTCCAAAAACAAGCTCCAAATCATGTTGAAATACAGAAATAATCAATTTTCCATAAACAAGCTCCAAATCATGTTTGATGCACTCTGTAAGTTAAACTTTTGCAGTACTGTTAAAACTCGATGATAGGCACACTGGACAGTTTTCAGCAAGCTGCAATCTTGAATTACAGAAATAAACACTTTTCCAAAAACAAGCTCCAAATCATGTTGAAATACAGAAATAATCACTTTTCCATAAACAAGCTCTAAATCATGTTTGATGCACTCTGTAAGTTAAACTTTTGCAGTACTGTTAAAACTCGATGATAGGAACACTGTGGACAGTTTTCAGCAAGCTGCAACCTTGAATTACAGAAATAAACACTTTTCCATAAACAAGCTCTAAATCATGTTGAAAAACTGAAAAAAACACTTTTCTGTAACAAGCTCCAAATCATGTTGAAATACAGAAATAATCACTTTTCCATAAACAAGCTCTAAATCATGTTTGATGCACTCTGTAAGTTAAACTTTTGCAGTACTGTTAAAACTCGATGATAGGAACACTGTGGACAGTTTTCAGCAAGCTGCAACCTTGAAATACAGAAATAAACACTTTTCCAAAAACAAGCTCCAAATCATGTTGAAATACAGAAATAATCACTTTTCCATAAACAAGCTCCAAATCATGTTGAATTACAGAAATAAACACTTTTCCAAAAACAAGCTCCAAATCATGTTGAAATTCAAAAATAATCACTTTTCCATAAACAAGCTCTAAATCATGTTTGATGCACTCTGTAAGTTAAACTTTTGCAGTACTGTTAAAACTCGATGATAGGAACACTGTGGACAGTTTTCAGCAAGCTGCAACCTTGAAATACAGAAATAAACACTTTTCAAAAACAAGCTCCAAATCATGTTGAAATACAGAAATAATCACTTTTCCATAAACAAGCTCTAAATCATGTTTGATGCACTCTGTAAGTTAAACTTTTGCAGTACTGTTAAAACTCGATGATAGGAACACTGTGGACAGTTTTCAGCAAGCTGCAACCTTGAATTACAGAAATAAACACTTTTCCAAAAACAAGCTCTAAATCATGTTGAAATACAGAAATAATCACTTTTCCATAAACAAGCTCCAAATCATGTTGAATTACAGAAATAAACACTTTTCCAAAAACAAGCTCCAAATCATGTTGAAATTCAGAAATAATCACTTTTCCATAAACAAGCTCTAAATCATGTTTGATGCACTCTGTAAGTTAAACTTTTGCAGTACTGTTAAAACTCGATGATAGGAACACTGTGGACAGTTTTCAGCAAGCTGCAACCTTGAAATACAGAAATAAACACTTTTCCAAAAACAAGCTCCAAATCATGTTGAAATACAGAAATAATCACTTTTCCATAAACAAGCTCCAAATCATGTTTGATGCACTCTGTAAGTTAAACTTTTGCAGTACTGTTAAAACTCGATGATAGGCACACTGGACAGTTTTCAGCAAGCTGCAACCTTGAATTACAGAAATAAACACTTTTCCAAAAACAAGCTCCAAATCATGTTGAAATACAGAAATAATCACTTTTCCATAAACAAGCTCTAAATCATGTTTGATGCACTCTGTAAGTTAAACTTTTGCAGTACTGTTAAAACTCGATGATAGGAACACTGTGGACAGTTTTCAGCAAGCTGCAACCTTGAATTACAGAAATAAACACTTTTCCAAAAACAAGCTCCAAATCATGTTGAAATACAGAAATAATCACTTTTCCATAAACAAGCTCTAAATCATGTTTGATGCACTCTGTAAGTTAAACTTTTGCATTACTGTTAAAACTCGATGATAGGAACACTGTGGACAGTTTTCAGCAAGCTGCAACCTTGAAATACAGAAATAAACACTTTTCCAAAAACAAGCTCCAAATCATGTTGAAATACAGAAATAATCACTTTTCCATAAACAAGCTCTAAATCATGTTTGATGCACTCTGTAAGTTAAACTTTTGCAGTACTGTTAAAACTCGATGATAGGAACACTGTGGACAGTTTTCAGCAAGCTGCAACCTTGAATTACAGAAATAAACACTTTTCCAAAAACAAGCTCTAAATCATGTTGAAAAACTGAAAAAAAACAGTTTTTCATAAACAAGCTCCAAATCATGTTGAAATACAGAAATAAACACTTTTCCAAAAAAAAGCTCCAAATCATGTTGAAATACAGAAATAATCACTTTTCCATAAACAAGCTCTAAATCATGTTTGATGCACTCTGTAAGTTAAACTTTTGCAGTACTGTTAAAACTCGATGATAGGAACACTGTGGACAATTTTCAGCAAGCTGCAACCTTGAATTACAGAAATAAATACTTTTCCAAAAACAAGCTCTAAATCATGTTGAAAAACTGAAAAAAACACTTTTTCATAAACAAGCTCCAAATCATGTTGAAATACAGAAATAAACACTTTTCCAAAAACAAGCTCCAAATCATGTTGAAATACAGAAATAATCACTTTTCCATAAACAAGCTCTAAATCATGTTTGATGCACTCTGTAAGTTAAACTTTTGCAGTACTGTTAAAACTCGATGATAGGAACACTGTGGACAGTTTTCAGCAAGCTGCAACCTTGAAATACAGAAATAAACACTTTTCCAAAAACAAGCTCCAAATCATGTTGAAATACAGAAATAATCACTTTTCCATAAACAAGCTCCAAATCATGTTGAATTACAGAAATAAACACTTTTCCAAAAACAAGCTCCAAATCATGTTGAAATACAGAAATAATCACTTTTCCATAAACAAGCTCTAAATCATGTTTGATGCACTCTGTAAGTTAAACTTTTGCAGTACTGTTAAAACTCGATGATAGGAACACTGTGGACAGTTTTCAGCAAGCTGCAATCTTGAATTACAGAAATAAACACTTTTCCAAAAACAAGCTCCAAATCATGTTGAAATACAGAAATAATCACTTTTCCATAAACAAGCTCTAAATCATGTTTGATGCACTCTGTAAGTTAAACTTTTGCAGTACTGTTAAAACTCGATGATAGGAACACTGTGGACAGTTTTCAGCAAGCTGCAACCTTGAATTACAGAAATAAACACTTTTCCAAAAACAAGCTCTAAATAATGTTGAAAAACTGAAAAAAACACTTTTCCAAAAACAAGCTCCAAATCATGTTGAAATACAGAAATAATCACTTTTCCATAAACAAGCTCTAAATCATGTTTGATGCACTCTGTAAGTTAAACTTTTGCAGTACTGTTAAAACTCGATGATAGGAACACTGTGGACAGTTTTCAGCAAGCTGCAACCTTGAAATACAGAAATAAACACTTTTCCAAAAACAAGCTCCAAATCATGTTGAAATACAGAAATAATCACTTTTCCATAAACAAGCTCCAAATCATGTTGAATTACAGAAATAAACACTTTTCCAAAAACAAGCTCCAAATCATGTTGAAATTCAGAAATAATCACTTTTCCATAAACAAGCTCTAAATCATGTTTGATGCACTCTGTAAGTTAAACTTTTGCAGTACTGTTAAAACTCGATGATAGGAACACTGTGGACAGTTTTCAGCAAGCTGCAACCTTGAAATACAGAAATAAACACTTTTCCAAAAACAAGCTCCAAATCATGTTGAAATACAGAAATAATCACTTTTCCATAAACAAGCTCCAAATCATGTTTGATGCACTCTAAGTTAAACTTTTGCAGTACTGTTAAAACTCGATGATAGGCACACTGGACAGTTTTCAGCAAGCTGCAACCTTGAATTACAGAAATAAACACTTTTCCAAAAACAAGCTCCAAATCATGTTGAAATACAGAAATAATCACTTTTCCATAAACAAGCTCTAAATCATGTTTGATGCACTCTGTAAGTTAAACTTTTGCAGTACTGTTAAAACTCGATGATAGGAACACTGTGGACAGTTTTCAGCAAGCTGCAACCTTGAATTACAGAAATAAACACTTTTCCAAAAACAAGCTCCAAATCATGTTGAAATACAGAAATAATCACTTTTCCATAAACAAGCTCTAAATCATGTTTGATGCACTCTGTAAGTTAAACTTTTGCAGTACTGTTAAAACTCGATGATAGGAACACTGTGGACAGTTTTCAGCAAGCTGCAACCTTGAAATACAGAAATAAACACTTTTCCAAAAACAAGCTCCAAATCATGTTGAAATACAGAAATAATCACTTTTCCATAAACAAGCTCTAAATCATGTTTGATGCACTCTGTAAGTTAAACTTTTGCAGTACTGTTAAAACTCGATGATAGGAACACTGTGGACAGTTTTCAGCAAGCTGTAACCTTGAATTACAGAAATAAACACTTTTCCAAAAACAAGCTCTAAATCATGTTGAAAAACTGAAAAAAAACAGTTTTTCATAAACAAGCTCCAAATCATGTTGAAATACAGAAATAAACACTTTTCCAAAAAAAAGCTCCAAATCATGTTGAAATACAGAAATAATCACTTTTCCATAAACAAGCTCTAAATCATGTTTGATGCACTCTGTAAGTTAAACTTTTGCAGTACTGTTAAAACTCGATGATAGGAACACTGTAGACAATTTTCAGCAAGCTGCAACCTTGAATTACAGAAATAAATACTTTTCCAAAAACAAGCTCTAAATCATGTTGAAAAACTGAAAAAAACACTTTTTCATAAACAAGCTCCAAATCATGTTGAAATACAGAAATAAACACTTTTCCAAAAACAAGCTCCAAATCATGTTGAAATACAGAAATAATCACTTTTCCATAAACAAGCTCTAAATCATGTTTGATGCACTCTGTAAGTTAAACTTTTGCAGTACTGTTAAAACTCGATGATAGGAACACTGTGGACAGTTTTCAGCAAGCTGCAACCTTGAAATACAGAAATAAACACTTTTCCAAAAACAAGCTCCAAATCATGTTGAAATACAGAAATAATCACTTTTCCATAAACAAGCTCCAAATCATGTTTGATGCACTCTGTAAGTTAAACTTTTGCAGTACTGTTAAAACTCGATGATAGGCACACTGGACAGTTTTCAGCAAGCTGCAACCTTGAATTACAGAAATAAACACTTTTCCAAAAACAAGCTCCAAATCATGTTGAAATACAGAAATAATCACTTTTCCATAAACAAGCTCTAAATCATGTTTGATGCACTCTGTAAGTTAAACTTTTGCAGTACTGTTAAAACTCGATGATAGGAACACTGTGGACAGTTTTCAGCAAGCTGCAACCTTGAATTACAGAAATAAACACTTTTCCAAAAACAAGCTCCAAATCATGTTGAAATACAGAAATAATCACTTTTCCATAAACAAGCTCTAAATCATGTTTGATGCACTCTGTAAGTTAAACTTTTGCATTACTGTTAAAACTCGATGATAGGAACACTGTGGACAGTTTTCAGCAAGCTGCAACCTTGAAATACAGAAATAAACACTTTTCCAAAAACAAGCTCCAAATCATGTTGAAATACAGAAATAATCACTTTTCCATAAACAAGCTCTAAATCATGTTTGATGCACTCTGTAAGTTAAACTTTTGCAGTACTGTTAAAACTCGATGATAGGAACACTGTGGACAGTTTTCAGCAAGCTGTAACCTTGAATTACAGAAATAAACACTTTTCCAAAAACAAGCTCTAAATCATGTTGAAAAACTGAAAAAAAACAGTTTTTCATAAACAAGCTCCAAATCATGTTGAAATACAGAAATAAACACTTTTCCAAAAACAAGCTCCAAATCATGTTGAAATACAGAAATAATCACTTTTCCATAAACAAGCTCTAAATCATGTTTGATGCACTCTGTAAGTTAAACTTTTGCAGTACTGTTAAAACTCGATGATAGGAACACTGTGGACAATTTTCAGCAAGCTGCAACCTTGAATTACAGAAATAAATACTTTTCCAAAAACAAGCTCTAAATCATGTTGAAAAACTGAAAAAAACACTTTTTCATAAACAAGCTCCAAATCATGTTGAATTACAGAAATAAACACTTTTCCAAAAACAAGCTCCAAATCATGTTGAAATACAGAAATAATCACTTTTCCATAAACAAGCTCTAAATCATGTTTGATGCACTCTGTAAGTTAAACTTTTGCAGTACTGTTAAAACTCGATGATAGGAACACTGTGGACAGTTTTCAGCAAGCTGCAACCTTGAAATACAGAAATAAACACTTTTCCAAAAACAAGCTCTAAATCATGTTGATGATAGGAACACTGTGGACAGTTTTCAGCAAGCTGCAACCTTGAAATACAGAAATAAACACTTTTCCAAAAACAAGCTCCAAATCATGTTGAAATACAGAAATAATCACTTTTCCATAAACAAGCTCTAAATCATGTTTGATGCACTCTGTAAGTTAAACTTTTGCAGTACTGTTAAAACTCGATGATAGGAACACTGTGGACAGTTTTCAGCAAGCTGCAACCTTGAATTACAGAAATAAATACTTTTCCAAAAACAAGCTCCAAATCATGTTGAAATACAGAAATAATCACTTTTCCATAAACAAGCTCTAAATCATGTTTGATGCACTCTGTAAGTTAAACTTTTGCAGTACTGTTAAAACTCGATGATAGGAACACTGTGGACAGTTTTCAGCAAGCTGCAACCTTGAATTACAGAAATAAATACTTTTCCAAAAACAAGCTCTAAATCATGTTGAAAAACTGAAAAAAACACTTTTTCATAAACAAGCTCCAAATCATGTTGAATTACAGAAATAAACACTTTTCCAAAAACAAGCTCCAAATCATGTTGAAATACAGAAATAATCACTTTTCCATAAACAAGCTCTAAATCATGTTTGATGCACTCTGTAAGTTAAACTTTTGCAGTACTGTTAAAACTCGATGATAGGAACACTGTGGACAGTTTTCAGCAAGCTGCAACCTTGAAATACAGAAATAAACACTTTTCCAAAAACAAGCTCTAAATCATGTTGATGATAGGAACACTGTGGACAGTTTTCAGCAAGCTGCAACCTTGAAATACAGAAATAAACACTTTTCCAAAAACAAGCTCTAAATCATGTTGAAATACAGAAATAATCACTTTTCCATAAACAAGCTCTAAATCATGTTTGATGCACTCTGTAAGTTAAACTTTTGCAGTACTGTTAAATCTCGATGATAGGCACACTGGACAGTTTTCAGCAAGCTGCAACCTTGAATTACAGAAATAAACACTTTTCCAAAAACAAGCTCCAAATCATGTTGAAATACAGAAATAATCACTTTTCCATAAACAAGCTCCAAATCATGTTTGATGCACTCTGTAAGTTAAACTTTTGCAGTACTGTTAAAACTCGATGATAGGAACACTGTGGACAGTTTTCAGCAAGCTGCAACCTTGAAATACAGAAATAAACACTTTTCCAAAAACAAGCTCCAAATCATGTTGAAATACAGAAATAATCACTTTTCCATAAACAAGCTCTAAATCATGTTTGATGCACTCTGTAAGTTAAACTTTTGCAGTACTGTTAAAACTCGATGATAGGAACACTGTGGACAGTTTTCAGCAAGCTGTAACCTTGAATTACAGAAATAAACACTTTTCCAAAAACAAGCTCTAAATCATGTTGAAAAACTGAAAAAAACACTTTTTCATAAACAAGCTCCAAATCATGTTGAAATACAGAAATAAACACTTTTCCAAAAACAAGCTCCAAATCATGTTGAAATACAGAAATAATCACTTTTCCATAAACAAGCTCTAAATCATGTTTGATGCACTCTGTAAGTTAAACTTTTGCAGTACTGTTAAAACTCGATGATAGGCACACTGTGGACAGTTTTCAGCAAGCTGCAACCTTGAATTACAGAAATAAACACTTTTCCAAAAACAAGCTGCAAATCATGTTGAAATACAGAAATAATCACTTTTCCATAAACAAGCTCTAAATCATGTTTGATGCACTCTGTAAGTTAAACTTTTGCAGTACTGTTAAAACTCGATGATAGGAACACTGGACAGTTTTCAGCAAGCTGCAACCTTGAATTACAGAAATAAACACTTTTCCAAAAACAAGCTCCAAATCATGTTGAATTACAGAAATAATCACTTTTCCATAAACAAGCTCTAAATCATGTTTGATGCACTCTGTAAGTTAAACTTTTGCAGTACTTTTAAAACTCGATGATAGGAACACTGTGGGCAGTTTTCAGCAAGCTGCAACCTTGAAATACAGAAATAAACACTTTTCCAAAAACAAGCTCTAAATCATGTTGAAAAACTGAAAAAAACACTTTTTCATAAACAAGCTCCAAATCATGTTGAATTACAGAAATAAACCCTTTTCCAAAAACAAGCTCCAAATCATGTTGAAATACAGAAATAATCACTTTTCCATAAACAAGCTCTAAATCATGTTTGATGCACTCTGTAAGTTAAACTTTTGCAGTACTGTTAAAACTCGATGATAGGAACACTGTGGACAGTTTTCAGCAAGCTGCAACCTTGAAAGACAGAAATAAACACTTTTCCAAAAACAAGCTCCAAATCATGTTGAATTACAGAAATAATCACTTTTCCATAAACAAGCTCTAAATCATGTTTGATGCACTCTGCAAGTTAAACTTTTGCAGTACTTTTAAAACTCGATGATAGGAACACTGTGGGCAGTTTTCAGCAAGCTGCAACCTTGAAATACAGAAATAAACACTTTTCCAAAAACAAGCTCTAAATCATGTTGAAAAACTGAAAAAAAACAGTTTTTCATGAAAAAGCTCCAAATCATGTTAAAATACAGAAATAACCACTTTTTCATAAACAAGCTCCAAATCATGTTGAAATCCAAAAATAATCACTTTTCCATAAACAAGCTCTAAATCATGTTTGATGCACTCTGTAAGTTAAACTTTTGCAGGACTGTTAAAACTCGATGATAGGAACACTGTGGAAAGTTTTCAGCAAGCTGCAAACTTGAATTACAGAAATAAACACTTTTCCAAAAACAAGCTCCAAATCATGTTGAAATAGAGAAATAATCACTTTTCCATAAACAAGCTCTAAATCATGTTTGATGCACTCTGTAAGTTAAACTTTTGCAGTACTGTTAAAACTCGATGATAGGAACACTGTGGACAATTTTCAGCAAGCTGCAACCTTGAATTACAGAAATAAACACTTTTCCAAAAACAAGCTCCAAATCATGTTGAAATACAGAAATAATCACTTTTCCATAAACAAGCTCTAAATCATGTTTGATGCACTCTGTAAGTTAAACTTTTGCAGTACTGTTAAAACTCGATGATAGGAACACTGTGGACAGTTTTCAGCAAGCTGCAACCTTGAATTACAGAAATAAATACTTTTCCAAAAACAAGCTCTAAATCATGTTGAAAAACTGAAAAAAACACTTTTTCATAAACAAGCTCCAAATCATGTTGAATTACAGAAATAAACACTTTTCCAAAAACAAGCTCCAAATCATGTTGAAATACAGAAATAATCACTTTTCCATAAACAAGCTCTAAATCATGTTTGATGCACTCTGTAAGTTAAACTTTTGCAGTACTGTTAAAACTCGATGATAGGAACACTGTGGACAGTTTTCAGCAAGCTGCAACCTTGAAATACAGAAATAAACACTTTTCCAAAAACAAGCTCTAAATCATGTTGATGATAGGAACACTGTGGACAGTTTTCAGCAAGCTGCAACCTTGAAATACAGAAATAAACACTTTTCCAAAAACAAGCTCTAAATCATGTTGAAATAGAGAAATAATCACTTTTCCATAAACAAGCTCTAAATCATGTTTGATGCACTCTGTAAGTTAAACTTTTGCAGTACTGTTAAATCTCGATGATAGGCACACTGGACAGTTTTCAGCAAGCTGCAACCTTGAATTACAGAAATAAACACTTTTCCAAAAACAAGCTCCAAATCATGTTGAAATACAGAAATAATCACTTTTCCATAAACAAGCTCCAAATCATGTTTGATGCACTCTGTAAGTTAAACTTTTGCAGTACTGTTAAAACTCGATGATAGGAACACTGTGGACAGTTTTCAGCAAGCTGCAACCTTGAAATACAGAAATAAACACTTTTCCAAAAACAAGCTCCAAATCATGTTGAAATACAGAAATAATCACTTTTCCATAAACAAGCTCTAAATCATGTTTGATGCACTCTGTAAGTTAAACTCTTGCAGTACTGTTAAAACTCGATGATAGGAACACTGTGGACAGTTTTCAGCAAGCTGTAACCTTGAATTACAGAAATAAACACTTTTCCAAAAACAAGCTCTAAATCATGTTGAAAAACTGAAAAAAACACTTTTTCATAAACAAGCTCCAAATCATGTTGAAATACAGAAATAAACACTTTTCCAAAAACAAGCTCCAAATCATGTTGAAATACAGAAATAATCACTTTTCCATAAACAAGCTCTAAATCATGTTTGATGGACTCTGTAAGTTAAACTTTTGCAGTACTGTTAAAACTCGATGATAGGCACACTGGACAGTTTTCAGCAAGCTGCAACCTTGAATTACAGAAATAAACACTTTTCCAAAAACAAGCTGCAAATCATGTTGAAATACAGAAATAATCACTTTTCCATAAACAAGCTCTAAATCATGTTTGATGCACTCTGTAAGTTAAACTTTTGCAGTACTGTTAAAACTCGATGATAGGAACACTGGACAGTTTTCAGCAAGCTGCAACCTTGAATTACAGAAATAAACACTTTTCCAAAAACAAGCTCCAAATCATGTTGAATTACAGAAATAATCACTTTTCCATAAACAAGCTCTAAATCATGTTTGATGCACTCTGTAAGTTAAACTTTTGCAGTACTTTTAAAACTCGATGATAGGAACACTGTGGGCAGTTTTCAGCAAGCTGCAACCTTGAAATACAGAAATAAACACTTTTCCAAAAACAAGCTCTAAATCATGTTGAAAAACTGAAAAAAACACTTTTTCATAAACAAGCTCCAAATCATGTTGAATTACAGAAATAAACCCTTTTCCAAAAACAAGCTCCAAATCATGTTGAAATACAGAAATAATCACTTTTCCATAAACAAGCTCTAAATCATGTTTGATGCACTCTGTAAGTTAAACTTTTGCAGTACTGTTAAAACTCGATGATAGGAACACTGTGGACAGTTTTCAGCAAGCTGCAACCTTGAAAGACAGAAATAAACACTTTTCCAAAAACAAGCTCCAAATCATGTTGAATTACAGAAATAATCACTTTTCCATAAACAAGCTCTAAATCATGTTTGATGCACTCTGCAAGTTAAACTTTTGCAGTACTTTTAAAACTCGATGATAGGAACACTGTGGGCAGTTTTCAGCAAGCTGCAACCTTGAAATACAGAAATAAACACTTTTCCAAAAACAAGCTCTAAATCATGTTGAAAAACTGAAAAAAAACAGTTTTTCATGAAAAAGCTCCAAATCATGTTAAAATACAGAAATAACCACTTTTTCATAAACAAGCTCCAAATCATGTTGAAATCCAAAAATAATCACTTTTCCATAAACAAGCTCTAAATCATGTTTGATGCACTCTGTAAGTTAAACTTTTGCAGGACTGTTAAAACTCGATGATAGGAACACTGTGGAAAGTTTTCAGCAAGCTGCAAACTTGAATTACAGAAATAAACACTTTTCCAAAAACAAGCTCCAAATCATGTTGAAATACAGAAATAATCACTTTTCCATAAACAAGCTCTAAATCATGTTTGATGCACTCTGTAAGTTTAACTTTTGCAGTACTGTTAAAACTCGATGATAGGAACACTGTGGACAATTTTCAGCAAGCTGCAACCTTGAATTACAGAAATAAACACTTTTCCAAAAACAAGCTCTAAATCATGTTGAAAAACTGAAAAAAACACTTTTTCATAAACAAGCCCCAAATCATGTTGAATTACAGAAATAAACACTTTTCCAAAAACAAGCTCCAAATCATGTTGAAATACAGAAATATTGTCACGATCGTGTTGACATGAACGAGAGGACCAAGGCGCAACATGATTTGAATACATCTTCTTTTTTAATAGCAACGACGAAGATGAACACTACACACTTATACAACACTTAACGAAAACAACAAACGATCGTGAAAACTTCAAACGTAAGTGCACACACAAACTACTTACGTCGAACTATACAGATACACAAACAATGACCCACAAACAGCTAAAGCCCATGGCAGCCTTAAATATGGCTCCCAATTAGAGACAACCGAAATCAGCTGTCTCTAATTGAGAACCCATTCCGGCCACCATAGACTTTCCTAGAACTACACCCAACATAGACACAGCTAGACACATACACTCAACACCAAACCATAAACTACACCAAACACCCCCTCTACCATATAATACCCCAAAATACACACATACCCCATGTCACACCCTGACCTAACTAAAATAATAAATAAAACAAATAATACTAAGGCCAGGGCGTGACATAGCCCCCCCATTAAGGCGCGAACTCCGGACGCACCAACACATAGTCTAGGGGAGGGTCTGGGTGGGCTTCCTTCCACGGCGGCGGCTCCGGCACTGGTCGTGGTCCCCACCCCACCATAGTCATAAGGGGCAGCACCGGGATAAAGGGCAGCACCGGGATAAGGGCCAGCACCGGGATAAGGGGTAGCACCGGGATAAGGGGCAGCACCAGGATAAGGGGCAGCACCAGGATAAGGGGCAGCACCAGGATAAGGGGCAGCACCAGGATAAGGGGCAGCACCAGGATAAGGGGCAACACCAGGATAATGGGCAGATCCTGGCTGGACGGCTCATGGCTGGCTGACAGATCTGGCTGCTCATGGCTGGCTGACGGATCTGGCTGCTCATGGCTGGCTGACGGATCTGGCTGCTCATGGCTGGCTGACGGATCTGGCTGCTCATGGCTGGCTGACGGATCTGGCTGCTCATGGCTGGCTGACGGGCCTGGCTGCTCATGGCTGGCTGACGGATCTGGCTGCTCATGGCTGGCTGACGGATCTGGCTGCTCATGGCTAGCTGACGGATCTGGCTGCTCATGGCTGGCTGACGGATCTGGCTGCTCATGGCTAGCTGACGGATCTGGCTGCTCATGGCTAGCTGACGGATCTGGCTGCTCAAGGCTAGCTGACGGATCTGGCTGCTCATGGCTAGCTGACGGATCTGGCTGCTCATGGCTAGCTGACTGATCTGGCTGCTCATGGCTGGCTGACTGATCTGGCAGATCCTGTCTAGTTGGCGGCTCTGGCAGATCCTGTCTGGTTGGCGGCTCTGGCAGATCCTGTCTGGTTGGCGGCTCTGGCAGATCCTGTCTGGTTGGCGGCTCTGGCAGATCCTGTCTGGTTGGCGGCTCTGGCAGATCCTGTCTGGTTGGCGGCTCTGGCAGATCCTGTCTGACGTACGGCTCTAGCGGCTCCTGTCTGGCTGGCGGCTCTAGCGGCTCCTGTCTGGCGGACGGCTCAGTAGGCTCATGGCAGACGGGCGGCTTTGCAGGCTCATGGCAGACGGGCGGCTTTGCAGGCTCATTGCAGACGGATGGCTCAGATGGCGCTGGGGAGACGGATGGCTCAGATGGCGCTGGGGAGACGGATGGCTCAGATGGCGCTGGGGAGACGGATGGCTCAGATGACGCTTGGCAGACGAGCAGTTCAGGCATCGCTGTGCAGACGGCAGACTCCTGCCGGCTGAGGCGCACTGTAGGCCTGGTGCGTGGTGCCGGGACTGGTGGCACCGGGCTAAAGGCACGCACTTTCAGGCTAGTGCGGGGAGAAGGAACAGGGCATACTGGACCCTGGGGACGCACATTAGGCCTAGTGCGTGGGGCCGGAACTGGTGGTACCGGACTGGGGACACGCATCTCAGGGCTAATGCGGGGAGCAGCAACAGGATGCACAGGACTCTGGAAACGCACAAGAGGCTTAGTGCGTGGTGCTGGAATTGGTGGTACCGGGCTGGAGACACGCACCATAGGACGAGTGCGTGGAGGAGGAACAGGGCTCTGGAGACACACTGGAAGCCTGTTACGTGGTGTATGTACTGGTGGCACTGAACTGGGGCGGGGAGGTGGCGCCGGAAATACCGGACCGTGCAGGCGTATTGGCTCCCTTGAGCATTGAGCCTGACCAACCTTACCTGGTTGAATGCTCCCCGTTGCCCGACCAGTGCGGGGAGGTGGAATAACCCGCACCGGGCTATGTAGGCGAACCGGGGACACCATGCGTAAGGCTGGTGCCATGTAAACCGGCCCGAGGAGACGCACTGGTGGCCAGATATGTAGGACCGGCTTCATGACATCCGGCTCAATACTCAATCTAGCCCTGCCAGTGCGGGGAGGTGGAATAACCCGCACCGGGCTAAGCACACGTACAGGAGACACCGTGCGCTCTACTGCGTAACACGGTGTCTGCCCGTACTCTCGCTCTCCACGGTAATTACAGGGAGTAGGCGCAGGTTTCCTACCTGACTTCGCCACTCTCCCTTTAAGCCCCCCCCAAAGAAATTTTTGGGGTTTTCCCACAGGCTTCCTACCGCTTCGTCGTGCTGCCTCCATTCGCCGGTATCCATCCTCGCACTGCGCCAGAGAATCCCAGGCGGGCTCCGGCACTCTCCCTGGGTTGATCGCCCACCTGTCGATCTCCTCCCACGTAGTGTAGCCCAGATCCCTTGTAGGTTCCTTTTCCTGCCTCCGAGCTAGCTCCTCATATCGCCGCCTCTCTGCTTTCGCTGCCTCCAGCTCAGCTTTGGGGCGGTTATATTCTCCTGGTACCTCCCGGTCTAAAATTTCCTCCCATGTCCATGAATCCTTGTATTGCTCCTGTTGCCGCTGGTCATGTTGCTTGGTCGTATATAGGTGGGTCATTCTGTCACGATCGTGTTGACATGAACGAGAGGACCAAGGCGCAACATGATTTGAATACATCTTCTTTTTTAATAGCAACGACGAAGATGAACACTACACACTTATACAACACTTAACGAAAACAACAAACGATCGTGAAAACTTCAAACGTAAGTGCACACACAAACTACTTACGTCGAACTATACAGATACACAAACAATGACCCACAAACAGCTAAAGCCCATGGCAGCCTTAAATATGGCTCCCAATTAGAGACAACCGAATCAGCTGTCTCTAATTGAGAACCCATTCCGGCCACCATAGACTTTCCTAGAACTACACCCAACATAGACACAGCTAGACACATACACTCAACACCAAACCATAAACTACACCAAACACCCCCTCTACCATATAATACCCCAAAATACACACATACCCCATGTCACACCCTGACCTAACTAAAATAATAAATAAAACAAATAATACTAAGGCCAGGGCGTGACAAATATTCACTTTTCCATAAACAAGCTCTAAATCATGTTTGATGCACTCTGTAAGTTAAACTTTTGCAGTACTGTTAAAACTCGATGATAGGAACACTGTGGACAGTTTTCAGCAAGCTGCAACCTTGAAAGATAGAAATAAACACTTTTCCAAAAACAAGCTCCAAATCATGTTGAATTACAGAAATAATCACTTTTCCATAAACAAGCTCTAAATCATGTTTGATGCACTCTGTAAGTTAAACTTTTGCAGTACTTTTAAAACTCGATGATAGGAACACTGTGGACAGTTTTCAGCAAGCTGCAACCTTGAAATACAGAAATAAACACTTTTCCAAAAACAAGCTCCAAATCATGTTGAAATACAGAAATAATCACTTTTCCATAAACAAGCTCCAAATCATGTTTGATGCACTCTGTAAGTTAAACTTTTGCAGTACTGTTAAAACTCGATGATAGGCACACTGGACAGTTTTCAGCAAGCTGCAACCTTGAATTACAGAAATAAACACTTTTCCAAAAACAAGCTCCAAATCATGTTGAAATACAGAAATAATTACTTTTCCATAAACAAGCTCTAAATCATGTTTGATGCACTCTGTAAGTTAAACTTTTGCAGTACTGTTAAAACTCGATGGTAGGAACACTGTGGACAGTTTTCAGCAAGCTGCAACCTTGAATTACAGAAATAAACACTTTTCCAAAAACAAGCTCTAAATCATGTTGAAAAACTGAAAAAAACACTTTTTCATAAACAAGCTCCAAATCATGTTGAATTACAGAAATAAACACTTTTCCAAAAACAAGCTCCAAATCATGTTGAATTACAGAAATAAACCCTTTTTTTATAAACAAGCTCTAAATCATGTTTGATGCACTCTGTAAGTTAAACTTTTGCAGTACTGTTAAAACTCGATGATAGGAACACTGTGGACAGTTTTCAGCAAGCAGCAACCTTGAATTACAGAAATAAACACTTTTCCAAAAACAAGCTCTAAATCATGTTGAAAAACTGCAAAAAAACTTTTTCATAAACAAGCTCCAAATCATGTTGAAATACAGAAATAACCACTTTTCCAAAAACAAGCTCCAAATCATGTTGAAATACAGAAATAATCACTTTTCCATAAACAAGCTCTAAATCATGTTTGATGCACTCTGTAAGTTAAACTTTTGCAGTACTGTTAAAACTCGATGATAGGAACACTGTGGACAGTTTTCAGCAAGCTGCAACCTTGAAAGACAGAAATAAACACTTTTCCAAAAACAAGCTCCAAATCATGTTGAATTACAGAAATAATAACTTTTCCATAAACAAGCTCTAAATCATGTTTGATGCACTCTGTAAGTTAAACTTTTGCAGTACTGTTAAAACTCGATGATAGGCACACTGGACAGTTTTCAGCAAGCTGCAACCTTGAATTACAGAAATAAACACTTTTCCAAAAACAAGCTCCAAATCATGTTGAAATACAGAAATAATTACTTTTCCATAAACAAGCTCTAAATCATGTTTGATGCACTCTGTAAGTTAAACTTTTGCAGTACTGTTAAAACTCGATGATAGGCACACTGGACAGTTTTCAGCAAGCTGCAACCTTGAATTACAGAAATAAACACTTTTCCAAAAACAAGCTCCAAATCATGTTGAAATACAGAAATAATTACTTTTCCATAAACAAGCTCTAAATCATGTTTGATGCACTCTGTAAGTTAAACTTTTGCAGTACTGTTAAAACTCGATGGTAGGAACACTGTGGACAGTTTTCAGCAAGCTGCAACCTTGAATTACAGAAATAAACACTTTTCCAAAAACAAGCTCTAAATCATGTTGAAAAACTGAAAAAAAACACTTTTTCATAAACAAGCTCCAAATCATGTTGAAATACAGAAATAAACACTTTTCCAAAAACAAGCTCCAAATCATGTTGAAATACAGAAATAATCACTTTTCCATAAACAAGCTCTAAATCATGTTTGATGCACTCTGTAAGTTAAACTTTTGAAGTACTGTTAAAACTCGATGATAGGAACACTGTGGACAATTTTCAGCAAGCTGCAACCTTGAATTACAGAAATAAATACTTTTCCAAAAACAAGCTCTAAATCATGTTGAAAAACTGAAAAAAACACTTTTTCATAAACAAGCTGCAAATCATGTTGAATTACAGAAATAAACACTTTTCCAAAAACAAGCTCCAAATCATGTTGAAATACAGAAATAAACCCTTTTTTTATAAACAAGCTCTAAATCATGTTTGATGCACTCTGTAAGTTAAACTTTTGCAGTACTGTTAAAACTCGATGATAGGAACACTGTGGACAGTTTTCAGCAAGCTGCAACCTTGAATTACAGAAATAAACACTTTTCCAAAAACAAGCTCTAAATCATGTTGAAAAACTGAAAAAAACACTTTTTCATAAACAAGCCCCAAATCATGTTGAATTACAGAAATAATAACTTTTCCATAAACAAGCTCTAAATCTTGTTTGATGCACTCTGTAAGTTAAACTTTTGCAGTACTGTTAAAACTCGATGATAGGCACACTGGACAGTTTTCAGCAAGCTGCAACCTTGAATTACAGAAATAAACACTTTTCCAAAAACAAGCTCCAAATCATGTTGAAATACAGAAATAATTACTTTTCCATAAACAAGCTCTAAATCATGTTTGATGCACTCTGTAAGTTAAACTTTTGCAGTACTGTTAAAACTCGATGATAGGAACACTGTGGACAGTTTTCAGCAAGCTGCAACCTTGAAAGACAGAAATAAACACTTTTCCAAAAACAAGCTCCAAATCATGTTGAAATACAGAAATAATAACTTTTCCATAAACAAGCTCTAAATCATGTTTGATGCACTCTGTAAGTTAAACTTTTGCAGTACTGTTAAAACTCGATGATAGGCACACTGGACAGTTTTCAGCAAGCTGCAACCTTGAATTACAGAAATAAACACTTTTCCAAAAACAAGCTCCAAATCATGTTGAAATACAGAAATAATCACTTTTCCATAAACAAGCTCTAAATCATGTTTGATGCACTCTGTAAGTTAAACTTTTGCAGTACTGTTAAAACTCGATGATAGGAACACTGTGGGCAGTTTTCAGCAAGCTGCAACCTTGAATTACAAAAATAAACACTTTTCCAAAAACAAGCTCTAAATCATGTTGAAAAACTGTAAAAACACTTTTTCATAAACAAGCTCCAAATCATGTTGAAATACAGAAATAACCACTTTTCCAAAAACAAGCTCCAAATCATGTTGAAATACAGAAATAATCACTTTTCCATAAACAAGCTCTAAATCATGTTTGATGCACTCTGTAAGTTAAACTTTTGCAGTACTGTTAAAACTCGATGATAGGAACACTGTGGACAGTTTTCAGCAAGCTGCAACCTTGAATTACAGAAATAAACACTTTTCCAAAAACAAGCTCTAAATCATGTTGAAAAACTGAAAAAAACACTTTTTCATAAACAAGCCCCAAATCATGTTGAATTACAGAAATAAACACTTTTCCAAAAACAAGCTCCAAATCATGTTGAAATACAGAAATAATCACTTTTCCATAAACAAGCTCTAAATCATGTTTGATGCACTCTGTAAGTTAAACTTTTGCAGTACTGTTAAAACTCGATGATAGGAACACTGTGGACAATTTTCAGCAAGCTGCAACCTTGAATTACAGAAATAAATACTTTTCCAAAAACAAGCTCTAAATCATGTTGAAAAACTGAAAAAAACACTTTTTCATAAACAAGCTCCAAATCATGTTGAATTACAGAAATAAACACTTTTCCAAAAACAAGCTCCAAATCATGTTGAATTACAGAAATAAACCCTTTTTTTATAAACAAGCTCTAAATCATGTTTGATGCACTCTGTAAGTTAAACTTTTGCAGTACTGTTAAAACTCGATGATAGGAACACTGTGGACAGTTTTCAGCAAGCAGCAACCTTGAATTACAGAAATAAACACTTTTCCAAAAACAAGCTCTAAATCATGTTGAAAACGAAAAAAACTTTTCGTAAACAAGCTCCAAATCATGTTGATATCGTAATAAACTTTTCCAACGTTAAATCGTGAAAACACTGAAAGTTTTCATCAAGCTCCAATCTTGAAATACAGAAATAAACACTTTTCCAAAAACAAGCTCCAAATCATGTTGAAATACAGAAATAATCACTTTTCCATAAACAAGCTCTAAATCATGTTTGATGCACTCTGTAAGTTAAACTTTTGCAGTACTGTTAAAACTCGATGATAGGCACACTGGACAGTTTTCAGCAAGCTGCAACCTTGAATTACAGAAATAAACACTTTTCCAAAAACAAGCTCCAAATCATGTTGAAATACAGAAATAATCACTTTTCCATAAACAAGCTCTAAATCATGTTTGATGCACTCTGTAAGTTAAACTTTTGCAGTACTGTTAAAACTCGATGATAGGAACACTGTGGGCAGTTTTCAGCAAGCTGCAACCTTGAATTACAAAAATAAACACTTTTCCAAAAACAAGCTCTAAATCATGTTGAAAAACTGTAAAAAACACTTTTTCATAAACAAGCTCCAAATCATGTTGAATTACAGAAATAAACACTTTTCCAAAAACAAGCTCCAAATCATGTTGAAATACAGAAATAATCACTTTTCCATAAACAAGCTCTAAATCATGTTTGATGCACTCTGTAAGTTAAACTTTTGCAGTACTGTTAAAACTCGATGATAGGAACACTGTGGACAATTTTCAGCAAGCTGCAACCTTGAATTACAGAAATAAACACTTTTCCAAAAACAAGCTCTAAATCATGTTGAAAAACTGAAAAAAACACTTTTTCATAAACAAGCCCCAAATCATGTTGAATTACAGAAATAAACACTTTTCCAAAAACAAGCTCCAAATCATGTTGAAATACAGAAATATTCACTTTTCCATAAACAAGCTCTAAATCATGTTTGATGCACTCTGTAAGTTAAACTTTTGCAGTACTGTTAAAACTCGATGATAGGAACACTGTGGACAGTTTTCAGCAAGCTGCAACCTTGAAATACAGAAATAAACACTTTTCCAAAAACAAGCTCCAAATCATGTTGAATTACAGAAATAATAACTTTTCCATAAACAAGCTCTAAATCATGTTTGATGCACTCTGTAAGTTAAACTTTTGCAGTACTGTTAAAACTCGATGATAGGCACACTGGACAGTTTTCAGCAAGCTGCAACCTTGAATTACAGAAATAAACACTTTTCCAAAAACAAGCTCCAAATCATGTTGAAATACAGAAATAATTACTTTTCCATAAACAAGCTCTAAATCATGTTTGATGCACTCTGTAAGTTAAACTTTTGCAGTACTGTTAAAACTCGATGATAGGAACACTGTGGACAGTTTTCAGCAAGCTGCAACCTTGAAATACAGAAATAAACACTTTTCCAAAAACAAGCTCCAAATCATGTTGAAATACAGAAATAATCACTTTTCCATAAACAAGCTCTAAATCATGTTTGATGCACTCTGTAAGTTAAACTTTTGCAGTACTGTTAAAACTCGATGATAGGCACACTGGACAGTTTTCAGCAAGCTGCAACCTTGAATTACAGAAATAAACACTTTTCCAAAAACAAGCTCCAAATCATGTTGAAATACAGAAATAATCACTTTTCCATAAACAAGCTCTAAATCATGTTTGATGCACTCTGTAAGTTAAACTTTTGAAGTACTGTTAAAACTCGATGATAGGAACACTGTGGACAATTTTCAGCAAGCTGCAACCTTGAATTACAGAAATAAATACTTTTCCAAAAACAAGCTCTAAATCATGTTGAAAAACTGAAAAAAACACTTTTTCATAAACAAGCTGCAAATCATGTTGAATTACAGAAATAAACACTTTTCCAAAAACAAGCTCCAAATCATGTTGAAATACAGAAATAAACCCTTTTTTTATAAACAAGCTCTAAATCATGTTTGATGAACTCTGTAAGTTAAACTTTTGCAGTACTGTTAAAACTCGATGATAGGAACACTGTGGACAATTTTCAGCAAGCTGCA
Organism: Salvelinus fontinalis; assembly: GCF_029448725.1. NCBI lineage: Eukaryota > Metazoa > Chordata > Actinopteri > Salmoniformes > Salmonidae > Salvelinus > Salvelinus fontinalis. The sequence continues at coordinate 587,620 of NW_026600260.1, forward strand.
ACCTTGAATTACAGAAATAAACACTTTTCCAAAAACAAGCTCTAAATCATGTTGAAAAACTGCAAAAACACTTTTTCATAAACAAGCTCCAAATCATGTTGAAATACAGAAATAACCACTTTTCCAAAAACAAGCTCCAAATCATGTTGAAATACAGAAATAATCACTTTTCCATAAACAAGCTCTAAATCATGTTTGATGCACTCTGTAAGTTAAACTTTTGCAGTACTGTTAAAACTCGATGATAGGAACACTGTGGACAGTTTTCAGCAAGCTGCAACCTTGAAAGACAGAAATAAACACTTTTCCAAAAACAAGCTCCAAATCATGTTGAATTACAGAAATAATAACTTTTCCATAAACAAGCTCTAAATCATGTTTGATGCACTCTGTAAGTTAAACTTTTGCAGTACTGTTAAAACTCGATGATAGGCACACTGGACAGTTTTCAGCAAGCTGCAACCTTGAATTACAGAAATAAACACTTTTCCAAAAACAAGCTCCAAATCATGTTGAAATACAGAAATAATTACTTTTCCATAAACAAGCTCTAAATCATGTTTGATGCACTCTGTAAGTTAAACTTTTGCAGTACTGTTAAAACTCGATGATAGGCACACTGGACAGTTTTCAGCAAGCTGCAACCTTGAATTACAGAAATAAACACTTTTCCAAAAACAAGCTCCAAATCATGTTGAAATACAGAAATAATTACTTTTCCATAAACAAGCTCTAAATCATGTTTGATGCACTCTGTAAGTTAAACTTTTGCAGTACTGTTAAAACTCGATGGTAGGAACACTGTGGACAGTTTTCAGCAAGCTGCAACCTTGAATTACAGAAATAAACACTTTTCCAAAAACAAGCTCTAAATCATGTTGAAAAACTGAAAAAAACACTTTTTCATAAACAAGCTCCAAATCATGTTGAAATACAGAAATAAACACTTTTCCAAAAACAAGCTCCAAATCATGTTGAAATACAGAAATAATCACTTTTCCATAAACAAGCTCTAAATCATGTTTGATGCACTCTGTAAGTTAAACTTTTGCAGTACTGTTAAAACTCGATGATAGGAACACTGTGGACAATTTTCAGCAAGCTGCAACCTTGAATTACAGAAATAAATACTTTTCCAAAAACAAGCTCTAAATCATGTTGAAAAACTGAAAAAAACACTTTTTCATAAACAAGCTGCAAATCATGTTGAATTACAGAAATAAACACTTTTCCAAAAACAAGCTCCAAATCATGTTGAAATACAGAAATAAACCCTTTTTTTATAAACAAGCTCTAAATCATGTTTGATGCACTCTGTAAGTTAAACTTTTGCAGTACTGTTAAAACTCGATGATAGGAACACTGTGGACAGTTTTCAGCAAGCTGCAACCTTGAATTACAGAAATAAACACTTTTCCAAAAACAAGCTCTAAATCATGTTGAAAAACTGAAAAAAACACTTTTTCATAAACAAGCCCCAAATCATGTTGAATTACAGAAATAATAACTTTTCCATAAACAAGCTCTAAATCATGTTTGATGCACTCTGTAAGTTAAACTTTTGCAGTACTGTTAAAACTCGATGATAGGCACACTGGACAGTTTTCAGCAAGCTGCAACCTTGAATTACAGAAATAAACACTTTTCCAAAAACAAGCTCCAAATCATGTTGAAATACAGAAATAATCACTTTTCCATAAACAAGCTCTAAATCATGTTTGATGCACTCTGTAAGTTAAACTTTTGCAGTACTGTTAAAACTCGATGATAGGAACACTGTGGACAGTTTTCAGCAAGCTGCAACCTTGAAAGACAGAAATAAACACTTTTCCAAAAACAAGCTCCAAATCATGTTGAAATACAGAAATAATAACTTTTCCATAAACAAGCTCTAAATCATGTTTGATGCACTCTGTAAGTTAAACTTTTGCAGTACTGTTAAAACTCGATGATAGGCACACTGGACAGTTTTCAGCAAGCTGCAACCTTGAATTACAGAAATAAACACTTTTCCAAAAACAAGCTCCAAATCATGTTGAAATACAGAAATAATTACTTTTCCATAAACAAGCTCTAAATCATGTTTGATGCACTCTGTAAGTTAAACTTTTGCAGTACTGTTAAAACTCGATGATAGGAACACTGTGGACAGTTTTCAGCAAGCTGCAACCTTGAATTACAGAAATAAACACTTTTCCAAAAACAAGCTCTAAATCATGTTGAAAAACTGAAAAAAACACTTTTTCATAAACAAGCTCCAAATCATGTTGAAATACAGAAATAAACACTTTTCCAAAAACAAGCTCCAAATCATGTTGAAATACAGAAATAATCACTTTTCCATAAACAAGCTCTAAATCATGTTTGATGCACTCTGTAAGTTAAACTTTTGCAGTACTGTTAAAACTCGATGATAGGAACACTGTGGACAGTTTTCAGCAAGCTGCAACCTTGAATTACAGAAATAAATACTTTTCCAAAAACAAGCTCTAAATCATGTTGAAAAACTGAAAAAAACACTTTTTCATAAACAAGCTGCAAATCATGTTGAATTACAGAAATAAACACTTTTCCAAAAACAAGCTCCAAATCATGTTGAAATACAGAAATAAACCCTTTTTCCATAAACAAGCTCTAAATCATGTTTGATGCACTCTGTAAGTTAAACTTTTGCAGTACTGTTAAAACTCGATGATAGGAACACTGTGGACAGTTTTCAGCAAGCTGCAACCTTGAATTACAGAAATAAACACTTTTCCAAAAACAAGCTCTAAATCATGTTGAAAAACTGAAAAAAACACTTTTTCATAAACAAGCTCCAAATCATGTTGAAATACAGAAATAAACACTTTTCCAAAAACAAGCTCCAAATCATGTTGAAATACAGAAATAATCACTTTTCCATAAACAAGCTCTAAATCATGTTTGATGCACTCTGTAAGTTAAACTTTTGCAGTACTGTTAAAACTCGATGATAGGCACACTGGACAGTTTTCAGCAAGCTGCAACCTTGAATTACAGAAATAAACACTTTTCCAAAAACAAGCTCCAAATCATGTTGAAATACAGAAATAATCACTTTTCCATAAACAAGCTCTAAATCATGTTTGATGCACTCTGTAAGTTAAACTTTTGCAGTACTGTTAAAACTCGATGATAGGAACACTGTGGACAGTTTTCAGCAAGCTGCAACCTTGAATTACAGAAATAAACACTTTTCCAAAAACAAGCTCTAAATCATGTTGAAAAACTGAAAAAAACACTTTTTCATAAACAAGCCCCAAATCATGTTGAATTACAGAAATAAACACTTTTCCAAAAACAAGCTCCAAATCATGTTGAAATACAGAAATAATCACTTTTCCATAAACAAGCTCTAAATCATGTTTGATGCACTCTGTAAGTTAAACTTTTGCAGTACTGTTAAAACTCGATGATAGGAACACTGTGGACAGTTTTCAGCAAGCTGCAACCTTGAAAGACAGAAATAAACACTTTTCCAAAAACAAGCTCCAAATCATGTTGAATTACAGAAATAAACACTTTTCCAAAAACAAGCTCTAAATCATGTTGAAAAACTGAAAAAAAAAGTTTTTCGTATACAAGCTCCAAATCATGTTGAAATACAGAAATAAACACTTTTCCAAAAACAAGCTCCAAATCATGTTGAAATACAGAAATAATCACTTTTCCATAAACAAGCTCTAAATCATGTTTGATGCACTCTGTAAGTTAAACTTTTGCAGTACTGTTAAAACTCGATGATAGGCACACTGGACAGTTTTCAGCAAGCTGCAACCTTGAATTACAGAAATAACCACTTTTCCAAAAACAAGCTCCAAATCATGTTGAAATACAGAAATAATCACTTTTCCATAAACAAGCTCTAAATCATGTTTGATGCACTCTGTAAGTTAAACTTTTGCAGTACTGTTAAAACTCGATGATAGGAACACTGTGGACAGTTTTCAGCAAGCTGCAACCTTGAATTACAGAAATAAACACTTTTCCAAAAACAAGCTCTAAATCATGTTGAAAAACTGAAAAAAACACTTTTTCATAAACAAGCCCCAAATCATGTTGAATTACAGAAATAAACACTTTTCCAAAAACAAGCTCCAAATCATGTTGAAATACAGAAATATTCACTTTTCCATAAACAAGCTCTAAATCATGTTTGATGCACTCTGTAAGTTAAACTTTTGCAGTACTGTTAAAACTCGATGATAGGAACACTGTGGACAGTTTTCAGCAAGCTGCAACCTTGAAAGACAGAAATAAACACTTTTCCAAAAACAAGCTCCAAATCATGTTGAATTACAGAAATAATAACTTTTCCATAAACAAGCTCTAAATCATGTTTGATGCACTCTGTAAGTTAAACTTTTGCAGTACTGTTAAAACTCGATGATAGGCACACTGGACAGTTTTCAGCAAGCTGCAACCTTGAATTACAGAAATAAACACTTTTCCAAAAACAAGCTCCAAATCATGTTGAAATACAGAAATAATTACTTTTCCATAAACAAGCTCTAAATCATGTTTGATGCACTCTGTAAGTTAAACTTTTGCAGTACTGTTAAAACTCGATGATAGGAACACTGTGGACAGTTTTCAGCAAGCTGCAACCTTGAAAGACAGAAATAAACACTTTTCCAAAAACAAGCTCCAAATCATGTTGAATTACAGAAATAATAACTTTTCCATAAACAAGCTCTAAATCATGTTTGATGCACTCTGTAAGTTAAACTTTTGCAGTACTGTTAAAACTCGATGATAGGCACACTGGACAGTTTTCAGCAAGCTGCAACCTTGAATTACAGAAATAAACACTTTTCCAAAAACAAGCTCCAAATCATGTTGAAATACAGAAATAATTACTTTTCCATAAACAAGCTCTAAATCATGTTTGATGCACTCTGTAAGTTAAACTTTTGCAGTACTGTTAAAACTCGATGGTAGGAACACTGTGGACAGTTTTCAGCAAGCTGCAACCTTGAATTACAGAAATAAACACTTTTCCAAAAACAAGCTCTAAATCATGTTGAAAAACTGAAAAAAACACTTTTTCATAAACAAGCTCCAAATCATGTTGAAATACAGAAATAAACACTTTTCCAAAAACAAGCTCCAAATCATGTTGAAATACAGAAATAATCACTTTTCCATAAACAAGCTCTAAATCATGTTTGATGCACTCTGTAAGTTAAACTTTTGAAGTACTGTTAAAACTCGATGATAGGAACACTGTGGACAATTTTCAGCAAGCTGCAACCTTGAATTACAGAAATAAATACTTTTCCAAAAACAAGCTCTAAATCATGTTGAAAAACTGAAAAAAACACTTTTTCATAAACAAGCTGCAAACCATGTTGAATTACAGAAATAAACACTTTTCCAAAAACAAGCTCCAAATCATGTTGAAATACAGAAATAAACCCTTTTTTTATAAACAAGCTCTAAATCATGTTTGATGAACTCTGTAAGTTAAACTTTTGCAGTACTGTTAAAACTCGATGATAGGAACACTGTGGACAATTTTCAGCAAGCTGCAACCTTGAATTACAGAAATAAACACTTTTCCAAAAACAAGCTCTAAATCATGTTGAAAAACTGCAAAAACACTTTTTCATAAACAAGCTCCAAATCATGTTGAAATACAGAAATAACCACTTTTCCAAAAACAAGCTCCAAATCATGTTGAAATACAGAAATAATCACTTTTCCATAAACAAGCTCTAAATCATGTTTGATGCACTCTGTAAGTTAAACTTTTGCAGTACTGTTAAAACTCGATGATAGGAACACTGTGGACAGTTTTCAGCAAGCTGCAACCTTGAAAGACAGAAATAAACACTTTTCCAAAAACAAGCTCCAAATCATGTTGAATTACAGAAATAATAACTTTTCCATAAACAAGCTCTAAATCATGTTTGATGCACTCTGTAAGTTAAACTTTTGCAGTACTGTTAAAACTCGATGATAGGCACACTGGACAGTTTTCAGCAAGCTGCAACCTTGAATTACAGAAATAAACACTTTTCCAAAAACAAGCTCCAAATCATGTTGAAATACAGAAATAATTACTTTTCCATAAACAAGCTCTAAATCATGTTTGATGCACTCTGTAAGTTAAACTTTTGCAGTACTGTTAAAACTCGATGATAGGAACACTGTGGACAGTTTTCAGCAAGCTGCAACCTTGAAAGACAGAAATAAACACTTTTCCAAAAACAAGCTCCAAATCATGTTGAATTACAGAAATAATAACTTTTCCATAAACAAGCTCTAAATCATGTTTGATGCACTCTGTAAGTTAAACTTTTGCAGTACTGTTAAAACTCGATGATAGGCACACTGGACAGTTTTCAGCAAGCTGCAACCTTGAATTACAGAAATAAACACTTTTCCAAAAACAAGCTCCAAATCATGTTGAAATACAGAAATAATCACTTTTCCATAAACAAGCTCTAAATCATGTTTGATGCACTCTGTAAGTTAAACTTTTGCAGTACTGTTAAAACTCGATGATAGGCACACTGGACAGTTTTCAGCAAGCTGCAACCTTGAATTACAGAAATAAACACTTTTCCAAAAACAAGCTCCAAATCATGTTGAAATACAGAAATAATCACTTTTCCATAAACAAGCTCTAAATCATGTTTGATGCACTCTGTAAGTTAAACTTTTGCAGTACTGTTAAAACTCGATGATAGGAACACTGTGGACAGTTTTCAGCAAGCTGCAACCTTGAATTACAGAAATAAACACTTTTCCAAAAACAAGCTCTAAATCATGTTGAAAAACTGAAAAAAACACTTTTTCATAAACAAGCCCCAAATCATGTTGAATTACAGAAATAAACACTTTTCCAAAAACAAGCTCCAAATCATGTTGAAATACAGAAATAATCACTTTTCCATAAACAAGCTCTAAATCATGTTTGATGCACTCTGTAAGTTAAACTTTTGCAGTACTGTTAAAACTCGATGATAGGAACACTGTGGACAGTTTTCAGCAAGCTGCAACCTTGAAATACAGAAATAAACACTTTTCCAAAAACAAGCTCCAAATCATGTTGAAATACAGAAATAATAACTTTTCCATAAACAAGCTCTAAATCATGTTTGATGCACTCTGTAAGTTAAACTTTTGCAGTACTGTTAAAACTCGATGATAGGCACACTGTGGACAGTTTTCAGCAAGCTGCAACCTTGAATTACAGAAATAAACACTTTTCCAAAAACAAGCTCCAAATCATGTTGAAATACAGAAATAATCACTTTTCCATAAACAAGCTCTAAATCATGTTTGATGCACTCTGTAAGTTAAACTTTTGCAGTACTGTTAAAACTCGATGATAGGAACACTGTGGACAGTTTTCAGCAAGCTGCAACCTTGAATTACAGAAATAAACACTTTTCCAAAAACAAGCTCTAAATCATGTTGAAAAACTGAAAAAAACACTTTTTCATAAACAAGCCCCAAATCATGTTGAATTACAGAAATAAACACTTTTCCAAAAACAAGCTCCAAATCATGTTGAAATACAGAAATATTCACTTTTCCATAAACAAGCTCTAAATCATGTTTGATGCACTCTGTAAGTTAAACTTTTGCAGTACTGTTAAAACTCGATGATAGGAACACTGTGGACAGTTTTCAGCAAGCTGCAACCTTGAAAGACAGAAATAAACACTTTTCCAAAAACAAGCTCCAAATCATGTTGAATTACAGAAATAATAACTTTTCCATAAACAAGCTCTAAATCATGTTTGATGCACTCTGTAAGTTAAACTTTTGCAGTACTGTTAAAACTCGATGATAGGCACACTGGACAGTTTTCAGCAAGCTGCAACCTTGAATTACAGAAATAAACACTTTTCCAAAAACAAGCTCCAAATCATGTTGAAATACAGAAATAATTACTTTTCCATAAACAAGCTCTAAATCATGTTTGATGCACTCTGTAAGTTAAACTTTTGCAGTACTGTTAAAACTCGATGATAGGAACACTGTGGACAGTTTTCAGCAAGCTGCAACCTTGAAAGACAGAAATAAACACTTTTCCAAAAACAAGCTCCAAATCATGTTGAATTACAGAAATAATAACTTTTCCATAAACAAGCTCTAAATCATGTTTGATGCACTCTGTAAGTTAAACTTTTGCAGTACTGTTAAAACTCGATGATAGGCACACTGGACAGTTTTCAGCAAGCTGCAACCTTGAATTACAGAAATAAACACTTTTCCAAAAACAAGCTCCAAATCATGTTGAAATACAGAAATAATTACTTTTCCATAAACAAGCTCTAAATCATGTTTGATGCACTCTGTAAGTTAAACTTTTGCAGTACTGTTAAAACTCGATGGTAGGAACACTGTGGACAGTTTTCAGCAAGCTGCAACCTTGAATTACAGAAATAAACACTTTTCCAAAAACAAGCTCTAAATCATGTTGAAAAACTGAAAAAAACACTTTTTCATAAACAAGCTCCAAATCATGTTGAAATACAGAAATAAACACTTTTCCAAAAACAAGCTCCAAATCATGTTGAAATACAGAAATAATCACTTTTCCATAAACAAGCTCTAAATCATGTTTGATGCACTCTGTAAGTTAAACTTTTGAAGTACTGTTAAAACTCGATGATAGGAACACTGTGGACAATTTTCAGCAAGCTGCAACCTTGAATTACAGAAATAAATACTTTTCCAAAAACAAGCTCTAAATCATGTTGAAAAACTGAAAAAAACACTTTTTCATAAACAAGCTGCAAATCATGTTGAATTACAGAAATAAACACTTTTCCAAAAACAAGCTCCAAATCATGTTGAAATACAGAAATAAACCCTTTTTTTATAAACAAGCTCTAAATCATGTTTGATGAACTCTGTAAGTTAAACTTTTGCAGTACTGTTAAAACTCGATGATTGGAACACTGTGGACAATTTTCAGCAAGCTGCAACCTTGAATTACAGAAATAAACACTTTTCCAAAAACAAGCTCTAAATCATGTTGAAAAACTGAAAAAACACTTTTTCATAAACAAGCCCCAAATCATGTTGAATTACAGAAATAAACACTTTTCCAAAAACAAGCTCCAAATCATGTTGAAATACAGAAATATTCACTTTTCCATAAACAAGCTCTAAATCATGTTTGATGCACTCTGTAAGTTAAACTTTTGCAGTACTGTTAAAACTCGATGATAGGAACACTGTGGACAGTTTTCAGCAAGCTGCAACCTTGAAAGACAGAAATAAACACTTTTCCAAAAACAAGCTCCAAATCATGTTGAATTACAGAAATAATAACTTTTCCATAAACAAGCTCTAAATCATGTTTGATGCACTCTGTAAGTTAAACTTTTGCAGTACTGTTAAAACTCGATGATAGGCACACTGGACAGTTTTCAGCAAGCTGCAACCTTGAATTACAGAAATAAACACTTTTCCAAAAACAAGCTCCAAATCATGTTGAAATACAGAAATAATTACTTTTCCATAAACAAGCTCTAAATCATGTTTGATGCACTCTGTAAGTTAAACTTTTGCAGTACTGTTAAAACTCGATGATAGGAACACTGTGGACAGTTTTCAGCAAGCTGCAACCTTGAAAGACAGAAATAAACACTTTTCCAAAAACAAGCTCCAAATCATGTTGAATTACAGAAATAATAACTTTTCCATAAACAAGCTCTAAATCATGTTTGATGCACTCTGTAAGTTAAACTTTTGCAGTACTGTTAAAACTCGATGATAGGCACACTGGACAGTTTTCAGCAAGCTGCAACCTTGAATTACAGAAATAAACACTTTTCCAAAAACAAGCTCCAAATCATGTTGAAATACAGAAATAATTACTTTTCCATAAACAAGCTCTAAATCATGTTTGATGCACTCTGTAAGTTAAACTTTTGCAGTACTGTTAAAACTCGATGGTAGGAACACTGTGGACAGTTTTCAGCAAGCTGCAACCTTGAATTACAGAAATAAACACTTTTCCAAAAACAAGCTCTAAATCATGTTGAAAAACTGAAAAAAACACTTTTTCATAAACAAGCTCCAAATCATGTTGAAATACAGAAATAAACACTTTTCCAAAAACAAGCTCCAAATCATGTTGAAATACAGAAATAATCACTTTTCCATAAACAAGCTCTAAATCATGTTTGATGCACTCTGTAAGTTAAACTTTTGCAGTACTGTTAAAACTCGATGATAGGAACACTGTGGACAGTTTTCAGCAAGCTGCAACCTTGAATTACAGAAATAAACACTTTTCCAAAAACAAGCTCCAAATCATGTTGAATTACAGAAATAATCACTTTTCCATAAACAAGCTCTAAATCATGTTTGATGCACTCTGTAAGTTAAACTTTTGCAGTACTGTTAAAACTCGATGATAGGCACACTGGACAGTTTTCAGCAAGCTGCAACCTTGAATTACAGAAATAAACACTTTTCCAAAAACAAGCTCTAAATCATGTTGAAAAACTGAAAAAAACACTTTTTCATAAACAAGCTCCAAATCATGTTGAATTACAGAAATAAACACTTTTCCAAAAACAAGCTCCAAATCATGTTGAAATACAGAAATAATACACTTTTCCATAAACAAGCTCTAAATCATGTTTGATGCACTCTGTAAGTTAAACTTTTGCAGTACTGTTAAAACTCGATGATAGGCACACTGTGGACAGTTTTCAGCAAGCTGCAACCTTGAATTACAGAAATAAACACTTTTCCAAAAACAAGCTCCAAATCATGTTGAAATACAGAAATAATTCACTTTTCCATAAACAAGCTCTAAATCATGTTTGATGCACTCTGTAAGTTAAACTTTTGCAGTACTGTTAAAACTCGATGATAGGAACACTGTGGACAGTTTTCAGCAAGCTGCAACCTTGAAATACAGAAATAAACACTTTTCCAAAAACAAGCTCCAAATCATGTTGAATTACAGAAATAATAACTTTTCCATAAACAAGCTCTAAATCATGTTTGATGCACTCTGTAAGTTAAACTTTTGCAGTACTGTTAAAACTCGATGATAGGCACACTGGACAGTTTTCAGCAAGCTGCAACCTTGAATTACAGAAATAAACACTTTTCCAAAAACAAGCTCTAAATCATGTTGAAAAACTGAAAAAAACACTTTTTCATAAACAAGCCCCAAATCATGTTGAATTACAGAAATAAACACTTTTCCAAAAACAAGCTCCAAATCATGTTGAAATACAGAAATATTCACTTTTCCATAAACAAGCTCTAAATCATGTTTGATGCACTCTGTAAGTTAAACTTTTGCAGTACTGTTAAAACTCGATGATAGGAACACTGTGGACAGTTTTCAGCAAGCTGCAACCTTGAAAGACAGAAATAAACACTTTTCCAAAAACAAGCTCCAAATCATGTTGAATTACAGAAATAATAACTTTTCCATAAACAAGCTCTAAATCATGTTTGATGCACTCTGTAAGTTAAACTTTTGCAGTACTGTTAAAACTCGATGATAGGCACACTGGACAGTTTTCAGCAAGCTGCAACCTTGAATTACAGAAATAAACACTTTTCCAAAAACAAGCTCCAAATCATGTTGAAATACAGAAATAATTACTTTTCCATAAACAAGCTCTAAATCATGTTTGATGCACTCTGTAAGTTAAACTTTTGCAGTACTGTTAAAACTCGATGATAGGAACACTGTGGACAGTTTTCAGCAAGCTGCAACCTTGAAAGACAGAAATAAACACTTTTCCAAAAACAAGCTCCAAATCATGTTGAATTACAGAAATAATAACTTTTCCATAAACAAGCTCTAAATCATGTTTGATGCACTCTGTAAGTTAAACTTTTGCAGTACTGTTAAAACTCGATGATAGGCACACTGTGGACAGTTTTCAGCAAGCTGCAACCTTGAATTACAGAAATAAACACTTTTCCAAAAACAAGCTCCAAATCATGTTGAAATACAGAAATAATTACTTTTCCATAAACAAGCTCTAAATCATGTTTGATGCACTCTGTAAGTTAAACTTTTGCAGTACTGTTAAAACTCGATGGTAGGAACACTGTGGACAGTTTTCAGCAAGCTGCAACCTTGAATTACAGAAATAAACACTTTTCCAAAAACAAGCTCTAAATCATGTTGAAAAACTGAAAAAAACACTTTTTCATAAACAAGCTCCAAATCATGTTGAAATACAGAAATAAACACTTTTCCAAAAACAAGCTCCAAATCATGTTGAAATACAGAAATAATCACTTTTCCATAAACAAGCTCTAAATCATGTTTGATGCACTCTGTAAGTTAAACTTTTGAAGTACTGTTAAAACTCGATGATAGGAACACTGTGGACAATTTTCAGCAAGCTGCAACCTTGAATTACAGAAATAAATACTTTTCCAAAAACAAGCTCTAAATCATGTTGAAAAACTGAAAAAAACACTTTTTCATAAACAAGCTGCAAATCATGTTGAATTACAGAAATAAACACTTTTCCAAAAACAAGCTCCAAATCATGTTGAAATACAGAAATAAACCCTTTTTTTATAAACAAGCTCTAAATCATGTTTGATGAACTCTGTAAGTTAAACTTTTGCAGTACTGTTAAAACTCGATGATTGGAACACTGTGGACAATTTTCAGCAAGCTGCAACCTTGAATTACAGAAATAAACACTTTTCCAAAAACAAGCTCTAAATCATGTTGAAAAACTGAAAAAACACTTTTTCATAAACAAGCCCCAAATCATGTTGAATTACAGAAATAAACACTTTTCCAAAAACAAGCTCCAAATCATGTTGAAATACAGAAATATTCACTTTTCCATAAACAAGCTCTAAATCATGTTTGATGCACTCTGTAAGTTAAACTTTTGCAGTACTGTTAAAACTCGATGATAGGAACACTGTGGACAGTTTTCAGCAAGCTGCAACCTTGAAAGACAGAAATAAACACTTTTCCAAAAACAAGCTCCAAATCATGTTGAATTACAGAAATAATAACTTTTCCATAAACAAGCTCTAAATCATGTTTGATGCACTCTGTAAGTTAAACTTTTGCAGTACTGTTAAAACTCGATGATAGGCACACTGGACAGTTTTCAGCAAGCTGCAACCTTGAATTACAGAAATAAACACTTTTCCAAAAACAAGCTCTAAATCATGTTGAAAAACTGAAAAAAACACTTTTTCATAAACAAGCCCCAAATCATGTTGAATTACAGAAATAAACACTTTTCCAAAAACAAGCTCCAAATCATGTTGAAATACAGAAATATTCACTTTTCCATAAACAAGCTCTAAATCATGTTTGATGCACTCTGTAAGTTAAACTTTTGCAGTACTGTTAAAACTCGATGATAGGAACACTGTGGACAGTTTTCAGCAAGCTGCAACCTTGAAAGACAGAAATAAACACTTTTCCAAAAACAAGCTCCAAATCATGTTGAATTACAGAAATAATAACTTTTCCATAAACAAGCTCTAAATCATGTTTGATGCACTCTGTAAGTTAAACTTTTGCAGTACTGTTAAAACTCGATGATAGGCACACTGGACAGTTTTCAGCAAGCTGCAACCTTGAATTACAGAAATAAACACTTTTCCAAAAACAAGCTCCAAATCATGTTGAAATACAGAAATAATTACTTTTCCATAAACAAGCTCTAAATCATGTTTGATGCACTCTGTAAGTTAAACTTTTGCAGTACTGTTAAAACTCGATGATAGGAACACTGTGGACAGTTTTCAGCAAGCTGCAACCTTGAATTACAGAAATAAACACTTTTCCAAAAACAAGCTCTAAATCATGTTGAAAAACTGAAAAAAACACTTTTTCATAAACAAGCTCCAAATCATGTTGAAATACAGAAATAAACACTTTTCCATAAACAAGCTCTAAATCATGTTTGATGCACTCTGTAAGTTAAACTTTTGAAGTACTGTTAAAACTCGATGATAGGAACACTGTGGACAATTTTCAGCAAGCTGCAACCTTGAATTACAGAAATAAATACTTTTCCAAAAACAAGCTCTAAATCATGTTGAAAAACTGAAAAAAACACTTTTTCATAAACAAGCTGCAAATCATGTTGAATTACAGAAATAAACACTTTTCCAAAAACAAGCTCCAAATCATGTTGAAATACAGAAATAAACACTTTTCCATAAACAAGCTCTAAATCATGTTTGATGCACTCTGTAAGTTAAACTTTTGCAGTACTGTTAAAACTCGATGATAGGAACACTGTGGACAGTTTTCAGCAAGCTGCAACCTTGAATTACAGAAATAAACACTTTTCCAAAAACAAGCTCTAAATCATGTTGAAAAACTGAAAAAACACTTTTTCATAAACAAGCCCCAAATCATGTTGAATTACAGAAATAAACACTTTTCCAAAAACAAGCTCCAAATCATGTTGAAATACAGAAATAATTACTTTTCCATAAACAAGCTCTAAATCATGTTTGATGCACTCTGTAAGTTAAACTTTTGCAGTACTGTTAAAACTCGATGATAGGAACACTGTGGACAGTTTTCAGCAAGCTGCAACCTTGAAATACAGAAATAAACACTTTTCCAAAAACAAGCTCCAAATCATGTTGAATTACAGAAATAATAACTTTTCCATAAACAAGCTCTAAATCATGTTTGATGCACTCTGTAAGTTAAACTTTTGCAGTACTGTTAAAACTCGATGATAGGCACACTGGACAGTTTTCAGCAAGCTGCAACCTTGAATTACAGAAATAAACACTTTTCCAAAAACAAGATCTAAATCATGTTGAAAAACTGAAAAAAACACTTTTTCATAAACAAGCCCCAAATCATGTTGAATTACAGAAATAAACACTTTTCCAAAAACAAGCTCCAAATCATGTTGAAATACAGAAATATTCACTTTTCCATAAACAAGCTCTAAATCATGTTTGATGCACTCTGTAAGTTAAACTTTTGCAGTACTGTTAAAACTCGATGATAGGAACACTGTGGACAGTTTTCAGCAAGCTGCAACCTTGAAAGACAGAAATAAACACTTTTCCAAAAACAAGCTCCAAATCATGTTGAATTACAGAAATAATCACTTTTCCATAAACAAGCTCTAAATCATGTTTGATGCACTCTGTAAGTTAAACTTTTGCAGTACTGTTAAAACTCGATGATAGGCACACTGGACAGTTTTCAGCAAGCTGCAACCTTGAATTACAGAAATAAACACTTTTCCAAAAACAAGCTCCAAATCATGTTGAAAAACTGAAAAAAACACTTTTTCATAAACAAGCCCCAAATCATGTTGAATTACAGAAATAAACACTTTTCCAAAAACAAGCTCCAAATCATGTTGAATTACAGAAATAATAACTTTTCCATAAACAAGCTCTAAATCATGTTTGATGCACTCTGTAAGTTAAACTTTTGCAGTACTGTTAAAACTCGATGATAGGAACACTGTGGACAGTTTTCAGCAAGCTGCAACCTTGAAATACAGAAATAAACACTTTTCCAAAAACAAGCTCTAAATCATGTTGAATTACAGAAATAATAACTTTTCCATAAACAAGCTCTAAATCATGTTTGATGCACTCTGTAAGTTAAACTTTTGCAGTACTGTTAAAACTCGATGATAGGCACACTGGACAGTTTTCAGCAAGCTGCAACCTTGAATTACAGAAATAAACACTTTTCCAAAAACAAGCTCCAAATCATGTTGAATTACAGAAATAATAACTTTTCCATAAACAAGCTCTAAATCATGTTTGATGCACTCTGTAAGTTAAACTTTTGCAGTACTGTTAAAACTCGATGATAGGAACACTGTGGACAGTTTTCAGCAAGCTGCAACCTTGAAATACAGAAATAAACACTTTTCCAAAAACAAGCTCTAAATCATGTTGAATTACAGAAATAATAACTTTTCCATAAACAAGCTCTAAATCATGTTTGATGCACTCTGTAAGTTAAACTTTTGCAGTACTGTTAAAACTCGATGATAGGCACACTGGACAGTTTTCAGCAAGCTGCAACCTTGAATTACAGAAATAAACACTTTTCCAAAAACAAGCTCCAAATCATGTTGAAATACAGAAATAATTACTTTTCCATAAACAAGCTCTAAATCATGTTTGATACACTCTGTAAGTTAAACTTTTGCAGTACTGTTAAAACTCGATGATAGGAACACTGTGGACAGTTTTCAGCAAGCTGCAACCTTGAAATACAGAAATAAACACTTTTCCAAAAACAAGCTCTAAATCATGTTGAATTACAGAAATAATAACTTTTCCATAAACAAGCTCTAAATCATGTTTGATGCACTCTGTAAGTTAAACTTTTGCAGTACTGTTAAAACTCGATGATAGGCACACTGGACAGTTTTCAGCAAGCTGCAACCTTGAATTACAGAAATAAACACTTTTCCAAAAACAAGCTCTAAATCATGTTGAAAAACTGAAAAAAACACTTTTTCATAAACAAGCCCCAAATCATGTTGAATTACAGAAATAAACACTTTTCCAAAAACAAGCTCCAAATCATGTTGAAATACAGAAATATTCACTTTTCCATAAACAAGCTCTAAATCATGTTTGATGCACTCTGTAAGTTAAACTTTTGCAGTACTGTTAAAACTCGATGATAGGAACACTGTGGACAGTTTTCAGCAAGCTGCAACCTTGAAAGACAGAAATAAACACTTTTCCAAAAACAAGCTCCAAATCATGTTGAATTACAGAAATAATAACTTTTCCATAAACAAGCTCTAAATCATGTTTGATGCACTCTGTAAGTTAAACTTTTGCAGTACTG
This sequence comes from Salvelinus fontinalis, assembly GCF_029448725.1. NCBI lineage: Eukaryota > Metazoa > Chordata > Actinopteri > Salmoniformes > Salmonidae > Salvelinus > Salvelinus fontinalis. The sequence goes on from NW_026600260.1 coordinate 604,436, forward strand.
TTAAAACTCGATGATAGGCACACTGGACAGTTTTCAGCAAGCTGCAACCTTGAATTACAGAAATAAACACTTTTCCAAAAACAAGCTCCAAATCATGTTGAAATACAGAAATAATTACTTTTCCATAAACAAGCTCTAAATCATGTTTGATGCACTCTGTAAGTTAAACTTTTGCAGTACTGTTAAAACTCGATGATAGGAACACTGTGGACAGTTTTCAGCAAGCTGCAACCTTGAAAGACAGAAATAAACACTTTTCCAAAAACAAGCTCCAAATCATGTTGAATTACAGAAATAATAACTTTTCCATAAACAAGCTCTAAATCATGTTTGATGCACTCTGTAAGTTAAACTTTTGCAGTACTGTTAAAACTCGATGATAGGAACACTGTGGACAGTTTTCAGCAAGCTGCAACCTTGAAATACAGAAATAAACACTTTTCCAAAAACAAGCTCTAAATCATGTTGAAATACAGAAATAATAACTTTTCCATAAACAAGCTCTAAATCATGTTTGATGCACTCTGTAAGTTAAACTTTTGCAGTACTGTTAAAACTCGATGATAGGAACACTGTGGACAGTTTTCAGCAAGCTGCAACCTTGAAATACAGAAATAAACACTTTTCCAAAAACAAGCTCTAAATCATGTTGAAATACAGAAATAATAACTTTTCCATAAACAAGCTCTAAATCATGTTTGATGCACTCTGTAAGTTAAACTTTTGCAGTACTGTTAAAACTCGATGATAGGCACACTGGACAGTTTTCAGCAAGCTGCAACCTTGAATTACAGAAATAAACACTTTTCCAAAAACAAGCTCCAAATCATGTTGAAATACAGAAATAATCACTTTTCCATAAACAAGCTCTAAATCATGTTTGATGCACTCTGTAAGTTAAACTTTTGCAGTACTGTTAAAACTCGATGATAGGAACACTGTGGACAGTTTTCAGCAAGCTGCAACCTTGAAATACAGAAATAAACACTTTTCCAAAAACAAGCTCTAAATCATGTTGAATTACAGAAATAATAACTTTTCCATAAACAAGCTCTAAATCATGTTTGATGCACTCTGTAAGTTAAACTTTTGCAGTACTGTTAAAACTCGATGATAGGAACACTGTGGACAGTTTTCAGCAAGCTGCAACCTTGAATTACAGAAATAAACACTTTTCCAAAAACAAGCTCTAAATCATGTTGAAAAACTGAAAAAAACACTTTTTCATAAACAAGCCCCAAATCATGTTGAATTACAGAAATAAACACTTTTCCAAAAACAAGCTCCAAATCATGTTGAAATACAGAAATATTCACTTTTCCATAAACAAGCTCTAAATCATGTTTGATGCACTCTGTAAGTTAAACTTTTGCAGTACTGTTAAAACTCGATGATAGGAACACTGTGGACAGTTTTCAGCAAGCTGCAACATTGAAAGACAGAAATAAACACTTTTCCAAAAACAAGCTCCAAATCATGTTGAATTACAGAAATAATAACTTTTCCATAAACAAGCTCTAAATCATGTTTGATGCACTCTGTAAGTTAAACTTTTGCAGTACTGTTAAAACTCGATGATAGGCACACTGGACAGTTTTCAGCAAGCTGCAACCTTGAATTACAGAAATAAACACTTTTCCAAAAACAAGCTCCAAATCATGTTGAAATACAGAAATAATTACTTTTCCATAAACAAGCTCTAAATCATGTTTGATGCACTCTGTAAGTTAAACTTTTGCAGTACTGTTAAAACTCGATGATAGGAACACTGTGGACAGTTTTCAGCAAGCTGCAACCTTGAAAGACAGAAATAAACACTTTTCCAAAAACAAGCTCCAAATCATGTTGAATTACAGAAATAATAACTTTTCCATAAACAAGCTCTAAATCATGTTTGATGCACTCTGTAAGTTAAACTTTTGCAGTACTGTTAAAACTCGATGATAGGCACACTGTGGACAGTTTTCAGCAAGCTGCAACCTTGAATTACAGAAATAAACACTTTTCCAAAAACAAGCTCCAAATCATGTTGAAATACAGAAATAATTACTTTTCCATAAACAAGCTCTAAATCATGTTTGATGCACTCTGTAAGTTAAACTTTTGCAGTACTGTTAAAACTCGATGGTAGGAACACTGTGGACAGTTTTCAGCAAGCTGTAACCTTGAATTACAGAAATAAACACTTTTCCAAAAACAAGCTCTAAATCATGTTGAAAACTCAAAAAAACACTTTTTCATAAACAAGCTCCAAATCATGTTGAAATACAGAAATAAACACTTTTCCAAAAACAAGCTCCAAATCATGTTGAAATATAGAAATAATCACTTTTCCATAAACAAGCTCTAAATCATGTTTGATGCACTCTGTAAGTTAAACTTTTGAAGTACTGTTAAAACTCGATGATAGGAACACTGTGGACAATTTTCAGCAAGCTGCAACCTTGAATTACAGAAATAAATACTTTTCCAAAAACAAGCTCTAAATCATGTTGAAAAACTGAAAAAAACACTTTTTCATAAACAAGCTGCAAATCATGTTGAATTACAGAAATAAACACTTTTCCAAAAACAAGCTCCAAATCATGTTGAAATACAGAAATAAACCCTTTTTTTATAAACAAGCTCTAAATCATGTTTGATGAACTCTGTAAGTTAAACTTTTGCAGTACTGTTAAAACTCGATGATAGGAACACTGTGGACAATTTTCAGCAAGCTGCAACCTTGAATTACAGAAATAAACACTTTTCCAAAAACAAGCTCTAAATCATGTTGAAAAACTGAAAAAAACACTTTTTCATAAACAAGCCCCAAATCATGTTGAATTACAGAAATAAACACTTTTCCAAAAACAAGCTCCAAATCATGTTGAATTACAGAAATAATAACTTTTCCATAAACAAGCTCTAAATCATGTTTGATGCACTCTGTAAGTTAAACTTTTGCAGTACTGTTAAAACTCGATGATAGGCACACTGGACAGTTTTCAGCAAGCTGCAACCTTGAATTACAGAAATAAACACTTTTCCAAAAACAAGCTCCAAATCATGTTGAAATACAGAAATAATTACTTTTCCATAAACAAGCTCTAAATCATGTTTGATGCACTCTGTAAGTTAAACTTTTGCAGTACTGTTAAAACTCGATGATAGGAACACTGTGGACAGTTTTCAGCAAGCTGCAACCTTGAAAGACAGAAATAAACACTTTTCCAAAAACAAGCTCCAAATCATGTTGAAATACAGAAATAATAACTTTTCCATAAACAAGCTCTAAATCATGTTTGATGCACTCTGTAAGTTAAACTTTTGCAGTACTGTTAAAACTCGATGATAGGCACACTGTGGACAGTTTTCAGCAAGCTGCAACCTTGAATTACAGAAATAAACACTTTTCCAAAAACAAGCTCCAAATCATGTTGAAATACAGAAATAATTACTTTTCCATAAACAAGCTCTAAATCATGTTTGATGCACTCTGTAAGTTAAACTTTTGCAGTACTGTTAAAACTCGATGGTAGGAACACTGTGGACAGTTTTCAGCAAGCTGCAACCTTGAATTACAGAAATAAACACTTTTCCAAAAACAAGCTCTAAATCATGTTGAAAAACTGAAAAAAACACTTTTTCATAAACAAGCTCCAAATCATGTTGAAATACAGAAATAAACACTTTTCCAAAAACAAGCTCCAAATCATGTTGAAATACAGAAATAATCACTTTTCCATAAACAAGCTCTAAATCATGTTTGATGCACTCTGTAAGTTAAACTTTTGCAGTACTGTTAAAACTCGATGATAGGAACACTGTGGACAATTTTCAGCAAGCTGCAACCTTGAATTACAGAAATAAACACTTTTCCAAAAACAAGCTCTAAATCATGTTGAAAAACTGAAAAAAACACTTTTTCATAAACAAGCTGCAAATCATGTTGAATTACAGAAATAAACACTTTTCCAAAAACAAGCTCCAAATCATGTTGAAATACAGAAATAAACCCTTTTTTTATAAACAAGCTCTAAATCATGTTTGATGCACTCTGTAAGTTAAACTTTTGCAGTACTGTTAAAACTCGATGATAGGAACACTGTGGACAATTTTCAGCAAGCTGCAACCTTGAATTACAGAAATAAACACTTTTCCAAAAACAAGCTCTAAATCATGTTGAAAAACTGAAAAAAACACTTTTTCATAAACAAGCCCCAAATCATGTTGAATTACAGAAATAAACACTTTTCCAAAAACAAGCTCCAAATCATGTTGAATTACAGAAATAATAACTTTTCCATAAACAAGCTCTAAATCATGTTTGATGCACTCTGTAAGTTAAACTTTTGCAGTACTGTTAAAACTCGATGATAGGCACACTGGACAGTTTTCAGCAAGCTGCAACCTTGAATTACAGAAATAAACACTTTTCCAAAAACAAGCTCCAAATCATGTTGAAATACAGAAATAAACACTTTTCCATAAACAAGCTCTAAATCATGTTTGATGCACTCTGTAAGTTAAACTTTTGCAGTACTGTTAAAACTCGATGATAGGAACACTGTGGACAGTTTTCAGCAAGCTGCAACCTTGAATTACAGAAATAAACACTTTTCCAAAAACAAGCTCTAAATCATGTTGAAAAACTGAAAAAAACACTTTTTCATAAACAAGCCCCAAATCATGTTGAATTACAGAAATAAACACTTTTCCAAAAACAAGCTCCAAATCATGTTGAAATACAGAAATATTCACTTTTCCATAAACAAGCTCTAAATCATGTTTGATGCACTCTGTAAGTTAAACTTTTGCAGTACTGTTAAAACTCGATGATAGGAACACTGTGGACAGTTTTCAGCAAGCTGCAACCTTGAAATACAGAAATAAACACTTTTCCAAAAACAAGCTCCAAATCATGTTGAAATACAGAAATAATAACTTTTCCATAAACAAGCTCTAAATCATGTTTGATGCACTCTGTAAGTTAAACTTTTGCAGTACTGTTAAAACTCGATGATAGGAACACTGTGGACAGTTTTCAGCAAGCTGCAACCTTGAATTACAGAAATAAACACTTTTCCAAAAACAAGCTCTAAATCATGTTGAAAAACTGAAAAAAACACTTTTTCATAAACAAGCTGCAAATCATGTTGAATTACAGAAATAAACACTTTTCCAAAAACAAGCTCCAAATCATGTTGAAATACAGAAATAAACCCTTTTTCCATAAACAAGCTCTAAATCATGTTTGATGCACTCTGTAAGTTAAACTTTTGCAGTACTGTTAAAACTCGATGATAGGAACACTGTGGACAGTTTTCAGCAAGCTGCAACCTTGAATTACAGAAATAAACACTTTTCCAAAAACAAGCTCTAAATCATGTTGAAAAACTGAAAAAAACACTTTTTCATAAACAAGCCCCAAATCATGTTGAATTACAGAAATAAACACTTTTCCAAAAACAAGCTCCAAATCATGTTGAAATACAGAAATATACACTTTTCCATAAACAAGCTCTAAATCATGTTTGATGCACTCTGTAAGTTAATTTTTTTCAGTACTGTTTAATCAGGATGATAGGAACACTGTGGACAGTTTTCAGCAAGCTGCAACCTTGAAAGACAGAAATAAACACTTTTCCAAAAACAAGCTCCAAATCATGTTGAAATACAGAAATAATACACTTTTCCATAAACAAGCTCTAAATCATGTTTGATGCACTCTGTAAGTTAAACTTTTGCAGTACTGTTAAAACTCGGATGATAGGAACACTGTGGACAGTTTTCAGCAAGCTGCAACCTTGAATTACAGAAATAAACACTTTTCCAAAAACAAGCTCTAAATCATGTTGAAAAACTGAAAAAAACACTTTTTCATAAACAAGCCCCAAATCATGTTGAATTACAGAAATAAACACTTTTCCAAAAACAAGCTCCAAATCATGTTGAAATACAGAAATAAACACTTTTCCATAAACAAGCTCTAAATCATGTTTGATGCACTCTGTAAGTTAAACTTTTTCAGTACTGTTTAAACTCGGATGTTAGGAACACTGTGGACAGTTTTCAGCAAGTTGCAACATTGAATTACAGAAATAAACACTTTTCCAAAAACAAGCTCTAAATCATGTTGAAAAACTGAAAAAACACTTTTTCATAAACAAGCCCCAAATCATGTTGAATTACAGAAATAAACACTTTTCCAAAAACAAGCTCCAAATCATGTTGAAATACAGAAATATTCACTTTTCCATAAACAAGCTCTAAATCATGTTTGATGCACTCTGTAAGTTAAACTTTTGCAGTACTGTTAAAACTCGATGATAGGAACACTGTGGACAGTTTTCAGCAAGCTGCAACCTTGAAAGACAGAAATAAACACTTTTCCAAAAACAAGCTCCAAATCATGTTGAATTACAGAAATAATAACTTTTCCATAAACAAGCTCTAAATCATGTTTGATGCACTCTGTAAGTTAAACTTTTGCAGTACTGTTAAAACTCGATGATAGGCACACTGGACAGTTTTCAGCAAGCTGCAACCTTGAATTACAGAAATAAACACTTTTCCAAAAACAAGCTCTAAATCATGTTGAAAAACTGAAAAAAACACTTTTTCATAAACAAGCCCCAAATCATGTTGAATTACAGAAATAAACACTTTTCCAAAAACAAGCTCCAAATCATGTTGAAATACAGAAATAAACACTTTTCCATAAACAAGCTCTAAATCATGTTTGATGCACTCTGTAAGTTAAACTTTTGCAGTACTGTTAAAACTCGGATGATAGGAACACTGTGGACAGTTTTCAGCAAGCTGCAACCTTGAATACAGAAATAAACACTTTTCCAAAAACAAGCTCTAAATCATGTTGAAAAACTGAAAAAACACTTTTCATAAACAAGCCCCAAATCATGTTGAATTACAGAAATAAACACTTTTCCAAAAACAAGCTCCAAATCATGTTGAAATACAGAAATAAACACTTTTCCATAAACAAGCTCTAAATCATGTTTGATGCACTCTGTAAGTTAATTTTATTTCAGTACTGTTTAATCAGGATGATAGGAACACTGTGGACAGTTTTCAGCAAGTTGCAACATTGAAATACAGAAATAAACACTTTTCCAAAAACAAGCTCTAAATCATGTTGAAATACAGAAATAAACACTTTTCCATAAACAAGATCTAAATCATGTTTGATGCACTCTGTAAGTTAATTTTATTTCAGTACTGTTTAATCAGGATGATTGGAACACTGTGGACAGTTTTCAGCAAGTTGCAACATTGAAATACAGAAATAAACACTTTTCCAAAAACAAGCTCCAAATCATGTTGAAATACAGAAATAAACACTTTTCCATAAACAAGCTCTAAATCATGTTTGATGCACTCTGTAAGTTAATTTTATTTCAGTACTGTTTAATCAGGATGATAGGAACACTGTGGACAGTTTTCAGCAAGTTGCAACATTGAAATACAGAAATAAACACTTTTCCAAAAACAAGCTCTAAATCATGTTGAAATACAGAAATAAGCACTTTTCAAATACAAGCTCCAAATCATGTTGAAATACAGAAATAAACACTTTTCCATAAACAAGCTCTAAATCATGTTTGATGCACTCTGTAAGTTAATTTTATTTCAGTACTGTTTAATCAGGATGATAGTAACACTGTGGACAGTTTTCAGCAAGTTGCAACATTGAAATACAGAAATAAACACTTTTCCAAAAACAAGCTCTACATCATGTTGAAATACAGAAAAAACACTTTTCAAAAACAAGCTCCAAATCATGTTGAAATACAGAAATAAACACTTTTCCATAAACAAGCTCTAAATCATGTTTGATGCACTCTGTAAGTTAATTTTATTTCAGTACTGTTTAATCAGGATGATAGGAACACTGTGGACAGTTTTCAGCAAGTTGCAACATTGAAATACAGAAATAAACACTTTTCCAAAAACAAGCTCTAAATCATGTTGAAATACAGAAATAAACACTTTTCCATAAACAAGCTCTAAATCATGTTTGATGCACTCTGTAAGTTAATTTTTTTCAGTACTGTTTAATCAGGATGATTAGGAACACTGTGGACAGTTTTCAGCAAGTTGCAACATTGAAATACAGAAATAAACACTTTTCCAAAAACAAGCTCCAAATCATGTTGAAATACAGAAATAAACACTTTTCCATAAACAAGCTCTAAATCATGTTTGATGCACTCTGTAAGTTAATTTTATTTCAGTACTGTTTAATCAGGATGATAGTAACACTGTGGACAGTTTTCAGCAAGTTGCAACATTGAAATACAGAAATAAACACTTTTCCAAAAACAAGCTCTAAATCATGTTGAAATACAGAAATAAGCACTTTTCAAATACAAGCTCCAAATCATGTTGAAATACAGAAATAAACACTTTTCCATAAACAAGCTCTAAATCATGTTTGATGCACTCTGTAAGTTCATTTTATTTCAGTACTGTTTAATCAGGATGATAGTAACACTGTGGACGGTTTTCAGCAAGTTGCAACATTGGAATACAGAAATAAACACTTTTCCAAAAACAAGCTCTAAATCATGTTGAAATACAGAAAAAACACTTTTCAAAAACAAGCTCCAAATCATGTTGAAATACAGAAATAAGCACTTTTCAAATACAAGCTCCAAATCATGTTGAAATACAGAAATAAACACTTTTCCATAAACAAGCTCTAAATCATGTTTGATGCACTCTGTAAGTTAATTTTATTTCAGTACTGTTTAAACAGGATGATAGTAACACTGTGGACGGTTTTCAGCAAGTTGCAACATTGGAATACAGAAATAAACACTTTTCCAAAAACAAGCTCTAAATCATGTTGAAATAAAGAAAAAACACTTTTCAAAAACAAGCTCCAAATCATGTTGAAATACAGAAATAAGCACTTTTCAAATACAAGCTCCAAATCATGTTGAAATACAGAAATAAACACTTTTCCATAAACAAGCTCTAAATCATGGTTGATGCACTCTGTAAGTTAATTTTATTTCAGTACTGTTTAATCAGGATGATAGGAACACTGTGGACAGTTTTCAGCAAGTTGCAACATTGAAATACAGAAATAAACACTTTTCCAAAAACAAGCTCTAAATCATGTTGAAATACAGAAATAAGCACTTTTCAAATACAAGCTCCAAATCATGTTGAAATACAGAAATAAACACTTTTCCATAAACAAGCTCTAAATCATGTTTGATGCACTCTGTAAGTTAATTTTATTTCAGTACTGTTTAATCAGGATGATAGTAACACTGTGGACAGTTTTCAGCAAGTTGCAACATTGAAATACAGAAATAAACCCTTTTCCAAAAACAAGCTCTAAATCATGTTGAAATACAGAAAAAACACTTTTCAAAAACAAGCTCCAAATCATGTTGAAATACAGAAATAAGCACTTTTCAAATACAAGCTCCAAATCATGTTGAAATACAGAAATAAACACTTTTCCATAAACAAGCTCTAAATCATGTTTGATGCCCTCTGTAAGTTAATTTTATTTCAGTACTGTTTAATCAGGATGATAGTAACACTGTGGACGGTTTTCAGCAAGTTGCAACATTGGAATACAGAAATAAACACTTTTCCAAAAACAAGCTCTAAATCATGTTGAAATAAAGAAAAAACACTTTTCAAAAACAAGCTCCAAATCATGTTGAAATACAGAAATAAGCACTTTTCAAATACAAGCTCCAAATCATGTTGAAATACAGAAATAAACACTTTTCCATAAACAAGCTCTAAATCATGTTTGATGCACTCTGTAAGTTAATTTTATTTCAGTACTGTTTAATCAGGATGATAGTAACACTGTGGACAGTTTTCAGCAAGTTGCAACATTGAAATACAGAAATAAACACTTTTCCAAAAACAAGCTCTAAATCATGTTGAAATACAGAAAAAACACTTTTCAAAAACAAGCTCCAAATCATGTTGAAATACAGAAATAAGCAATTTTCAAAAACAAGCTCCAAATCATGTTGAAATACAGAAATAAACACTTTTCCATAAACAAGCTCTAAATCATGTTTGATGCACTCTGTAAGTTAATTTTATTTCAGTACTGTTTAATCAGGATGATAGTAACACTGTGGACAGTTTTCAGCAAGTTGCAACATTGAAATACAGAAATAAACACTTTTCCAAAAACAAGCTCTAAATCATGTTGAAATACAGAAAAAACACTTTTCAAAAACAAGCTCCAAATCATGTTGAAATACAGAAATAAACACTTTTCCATAAACAAGCTCTAAATCATGTTTGATGCACTCTGTAAGTTAATTTTATTTCAGTACTGTTTAATCAGGATGATAGTAACACTGTGGACGGATTTCAGCAAGTTGCAACATTGGAATACAGAAATAAACACTTTTCCAAAAACAAGCTCTAAATCATGTTGAAATACAGAAATAAGCACTTTTCAAAAACAAGCTCCAAATCATGTTGAAATACAGAAATAAGCACTTTTCAAATACAAGCTCCAAATCATGTTGAAATACAGAAATAAACAGTTTTCCATAAACAAGCTCTAAATCATGTTTGATGCACTCTGTAAGTTAATTTTATTTCAGTACTGTTTAATCAGGATGATAGTAACACTGTGGACAGTTTTCAGCAAGTTGCAACATTGAAATACAGAAATAAACACTTTTCCAAAAACAAGCTCTAAATCATGTTGAAATACAGAAAAAACACTTTTCAAAAACAAGCTCCAAATCATGTTGAAATACAGAAAAAAGCACTTTTCAAATACAAGCTCCAAATCATGTTGAAATACAGAAATAAACACTTTTCCATAAACAAGCTCTAAATCATGTTTGATGCACTCTGTAAGTTAATTTTATTTCAGTACTGTTTAATCAGGATGATAGTAACACTGTGGACAGTTTTCAGCAAGTTGCAACATTGGAATACAGAAATAAACACTTTTCCAAAAACAAGCTCTAAATCATGTTGAAATAAAGAAAAAACACTTTTCAAAAACAAGCTCCAAATCATGTTGAAATACAGAAATAAGCACTTTTCAAATACAAGCTCCAAATCATGTTGAAATACAGAAATAAACACTTTTCCATAAACAAGCTCTAAATCATGTTTGATGCACTCTGTAAGTTAATTTTATTTCAGTACTGTTTAATCAGGATGATAGGAACACTGTGGACAGTTTTCAGCAAGTTGCAACATTGAAATACAGAAATAAACACTTTTCCAAAAACAAGCTCTAAATCATGTTGAAATACAGAAATAAGCACTTTTCAAATACAAGCTCCAGATCATGTTGAAATACAGAAATAAACACTTTTCCATAAACAAGCTCTAAATCATGTTTGATGCACTCTGTAAGTTAATTTTATTTCAGTACTGTTTAATCAGGATGATAGTAACACTGTGGACGGTTTTCAGCAAGTTGCAACATTGGAATACAGAAATAAACACTTTTCCAAAAACAAGCTCTAAATCATGTTGAAATAAAGAAAAAACACTTTTCAAAAACAAGCTCCAAATCATGTTGAAATACAGAAATAAGCACTTTTCAAATACAAGCTCCAAATCATGTTGAAATACAGAAATAAACACTTTTCCATAAACAAGCTCTAAATCATGTTTGATGCACTCTGTAAGTTAATTTTATTTCAGTACTGTTTAATCAGGATGATAGTAACACTGTGGACGGTTTTCAGCAAGTTGCAACATTGTAATACAGAAATAAACACTTTTCCAAAAACAAGCTCTAAATCATGTTGAAATACAGAAATAAGCACTTTTCAAAAACAAGCTCCAAATCATGTTGAAATACAGAAATAAGCACTTTTCAAATACAAGCTCCAAATCATGTTGAAATACAGAAATAAACACTTTTCCATAAACAAGCTCTAAATCATGTTTGATGCACTCTGTAAGTTAATTTTATTTCAGTACTGTTTAATCAGGATGATAGGAACACTGTGAACACTTTTCAGCAAGTTGCAACATTGAAATACAGAAATAAACACTTTTCCAAAAACAAGCTCTAAATCATGTTGAAATACAGAAAAAACACTTTTCAAAAACAAGCTCCAAATCATGTTGAAATACAGAAATAAGCACTTTTCAAATACAAGCTCCAAATCATGTTGAAATACAGAAATAAACACTTTTCCATAAACAAGCTCTAAATCATGTTTGATGCACTCTGTAAGTTAATTTTATTTCAGTACTGTTTAATCAGGATGATAGTAACACTGTGGACGGTTTTCAGCAAGTTGCAACATTGGAATACAGAAATAAACACTTTTCCAAAAACAAGCTCTAAATCATGTTGAAATACAGAAATAAGCACTTTTCAAATACAAGCTCCAAATCATGTTGAAATACAGAAATAAACACTTTTCCATAAACAAGCTCTAAATCATGTTTGATGCACTCTGTAAGTTAATTTTATTTCAGTACTGTTTAATCAGGATGATAGTAACACTGTGGACGGTTTTCAGCAAGTTGCAACATTGGAATACAGAAATAAACACTTTTCCATAAACAAGCTCTAAATCATGTTTGATGCACTCTGTAAGTTAATTTTATTTCAGTACTGTTTAATCAGGATGATAGTAACACTGTGGACGGTTTTCAGCAAGTTGCAACATTGGAATACAGAAATAAACACTTTTCCAAAAACAAGCTCTAAATCATGTTGAAATAAAGAAAAAACACTTTTCAAAAACAAGCTCCAAATCATGTTGAAATACAGAAATAAGCACTTTTCAAATACAAGCTCCAAATCATGTTGAAATACAGAAATAAACACTTTCCCATAAACAAGCTCTAAATCATGTTTGATGCACTCTGTAAGTTAATTTTATTTCAGTACTGTTTAATCAGGATGATAGAAACATTGTGGACAGTTTTCAGCAAGTTGCAACATTGAAATACAGAAATAAACACTTTTCCAAAAACAAGCTCTAAATCATGTTGAAATACAGAAATAAGCACTTTTCAAATACAAGCTCCAAATCATGTTGAAATACAGAAATAAACACTTTTCCATAAACAAGCTCTAAATCATGTTTGATGCACTCTGTAAGTTAATTTTATTTCAGTACTGTTTAATCAGGATGATAGTAACACTGTGGACAGTTTTCAGCAAGTTGCAACATTGAAATACAGAAATAAACACTTTTCCAAAAACAAGTTCTAAATCATGTTGAAATACAGAAATAAGCACTTTTCAAATACAAGCTCCAAATCATGTTGAAATACAGAAATAAGCACTTTTCCATAAACAAGCTCTAAATCATGTTTGATGCACTCTGTAAGTTAATTTTATTTCAGTACTGTTTAATCAGGATGATAGTAACACTGTGGACAGTTTTCAGCAAGTTGCAACATTGAAATACAGAAATAAACACTTTTCCAAAAACAAGCTCTAAATCATGTTGAAATACAGAAAAAACACTTTTCAAAAACAAGCTCCAAATCATGTTGAAATACAGAAATAAACACTTTTCCATAAACAAGCTCTAAATCATGTTTGATGCACTCTGTAAGTTAATTTTATTTCAGTACTGTTTAATCAGGATGATAGTAACACTGTGGACGGTTTTCAGCAAGTTGCAACATTGGAATACAGAAATAAACACTTCTCCAAAAACAAGCTCTAAATCATGTTGAAATAAAGAAAAAACACTTTTCAAAAACAAGCTCCAAATCATGTTGAAATACAGAAATAATCACTTTTCAAATACAAGCTCCAAATCATGTTGAAATACAGAAATAAACACTTTTCCATAAACAAGCTCTAAATCATGTTTGATGCACTCTGTAAGTTAATTTTATTTCAGTACTGTTTAATCAGGATGATAGGAACACTGTGAACACTTTTCAGCAAGTTGCAACATTGAAATACAGAAATAAACACTTTTCCAAAAACAAGCTCTAAATCATGTTGAAATACAGAAAAAACACTTTTCAAAAACAAGCTCCAAATCATGTTGAAATACAGAAATAAGCACTTTTCAAATACAAGCTCCAAATCATGTTGAAATACAGAAATAAACACTTTTCCATAAACAAGCTCTAAATCATGTTTGATGCACTCTGTAAGTTAATTTTATTTCAGTACTGTTTAATCAGGATGATAGTAACACTGTGGACGGTTTTCAGCAAGTTGCAACATTGGAATACAGAAATAAACACTTTTCCAAAAACAAGCTCTAAATCATGTTGAAATAAAGAAAAAACACTTTTCAAAAACAAGCTCCAAATCATGATGAAATACAGAAATAAGCACTTTTCAAATACAAGCTCCAAATCATGTTGAAATACAGAAATAAACACTTTCCCATAAACAAGCTCTAAATCATGTTTGATGCACTCTGTAAGTTAATTTTATTTCAGTACTGTTTAATCAAGATGATAGTAACATTGTGGACAGTTTTCAGCAAGTTGCAACATTGAAATACAGAAATAAACACTTTTCCAAAAACAAGCTCTAAATCATGTTGAAATACAGAAATAAGCACTTTTCAAATACAAGCTCCAAATCATGTTGAAATACAGAAATAAACACTTTTCCATAAACAAGCTCTAAATCATGTTTGATGCACTCTGTAAGTTAATTTTATTTCAGTACTGTTTAATCAGGATGATAGTAACACTGTGGACAGTTTTCAGCAAGTTGCAACATTGAAATACAGAAATAAACACTTTTCCAAAAACAAGCTCTAAATCATGTTGAAATACAGAAATAAGCACTTTTCAAATACAAGCTCCAAATCATGTTGAAATACAGAAATAAACACTTTTCCATAAACAAGCTCTAAATCATGTTTGATGCACTCTGTAAGTTAATTTTATTTCAGTACTGTTTAATCAGGATGATAGTAACACTGTGGACAGTTTTCAGCAAGTTGCAACATTGAAATACAGAAATAAACACTTTTCCAAAAACAAGCTCTAAATCATGTTGAAATACAGAAAAAACACTTTTCAAAAACAAGCTCCAAATCATGTTGAAATACAGAAATAAACACTTTTCCATAAACAAGCTCTAAATCATGTTTGATGCACTCTGTAAGTTAATTTTATTTCAGTACTGTTTAATCAGGATGATAGTAACACTGTGGACGGTTTTCAGCAAGTTGCAACATTGGAATACAGAAATAAACACTTTTCCAAAAACAAGCTCTAAATCATGTTGAAATACAGAAAAAACACTTTTCAAAAACAAGCTCCAAATCATGTTGAAATACAGAAATAAACACTTTTCCATAAACAAGCTCTAAATCATGTTTGATGCACTCTGTAAGTTAATTTTATTTCAGTACTGTTTAATCAGGATGATAGTAACACTGTGGACGGTTTTCAGCAAGTTGCAACATTGGAATACAGAAATAAACACTTTTCCAAAAACAAGCTCTAAATCATGTTGAAATAAAGAAAAAACACTTTTCAAAAACAAGCTCCAAATCATGTTGAAATACAGAAATAAGCACTTTTCAAATACAAGCTCCAAATCATGTTGAAATACAGAAATAAACACTTTTCCATAAACAAGCTCTAAATCATGTTTGATGCACTCTGTAAGTTAATTTTATTTCAGTACTGTTTAATCAGGATGATAGTAACACTGTGGACAGTTTTCAGCAAGTTGCAACATTGAAATACAGAAATAAACACTTTTCCAAAAACAAGCTCTAAATCATGTTGAAATACAGAAAAAACACTTTTCAAAAACAAGCTCCAAATCATGTTGAAATACAGAAATAAGCACTTTTCAAATACAAGCTCCAAATCATGTTGAAATACAGAAATAAACACTTTTCCATAAACAAGCTCTAAATCATGTTTGATGCACTCTGTAAGTTAATTTTATTTCAGTACTGTTTAATCAGGATGATAGTAACACTGTGGACGGTTTTCAGCAAGTTGCAACATTGGAATACAGAAATAAACACTTTTCCAAAAACAAGCTCTAAATCATGTTGAAATACAGAAATAAGCACTTTTCAAATACAAGCTCCAAATCATGTTGAAATACAGAAATAAACACTTTTCCATAAACAAGCTCTAAATCATGTTTGATGCACTCTGTAAGTTAATTTTATTTCAGTACTGTTTAATCAGGATGATAGTAACACTGTGGACGGTTTTCAGCAAGTTGCAACATTGGAATACAGAAATAAACACTTTTCCAAAAACAAGCTCTAAATCATGTTGAAATACAGAAAAAACACTTTTCAAAAACAAGCTCCAAATCATGTTGAAATACAGAAAAAACACTTTTCAAAAACAAACTCCAAATCATGTTGAAATACAGAAATAAGCACTTTTCAAAAACAAGCTCCAAATCATGTTGAAATTCAGAAATAAACACTTTTCCATAAACAAGCTCTAAATCATGTTTGATGCACTCTGTAAGTTAATTTTCTTTCAGTACTGTTTAATCAGGATGATAGTAACACTGTGGACAGTTTTCAGCAAGTTGCAACATTGAAATACAGAAATAAACACTTTTCCAAAAACAAGCTCTAAACCATGTTGAAATAAAGAAAAAACACTTTTCAAAAACAAGCTCTAAATCATGTTGAAATACAGAAAAAACACTTTTCAAAAACAAGCTCCAAATCATGTTTAAATACAGAAATAAACACTTTTCCATAAACAAGCTCTAAATCATGTTGAAATACAGAAAAAACACTTTTCAAAAACAAGCTCCAAATCATGTTGAAATACAGAAAAAACACTTTTCAAAAACAAACTCCAAATCATGTTGAAATACAGAAATAAGCACTTTTCAAAAACAAGCTCCAAATCATGTTGAAATACAGAAATAAACACTTTTCCATAAACAAGCTCTAAATCATGTTTGATGCAGTCTGTAAGTTAATTTTATTTCAGTACTGTTTAATCAGGATGATAGTAACACTGTGGACAGTTTTCAGCAAGTTGCAACATTGAAATACAGAAATAAACACTTTTACAAAAACAAGCTCTAAATCATGTTGAAATAAAGAAAAAACACTTTTCAAAAACAAGCTCCAAATCATGTTGAAATACAGAAATAAGCACTTTTCAAATACAAGCTCCAAATCATGTTGAAATACAGAAATAAACACTTTTCCATAAACAAGCTCTAAATCATGTTTGATGCACTCTGTAAGTTAATTTTATTTCAGTACTGTTTAATCAGGATGATAGGAACACTGTGGACAGTTTTCAGCAAGTTGCAACATTGAAATACAGAAATAAACACTTTTCCAAAAACAAGCTCTAAATCATGTTGAAATACAGAAATAAACACTTTTCAATAAACAAGCTCTAAATCATGTTTGATGCACTCTGTAAGTTAATTTTATTTCAGTACTGTTTAATCAGGATGATTGGAACACTGTGGACAGTTTTCAGCAAGTTGCAACATTGAAATACAGAAATAAACACTTTTCCAAAAACAAGCTCCAAATCATGTTGAAATACAGAAATAAACACTTTTCCATAAACAAGCTCTAAATCATGTTTGATGCACTCTGTAAGTTAATTTTATTTCAGTACTGTTTAATCAGGATGATAGTAACATTGTGGACAGTTTTCAGCAAGTTGCAACATTGAAATACAGAAATAAACACTTTTCCAAACAAGCTCTAAATCATGTTGAAATACAGAAATAAGCACTTTTCAAATACAAGCTCCAAATCATGTTGAAATACAGAAATAAACACTTTTCCATAAACAAGCTCTAAATCATGTTTGATGCACTCTGTAAGTTAATTTTATTTCAGTACTGTTTAATCAGGATGATAGTAACACTGTGGACGGTTTTCAGCAAGTTGCAACATTGGAATACAGAAATAAACACTTTTCCAAAAACAAGCTCTAAATCATGTTGAAATACAGAAAAAACACTTTTCAAAAACAAGCTCCAAATCATGTTGAAATACAGAAATAAGCACTTTTCAATAAACAAGCTCTAAATCATGTTTGATGCACTCTGTAAGTTAATTTTATTTCAGTACTGTTTAATCAGGTTGATTGGAACACTGTGGACAGTTTTCAGCAAGTTGCAACATTGAAATACAGAAATAAACACTTTTCCAAAAACAAGCTCCAAATCATGTTGAAATACAGAAATAAACACTTTTCCATAAACAAGCTCTAAATCATGTTTGATGCACTCTGTAAGTTAATTTTATTTCAGTACTGTTTAATCAGGATGATAGTAACATTGTGGACAGTTTTCAGCAAGTTGCAACATTGAAATACAGAAATAAACACTTTTCCAAACAAGCTCTAAATCATGTTGAAATACAGAAATAAGCACTTTTCAAATACAAGCTCCAAATCATGTTGAAATACAGAAATAAACACTTTTCCATAAACAAGCTCTAAATCATGTTTGATGCACTCTGTAAGTTAATTTTATTTCAGTACTGTTTAATCAGGATGATAGTAACACTGTGGACGGTTTTCAGCAAGTTGCAACATTGGAATACAGAAATAAACACTTTTCCAAAAACAAGCTCTAAATCATGTTGAAATACAGAAAAAACACTTTTCAAAAACAAGCTCCAAATCATGTTGAAATACAGAAATAAGCACTTTTCAAATACAAGCTCCAAATCATGTTGAAATACAGAAATAAACACTTTTCCATAAACAAGCTCTAAATCATGTTTGATGCACTCTGTAAGTTAATTTTATTTCAGTACTGTTTAATCAGGATGATAGTAACACTGTGGACGGTTTTCAGCAAGTTGCAACATTGGAATACAGAAATAAACACTTTTCCAAAAACAAGCTCTAAATCATGTTGAAATAAAGAAAAAACACTTTTCAAAAACAAGCTCCAAATCATGTTGAAATACAGAAATAAGCACTTTTCAAATACAAGCTCCAAATCATGTTGAAATACAGAAATAAACACTTTTCCATAAACAAGCTCTAAATCATGGTTGATGCACTCTGTAAGTTAATTTTATTTCAGTACTGTTTAATCAGGATGATAGGAACACTGTGGACAGTTTTCAGCAAGTTGCAACATTGAAATACAGAAATAAACACTTTTCCAAAAACAAGCTCTAAATCATGTTGAAATACAGAAATAAGCACTTTTCAAATACAAGCTCCAAATCATGTTGAAATACAGAAATAAACACTTTTCCATAAACAAGCTCTAAATCATGTTTGATGCACTCTGTAAGTTAATTTTATTTCAGTACTGTTTAATCAGGATGATAGTAACACTGTGGACAGTTTTCAGCAAGTTGCAACATTGAAATACAGAAATAAACACTTTTCCAAAAACAAGCTCTAAATCATGTTGAAATACAGAAAAAACACTTTTCAAAAACAAGCTCCAAATCATGTTGAAATACAGAAATAAGCACTTTTCAAATACAAGCTCCAAATCATGTTGAAATACAGAAATAAACACTTTTCCATAAACAAGCTCTAAATCATGTTTGATGCACTCTGTAAGTTAATTTTATTTCAGTACTGTTTAATCAGGATGATAGTAACACTGTGGACAGTTTTCAGCAAGTTGCAACATTGAAATACAGAAATAAACACTTTTCCAAAAACAAGCTCTAAATCATGTTGAAATACAGAAAAAACACTTTTCAAAAACAAGCTCCAAATCATGTTGAAATACAGAAATAAGCACTTTTCAAATACAAGCTCCAAATCATGTTGAAATACAGAAATAAACACTTTTCCATAAACAAGCTCTAAATCATGTTTGATGCACTCTGTAAGTTAATTTTATTTCAGTACTGTTTAATCAGGATGATAGTAACACTGTGGACAGTTTTCAGCAAGTTGCAACATTGGAATACAGAAATAAACACTTTTCCAAAAACAAGCTCTAAATCATGTTGAAATAAAGAAAAAACACTTTTCAAAAACAAGCTCCAAATCATGTTGAAATACAGAAATAAGCACTTTTCAAATACAAGCTCCAAATCATGTTGAAATACAGAAATAAACACTTTACAAAACAAGCTCCAAATCATGTTGAAATACAGAAATAAGCACTTTTCAAATACAAGCTCCAAATCATGTTGAAATACAGAAATAAACACTTTTCCATAAACAAGCTCTAAATCATGTTTGATGCCCTCTGTAAGTTAATTTTATTTCAGTACTGTTTAATCAGGATGATAGTAACACTGTGGACGGTTTTCAGCAAGTTGCAACATTGGAATACAGAAATAAACACTTTTCCAAAAACAAGCTCTAAATCATGTTGAAATAAAGAAAAAACACTTTTCAAAAACAAGCTCCAAATCATGTTGAAATACAGAAATAAGCACTTTTCAAATACAAGCTCAAAATCATGTTGAAATACAGAAATAAACACTTTTCCATAAACAAGCTCTAAATCATGTTTGATGCACTCTGTAAGTTAATTTTATTTCAGTACTGTTTAATCAGGATGATAGTAACACTGTGGACAGTTTTCAGCAAGTTGCAACATTGAAATACAGAAATAAACACTTTTCCAAAAACAAGCTCTAAATCATGTTGAAATACAGAAAAAACACTTTTCAAAAACAAGCTCCAAATCATGTTGAAATACAGAAATAAGCAATTTTCAAAAACAAGCTCCAAATCATGTTGAAATACAGAAATAAACACTTTTCCATAAACAAGCTCTAAATCATGTTTGATGCACTCTGTAAGTTAATTTTACTTCAGTACTGTTTAATCAGGATGATAGTAACACTGTGGACAGTTTTCAGCAAGTTGCAACATTGAAATACAGAAATAAACACTTTTCCAAAAACAAGCTCTAAATCATGTTGAAATACAGAAAAAACACTTTTCAAAAACAAGCTCCAAATCATGTTGAAATACAGAAATAAGCACTTTTCAAATACAAGCTCCAAATCATGTTGAAATACAGAAATAAACACTTTTCCATAAACAAGCTCTAAATCATGTTTGATGCACTCTGTAAGTTAATTTTATTTCAGTACTGTTTAATCAGGATGATAGTAACACTGTGGACAGTTTTCAGCAAGTTGCAACATTGGAATACAGAAATAAACACTTTTCCAAAAACAAGCTCTAAATCATGTTGAAATAAAGAAAAAACACTTTTCAAAAACAAGCTCCAAATCATGTTGAAATACAGAAATAAGCACTTTTCAAATACAAGCTCCAAATCATGTTGAAATACAGAAATAAACACTTTTCCATAAACAAGCTCTAAATCATGTTTGATGCACTCTGTAAGTTAATTTTATTTCAGTACTGTTTAATCAGGATGATAGGAACACTGTGGACAGTTTTCAGCAAGTTGCAACATTGAAATACAGAAATAAACACTTTTCCAAAAACAAGCTCTAAATCATGTTGAAATACAGAAATAAGCACTTTTCAAATACAAGCTCCAGATCATGTTGAAATACAGAAATAAACACTTTTCCATAAACAAGCTCTAAATCATGTTTGATGCACTCTGTAAGTTAATTTTATTTCAGTACTGTTTAATCAGGATGATAGTAACACTGTGGACGGTTTTCAGCAAGTTGCAACATTGGAATACAGAAATAAACACTTTTCCAAAAACAAGCTCTAAATCATGTTGAAATAAAGAAAAAACACTTTTCAAAAACAAGCTCCAAATCATGTTGAAATACAGAAATAAGCACTTTTCAAATACAAGCTCCAAATCATGTTGAAATACAGAAATAAACACTTTTCCAAAAACAAGCTCCAAATCATGTTGAAATACAGAAATAAACACTTTTCCATAAACAAGCTCTAAATCATGTTTGATGCACTCTGTAAGTTAATTTTATTTCAGTACTGTTTAATCAGGATGATAGTAACACTGTGGACGGTTTTCAGCAAGTTGCAACATTGGAATACAGAAATAAACACTTTTCCAAAAACAAGCTCTAAATCATGTTGAAATACAGAAAAAACACTTTTCAAAAACAAGCTCCAAATCATGTTGAAATACAGAAAAAACACTTTTCAAAAACAAACTCCAAATCATGTTGAAATACAGAAATAAGCACTTTTCAAAAACAAGCTCCAAATCATGTTGAAATACAGAAATAAACACTTTTCCATAAACAAGCTCTAAATCATGTTTGATGCACTCTGTAAGTTAATTTTATTTCAGTACTGTTTAATCAGGATGATAGTAACACTGTGGACAGTTTTCAGCAAGTTGCAACATTGAAATACAGAAATAAACACTTTTCCAAAAACAAGCTCTAAATCATGTTGAAATAAAGAAAAAACACTTTTCAAAAACAAGCTCTAAATCGTGTTGAAATACAGAAAAAACACTTTTCAAAAACAAGCTCCAAATCATGTTGAAATACAGAAATAAACACTTTTCCATAAACAAGCTCTAAATCATGTTGAAATACAGAAAAAACACTTTTCAAAAACAAGCTCCAAATCATGTTGAAATACAGAAAAAACACTTTTCAAAAACAAACTCCAAATCATGTTGAAATACAGAAATAAGCACTTTTCAAAAACAAGCTCCAAATCATGTTGAAATACAGAAATAAACACTTTTCCATAAACAAGCTCTAAATCATGTTTGATGCACTCTGTAAGTTAATTTTATTTCAGTACTGTTTAATCAGGATGATAGGAACACTGTGGACAGTTTTCAGCAAGTTGCAACATTGAAATACAGAAATAAACACTTTTACAAAAACAAGCTCTAAATCATGTTGAAATACAGAAATAAACACTTTTCAATAAACAAGCTCTAAATCATGTTTGATGCACTCTGTAAGTTAATTTTATTTCAGTACTGTTTAATCAGGATGATTGGAACACTGTGGACAGTTTTCAGCAAGTTGCAACATTGAAATACAGAAATAAACACTTTTCCAAAAACAAGCTCCAAATCATGTTGAAATACAGAAATAAACACTTTTCCATAAACAAGCTCTAAATCATGTTTGATGCACTCTGTAAGTTAATTTTATTTCAGTACTGTTTAATCAGGATGATAGTAACATTGTGGACAGTTTTCAGCAAGTTGCAACATTGAAATACAGAAATAAACACTTTTCCAAACAAGCTCTAAATCATGTTGAAATACAGAAATAAGCACTTTTCAAAAACAAGCTCCAAATCATGTTGAAATACAGAAATAAACACTTTTCCATAAACAAGCTCTAAATCATGTTTGATGCACTCTGTAAGTTAATTTTATTTCAGTACTGTTTAATCAGGATGATAGTAACACTGTGGACGGTTTTCAGCAAGTTGCAACATTGGAATACAGAAATAAACACTTTTCCAAAAACAAGCTCTAAATCATGTTGAAATACAGAAAAAACACTTTTCAAAAACAAGCTCCAAATCATGTTGAAATACAGAAATAAGCACTTTTCAAATACAAGCTCCAAATCATGTTGAAATACAGAAATAAACACTTTTCCATAAACAAGCTCTAAATCATGTTTGATGCACTCTGTAAGTTAATTTTATTTCAGTACTGTTTAATCAGGATGATAGTAACACTGTGGACGGTTTTCAGCAAGTTGCAAAATTGGAATACAGAAATAAACACTTTTCCAAAAACAAGCTCTAAATCATGTTGAAATAAAGAAAAAACACTTTTCAAAAACAAGCTCCAAATCATGTTGAAATACAGAAATAAGCACTTTTCAAATACAAGCTCCAAATCATGTTGAAATACAGAAATAAACACTTTTCCATAAACAAGCTCTAAATCATGGTTGATGCACTCTGTAAGTTAATTTTATTTCAGTACTGTTTAATCAGGATGATAGGAACACTGTGGACAGTTTTCAGCAAGTTGCAACATTGAAATACAGAAATAAACACTTTTCCAAAAACAAGCTCTAAATCATGTTGAAATACAGAAAAAACACTTTTCAAAAACAAGCTCCAAATCATGTTGAAATACAGAAATAAGCACTTTTCAAATACAAGCTCCAAATCATGTTGAAATACAGAAATAAACACTTTTCCATAAACAAGCTCTAAATCATGTTTGATGCCCTCTGTAAGTTAATTTTATTTCAGTACTGTTTAATCAGGATGATAGTAACACTGTGGACGGTTTTCAGCAAGTTGCAACATTGGAATACAGAAATAAACACTTTTCCAAAAACAAGCTCTAAATCATGTTGAAATAAAGAAAAAACACTTTTCAAAAACACGCTCCAAATCATGTTGAAATACAGAAATAAGCACTTCTCAAATACAAGCTCCAAATCATGTTGAAATACAGAAATAAACACTTTTCCATAAACAAGCTCTAAATCATGTTTGATGCACTCTGTAAGTTAATTTTATTTCAGTACTGTTTAATCAGGATGATTGGAACACTGTGGACAGTTTTCAGCAAGTTGCAACATTGAAATACAGAAATAAACACTTTTCCAAAAACAAGCTCCAAATCATGTTGAAATACAGAAATAAACACTTTTCCATAAACAAGCTCTAAATCATGTTTGATGCACTCTGTAAGTTAATTTTATTTCAGTACTGTTTAATCAGGATGATAGTAACATTGTGGACAGTTTTCAGCAAGTTGCAACATTGAAATACAGAAATAAACACTTTTCCAAACAAGCTCTAAATCATGTTGAAATACAGAAATAAGCACTTTTCAAAAACAAGCTCCAAATCATGTTGAAATACAGAAATAAACACTTTTCCATAAACAAGCTCTAAATCATGTTTGATGCACTCTGTAAGTTAATTTTATTTCAGTACTGTTTAATCAGGATGATAGTAACACTGTGGACGGTTTTCAGCAAGTTGCAACATTGGAATACAGAAATAAACACTTTTCCAAAAACAAGCTCTAAATCATGTTGAAATACAGAAAAAACACTTTTCAAAAACAAGCTCCAAATCATGTTGAAATACAGAAATAAGCACTTTTCAAATACAAGCTCCAAATCATGTTGAAATACAGAAATAAACACTTTTCCATAAACAAGCTCTAAATCATGTTTGATGCACTCTGTAAGTTAATTTTATTTCAGTACTGTTTAATCAGGATGATAGTAACACTGTGGACGGTTTTCAGCAAGTTGCAAAATTGGAATACAGAAATAAACACTTTTCCAAAAACAAGCTCTAAATCATGTTGAAATAAAGAAAAAACACTTTTCAAAAACAAGCTCCAAATCATGTTGAAATACAGAAATAAGCACTTTTCAAATACAAGCTCCAAATCATGTTGAAATACAGAAATAAACACTTTTCCATAAACAAGCTCTAAATCATGGTTGATGCACTCTGTAAGTTAATTTTATTTCAGTACTGTTTAATCAGGATGATAGGAACACTGTGGACAGTTTTCAGCAAGTTGCAACATTGAAATACAGAAATAAACACTTTTCCATAAACAAGCTCTAAATCATGTTTGATGCACTCTGTAAGTTAATTTTATTTCAGTACTGTTTAATGTTGGGGATGGGGGCGCTGTTTAGACTATTTATGCTAATTTGGCTAATTTTTTAAACGGCTTCCCACAAAATCCTTGATCGTACAATATGCATATTATTATTATTATTGGATAGAAAACAGTCTATAGTTTCTATAGGAGTTGAAATTTTGTCTCTAAGTGGAACAGAGCCCATTCTACAGCAATTTCCCTGACATGGAGTCAGATTTGAGAAATGTTGGCCACTCTTCTGAAGTCATTTAAAAGGGCACTGTCGTTGCTATGACTATACGGACACTTCTTACGTCTTCCCCTGGATGCCTTTACGTGATGACGATTCCAACGGGGTCGATTGCTCGTTCACAGGCCCTACAAATGAAAAAACCCTGAAGCTAGTCATTCTTTGGGAGCTGCGTCATGAGCCTAGAGGACACCGGCGCGCACCTGTTCCAAGCGTTAGTTTAGCCTGTTATATTTCTCCGGTCATCTTTTCACTCGTTTTAGGAGTTAAAAACATCATAAGGTAGTTAATTTAAGGCGTTTTATAGCAATTTATATCCGTTTAGTGCGATTTTGGGACATTTATTTTTGCAACGATGTGAAAAGTTGGGCACGCTTTTCAGTTCATCCCGAACGCAGTTGACATTTCCACATGGCAAGAGGACAGCTTTCCACCAAAAGACGATTTCTCCCAAGAAAGGATCCTTTGCCCAAGATACTGATGGAAGAACAGCTCAAGGTAGGACATTTTTATTATGATAAATCGTGTTTCTGTCGAAACATTTTAGTGGCTTAGGACGCCATGTTTTTTGACGTAGCTTCGCTTGGCGCAAACTGTATTGAAAAGTAAGGATAAATTAAAAAATTTAATAACGCAATTGTATTAAGAATTAAATTGTCTATCAATCCCTGTCCACCCTATATTTTTTAGTCACGTTTATGAGTATTTATGTATAAGAGTAGATCACTGTCTAAGTGGCGCAAGGACATTTTCTGACCAGCTGAGCTACATTTCACATTGTCTAACCATGATTTTGGTAGCTAAATATAAACATTTTCGATCAAACTCTATATGGATTGTGTAATATGATGTTACAGGAGTGTCATCTGAAGAATTCTGAGAAGGTTAGTGAAAAAATTAATATATTTTTGGCGATGTTGACGTTATCGCCCACTTTGGCTAGAATCAATGCTGGGCTGCTATGTGCTATGTGCTATGCTAATATAACGATTTATTGTGTTTTCGCTGTAAGACACTTAGAAAATCTGAAATATTGTCTGTATTCACAGGATCTGTGTCTTTCGATTCGTGTATGCTGTGTATTTTTACGAAATGTTTGATGATTAGTAGTTAGGTAAACACGTTGCTCATTGTAATTATTCTAGTCCATTTGTGATGGTGGGTGCAATTGTAAACTATGCCATCTACCTGAAATATGCACTTTTTTCTAACAAAACCTATCCCATACCATAAATATGTTATCAGACTGTCATCTAATGAGTTTTTTTGTTGGTTAGGGGCTATAAATATCTTAGTTTAGCCGAATTGGTGATGGCTACTGGTGTTGGTGGACAAATAAAAGATGGTGGATTATGCTAATGTGTTTTTAGGTAATAGATGTACATCTTTACATATTGTGTCTTCCCTGTAAAACATTTTAAAAATCGGAAATGTTGACTGGATTCACAAGATCTGTGTCTTTCATTAGCTGTATTGGACTTTAATGTGTGAAAGTTAAATATTTTAAAAAAATATTTTTTTTGAATTTCGCGGCACTGGTTTTTCAGTGGGGGGGGGGGGGGTGTGCCGCTAGCGCCACGCTGATCCTAGACAGGTTAATCAGGATGATAGTAACACTGTGGACAGTTTTCAGCAAGTTGCAACATTGAAATACAGAAATAAACACTTTTCCAAAAACAAGCTCTAAATCATGTTGAAATACAGAAAAAACACTTTTCAAAAACAAGCTCCAAATCATGTTGAAATACAGAAATAAGCAATTTTCAAAAACAAGCTCCAAATCATGTTGAAATACAGAAATAAACACTTTTCCATAAACAAGCTCTAAATCATGTTTGATGCACTCTGTAAGTTAATTTTATTTCAGTACTGTTTAATCAGGATGATAGTAACACTGTGGACAGTTTTCAGCAAGTTGCAACATTGAAATACAGAAATAAACACTTTTCCAAAAACAAGCTCTAAATCATGTTGAAATACAGAAAAAACACTTTTCAAAAACAAGCTCCAAATCATGTTGAAATACAGAAATAAGCACTTTTCAAATACAAGCTCCAAATCATGTTGAAATACAGAAATAAACACTTTTCCATAAACAAGCTCTAAATCATGTTTGATGCACTCTGTAAGTTAATTTTATTTCAGTACTGTTTAATCAGGATGATAGTAACACTGTGGACAGTTTTCAGCAAGTTGCAACATTGGAATACAGAAATAAACACTTTTCCAAAAACAAGCTCTAAATCATGTTGAAATAAAGAAAAAACACTTTTCAAAAACAAGCTCCAAATCATGTTGAAATACAGAAATAAGCACTTTTCAAATACAAGCTCCAAATCATGTTGAAATACAGAAATAAACACTTTTCCATAAACAAGCTCTAAATCATGCTTGATGCACTCTGTAAGTTAATTTTATTTCAGTACTGTTTAATCAGGATGATAGGAACACTGTGGACAGTTTTCAGCAAGTTGCAACATTGAAATACAGAAATAAACACTTTTCCAAAAACAAGCTCTAAATCATGTTGAAATACAGAAATAAGCACTTTTCAAATACAAGCTCCAGATCATGTTGAAATACAGAAATAAACACTTTTCCATAAACAAGCTCTAAATCATGTTTGATGCACTCTGTAAGTTAATTTTATTTCAGTACTGTTTAATCAGGATGATAGTAACACTGTGGACGGTTTTCAGCAAGTTGCAACATTGGAATACAGAAATAAACACTTTTCCAAAAACAAGCTCTAAATCATGTTGAAATAAAGAAAAAACACTTTTCAAAAACAAGCTCCAAATCATGTTGAAATACAGAAATAAGCACTTTTCAAATACAAGCTCCAAATCATGTTGAAATACAGAAATAAACACTTTTCCATAAACAAGCTCTAAATCATGTTTGATGCACTCTGTAAGTTAATTTTATTTCAGTACTGTTTAATCAGGATGATAGTAACACTGTGGACGGTTTTCAGCAAGTTGCAACATTGGAATACAGAAATAAACACTTTTCCAAAAACAAGCTCTAAATCATGTTGAAAAAAAAAAAAAAAACTTTTCAAAAACAAGCTCCAAATCATGTGGAAATACAGAAATAAGCACTTTTCAAATACAAGCTCCAAATCATGTTGAAATACAGAAATAAACACTTTTCCATAAACAAGCTCTAAATCATGTTTGATGCACTCTGTAAGTTAATTTTATTTCAGTACTGTTTAATCAGGATGATAGTAACACTGTGGACGGTTTTCAGCAAGTTGCAACATTGGAATACAGAAATAAACACTTTTCCAAAAACAAGCTCTAAATCATGTTGAAATACAGAAAAAACACTTTTCAAAAACAAGCTCCAAATCATGTTGAAATACAGAAATAAGCACTTTTCAAATACAAGCTCCAAATCATGTTGAAATACAGAAATAAACACTTTTCCATAAACAAGCTCTAAATCATGTTTGATGCACTCTGTAAGTTAATTTTATTTCAGTACTGTTTAATCAGGATGATAGTAACACTGTGGACGGTTTTCAGCAAGTTGCAACATTGGAATACAGAAATAAACACTTTTCCAAAAACAAGCTCTAAATCATGTTGAAATACAGAAATAAGCACTTTTCAAAAACAAGCTCCAAATCATGTTGAAATACAGAAATAAGCACTTTTCAAATACAAGCTCCAAATCATGTTGAAATACAGAAATAAACACTTTTCCATAAACAAGCTCTAAATCATGTTTGATGCACTCTGTAAGTTAATTTTATTTCAGTACTGTTTAATCAGGATGATAGTAACACTGTGGACAGTTTTCAGCAAGTTGCAACATTGGAATACAGAAATAAACACTTTTCCAAAAACAAGCTCTAAATCATGTTGAAATACAGAAAAAACACTTTTCAAAAACAAGCTCCAAATCATGTTGAAATACAGAAATAAGCACTTTTCAAATACAAGCTCCAAATCATGTTGAAATACAGAAATAAACACTTTTCCATAAACAAGCTCTAAATCATGTTTGATGCACTCTCTAAGTTAATTTTATTTCAGTACTGTTTAATCAGGATGATAGTAACACTGTGGACGGTTTTCAGCAAGTTGCAACATTGGAATACAGAAATAAACACTTTTCCAAAAACAAGCTCTAAATCATGTTGAAAAAAAAAAAAAAAACTTTTCAAAAACAAGCTCCAAATCATGTGGAAATACAGAAATAAGCACTTTTCAAATACAAGCTCCAAATCATGTTGAAATACAGAAATAAACACTTTTCCATAAACAAGCTCTAAATCATGTTTGATGCACTCTGTAAGTTAATTTTATTTCAGTACTGTTTAATCAGGATGATAGTAACACTGTGGACGGTTTTCAGCAAGTTGCAACATTGGAATACAGAAATAAACACTTTTCCAAAAACAAGCTCTAAATCATGTTGAAATACAGAAAAAACACTTTTCAAAAACAAGCTCCAAATCATGTTGAAATACAGAAATAAGCACTTTTCAAATACAAGCTCCAAATCATGTTGAAATACAGAAATAAACACTTTTCCATAAACAAGCTCTAAATCATGTTTGATGCACTCTGTAAGTTAATTTTATTTCAGTACTGTTTAATCAGGATGATAGTAACACTGTGGACGGTTTTCAGCAAGTTGCAACATTGGAATACAGAAATAAACACTTTTCCAAAAACAAGCTCTAAATCATGTTGAAATACAGAAATAAGCACTTTTCAAAAACAAGCTCCAAATCATGTTGAAATACAGAAATAAGCACTTTTCAAATACAAGCTCCAAATCATGTTGAAATACAGAAATAAACACTTTTCCATAAACAAGCTCTAAATCATGTTTGATGCACTCTGTAAGTTAATTTTATTTCAGTACTGTTTAATCAGGATGATTGGAACACTGTGGACAGTTTTCAGCAAGTTGCAACATTGAAATACAGAAATAAACACTTTTCCAAAAACAAGCTCTAAATCATGTTGAAATACAGAAAAAACACTTTTCAAAAACAAGCTCCAAATCATGTTGAAATACAGAAATAAGCACTTTTCAAATACAAGCTCCAAATCATGTTGAAATACAGAAATAAACACTTTTCCATAAACAAGCTCTAAATCATGTTTGATGCACTCTGTAAGTTAATTTTATTTCAGTACTGTTTAATCAGGATGATAGTAACACTGTGGACGGTTTTCAGCAAGTTGCAACATTGGAATACAGAAATAAACACTTTTCCAAAAACAAGCTCTAAATCATGTTGAAATACAGAAATAAGCACTTTTCAAATACAAGCTCCAAATCATGTTGAAATACAGAAATAAACACTTTTCCATAAACAAGCTCTAAATCATGTTTGATGCACTCTGTAAGTTAATTTTATTTCAGTACTGTTTAATCAGGATGATAGTAACACTGTGGACGGTTTTCAGCAAGTTGCAACATTGGAATACAGAAATAAACACTTTTCCATAAACAAGCTCTAAATCATGTTTGATGCACTCTGTAAGTTAATTTTATTTCAGTACTGTTTAATCAGGATGATAGTAACACTGTGGACGGTTTTCAGCAAGTTGCAACATTGGAATACAGAAATAAACACTTTTCCAAAAACAAGCTCTAAATCATGTTGAAATAAAGAAAAAACACTTTTCAAAAACAAGCTCCAAATCATGTTGAAATACAGAAATAAACACTTTTCCATAAACAAGCTCTAAATCATGTTTGATGCACTCTGTAAGTTAATTTTATTTCAGTACTGTTTAATCAGGATGATAGTAACACTGTGGACGGTTTTCAGCAAGTTGCAACATTGGAATACAGAAATAAACACTTTTCCAAAAACAAGCTCTAAATCATGTTGAAATACAGAAAAAACACTTTTCAAAAACAAGCTCCAAATCATGTTGAAATACAGAAATAAACACTTTTCCATAAACAAGCTCTAAATCATGTTTGATGCACTCTGTAAGTTAATTTTATTTCAGTACTGTTTAATCAGGATGATAGTAACACTGTGGACGGTTTTCAGCAAGTTGCAACATTGGAATACAGAAATAAACACTTTTCCAAAAACAAGCTCTAAATCATGTTGAAATACAGAAAAAACACTTTTCAAAAACAAGCTCCAAATCATGTTGAAATACAGAAATAAGCACTTTTCAAATACAAGCTCCAAATCATGTTGAAATACAGAAATAAACACTTTTCCATAAACAAGCTCTAAATCATGTTTGATGCACTCTGTAAGCTAATTTTATTTCAGTACTGTTTAATCAGGATGATAGTAACACTGTGGACGGTTTTCAGCAAGTTGCAACATTGGAATACAGAAATAAACACTTTTCCAAAAACAAGCTCTAAATCATGTTGAAATACAGAAATAAGCACTTTTCAAATACAAGCTCCAAATCATGTTGAAATACAGAAATAAACACTTTTCCATAAACAAGCTCTAAATCATGTTTGATGCACTCTGTAAGTTAATTTTATTTCAGTACTGTTTAATCAGGATGATAGTAACACTGTGGACGGTTTTCAGCAAGTTGCAACATTGGAATACAGAAATAAACACTTTTCCATAAACAAGCTCTAAATCATGTTTGATGCACTCTGTAAGTTAATTTTATTTCAGTACTGTTTAATCAGGATGATAGTAACACTGTGGACGGTTTTCAGCAAGTTGCAACATTGGAATACAGAAATAAACACTTTTCCAAAAACAAGCTCTAAATCATGTTGAAATAAAGAAAAAACACTTTTCAAAAACAAGCTCCAAATCATGTTGAAATACAGAAATAAGCACTTTTCAAATACAAGCTCCAAATCATGTTGAAATACAGAAATAAACACTTTCCCATAAACAAGCTCTAAATCATGTTTGATGCACTCTGTAAGTTAATTTTATTTCAGTACTGTTTAATCAGGATGATAGTAACATTGTGGACAGTTTTCAGCAAGTTGCAACATTGAAATACAGAAATAAACACTTTTCCAAAAACAAGCTCTAAATCATGTTGAAATACAGAAATAAGCACTTTTCAAATACAAACTCCAAATCATGTTGAAATACAGAAATAAACACTTTTCCATAAACAAGCTCTAAATCATGTTTGATGCACTCTGTAAGTTAATTTTATTTCAGTACTGTTTAATCAGGATGATAGTAACACTGTGGACAGTTTTCAGCAAGTTGCAACATTGAAATACAGAAATAAACACTTTTCCAAAAACAAGCTCTAAATCATGTTGAAATACAGAAAAAACACTTTTCAAAAACAAGCTCCAAATCATGTTGAAATACAGAAATAAACACTTTTCCATAAACAAGCTCTAAATCATGTTTGATGCACTCTGTAAGTTAATTTTATTTCAGTACTGTTTAATCAGAATGATAGTAACACTGTGGACGGTTTTCAGCAAGTTGCAACATTGGAATACAGAAATAAACACTTTTCCAAAAACAAGCTCTAAATCATGTTGAAATAAAG
Source organism: Salvelinus fontinalis (assembly GCF_029448725.1). Lineage (NCBI taxonomy): Eukaryota > Metazoa > Chordata > Actinopteri > Salmoniformes > Salmonidae > Salvelinus > Salvelinus fontinalis. The sequence goes on from NW_026600260.1 coordinate 637,578, forward strand.
AAAAAACACTTTTCAAAAACAAGCTCCAAATCATGTTGAAATACAGAAATAAGCACTTTTCAAATACAAGCTCCAAATCATGTTGAAATACAGAAATAAACACTTTTCCATAAACAAGCTCTAAATCATGTTTGATGCACTCTGTAAGTTAATTTTATTTCAGTACTGTTTAATCAGGATGATAGTAACACTGTGGACAGTTTTCAGCAAGTTGCAACATTGAAATACAGAAATAAACACTTTTCCAAAAACAAGCTCTAAATCATGTTGAAATACAGAAAAAACACTTTTCAAAAACAAGCTTCAAATCATGTTGAAATACAGAAATAAGCACTTTTCAAAAACAAGCTCCAAATCATGTTGAAATACAGAAATAAACACTTTTCCATAAACAAGCTCTAAATCATGTTTGATGCACTCTGTAAGTTAATTTTATTTCAGTACTGTTTAATCAGGATGATAGTAACACTGTGGACAGTTTTCAGCAAGTTGCAACATTGAAATACAGAAATAAACACTTTTCCAAAAACAAGCTCTAAATCATGTTGAAATACAGAAAAAACACTTTTCAAAAACAAGCTCCAAATCATGTTGAAATACAGAAATAAACACTTTTCCATAAACAAGCTCTAAATCATGTTTGATGCACTCTGTAAGTTAATTTTATTTCAGTACTGTTTAATCAGGATGATAGTAACACTGTGGACGGTTTTCAGCAAGTTGCAACATTGGAATACAGAAATAAACACTTTTCCAAAAACAAGCTCTAAATCATGTTGAAATAAAGAAAAAACAATTTTTCAAAAACAAGCTCCAAATCATGTTGAAATACAGAAAAAACACTTTTCAAAAACAAACTCCAAATCATGTTGAAATACAGAAATAAGCACTTTTCAAAAACAAGCTCCAAATCATGTTGAAATACAGAAATAAACACTTTTCCATAAACAAGCTCTAAATCGTGTTTGATGCACTCTGTAAGTTAATTTTATTTCAGTACTGTTTAATCAGGATGATAGTAACACTGTGGACAGTTTTCAGCAAGTTGCAACATTGAAATACAGAAATAAACACTTTTCCAAAAACAAGCTCTAAATCATGTTGAAATAAAGAAAAAACACTTTTCAAAAACAAGCTCTAAATCATGTTGAAATACAGAAAAAACACTTTTCAAAAACAAGCTCCAAATCATGTTGAAATACAGAAATAAACACTTTTCCATAAACAAGCTCTAAATCATGTTTGATGCACTCTGTAAGTTAATTTTATTTCAGTACTGTTTAATCAGGATGATAGTAACACTGTGGACGGTTTTCAGCAAGTTGCAACATTGGAATACAGAAATAAACACTTTTCCAAAAACAAGCTCTAAATCATGTTGAAATACAGAAAAAACACTTTTAAAAAACAAGCTCCAAATCATGTTGAAATACAGAAAAAACACTTTTCAAAAACAAACTCCAAATCATGTTGAAATACAGAAATAAGCACTTTTCAAAAACAAGCTCCAAATCATGTTGAAATACAGAAATAAGCACTTTTCAAATACAAGCTCCAAATCATGTTGAAATACAGAAATAAACACTTTTCCATAAACAAGCTCTAAATCATGTTTGATGCACTCTGTAAGTTAATTTTATTTCAGTACTGTTTAATCAGGATGATAGGAACACTGTGGACAGTTTTCAGCAAGTTGCAACATTGAAATACAGAAATAAACACTTTTCCATAAACAAGCTCTAAATCATGTTTGATGCACTCTGTAAGTTAATTTTATTTCAGTACTGTTTAATCAGGATGATAGTAACACTGTGGACAGTTTTCAGCAAGTTGCAACATTGAAATACAGAAATAAACACTTTTCCAAAAACAAGCTCTAAATCATGTTGAAATACAGAAAAAACACTTTTCAAAAACAAGCTCCAAATCATGTTGAAATACAGAAATAAGCACTTTTCAAAAACAAGCTCCAAATCATGTTGAAATACAGAAATAAACACTTTTCCATAAACAAGCTCTAAATCATGTTTGATGCACTCTGTAAGTTAATTTTATTTCAGTACTGTTTAATCAGGATGATAGTAACACTGTGGACAGTTTTCAGCAAGTTGCAACATTGAAATACAGAAATAAACACTTTTCCAAAAACAAGCTCTAAATCATGTTGAAATACAGAAAAAACAATTTTTCAAAAACAAGCTCCAAATCATGTTGAAATACAGAAAAAACACTTTTCAAAAACAAACTCCAAATCATGTTGAAATACAGAAATAAGCACTTTTCAAAAACAAGCTCCAAATCATGTTGAAATACAGAAATAAACACTTTTCCATAAACAAGCTCTAAATCATGTTTGATGCACTCTGTAAGTTAATTTTATTTCAGTACTGTTTAATCAGGATGATAGTAACACTGTGGACAGTTTTCAGCAAGTTGCAACATTGAAATACAGAAATAAACACTTTTCCAAAAACAAGCTCTAAATCATGTTGAAATAAAGAAAAAACACTTTTCAAAAACAAGCTCTAAATCATGTTGAAATACAGAAAAAACACTTTTCAAAAACAAGCTCCAAATCATGTTGAAATACAGAAATAAACACTTTTCCATAAACAAGCTCTAAATCATGTTTGATGCACTCTGTAAGTTAATTTTATTTCAGTACTGTTTAATCAGGATGATAGTAACACTGTGGACGGTTTTCAGCAAGTTGCAACATTGGAATACAGAAATAAACACTTTTCCAAAAACAAGCTCTAAATCATGTTGAAATACAGAAAAAACACTTTTAAAAAACAAAGCTCCAAATCATGTTGAAATACAGAAAAAACACTTTTCCATAAACAAGCTCTAAATCATGTTTGATGCACTCTGTAAGTTAATTTTATTTCAGTACTGTTTAATCAGGATGATAGTAACACTGTGGACGGTTTTCAGCAAGTTGCAACATTGGAATACAGAAATAAACACTTTTCCAAAAACAAGCTCTAAATCATGTTGAAATACAGAAAAAACAATTTTTCAAAAACAAGCTCCAAATCATGTTGAAATACAGAAAAAACACTTTTCAAAAACAAACTCCAAATCATGTTGAAATACAGAAATAAGCACTTTTCAAAAACAAGCTCCAAATCATGTTGAAATACAGAAATAAACACTTTTCCATAAACAAGCTCTAAATCATGTTTGATGCACTCTGTAAGTTAATTTTATTTCAGTACTGTTTAATCAGGATGATAGTAACACTGTGGACAGTTTTCAGCAAGTTGCAACATTGAAATACAGAAATAAACACTTTTCCAAAAACAAGCTCTAAATCATGTTGAAATAAAGAAAAAACACTTTTCAAAAACAAGCTCTAAATCATGTTGAAATACAGAAAAAACACTTTTCAAAAACAAGCTCCAAATCATGTTGAAATACAGAAATAAACACTTTTCCATAAACAAGCTCTAAATCATGTTTGATGCACTCTGTAAGTTAATTTTATTTCAGTACTGTTTAATCAGGATGATAGTAACACTGTGGACGGTTTTCAGCAAGTTGCAACATTGGAATACAGAAATAAACACTTTTCCAAAAACAAGCTCTAAATCATGTTGAAATACAGAAAAAACACTTTTAAAAAACAAGCTCCAAATCATGTTGAAATACAGAAAAAACACTTTTCAAAAACAAACTCCAAATCATGTTGAAATACAGAAAAAAGCACTTTTCAAAAACAAGCTCCAAATCATGTTGAAATACAGAAATAAACACTTTTCCTTAAACAAGCTCTAAATCATGTTTGATGCACTCTGTAAGTTAATTTTATTTCAGTACTGTTTAATCAGGATGATAGTAACACTGTGGACAGTTTTCAGCAAGTTGCAACATTGAAATACAGAAATAAACACTTTTCCAAAAACAAGCTCTAAATCATGTTGAAATAAAGAAAAAACACTTTTCAAAAACAAGCTCCAAATCATGTTGAAATACAGAAATAAGCACTTTTCAAATACAAGCTCCAAATCATGTTGAAATACAGAAATAAACACTTTTCCATAAACAAGCTCTAAATCATGTTTGATGCACTCTGTAAGTTAATTTTATTTCAGTACTGTTTAATCAGGATGATAGGAACACTGTGGACAGTTTTCAGCAAGTTGCAACATTGAAATACAGAAATAAACACTTTTCCAAAAACAAGCTCTAAATCATGTTGAAATACAGAAATAAACACTTTTCCATAAACAAGCTCTAAATCATGTTTGATGCACTCTGTAAGTTAATTTTATTTCAGTACTGTTTAATCAGGATGATTGGAACACTGTGGACAGTTTTCAGCAAGTTGCAACATTGAAATACAGAAATAAACACTTTTCCAAAAACAAGCTCTAAATCATGTTTGATGCACTCTGTAAGTTAATTTTATTTCAGTACTGTTTAATCAGGATGATAGGAACACTGTGGACAGTTTTCAGCAAGTTGCAACATTGAAATACAGAAATAAACACTTTTCCAAAAACAAGCTCTAAATCATGTTGAAATACAGAAATAAACACTTTTCCATAAACAAGCTCTAAATCATGTTTGATGCACTCTGTAAGTTAATTTTATTTCAGTACTGTTTAATCAGGATGATAGTAACACTGTGGACGGTTTTCAGCAAGTTGCAACATTGGAATACAGAAATAAACACTTTTCCAAAAACAAGCTCTAAATCATGTTGAAATAAAGAAAAAACACTTTTCAAAAACAAGCTCCAAATCATGTTGAAATACAGAAATAAGCACTTTTCAAATACAAGCTCCAAATCATGTTGAAATACAGAAATAAACACTTTTCCATAAACAAGCTCTAAATCATGTTTGATGCACTCTGTAAGTTAATTTTATTTCAGTACTGTTTAATCAGGATGATAGGAACACTGTGGACAGTTTTCAGCAAGTTGCAACATTGAAATACAGAAATAAACACTTTTCCAAAAACAAGCTCTAAATCATGTTGAAATACAGAAATAAACACTTTTCCATAAACAAGCTCTAAATCATGTTTGATGCACTCTGTAAGTTAATTTTATTTCAGTACTGTTTAATCAGGATGATTGGAACACTGTGGACAGTTTTCAGCAAGTTGCAACATTGAAATACAGAAATAAACACTTTTCCAAAAACAAGCTCCAAATCATGTTGAAATACAGAAATAAACACTTTTCCATAAACAAGCTCTAAATCATGTTTGATGCACTCTGTAAGTTAATTTTATTTCAGTACTGTTTAATCAGGATGATAGTAACATTGTGGACAGTTTTCAGCAAGTTGCAACATTGAAATACAGAAATAAACACTTTTCCAAAAACAAGCTCTAAATCATGTTGAAATACAGAAATAAGCACTTTTCAAATACAAGCTCCAAATCATGTTGAAATACAGAAATAAACACTTTTCCATAAACAAGCTCTAAATCATGTTTGATGCACTCTGTAAGTTAATTTTATTTCAGTACTGTTTAATCAGGATGATAGGAACACTGTGGACAGTTTTCAGCAAGTTGCAACATTGAAATACAGAAATAAACACTTTTCCAAAAACAAGCTCTAAATCATGTTGAAATACAGAAATAAACACTTTTCCATAAACAAGCTCTAAATCATGTTTGATGCACTCTGTAAGTTAATTTTATTTCAGTACTGTTTAATCAGGATGATAGTAACACTGTGGACGGTTTTCAGCAAGTTGCAACATTGGAATACAGAAATAAACACTTTTCCAAAAACAAGCTCTAAATCATGTTGAAATAAAGAAAAAACACTTTTCAAAAACAAGCTCCAAATCATGTTGAAATACAGAAATAAGCACTTTTCAAATACAAGCTCCAAATCATGTTGAAATACAGAAATAAACACTTTTCCATAAACAAGCTCTAAATCATGTTTGATGCACTCTGTAAGTTAATTTTATTTCAGTACTGTTTAATCAGGATGATAGGAACACTGTGGACAGTTTTCAGCAAGTTGCAACATTGAAATACAGAAATAAACACTTTTCCAAAAACAAGCTCCAAATCATGTTGAAATACAGAAATAAACACTTTTCCATAAACAAGCTCTAAATCATGTTTGATGCACTCTGTAAGTTAATTTTATTTCAGTACTGTTTAATCAGGATGATAGTAACATTGTGGACAGTTTTCAGCAAGTTGCAACATTGAAATACAGAAATAAACACTTTTCCAAAAACAAGCTCTAAATCATGTTGAAATACAGAAATAAGCACTTTTCAAATACAAGCTCCAAATCATGTTGAAATACAGAAATAAACACTTTTCCATAAACAAGCTCTAAATCATGTTTGATGCACTCTAAGTTAATTTTATTTCAGTACTGTTTAATCAGGATGATAGGAACACTGTGGACAGTTTTCAGCAAGTTGCAACATTGAAATACAGAAATAAACACTTTTCCAAAAACAAGCTCTAAATCATGTTGAAATACAGAAATAAACACTTTTCCATAAACAAGCTCTAAATCATGTTTGATGCACTCTGTAAGTTAATTTTATTTCAGTACTGTTTAATCAGGATGATAGTAACACTGTGGACGGTTTTCAGCAAGTTGCAACATTGGAATACAGAAATAAACACTTTTCCAAAAACAAGCTCTAAATCATGTTGAAATAAAGAAAAAACACTTTTCAAAAACAAGCTCCAAATCATGTTGAAATACAGAAATAAGCACTTTTCAAATACAAGCTCCAAATCATGTTGAAATACAGAAATAAACACTTTTCCATAAACAAGCTCTAAATCATGGTTGATGCACTCTGTAAGTTAATTTTATTTCAGTACTGTTTAATCAGGATGATAGGAACACTGTGGACAGTTTTCAGCAAGTTGCAACATTGAAATACAGAAATAAACACTTTTCCAAAAACAAGCTCTAAATCATGTTGAAATACAGAAATAAGCACTTTTCAAATACAAGCTCCAAATCATGTTGAAATACAGAAATAAACACTTTTCCATAAACAAGCTCTAAATCATGTTTTATGCACTCTGTAAGTTAATTTTATTTCAGTACTGTTTAATCAGGATGATAGTAACACTGTGGACAGTTTTCAGCAAGTTGCAACATTGAAATACAGAAATAAACACTTTTCCAAAAACAAGCTCTAAATCATGTTGAAATACAGAAAAAACACTTTTCAAAAACAAGCTCCAAATCATGTTGAAATACAGAAATAAGCACTTTTCAAATACAAGCTCCAAATCATGTTGAAATACAGAAATAAACACTTTTCCATAAACAAGCTCTAAATCATGTTTGATGCCCTCTGTAAGTTAATTTTATTTCAGTACTGTTTAATCAGGATGATAGTAACACTGTGGATGGTTTTCAGCAAGTTGCAACATTGGAATACAGAAATAAACACTTTTCCAAAAACAAGCTCTAAATCATGTTGAAATAAAGAAAATACACTTTTCAAAAACAAGCTCCAAATCATGTTGAAATACAGAAATAAGCACTTTTCAAATACAAGCTCCAAATCATGTTGAAATACAGAAATAAACACTTTTCCATAAACAAGCTCTAAATCATGTTTGATGCACTCTGTAAGTTAATTTTATTTCAGTACTGTTTAATCAGGATGATAGTAACACTGTGGACAGTTTTCAGCAAGTTGCAACATTGAAATACAGAAATAAACACTTTTCCAAAAACAAGCTCTAAATCATGTTGAAATACAGAAAAAACACTTTTCAAAAACAAGCTCCAAATCATGTTGAAATACAGAAATAAGCACTTTTCAAAAACAAGCTCCAAATCATGTTGAAATACAGAAATAAACACTTTTCCATAAACAAGCTCTAAATCATGTTTGATGCACTCTGTAAGTTAATTTTATTTCAGTACTGTTTAATCAGGATGATAGTAACACTGTGGACAGTTTTCAGCAAGTTGCAACATTGAAATACAGAAATAAACACTTTTCCAAAAACAAGCTCTAAATCATGTTGAAATACAGAAAAAACACTTTTCAAAAACAAGCTCCAAATCATGTTGAAATACAGAAATAAACACTTTTCCATAAACAAGCTCTAAATCATGTTTGATGCACTCTGTAAGTTAATTTTATTTCAGTACTGTTTAATCAGGATGATAGTAACACTGTGGACGGTTTTCAGCAAGTTGCAACATTGGAAGACAGAAATAAACACTTTTCCAAAAACAATCATAGTGTTTATTTCTGTATTTCAACATGATTTGGAGCTTGTATTTGAAAAGTGCTTATTTCTGTATTTCAACATGATTTGGAGCTTGTTTTTGAAAAGTGTTTTTTCTTTATTTCAACATGATTTAGAGCTTGTTTTTGGAAAAGTGTTTATTTCTGTATTCCAATGTTGCAACTTGCTGAAAACCGTCCACAGTGTTACTATCATCCTGATTAAACAGTACTAAATCATTAAACACTAAATCATGTTTGATGCACTCTGTAAGTTAATTTTATTTCAGTACTGTTTAATCAGGATGATTGGAACACTGTGGACAGTTTTCAGCAAGTTGCAACATTGAAATACAGAAATAAACACTTTTCCAAAAACAAGCTCTAAATCATGTTGAAATAAAGAAAAAACACTTTTCAAAAACAAGCTCCAAATCATGTTGAAATACAGAAATAAGCACTTTTCAAATACAAGCTCCAAATCATGTTGAAATACAGAAATAAACACTTTTCCATAAACAAGCTCTAAATCATGGTTGATGCACTCTGTAAGTTAATTTTATTTCAGTACTGTTTAATCAGGATGATAGGAACACTGTGGACAGTTTTCAGCAAGTTGCAACATTGAAATACAGAAATAAACACTTTTCCAAAAACAAGCTCTAAATCATGTTGAAATACAGAAATAAGCACTTTTCAAATACAAGCTCCAAATCATGTTGAAATACAGAAATAAACACTTTTCCATAAACAAGCTCTAAATCATGTTTGATGCACTCTGTAAGTTAATTTTATTTCAGTACTGTTTAATCAGGATGATAGTAACACTGTGGACAGTTTTCAGCAAGTTGCAACATTGAAATACAGAAATAAACACTTTTCCAAAAACAAGCTCTAAATCATGTTGAAATACAGAAAAAACACTTTTCAAAAACAAGCTCCAAATCATGTTGAAATACAGAAATAAGCACTTTTCAAATACAAGCTCCAAATCATGTTGAAATACAGAAATAAACACTTTTCCATAAACAAGCTCTAAATCATGTTTGATGCCCTCTGTAAGTTAATTTTATTTCAGTACTGTTTAATCAGGATGATAGTAACTCTGTGGATGGTTTTCAGCAAGTTGCAACATTGGAATACAGAAATAAACACTTTTCCAAAAACAAGCTCTAAATCATGTTGAAATAAAGAAAAAACACTTTTCAAAAACAAGCTCCAAATCATGTTGAAATACAGAAATAAGCACTTTTCAAATACAAGCTCCAAATCATGTTGAAATACAGAAATAAACACTTTTCCATAAACAAGCTCTAAATCATGTTTGATGCACTCTGTAAGTTAATTTTATTTCAGTACTGTTTAATCAGGATGATAGTAACACTGTGGACAGTTTTCAGCAAGTTGCAACATTGAAATACAGAAATAAACACTTTTCCAAAAACAAGCTCTAAATCATGTTGAAATACAGAAAAAACACTTTTCAAAAACAAGCTCCAAATCATGTTGAAATACAGAAATAAGCACTTTTCAAAAACAAGCTCCAAATCATGTTGAAATACAGAAATAAACACTTTTCCATAAACAAGCTCTAAATCATGTTCGATGCACTCTGTAAGTTAATTTTATTTCAGTACTGTTTAATCAGGATGATAGTAACACTGTGGACAGTTTTCAGCAAGTTGCAACATTGAAATACAGAAATAAACACTTTTCCAAAAACAAGCTCTAAATTATGTTGAAATACAGAAAAAACACTTTTCAAAAACAAGCTCCAAATCATGTTGAAATACAGAAATAAACACTTTTCCATAAACAAGCTCTAAATCATGTTTGATGCACTCTGTAAGTTAATTTTATTTCAGTACTGTTTAATCAGGATGATAGTAACACTGTGGACGGTTTTCAGCAAGTTGCAACATTGGAAGACAGAAATAAACACTTTTCCAAAAACAATCATAGTGTTTATTTCTGTATTTCAACATGATTTGGAGCTTGTATTTGAAAAGTGCTTATTTCTGTATTTCAACATGATTTGGAGCTTGTTTTTGAAAAGTGTTTTTTCTGTATTTCAACATGATTTAGAGCTTGTTTTTGGAAAAGTGTTCATTTCTGTATTCCAATGTTGCAACTTGCTGAAAACCGTCCACAGTGTTACTATCATCCTGATTAAACAGTACTGAAATAAAATTAACTTACAGAGTGCATCAAACATGATTTAGAGCTTGTTTATGGAAAAGTGTTTATTTCTGTATTTCAACATGATTTGGAGCTTGTATTTGAAAAGTGCTTATTTCTGTATTTCAACATGATTTAGAGCTTGTTTTTGGAAAAGTGTTTATTTCTGTATTTCAATGTTGCAACTTGCTGAAAACTGTCCACAGTGTTCCAATCATCCTGATTAAACAGTACTGAAATAAAATTAACTTACAGAGTGCATCAAACATGATTTAGTGTTCAATGATTTAGTACTGTTTAATCAGGATGATAGTAACACTGTGGACGGTTTTCAGCAAGTTGCAACATTGGAATACAGAAATAAACACTTTTCCAAAAACAAGCTCTAAATCATGTTGAAATAAAGAAAAAACACTTTTCAAAATCAAGCTCCAAATCATGTTGAAATACAGAAATAAGCACTTTTCAAATACAAGCTCCAAATCATGTTGAAATACAGAAATAAACACTTTTCCATAAACAAGCTCTAAATCATGTTTGATGCACTCTGTAAGTTAATTTTATTTCAGTACTGTTTAATCAGGATGATAGTAACACTGTGGACAGTTTTCAGCAAGTTGCAACATTGGAATACAGAAATAAGCACTTTTCAAATACAAGCTCCAAATCATGTTGAAATACAGAAATAAACACTTTTCCATAAACAAGCTCTAAATCATGTTTGATGCACTCTGTAAGTTAATTTTATTTCAGTACTGTTTAATCAGGATGATAGTAACACTGTGGACGGTTTTCAGCAAGTTGCAACATTGGAATACAGAAATAAACACTTTTCCAAAAACAAGCTCTAAATCATGTTGAAATACAGAAAAAATACTTTTCAAAAACAAGCTCCAAATCATGTTGAAATACAGAAATAAGCACTTTTCAAATACAAGCTCCAAATCATGTTGAAATACAGAAATAAACACTTTTCCATAAACAAGCTCTAAATCATGTTTGATGCACTCTGTAAGTTAATTTTATTTCAGTACTGTTTAATCAGGATGATAGTAACACTGTGGACGGTTTTCAGCAAGTTGCAACATTGGAATACAGAAATAAACACTTTTCCAAAAACAAGCTCTAAATCATGTTGAAATACAGAAAAAACACTTTTCAAAAACAAGCTCCAAATCATGTTGAAATACAGAAATAAGCACTTTTCAAATACAAGCTCCAAATCATGTTGAAATACAGAAATAAACACTTTTCCATAAACAAGCTCTAAATCATGTTTGATGCACTCTGTAAGTTAATTTTATTTCAGTACTGTTTAATCAGGATGATAGTAACACTGTGGACGGTTTTCAGCAAGTTGCAACATTGGAATACAGAAATAAACACTTTTCCAAAAACAAGCTCTAAATCATGTTGAAATACAGAAATAAGCACTTTTCAAATACAAGCTCCAAATCATGTTGAAATACAGAAATAAATACTTTTCCATAAACAAGCTCTAAATCATGTTTGATGCACTCTGTAAGTTAATTTTATTTCAGTACTGTTTAATCAGGATGATAGTAACACTGTGGACAGTTTTCAGCAAGTTGCAACATTGAAATACAGAAATAAACACTTTTCCAAAAACAAGCTCTAAATCATGTTGAAATACAGAAAAAACACTTTTCAAAAACAAGCTCCAAATCATGTTGAAATACAGAAATAAGCACTTTTCAAATACAAGCTCCAAATCATGTTGAAATACAGAAATAAACACTTTTCCATAAACAAGCTCTAAATCATGTTTGATGCACTCTGTAAGTTAATTTTATTTCAGTACTGTTTAATCAGGATGATTGGAACACTGTGGACAGTTTTCAGCAAGTTGCAACATTGAAATACAGAAATAAACACTTTTCCAAAAACAATCTCTAAATCATGTTGAAATACAGAAATAAGCACTTTTCAAATACAAGCTCCAAATCATGTTGAAATACAGAAATAAACACTTTTCCATAAACAAGCTCTAAATCATGTTTGATGCACTCTGTAAGTAAATTTTATTTCAGTACTGTTTAATCAGGATGATAGTAACACTGTGGACGGTTTTCAGCAAGTTGCAACATTGGAATACAGAAATAAACACTTTTCCAAAAACAAGCTCTAAATCATGTTGAAATACAGAAATAAGCACTTTTCAAATACAAGCTCCAAATCATGTTGAAATACAGAAATAAATACTTTTCCATAAACAAGCTCTAAATCTTGTTTGATGCACTCTGTAAGTTAATTTTATTTCAGTACTGTTTAATCAGGATGATAGTAACACTGTGGACAGTTTTCAGCAAGTTGCAACATTGAAATACAGAAATAAACACTTTTCCAAAAACAAGCTCTAAATCATGTTGAAATACAGAAAAAACACTTTTCAAAAACAAGCTCCAAATCATGTTGAAATACAGAAATAAGCACTTTTCAAATACAAGCTCCAAATCATGTTGAAATACAGAAATAAACACTTTTCCATAAACAAGCTCTAAATCATGTTTGATGCACTCTGTAAGTTAATTTTATTTCAGTACTGTTTAATCAGGATGATTGGAACACTGTGGACAGTTTTCAGCAAGTTGCAACATTGAAATACAGAAATAAACACTTTTCCAAAAACAATCTCTAAATCATGTTGAAATACAGAAATAAGCACTTTTCAAATACAAGCTCCAAATCATGTTGAAATACAGAAATAAACACTTTTCCATAAACAAGCTCTAAATCATGTTTGATGCACTCTGTAAGTAAATTTTATTTCAGTACTGTTTAATCAGGATGATTGGAACACTGTGGACAGTTTTCAGCAAGTTGCAACATTGAAATACAGAAATAAACACTTTTCCAAAAACAAGCTCTAAATCATGTTGAAATACAGAAATAAGCACTTTTCAAATACAAGCTCCAAATCATGTTGAAATACAGAAATAAACACTTTTCATAAACAAGCTCTAAATCATGTTTGATGCACTCTGTAAGTTAATTTTATTTCAGTACTGTTTAATCAGGATGATAGTAACACTGTGGACAGTTTTCAGCAAGTTGCAACATTGAAATACAGAAATAAACACTTTTCCAAAAACAAGCTCTAAATCATGTTGAAATACAGAAAAAACACTTTTCAAAAACAAGCTCCAAATCATGTTGAAATACAGAAATAAACACTTTTCCATAAACAAGCTCTAAATCATGTTTGATGCACTCTGTAAGTTAATTTTATTTCAGTACTGTTTAATCAGGATGATAGTAACACTGTGGACGGTTTTCAGCAAGTTGCAACATTGGAATACAGAAATAAACACTTTTCCAAAAACAAGCTCTAAATCATGTTGAAATACAGAAATAAACACTTTTCAAAAACAAGCTCCAAATCATGTTGAAATACAGAAATAAGCACTTTTCAAATACAAGCTCCAAATCATGTTGAAATACAGAAATAAACACTTTTCCATAAACAAGCTCTAAATCATGTTTGATGCACTCTGTAAGTTAATTTTATTTCAGTACTGTGTAATCAGGATGATTGGAACACTGTGGACAGTTTTCAGCAAGTTGCAACATTGGAATACAGAAATAAACACTTTTCCAAAAACAAGCTCTAAATCATGTTGAAATACAGAAAAAACACTTTTCAAAAACAAGCTCTAAATCATGTTGAAATACAGAAATAAGCACTTTTCAAATACAAGCTCCAAATCATGTTGAAATACAGAAATAAACACTTTTCCAAAAACAAGCTCTAAATCATGTTGAAATACAGAAATAAGCACTTTTCAAATACAAGCTCCAAATCATGTTGAAATACAGAAATAAACACTTTTCCATAAACAAGCTCTAAATCATGTTTGATGCACTCTGTAAGTTAATTTTATTTCAGTACTGTTTAATCAGGATGATAGTAACACTGTGGACGGTTTTCAGCAAGTTGCAACATTGGAATACAGAAATAAACACTTTTCCAAAAACAAGCTCTAAATCATGTTGAAATACAGAAAAAACACTTTTCAAAAACAAGCTCCAAATCATGTTGAAATACAGAAATAAGCACTTTTCAAATACAAGCTCCAAATCATGTTGAAATACAGAAATAAACACTTTTCCATAAACAAGCTCTAAATCATGTTTGATGCACTCTGTAAGTTAATTTTATTTCAGTACTGTTTAATCAGGATGATAGTAACACTGTGGACGGTTTTCAGCAAGTTGCAACATTGGAATACAGAAATAAACACTTTTCCAAAAACAAGCTCTAAATCATGTTGAAATACAGAAAAAACACTTTTCAAAAACAAGCTCCAAATCATGTTGAAATACAGAAATAAGCACATTTCAAATACAAGCTCCAAATCATGTTGAAATACAGAAATAAACACTTTTCCATAAACAAGCTCTAAATCATGTTTGATGCACTCTGTAAGTTAATTTTATTTCAGTACTGTTTAATCAGGATGATAGTAACACTGTGGACGGTTTTCAGCAAGTTGCAACATTGGAATACAGAAATAAACACTTTTCCAAAAACAAGCTCTAAATCATGTTGAAATACAGAAATAAGCACTTTTCAAATACAAGCTCCAAATCATGTTGAAATACAGAAATAAACACTTTTCCATAAACAAGCTCTAAATCATGTTTGATGCACTCTGTAAGTTAATTTTATTTCAGTACTGTTTAATCAGGATGATTGGAACACTGTGGACAGTTTTCAGCAAGTTGCAACATTGAAATACAGAAATAAACACTTTTCCAAAAACAATCTCTAAATCATGTTGAAATACAGAAATAAGCACTTTTCAAATACAAGCTCCAAATCATGTTGAAATACAGAAATAAACACTTTTCCATAAACAAGCTCTAAATCATGTTTGATGCACTCTGTAAGTTAATTTTATTTCAGTACTGTTTAATCAGGATGATAGTAACACTGTGGACGGTTTTCAGCAAGTTGCAACATTGGAATACAGAAATAAACACTTTTCCAAAAACAAGCTCTAAATCATGTTGAAATACAGAAAAAACACTTTTCAAAAACAAGCTCTAAATCATGTTGAAATACAGAAATAAGCACTTTTCAAATACAAGCTCCAAATCATGTTGAAATACAGAAATAAACACTTTTCCAAAAACAAGCTCTAAATCATGTTGAAATACAGAAATAAGCACTTTTCAAATACAAGCTCCAAATCATGTTGAAATACAGAAATAAACACTTTTCCATAAACAAGCTCTAAATCATTTTTGATGCACTCTGTAAGTTAATTTTATTTCAGTACTGTTTAATCAGGATGATAGTAACACTGTGGACGGTTTTCAGCAAGTTGCAACATTGGAATACAGAAATAAACACTTTTCCAAAAACAAGCTCTAAATCATGTTGAAATACAGAAAAAACACTTTTCAAAAACAAGCTCCAAATCATGTTGAAATACAGAAATAAGCACTTTTCAAATACAAGCTCCAAATCATGTTGAAATACAGAAATAAACACTTTTCCATAAACAAGCTCTAAATCATGTTTGATGCACTCTGTAAGTTAATTTTATTTCAGTACTGTTTAATCAGGATGATAGTAACACTGTGGACGGTTTTCAGCAAGTTGCAACATTGGAATACAGAAATAAACACTTTTCCAAAAACAAGCTCTAAATCATGTTGAAATACAGAAAAAACACTTTTCAAAAACAAGCTCCAAATCATGTTGAAATACAGAAATAAGCACATTTCAAATACAAGCTCCAAATCATGTTGAAATACAGAAATAAACACTTTTCCATAAACAAGCTCTAAATCATGTTTGATGCACTCTGTAAGTTAATTTTATTTCAGTACTGTTTAATCAGGATGATAGTAACACTGTGGACGGTTTTCAGCAAGTTGCAACATTGGAATACAGAAATAAACACTTTTCCAAAAACAAGCTCTAAATCATGTTGAAATACAGAAATAAGCACTTTTCAAATACAAGCTCCAAATCATGTTGAAATACAGAAATAAACACTTTTCCATAAACAAGCTCTAAATCATGTTTGATGCACTCTGTAAGTTAATTTTATTTCAGTACTGTTTAATCAGGATGATAGTAACACTGTGGACAGTTTTCAGCAAGTTGCAACATTGAAATACAGAAATAAACACTTTTCCAAAAACAAGCTCTAAATCATGTTGAAATACAGAAAAAACACTTTTCAAAAACAAGCTCCAAATCATGTTGAAATACAGAAATAAGCACTTTTCAAATACAAGCTCCAAATCATGTTGAAATACAGAAATAAACACTTTTCCATAAACAAGCTCTAAATCATGTTTGATGCACTCTGTAAGTTAATTTTATTTCAGTACTGTTTAATCAGGATGATTGGAACACTGTGGACAGTTTTCAGCAAGTTGCAACATTGAAATACAGAAATAAACACTTTTCCAAAAACAATCTCTAAATCATGTTGAAATACAGAAATAAGCACTTTTCAAATACAAGCTCCAAATCATGTTGAAATACAGAAATAAACACTTTTCCATAAACAAGCTCTAAATCATGTTTGATGCACTCTGTAAGTTAATTTTATTTCAGTACTGTTTAATCAGGATGATAGTAACACTGTGGACGGTTTTCAGCAAGTTGCAACATTGGAATACAGAAATAAACACTTTTCCAAAAACAAGCTCTAAATCATGTTGAAATACAGAAAAAACACTTTTCAAAAACAAGCTCCAAATCATGTTGAAATACAGAAATAAGCACTTTTCAAATACAAGCTCCAAATCATGTTGAAATACAGAAATAAACACTTTTCCATAAACAAGCTCTAAATCATGTTTGATGCACTCTGTAAGTTAATTTTATTTCAGTACTGTTTAATCAGGATGATTGGAACACTGTGGACAGTTTTCAGCAAGTTGCAACATTGAAATACAGAAATAAACACTTTTCCAAAAACAAGCTCTAAATCATGTTGAAATACAGAAATAAGCACTTTTCAAATACAAGCTCCAAATCATGTTGAAATACAGAAATAAACACTTTTCCATAAACAAGCTCTAAATCATGTTTGATGCACTCTGTAAGTTAATTTTATTTCAGTACTGTTTAATCAGGATGATAGTAACACTGTGGACAGTTTTCAGCAAGTTGCAACATTGAAATACAGAAATAAACACTTTTCCAAAAACAAGCTCTAAATCATGTTGAAATACAGAAAAAACACTTTTCAAAAACAAGCTCCAAATCATGTTGAAATACAGAAATAAACACTTTTCCATAAACAAGCTCTAAATCATGTTTGATGCACTCTGTAAGTTAATTTTATTTCAGTACTGTTTAATCAGGATGATAGTAACACTGTGGACGGTTTTCAGCAAGTTGCAACATTGGAATACAGAAATAAACACTTTTCCAAAAACAAGCTCTAAATCATGTTGAAATACAGAAATAAGCACTTTTCAAATACAAGCTCCAAATCATGTTGAAATACAGAAATAAACACTTTTCCATAAACAAGCTCTAAATCATGTTTGATGCACTCTGTAAGTTAATTTTATTTCAGTACTGTTTAATCAGGATGATAGTAACACTGTGGACAGTTTTCAGCAAGTTGCAACATTGAAATACAGAAATAAACACTTTTCCAAAAACAAGCTCTAAATCATGTTGAAATACAGAAAAAACACTTTTCAAAAACAAGCTCCAAATCATGTTGAAATACAGAAATAAGCACTTTTCAAATACAAGCTCCAAATCATGTTGAAATACAGAAATTGACACTTTTCCATAAACAAGCTCTAAATCATGTTTGATGCACTCTGGAAGTTATTTTTTTTTCAGTACTGTTTAATCAGGATGTTAGGAACACTGTGGACAGTTTTCAGCAAGTTGCAACATTGAAATACAGAAATAAACACTTTTCCAAAAACAAGCTCTAAATCATGTTGAAATACAGAAATAAGCACTTTTCAAATACAAGCTCCAAATCATGTTGAAATACAGAAATAAACACTTTTCCATAAACAAGCTCTAAATCATGTTTGATGCACTCTGGAAGTTAATTTTTTTTCAGTACTGTTTAATCAGGATGTTAGGAACACTGTGGACAGTTTTCAGCAAGTTGCAACATTGAAATACAGAAATAAACACTTTTCCAAAAACAAGCTCTAAATCATGTTGAAATACAGAAAAAACACTTTTCAAAAACAAGCTCCAAATCATGTTGAAATACAGAAATAAGCACTTTTCAAATACAAGCTCCAAATCATGTTGAAATACAGAAATAAACACTTTTCCATAAACAAGCTCTAAATCATGTTTGATGCACTCTGGAAGTTAATTTTTTTTCAGTACTGTTTAATCAGGATGTTAGGAACACTGTGGACAGTTTTCAGCAAGTTGCAACATTGAAATACAGAAATAAACACTTTTCCAAAAACAAGCTCTAAATCATCTTGAAATACAGAAATAAGCACTTTTCCAAATACAAGCTCCAAATCATGTTGAAATACAGAAATAAACACTTTTCCATAAACAAGCTCTAAATCATGTTTGATGCACTCTGGAAGTTATTTTTTTTTCAGTACTGTTTAATCAGGATGTTAGGAACACTGTGGACAGTTTTCAGCAAGTTGCAACATTGAAATACAGAAATAAACACTTTTCCAAAAACAAGCTCTAAATCATGTTGAAATACAGAAATAACACTTTTCCAAAAACAAGCTCCAAATCATGTTGAAATACAGAAATTGACACTTTTCCATAAACAAGCTCTAAATCATGTTTGATGCACTCTGGAAGTTAATTTTTTTTCAGTACTGTTTAATCAGGATGTTAGGAACACTGTGGACAGTTTTCAGCAAGTTGCAACATTGAAATACAGAAATAAACACTTTTCCAAAAACAAGCTCTAAATCATGTTGAAATACAGAAAAAACACTTTTCAAAAACAAGCTCCAAATCATGTTGAAATACAGAAATAAGCACTTTTCAAATACAAGCTCCAAATCATGTTGAAATACAGAAATAAACACTTTTCCATAAACAAGCTCTAAATCATGTTTGATGCACTCTGGAAGTTAATTTTTTTTCAGTACTGTTTAATCAGGATGTTAGGAACACTGTGGACAGTTTTCAGCAAGTTGCAACATTGAAATACAGAAATAAACAATTTTCCAAAAACAAGCTCTAAATCATCTTGAAAAACAGAAATAAACACTTTTCCAAAAACAAGCTCCAAATCATGTTGAAATACAGAAATAAACACTTTTCCATAAACAAGCTCTAAATCATGTTTGATGCACTCTGGAAGTTAATTTTTTTTCAGTACTGTTTAATCAGGATGTTAGGAACACTGTGGACAGTTTTCAGCAAGTTGCAACATTGAAATACAGAAATAAACACTTTTCCAAAAACAAGCTCTAAATCATGTTGAAATAAAGAAAAAACACTTTTCAAAAACAAGCTCCAAATCATGTTGAAATACAGAAATAAGCACTTTTCAAATACAAGCTCCAAATCATGTTGAAATACAGAAATAAACACTTTTCCATAAACAAGCTCTAAATCATGTTTGATGCACTCTGGAAGTTAATTTTTTTTCAGTACTGTTTAATCAGGATGTTAGGAACACTGTGGACAGTTTTCAGCAAGTTGCAACATTGAAATACAGAAATAAACACTTTTCCAAAAACAAGCTCTAAATCATGTTGAAATACAGAAAAAACACTTTTCAAAAACAAGCTCCAAATCATGTTGAAATACAGAAATAAGCACTTTTCAAATACAAGCTCCAAATCATGTTGAAATACAGAAATTGACACTTTTCCATAAACAAGCTCTAAATCATGTTTGATGCACTCTGGAAGTTAATTTTTTTTCAGTACTGTTTAATCAGGATGTTAGGAACACTGTGGACAGTTTTCAGCAAGTTGCAACATTGAAATACAGAAATAAACACTTTTCCAAAAACAAGCTCTAAATCATGTTGAAATACAGAAATAACACTTTTCCAAAAACAAGCTCCAAATCATGTTGAAATACAGAAATAAACACTTTTCCATAAACAAGCTCTAAATCATGTTTGATGCACTCTGGAAGTTAATTTTTTTTCAGTACTGTTTAATCAGGATGTTAGGAACACTGTGGACAGTTTTCAGCAAGTTGCAACATTGAAATACAGAAATAAACACTTTTCCAAAAACAAGCTCTAAATCATGTTGAAATACAGAAAAAACACTTTTCAAAAACAAGCTCCAAATCATGTTGAAATACAGAAATAAGCACTTTTCAAATACAAGCTCCAAATCATGTTGAAATACAGAAATAAACACTTTTCCATAAACAAGCTCTAAATCATGTTTGATGCACTCTGGAAGTTAATTTTTTTTCAGTACTGTTTAATCAGGATGTTAGGAACACTGTGGACAGTTTTCAGCAAGTTGCAACATTGAAATACAGAAATAAACACTTTTCCAAAAACAAGCTCTAAATCATGTTGAAATACAGAAATAAACACTTTTCCAAAAACAAGCTCCAAATCATGTTGAAATACAGAAATAAGCACTTTTCCAAATACAAGCTCCAAATCATGTTGAAATACAGAAATTGACACTTTTCCATAAACAAGCTCTAAATCATGTTTGATGCACTCTGGAAGTTAATTTTTTTTCAGTACTGTTTAATCAGGATGTTAGGAACACTGTGGACAGTTTTCAGCAAGTTGCAACATTGAAATACAGAAATAAAAACTTTTCCAAAAACAAGCTCTAAATCATGTTGAAATACAGAAATAAGCACTTTTCAAATACAAGCTCCAAATCATGTTGAAATACAGAAATTGACACTTTTCCATAAACAAGCTCTAAATCATGTTTGATGCACTCTGGAAGTTAATTTTTTTTCAGTACTGTTTAATCAGGATGTTAGGAACACTGTGGACAGTTTTCAGCAAGTTGCAACATTGAAATACAGAAATAAACACTTTTCCAAAAACAAGCTCTAAATCATGTTGAAATACAGAAATAAACACTTTTCCAAAAACAAGCTCCAAATCATGTTGAAATACAGAAATAAGCATTTTCATACTTTTCAATCATGTTGAAAACGTACAGCTTTTCTACAAGCTCCAATCAGTTGAAATACAGAAATAAACACTTTTCCAAAAACAAGCTCTAAATCATGTTGAAATACAGAAATGAACACTTTTCCAAAAACAAGCTCCAAATCATGTTGAAATACAGAAATAAACACTTTTCCATAAACAAGCTCTAAATCATGTTTGATGCACTCTGGAAGTTAATTTTTTTTCAGTACTGTTTAATCAGGATGTTAGGAACACTGTGGACAGTTTTCAGCAAGTTGCAACATTGAAATACAGAAATAAACCCTTTTCCAAAAACAAGCTCTAAATCATGTTGAAATACAGAAATTAACACTTTTCCAAAAACAAGCTCCAAATCATGTTGAAATACAGAAATAAACACTTTTCCATAAACAAGCTCTAAATCATGTTTGATGCACTCTGGAAGTTAATTTTTTTTCAGTACTGTTTAATCAGGATGTTAGGAACACTGTGGACAGTTTTCAGCAAGTTGCAACATTGAAATACAGAAATAAACACTTTTCCAAAAACAAGCTCTAAATCATGTTGAAATACAGAAAAAACACTTTTCAAAAACAAGCTCCAAATCATGTTGAAATACAGAAATAAGCACTTTTCAAATACAAGCTCCAAATCATGTTGAAATACAGAAATTGACACTTTTCCATAAACAAGCTCTAATTCATGTTTGATGCACTCTGGAAGTTAATTTTTTTTCAGTACTGTTTAATCAGGATGTTAGGAACACTGTGGACAGTTTTCAGCAAGTTGCAACATTGAAATACAGAAATAAACACTTTTCCAAAAACAAGCTCTAAATCATGTTGAAATACAGAAATAAACACTTTTCCAAAAACAAGCTCTAAATCATGTTGAAATACAGAAATGAACACTTTTCCAAAAACAAGCTCCAAATCATGTTGAAATACAGAAATTGACACTTTTCCATAAACAAGCTCTAAATCATGTTTGATGCACTCTGGAAGTTATTTTTTTTTCAGTACTGTTTAATCAGGATGTTAGGAACACTGTGGACAGTTTTCAGCAAGTTGCAACATTGAAATACAGAAATAAACACTTTTCCAAAAACAAGCTCTAAATCATGTTGAAATACAGAAATAAAAACTTTTCCATACACAAGCTCTAAATCATGTTTGATGCACTCTGGAAGTTAATTTTTTTTCAGTACTGTTTAATCAGGATGTTAGGAACACTGTGGACAGTTTTCAGCAAGTTGCAACATTGAAATACAGAAATAAACACTTTTCCAAAAACAAGCTCCAAATCATGTTGAAATACAGAAATTGACACTTTTCCATAAACAAGCTCTAATTCATGTTTGATGCACTCTGGAAGTTAATTTTTTTTCAGTACTTTTTAATCAGGATGTTAGGAACACTGTGGACAGTTTTCAGCAAGTTGCAACATTGAAATACAGAAATAAACAATTTTCCAAAAACAAGCTCTAAATCATCTTGAAAAACAGAAATAAACACTTTTCCAAAAACAAGCTCCAAATCATGTTGAAATACAGAAATAAACACTTTTCCATAAACAAGCTCTAAATCATGTTTGATGCACTCTGGAAGTTAATTTTTTTTCAGTACTGTTTAATCAGGATGTTAGGAACACTGTGGACAGTTTTCAGCAAGTTGCAACATTGAAATACAGAAATAAACACTTTTCCAAAAACAAGCTCCAAATCATGTTGAAATACAGAAATAAAAACTTTTCCATAAACAAGCTCTAAATCATGTTTGATGCACTCTGGAAGTTAATTTTTTTTCAGTACTGTTTAACCTGTTGGGGATGGGGGCGCTGTTTAGACTACTTATGCTAATTTGGCTAATTTTTTAAACGGCTTCCCACAAAATCCTTGATCGTACAATATGCATATTATTATTATTATTGGATAGAAAACAGTCTATAGTTTCTATAGGAGTTGAAATTTTGTCTCTAAGTGGAACAGAGCCCATTCTACAGCAATTTCCCTGACATGGAGTCAGATTTGAGAAATGTTGGCCACTCTTCTGAAGTCATTTAAAAGGGCACTGTCGTTGCTATGACTATACGGACACTTCTTACGTCTTCCCCTGGATGCCTTTACGTGATGACGATTCCAACGGGGTCGATTGCACGTTCACAGGCCCTACAAATGAAAAAACCCTGAAGCTAGTCATTCTTTGGGAGCTGCGTCATGAGCAAAGTGGACACCGGCGCGCACCTGTTCCAAGCGTTAGTTTAGCCTGTTATATTTCTCCGGTCATCTTTTCACTCGTTATAGGAGTTAAAAACATCATAAGGTAGTTAATTTAAAGCGTTTTATAGCAATTTATATCCGTTTAGTGCGATTTTGGGACATTTATTTTTGCAACGATGTGAAAAGTTGGGCACGCTTTTCAGTTCATCCCGAACGCAGTTGACTTTTCCACATGGCAAGAGGACAGCTTTCCACCAAAAGACGATTTCTCCCAAGAAAGGATCCTTTGCCCAAGATACTGATGGAAGAACAGCTCAAGGTAGGACATTTTTATTATGATAAATCGTGTTTCTGTCGAAACATTTTAGTGGCTTAGGACGCCATGTTTTTTGACGTAGCTTCGCTTGGCGCAAACTGTATTGAAAAGTAAGGATAAATTAAAAAATGTAATAACGCAATTGTATTAAGAATTAAATTGTCTATCAATCCCTGTCCACCCTATATTTTTTAGTCACGTTTATGAGTATTTATGTATAAGAGTAGATCACTGTCTAAGTGGCGCAAGGACATTTTCTGACCAGCTGAGCTACATTTCACATTGTCTAACCATGATTTTGGTGGCTAAATATAAACATTTTCGATCAAACTCTATATGGATTGTGTAATATGATGTTACAGGAGTGTCATCTGAAGAATTCTGAGAAGGTTAGTGAAAAAATTAATATATTTTTGGCGATGTTGACGTTATCGCCCACTTTGGCTAGAATCAATGCTGGGCTGCTATGTGCTATGTGCTATGCTAATATAACGATTTATTGTGTTTTCGCTGTAAGACACTTAGAAAATCTGAAATATTGTCTGTATTCACAGGATCTGTGTCTTTCGATTCGTGTATGCTGTGTATTTTTACGAAATGTTTGATGATTAGTAGTTAGGTAAACACGTTGCTCATTGTAATTATTCTAGTCCATTTGTGATGGTGGGTGCAATTGTAAACTATGCCATATACCTGAAATATGCACTTTTTTCTAACAAAACCTATCCCATACCATAAATATGTTATCAGACTGTCATCTAATGAGTTTTTTTGTTGGTTAGGGGCTATAAATATCTTAGTTTAGCCGAATTGGTGATGGCTACTGGTGTTGGTGGACAAATAAAAGATGGTGGATTATGCTAATGTGTTTTTAGGTAATAGATGTACATCTTTACATATTGTGTCTTCCCTGTAAAACATTTTAAAAATCGGAAATGTTGACTGGATTCACAAGATCTGTGTCTTTCATTAGCTGTATTGGACTTTAATGTGTGAAAGTTAAATATTTTAAAAAAATATTTTTTTTGAATTTCGCGGCACTGGTTTTTCAGTGGGGGGGGGGGGGTGTGCCGCTAGCGCCACGCTGATCCTAGACAGGTTAATCAGGATGTTAGGAACACTGTGGACAGTTTTCAGCAAGTTGCAACATTGAAATACAGAAATAAACACTTTTCCAAAAACAAGCTCTAAATCATGTTGAAATACAGAAATAAACACTTTTCCAAAAACAAGCTCTAAATCATGTTGAAATACAGAAATAAACACTTTTCCAAAAACAAGCTCTGAATCATGTTGAAATACAGAAATAAAAACTTTTCCATACACAAGCTCTAAATCATGTTTGATGCACTCTGGAAGTTAATTTTTTTTCAGTACTGTTTAATCAGGATGTTAGGAACACTGTGGACAGTTTTCAGCAAGTTGCAACATTGAAATACAGAAATAAACACTTTTCCAAAAACAAGCTCTAAATCATGTTGAAATACAGAAATTGACACTTTTCCATAAACAAGCTCTAATTCATGTTTGATGCACTCTGGAAGTTAATTTTTTTTCAGTACTGTTTAATCAGGATGTTAGGAACACTGTGGACAGTTTTCAGCAAGTTGCAACATTGAAATACAGAAATAAACACTTTTCCAAAAACAAGCTCCAAATCATGTTGAAATACAGAAATAAACACTTTTCCATAAACAAGCTCTAAATCATGTTTGATGCACTCTGGAAGTTAATTTTTTTTCAGTACTGTTTAATCAGGATGTTAGGAACACTGTGGACAGTTTTCAGCAAGTTGCAACATTGAAATACAGAAATAAACACTTTTCCAAAAACAAGCTCTAAATCATGTTGAAATACAGAAATAAGCACTTTTCAAATACAAGCTCCAAATCATGTTGAAATACAGAAATAAACACTTTTCCATAAACAAGCTCTAAATCATGTTTGATGCACTCTGGAAGTTAATTTTTTTTCAGTACTGTTTAATCAGGATGTTAGGAACACTGTGGACAGTTTTCAGCAAGTTGCAACATTGAAATACAGAAATAAACACTTTTCCAAAAACAAGCTCTAAATCATGTTGAAATACAGAAATAAACACTTTTCCAAAAACAAGCTCCAAATCATGTTGAAATACAGAAATAAGCACTTTTCAAATACAAGCTCCAAATCATGTTGAAATACAGAAATAAACACTTTTCCATAAACAAGCTCTAAATCATGTTTGATGCACTCTGGAAGTTATTTTTTTTTCAGTACTGTTTAATCAGGATGTTAGGAACACTGTGGACAGTTTTCAGCAAGTTGCAACATTGAAATACAGAAATAAACACTTTTCCAAAAACAAGCTCTAAATCATGTTGAAATACAGAAATAAAAACTTTTCCATACACAAGCTCTAAATCATGTTTGATGCACTCTGGAAGTTAATTTTTTTTCAGTACTGTTTAATCAGGATGTTAGGAACACTGTGGACAGTTTTCAGCAAGTTGCAACATTGAAATACAGAAATAAACACTTTTCCAAAAACAAGCTCCAAATCATGTTGAAATACAGAAATTGACACTTTTCCATAAACAAGCTCTAATTCATGTTTGATGCACTCTGGAAGTTAATTTTTTTTCAGTACTGTTTAATCAGGATGTTAGGAACACTGTGGACAGTTTTCAGCAAGTTGCAACATTGAAATACAGAAATAAACAATTTTCCAAAAACAAGCTCTAAATCATCTTGAAAAACAGAAATAAACACTTTTCCAAAAACAAGCTCCAAATCATGTTGAAATACAGAAATAAACACTTTTCCAAAAACAAGCTCTAAATCATGTTGTAACGGCGTTCCTCCTCCTCTCCATTTTCGGAAAAGGAGGAGTATTGAGGGAACCAAGGCGCAGCGAAGTTTGAACACATAATGATTTATTAAATAAACAAAATAGACAAAGACGAAAACGAACTATACTGGATATAACTAACAAAATAACAAAACGATGTAGACAGACCTGAACAAACGAACTTACATATACACGAAGCACGCTGACACAGGAACAGACTACATAAACCGAAACGAAACGAACAACCGAAACAATCCCGTATGGTGTAAGACATAACACAGACACAGGAGACAATCACCCACAAACAAACAGTGAGAATGCCCTACCTAAATATGACTCTTGATTAGAGGAAAACGCAAACCACCTGCCTCTAATCAAGAGCCATACCAGGCAAACCAAAACCAACATAGAAACAGAAAACATAGAATGCCCACCCAACCTCACGTCCTGACCAACTAACACACAAAAACTAACATAAATAGGTCAGGAACGTGACAGTACCCCCCCCACAAGGTGCGAACTCCGGACGCACCAGCACAAAGTCTAGGGGAGGGTCTGGGTGGGCATCTAACCACGGTGGTGGCTCAGGCTCCGGGCGCGGTTCCCACCCCACCATAATCCATCCTAGCCTCCTCCCTCCAAGAATGTCCACCCTCTTTCTTCCCCCACAAAATCCTCTTAATAACATATCTAAGAATGACAACACCGGGACAGAGAGATAAACCAAGACAGAGGGATAGATAAGAATATAGAGGTAGAAAAAGATAGAGAGGGAGATCAGGATAGAGGGGCAACTCCGGACTGAAGGGCAGCTCCGGACAGAGAGACAGCTCTGGACTGATGGGCAGTTCTGGGTATCTAGCCTTTTCAGGCTGAAGGGCAGCTCATGGCTGACTGACGACTCTCGACGCTCATGGCAGGCTGACGGCTCTCGACGCTCATGGCAGGCTAACGGCTCTCGACGCTCATGGCAGGCTGACGGCTCTCGACGCTCATGGCAGGCTGACGGCTCTCGACGCTCATGGCGCTCTGAAGGCTCTGGCTGCTCATGGCGCTCTGACGGCTCTGGCTGCTCATGGCGCTCTGACGGCTCTGGCTGCTCATGGCGCTCTGACGGCTCTGGCTGCTCATGGCGCTCTGACGGCTCTGGCTGCTCATGGCGCTCTGACGGCTCTGGCTGCTCATGGCTCTCTGACGGCTCTGGCTGCTCATGGCTCGCTGGCGGCTCTGGCAGATCCTGTCTGGTTGGCGGCTCTGGCAGATCCTGTCTGGTTGGCGGCTCTGGCAGATCCTGTCTGGTTGGCGGCTCTGGCAGATCCTGTCTGGCTGGCGGCTCTGGCAGATCCTGTCTGGTTGGCGACTCTGGCAGATCCTGTCTGGTTGGCGGCTCTGGCAGATCCTGTCTGGCTGACGGCTCTAGCGGCTCCTGTCTGGCTGACGGCTCTAGCGGCTCCTGTCTGGCTGACGGCTCTGTAGGCTCATGGCAGACGGGCGGCTTTGCAGGCTCATGGCAGACGGGCGGCTTTGCAGGCTCCTGGCAGACGGATGGCTCAGACGGCGCTGGGGAGACGGATGGCTCAGATGGCGCTGGGGAGACGGATGGCTCAGATGGCGCTGGGGAGACGGATGGCTCAGATGGCGCTGGGGAGACGGATGGCTCAGATGGCGCTGGGGAGACGGATGGCTCTGGCCGGATATGGCGCACTGTAGACCTGGTGCGTGGTGCCAGAACTGGAGGCACCGTGCTAATGACAAGCACCTTCCTACTAGTGCGGGGAGCAGGGACAGGGCACACTGTATTCTCAAAGCCTACTCTATCCCTGATGCGTGGTACCGGCACTGGTGACGCCGGGCTGAGGACAAGCACATCAGGATTAGTAGGGGGAGAATATACAGTGTGTACAGGGCTCTGGAGACGCACTGGTAGCTTAGTGCGTGGGGCCGGAACTGGAGGCACCGGGCTAGATACACGCACTACAGGGAGAGTGCGTGGAGGAGGAACAGGGCTCAGGATACGCACTGGTAGCCTAGTGCGTAGTGTATACACTGTAGGTACTAGGCTGGGGCGGGGAGGTGGTGCCGGAAATACCGGACCGTGGAGGCGTACTGGCACTCTTGAGCATTGAACCTGCCCAACCTTACCTGGTTGAATGCTCCCGGTTGCCCGACCAGTGCGGGGAGGTGGAATAACCCGCACCGGCCTATGTAGGCGAACCGGGGAAACCATGCGTAAGGCAGGTGCCATGTATGCCGGCCCGAGGAGACGCACTGGAGACCAGACGCGTTGAGCCGGCCTCATGACACCTGGCTCAATACTCAATCTAGCCCTACCAGTGCGGGGAGGTGGAATAACCCGCACTGGGCTATGCACTCGTACAGGAGACACCGTGCGCTCTACTGCGTAACACGGCGCCTGCCCGTACTCCCGCTCTCCACGGTAAGCCTGGGAAGTGGGCGCAGGTCTCCTACCTGCCCTTGGCCCACTATCTCCTAGCCCCCCCCCAAGAAATTTTTGGGAATTACTCACGGGCTTTTTTGGCTTCCGTGCCAGACGCGTTCCCTCATAGCTCCGGTTCCTCTCCCCGGTAGCCTCTGCTCTCCTCCGTGCCTCCAGCTCAGCTTTGGGACGGCGATTTTCTCCTGCCTTAGCCCAGGGACCTTCTCCATTCATTATTTGCTCCCATGTCCAGAAATCCTTTCTCTCCTGTCCCTTACTCCGTTTAGTTTCCCTTTGCCGCTTGGTCTTAGCGTGGTGGGTGATTCTGTAACGGCTTGTGCTCTCCTCATCCTCGGATGAGGTGAGGAGAGAAGGATCTTCAGACCAAAACGCAGCTTGTGGGAAATAAGCCATCTTTATTATAACAACGATAAAGATGGCAACACGAAACGAAACAAACACTTTCAATACTACAAAATAACAAAACGACGTTGACGAGACCTGAACATAAACTTACATAACTAAACATAAACTTACGTACAGGAAACAGACGACATCGAAACGAAACGAAACAAACCAAAGCTACAGTCCCATGTGGTACGAACATAACATACGGACACAGGAGACAATCACCCACAAACAAACAGTGAGAATGCCCTACCTAAATATGACTCTTGATTAGAGGAAAACGCAAACCACCTGCCTCTAATCAAGAGCCATACCAGGCAAACCAAAACCAACATAGAAACAGAAAACATAGAATGCCCACCCAACCTCACGTCCTGACCAACTAACACACAAAAACTAACATAAATAGGTCAGGAACGTGACACATGTTGAAATACAGAAATAAACACTTTTCCATAAACAAGCTCTAAATCATGTTTGATGCACTCTGTAAGTTAATTTTATTTCAGTACTGTTTAATCAGGATGATAGTAACACTGTGGACGGTTTTCAGCAAGTTGCAACATTGGAATACAGAAATAAACACTTTTCCAAAAACAAGCTCTAAATCATGTTGAAAAACAGAAATAAGCACTTTTCAAAAACAAGCTCCAAATCATGTTGAAATACAGAAATAAACACTTTTCCATAAACAAGCTCTAAATCATGTTTGATGCACTCTGTAAGTTAATTTTATTTCAGTACTGTTTAATCAGGATGATAGTAACACTGTGGACGGTTTTCAGCAAGTTGCAACATTGGAATACAGAAATAAACACTTTTCCAAAAACAAGCTCTAAATCATGTTGAAATACAGAAAAAACACTTTTCAAAAACAAGCTCCAAATCATGTTGAAATACAGAAATAAGCACTTTTCAAATACAAGCTCCAAATCATGTTGAAATACAGAAATAAACACTTTTCCATAAACAAGCTCTAAATCATGTTTGATGCACTCTGTAAGTTAATTTTATTTCAGTACTGTTTAATCAGGATGATAGTAACACTGTGGACGGTTTTCAGCAAGTTGCAACATTGGAATACAGAAATAAACACTTTTCCAAAAACAAGCTCTAAATCATGTTGAAATACAGAAAAAACACTTTTCAAAAACAAGCTCCAAATCATGTTGAAATACAGAAATAAGCACTTTTCAAATACAAGCTCCAAATCATGTTGAAATACAGAAATAAACACTTTTCAACAAGCTCTAAATCATGTTTGATGCACTCTGTAAGTTAATTTTATTTCAGTACTGTTTAATCAGGATGATAGTAACACTGTGGACGGTTTTCAGCAAGTTGCAACATTGGAATACAGAAATAAACACTTTTCCAAAAACAAGCTCTAAATCATGTTGAAATACAGAAAAAACACTTTTCAAAAACAAGCTCCAAATCATGTTGAAATACAGAAATAAGCACTTTTCAAATACAAGCTCCAAATCATGTTGAAATACAGAAATAAACACTTTTCCATAAACAAGCTCTAAATCATGTTTGATGCACTCTGTAAGTTAATTTTATTTCAGTACTGTTTAATCAGGATGATAGTAACACTGTGGACGGTTTTCAGCAAGTTGCAACATTGGAATACAGAAATAAACACTTTTCCAAAAACAAGCTCTAAATCATGTTGAAATACAGAAAAAACACTTTTCAAAAACAAGCTCCAAATCATGTTGAAATACAGAAATAAGCACTTTTCAAATACAAGCTCCAAATCATGTTGAAATACAGAAATAAACACTTTTCAACAAGCTCTAAATCATGTTTGATGCACTCTGTAAGTTAATTTTATTTCAGTACTGTTTAATCAGGATGATAGTAACACTGTGGACGGTTTTCAGCAAGTTGCAACATTGGAATACAGAAATAAACACTTTTCCAAAAACAAGCTCTAAATCATGTTGAAATACACAAATAAACACTTTTCAAAAACAAGCTCCAAATCATGTTGAAATACAGAAATAAGCACTTTTTAAAAATACAAGCTCCAAATCATGTTGAAATACAGAAATAAACACTTTTCCATAAACAAGCTCTAAATCATGTTTGATGCACTCTGTAAGTTAATTTTATTTCAGTACTGTTTAATCAGGATGATAGTAACACTGTGGACGGTTTTCAGCAAGTTGCAACATTGGAATACAGAAATAAACACTTTTCCAAAAACAAGCTCTAAATCATGTTGAAATACAGAAATAAGCACTTTTCAAATACAAGCTCCAAATCATGTTGAAATACAGAAATAAACACTTTTCCATAAACAAGCTCTAAATCATGTTTGATGCACTCTGTAAGTTAATTTTATTTCAGTACTGTTTAATCAGGATGATAGTAACACGGTGGACAGTTTTCAGCAAGTTGCAACATTGAAATACAGAAATAAACACTTTTCCAAGAACAAGCTCTAAATCATGTTGAAATACAGAAAAAACACTTTTCAAAAACAAGCTCCAAATCATGTTGAAATACAGAAATAAGCACTTTTCAAATACAAGCTCCAAATCATGTTGAAATACAGAAATAAACACTTTTCCATAAACAAGCTCTAAATCATGTTTGATGCACTCTGTAAGTTAATTTTATTTCAGTACTGTTTAATCAGGATGATAGTAACACTGTGGACGGTTTTCAGCAAGTTGCAACATTGGAATACAGAAATAAACACTTTTCCAAAAACAAGCTCTAAATCATGTTGAAAAACAGAAATAAGCACTTTTCAAAAACAAGCTCCAAATCATGTTGAAATACAGAAATAAACACTTTTCCATAAA